>NC_140919.1:27320014-27924181 GCF_045865225.1 Trachurus japonicus
TAAACCTTAAAATGTCAAATAAAACCACAGAACTTCAAACAACAGCTGATGACAAAAAGGCCAGGTATAAAAACATGGAACTGTGATCACATGATAAATTCATTACACAATTGAGTGATTATTGCAGGTCTGCTGCTCAAATTTGTCTGTTTTTGTTCAAAGTTTTGGTTTCATCCTCTCAAACATGAACGTTGGCTTTTTAAAATGTGTTTTCTTTAACAGTTCAAGAAAAGAAAAACCAACATTTCCTCATACTGGAGAAGCTGAAACCTTCCATTGCACTTTTTCCACAGAAATCATTGATTGATCTTCAGCTCTAGCATCGTCCCCTTTCAGCGGCTGTGTCAGTTGAGCTGTTAGATTGTCAAAAAGATGATTGATCATTGCAAAACAAACCAGGCTGATGGCTCAGGGAAACCTCTCGTCACCTGGACACTCAGCATTACAAGTAAAACGTGTAACGTGTCCTGCTTCATAACATGAACAAGGGGTCTCCATCAGACTCATCACAGGTTCAGGACTCCACACAGTGCCGTATGCTCACAGGTGAGTCATGTTACTGGCTAAAACGGCTGCTTCTCCCAAAGTCAGATGCGCCACTCTGACTTTTATCTGGAAACTTTTTTCAAGGGAAACACCACACACAGCTGCACCATCACTGCACACCATGCAGAAGGACTTACTGCCCCCCACAGGCCAGCTGCAGGAACTACAGGGGCATTCTGTTTCCCTCTATGCTGATCTTGACAGCTCCCTGTGGCCGACGCATTTTCCTCTCCTCAGCAAAGCGCCGCTTGTGCTTCTCCAGCAGGCTGAGGCCTTTCTTATAGCCGCTCTACAGAGGACCAATCACAGCTAAGCTCCTGAACACAAACCTCCACTGACAGGAAGTAACTGATCATCAGGACCATTCTTACCATTTTTACCCAGTTTACTGTGTTTTCAGCCTAAAACCACTCCCAGCTGCTTCATCATCATCACAAAAACTGTCAGAACAATGTTATGCAAATTATTCTCATAATAAAATCGTTTTTTATGCTACAACTGTCAACCATAATTTACTAAAAAAGTCATACTAGTTATACTTTGACAGTGTATTTGTTGTGACATCCCTGCGTAAACAATAAAGAGCTCTGAAAAACATTAAATAACATTTTACTTGATAATTGTGTACTATTGTCAGGTATTCTCTGCTGATGTTGACGTCCCTTACACTCTGAATGACTGTCACCTTCTACAGGTGACAGTCATTCAGAGTGTGGGCACCTGGTGGGCTTCCCCTTCAGACTCTTCAACATGAAAACTGAGTCAACACGACAACCCTCCCTCCATGTACTCACTCTGCTGGACTCCATCTCTACATTCCACTTGGGTCGTACAACGTAGTCTTTGTTGGAGGGCATCGGGACTCGGGCCCTGGCACAGAACCCGGGATCACCGGGTCTCAGAGCTCTGCAGGGAGAAGGACCCAGTTACAGCCGAGTTAAGTGTCTGTCTTATCCTTATTGTTAAAGAATTATATTTCAATTTCATTCAGGTTCATATTCTCATCTGCAGCCTCAATTTATATGAGCATGATCATATTGCCATTATTTTAAGAATCAGCAGCTCTGACAAGCACCACATCTGTCTCTTTAGGCAGAATCCAGACAGAAGATCCACACGTTCATAACTTTTCATTAATATTATGTCCTATGACATCTGGGCTTTGGTTTGGATCCAGCTCCTAGTTGTCAATTCCCTGGATAATACACTTACACTTTGACCATTTTAAATGACTAATTAATGACCAATTAATGTTTATTCAAACAACCAGGTTGTGTAACTCTGACACTTACTTTTCCTCTCCAGTGAGCTGCTTCTCCAGGTCTCTGCGAGGCGTCTGACCCCCTGAACTAAGGAGGGGAGGTGAAAGAGAGAGAGAGAGAGAGAGAGACAGTGGGTTTATATCACAGTGAATGAGCAGGAAATGACTGACCAGGGTGGCAGACAGGCAGATTTCACACCTGAATGTTTTAGCACAGCAGGACGTCCAGTCTGCCGACGACATGCAGGATGAACGTCCTGCTGAGCAGCACCACCAGCAGAGTCTCCATGCTATTGTTAGAGTTGTCCACCTCACAGCAGTTAGTCGACGGGTCAGTGCTACATAGTGTGACTTGTGGCCATCGAGCCATCTTGGGAACCTTACCTGAATTTCTACCAGAGTCCAATTTTAGTTCCTGATGCCTGAACATTCGTATGGCACAGGAATAAGCTGCTACATGGTGTGTACAGTGTCACTCACACAGTAAACTGGTAGCTCTTTATGTGTACCAATGCTGGGACAATGCTCAGGCAGCCCTGCTAAAAAAAAAACTTCTGTCATCAACTTGGTCCCTTACACGGCTGTGTAAGGAAGTTCGGTCCCTCTCTGTGTTTGGATTCACACTTTGAATTCCTGGAAAAATCTCAGCCTAGAGGCTTTGCAGTGCAACCATGCAATTGTATGACTGAACCTGATTGGTGGAGAGAAGACATCAGGTTCCTCCGCCCTCTCCACCTTCTGAGGCTGACTGGGGGAGGCGGAAGTGGGGGGTTGGGGTGATATGGAAGGATGAAGAGGAGTAAAAGAGGAAAACTGAGTAAAGAACAAAAAAAAAAAAACAAGACAGGAGAGGCTGAAGAGGACGAGCACAAAATGACGATGAGGAGAGCAGAGAATGAAAAGAACATGAGACATTAAAAAGAAGGAGAGACGGGTCATGTAGGATGAAAACAACTAGAGGAGCTGGGAGATGTGACCTGAAACCCACCGAGACCTGAGCAAGAATCACTGTCACGTCCACGCAGACTAAAACAACATGTGGGTGGTTTTCATACTTATGACGCATCATAAACCTGCATTATATTGTGCTCAGACGGGAGCGACCACAGAGGCTGGCAGCAGCACAGAGGGTTTGGAGGTTTGTCAGTGTGCCAGCATCACAACCTGCAGGATCCAGCCATTAACATTTCCATGTGTACAGATTTAAAGTGATACGCCAACATTTTTTTTTTCGTGTCTTGCCTCACTCCCGAGTCCATGACAAGCAGATAGACACCATCCTTTCGACTGTGCGTGCAATAACAAGGGAGATAGAGCCGTATCACCCGTAATTAGCTTAGCTCAAACACTGGAAGTGTATCGGTAATGGTAGCCTGCCTCCACCTAAAGTCATCAGAGACACTCTTCAGCATCACTGAACGGACCGATCTTCATCTCAGAGCTGACAAAACTCTCCGGTAAGGCATCTTGAGCGGTCAAATTACGGTAATGGGACGAGATCAGTCAAAACGGAGGGTTCAAGCAAAGACGGTTTATTTTGGTTGAAGCTAGCTACATCGAGGGTAGGTTAGCTTCCTATTTCAAAGTAAAAGCACTTCTGTATGTAAAGAGCAACGGGTGTTTTATTTTGTGAAAGTAACCGGAAGTAACCGGAAGTGCGTTGGTCACAATAGCTAGCTTGAGTAGCGCCAAATTCGTCCAAACAAAATTTTCAACAGCTGGTATTTAGACAAATTAACGACACACTGCTGATCTAAACGGCTACTTTCTCGCCTAAAAATGTTTGAAATGTTGATTAAGTGATATATTTACAGAGTTTAGAGCTAAAATGAAATCAGCTTCTGACTTCCAGTGTTTGAGCTAAGCTAATTACGGCGATGCGGCTCTACCTCCCTTGTTACTGCACGCACAGTCAAAAGGATGGTGTCTATCTGCTTGTCATGGACTCGGGAGTGAGGCAAGACATGAAAAAAAATGTTGGCGTATCACTTTAAATGTGTGTGTGCGAGGGGGTGTAGTTATGTATGTAAATATGGTGTGGAGATTGTGATAAGTAATAACTGCTCTGTGTTGGGGTGAGGAAAGAAAGATTGTGTCAAAATGTTTAAATAACTTATGTGTAACGTTTCATTAACATTTATGGCACAATAAAGAATAAAATAATATTTATGGGAACATATTCAGGGTCATTCACGTGACATTGAACACTTCCCCTCAGTGAATGTGTTTGGTCTCCATTTGTCCCTTCATATATAGCCTGTTAATACAGTGCGATGATGATGAGTGCTGTGTGTAATGCTGTGGAGCTCAGTACCTCAGTCGTCGTCTCTGAGGCATCTGCTGGTCCAGGTCTCTCTGCTGCCGCTCCTCTCTCGTCATTCCCTTGTAGTTTGACGTCAAGCCAAAGATTGGCCGCGACCACTCATCTAGACACAGCACACATCCACTGGTCAGTCTGAGCTCAGTGCAGTTCAAGCTCTCTTTGATGTGATTCACAAGCTCACACACATTTAAATACCAACTGTCGGAATTGCAATTTAATTTTTGCCGAAGCAAGACCTAGGACATGTGGAGTTTCAAACCCACGACCTCAGTGTCACCAGAGAATGTGACTACTTAACACAAACTGAGACCATGGAGTCACATGTGCAAAATTGGTTCTGATTGTTTAAGGAGAATCATCAAATATTTTGTTGACTTTGGATCAAATTCAAGAGGAAAATGTTGCACATGTGTTGTGTTTGTTTGAGAGATGGCAGAAGAGAGCCAGACAGACAGATAGAGAAAGAGAGAGACACACAGAGAGTGAGAAAGAGATGCAGATTATATGGCTAGCCCCACTGTTGCAGTTGCCAACACACAGCACTAAGTGTGGTGAGGTGAGAGGTCCTTACTGATGAGTTTGAGAGCGAGGTCTTTGTTGGATCGAGACTCTTTGGGATGTTTGTACAGGAACATGACGGATCGGCCGATCCCACTGTGCTTCAGAGTCTCCTGACTCACACTGGGCAGCTGCAGGAGACACACGGTCAAAACACTACAAACCAGCCCAACAGTCCACCTGCCGTGACCACCTGTACTCACCTCCTGAAGGATCCTGAGCAGCTCCTCTCTGATCCTGAGAGCAGGCAGTGATTTATCTGGAAGAGGACTGATCCACTCTTTAATGGCGGACATCACTCCGCTGTCAATAAACGTATCCTTCAAGTCCTGTCTGAGGGACAAACACCACAAGAGCACCATGAGTGATGGAGGTGTGAAGAGATGTGAGGTATTAAATGTAGTGAGTTCTTACTTCTTCAGGTGCATCACGACCTGTGGCAGTAGAGTGAGTTTCTTCAGTGCTGGTTTCTTCTGACTGTTCAGAGTTCGATCCTCCTGTTGAAACAACACAAGTCAGTCAAGTGCTGAGCAAAACAACAACACCATGGCTGAAGGTTTGATTTTGACGAGCAGACCTCTGCAGCCTCGTTCATCTTCATGATCATGGCGCTGACAACATCATCAGCGTCGCTGATGAACGTGCCTCCATCACGGTGTCTTCTCTTCCTGCTGTTCATAGCTTTCCTCTTTGCAAGCATGATGTCGAAGTCAGACATGAAGCTGGTGCTACACACACACACACACACACACAGGTCACAATTTGTTCTGCAATTACGACTTTTAGATAAACTAAAAAAAAAAAGTGATCTTGTACACTTATACTGTGCTGTTTGTGGCCTGACATGGTATGACTCTGTATCTGCAGCCAGTTAACACAGCTCCATCAGTGTGTGAGAGCTGAACTGATTCGAACTAAAACTGTTTTCGGTCATTATTTCTATGCAGGTGTCAGCCAGGGGCAGGAAGTAAATAATACTATACCATAAATTTTACTCAAGAACTTAAAGCAGAAGTAAGCGATCCGGTCGTTTTGGCTAACTTCTTGTCAGCCGATGGGGTTAGCAGCCCCCACCCTCGTCATGGATCTATTGGTCCTCATCCCTACGTCACCATATACACGCGCATCCCTTGGCTGCACACACAGAGGACCGCCCCTTTATGCCGTTCTCTCTCCTCATTGGATAAAGGTTGTAGGATACAAGGAAAGTTTTCTCCTCGGCTTACAGCAGAGCAGAGTGACTGACAGACCCGTGTTTCGGACCAAACACTCTATGTAAGTGATTGCCGTCGGAAGATATAACTATTTAAGACTTATATTAACACAAACATTCCGCTTACTTCTGCTTTAAGTATTATTTTGAGGTACTTTCACTTTGCTTGAATCTTTCAAAAATATACTATTGTGTACTCAACCATTACATTTATCTGATAGCTGAAGTCACAAGTTACTTCTGACTACCTGAATGGGATCAATTTATACAATATAAGCAATACAAAATGTATGTTTATAGTTCAGGTTCAACACTTACATATTGCTATATCAAAAATACCAAGGTCATAATCTAAGAGTATAACATGTTGGATTTTACTTTGACTTATAATGGTGTAACCTTTTAGTGTGGTACAGTATTAGTACTTTTTTCCATCACTGCTGATAAAAAATTAACGTAACATAATATAAATGTAATATATTACAGTTAAACTGGTGTTTCTTACTCTTGTCCGCTGCGGTCAACTCCCTCATCAGAGTCGGAGTCCTCCTGCTGCTGCTGCTGCTTCCCGCCCGCCTCCTTCTTGTCTGCATCCAGGTCCTCCTGGTTGAAACCCTGCAGCAGGAAACAGAAGCCCATTAAACATCTAGTATATAAAATAAAATGCATTTCCATCAATTAATTTCATATCCAGAAATTGAGCAGGATAGTTAACCAGGCTGTTTGACACATCTCTTGAGCTTCCTCGTGTTTTTTTTGTTTTGTTTTTTAAATCAGTGAGGTCTACCATTATAAACATGGTGTTTTACATGTTGCGACCATTAATTATTTATAAATAGTTAGAGGTAAAAGCAACAGTCTCTAAGGCTATTCATCATATATTCTCTTTTTCCAGATGTAAACCACCTGAATCCCACTGAATCATCAGAATGTAAAAATACCATTGGCGTGAGAGTAGTACACTGAAGGCGTCACAGACAACATGTGTGCACTCACCGTGAACTCCTCCCCTTCCTCGTCCCCAGACTCTCCAAAGATGTCTGCAATCATTTTCCTGCAACAAACAGAGGGGTCAAAGGTCACACCAGCAGCTCTCCATTTGGACTTGGTGGTTGAGAGTTTGTTACAGCAACAGTCACATCACTATGTGTGCTGATTAATCAGGGGTGCAAACGGGTCAGGACCAAAAAAGAGAGGAATTGTCTGGCGTGGGGGGGGGGGGGTGCTCACCATTAACAAATGATTACATTACAATATCATGGAAAAGTCAAGTTCCAGTAGTTCAACCCCCCAACCAAGTATTGATTGATTGATTATAGACATAGTTTTCAGAAGGCCAACATTTCTATATTAAAAATGCTTTTTAAAAAAAGATCCTTTGCAATATTTCAATTTTGGAGATACTGAATTTTAGGTCTTCACTGAATGTTAGTCATAATTATTACTATTAAAATAAACTGAATAAATAAAGACATGGGATGTTTCATTCAGTGTGTAATGGACATATAGGCCTATATAATGTGTTAGTTTCACTTTAATTGAACACATTCTACATCGCGGAGGCGACGTCTTTCCACACAGGGCTTCCTTCACCTCTGAAACGGGGCAGAGCTCCGTGGAAACACCTGCCTGACACAGCAACGTAGGGAACCGTGCATGTCCGCGGCGCACAGCTCCACAGACATGCACGGGGGAAAAAACGGCGTCGCCGTTGCACCGACTGCACGCGGATATGCGCCGCTTTAATGAGCGCGCATGTCGCGCGTCTACATTGGAGGTCGGCTGTTATCAGTGTAATCAGAGACAACCATGAATGAGTTCGCCTCAGTTTCACGTGATTGTCACTGTCAGCCTGTTTACTGACCCCAGCTGAGACACTGAGACCCCCCCCCCCCTCCCAAAAACAAAAACTCTTTGGATCTGAACGATTCACACAAGTCACCTAATTGGTCATGAAAAAAGCGAGTTTCGCTTTTCGGCGCGCTGTTTGCATCCCTGTTAATAAACCCTTTCCCCCACAAACGCCCACGTGTGGTTTCAGGCTGAAATGACAGGCAGTTTTCATATTTAACATTCAGGTGATGTGTGTTAGCTTGTTTCAGCACTTTAATGAAGCTCTATGATGTTTCCACTGAATTTGGAAATTCAATTTTTGATGTGGTTGACATCAAAGTTACATTTTTGGTGTCTCCCCTTGATTTTGGGGAAGAGTTCTGTGAGTCTGAGCAACATGTGACAGCCGGGTGAAGGTTTATACTGACTGCCCCATCAGCAGGTCAGTGATTGTGAAATTCAGCCTGGTGTTGTGTGTGTCTACTGGTGTCCAGCACTCACTCCTCCTCGTCTTCTCCAGAGTCGCTGTCGCTGCCGAACAGCGCCTTCTCATCCTTCTTCCCCGCCTCGGCCTTCGATGCCTCGTCGTCACTCCCACTGTCCGAGCCCAGCTCTCTCAGTTTGGCTGCCAGACTCTTATCAGGACCGCCTGAGGCCTCGTCGCTGTCTGAGTTCTCATCGTCCGACACCGCCCGACTCCTCTTCGCTGCTGACACAGGGACCACAAGGAGAAACATGTGAGCCTGACATCTGCATAGAGCTGACATCAGAGTCTTTTATATGCACCAGATTCTTGTATCTTATGATACACTTATTATATTAAACCTGCATTGTCTACTACCATCTAATCTGAGAGATCTGTCATAACATGACATCCCCCCTCTGCTCATAATGCTCACTTCTTATTGACAATAGGAAAGATGTATAAACAGGGTGCAGGGGGTCAAAATAGTGTCGTTATATATTAACAGTCGTTAACGTAGTCAGGTACAACATCATCACTACAACCTCAATGTGAGAACATGTCAGTGATTTTACACTTGTAACAGTGAAAAAACTGTACATTATAAACCTGATAAAACATATAAGATATATAGTAGTAGTAGTTCAATAACAGGAGAAAGATCAAAATGAGGTGAAAAGACTTGAGCTTTGATTTCATTGATTGTGTGCATTACTGTAAAATCATCACAGAGAGAAAGTTAGAAGAGATGGGCCGTATTCCTGTTTCTGAGTCAGAGGGGAAGAGATCTGTAAAAACTAAGACCAATTGTCAGTTTTCCACCAGGGGAGCCAGCAGGGACTGTCTTTCTGTTTTTCCGTAACACAACTCACGGCCTCCATCTGGATCTACAATTTACTGCAGAACACCCAAACCCAGAGCCTGACAGACTTTTATTGGAAACAGCTCTCTTTATTAGAAGCAGCACTGCGCTGACCACTAGTTGAAACATCAGTCATTCAGTCAGTGGGTGTCAATCTAGATTTATAGCTGTCTTGTAACATTTCGTCATTATCTCAATGTGTGGTGAAGATGCAGGTCACAACTTGTCCACCAGAGCGTTTTGGAGTTGTTGGACTGTGTATTTGATGAGTTTAACGAGGGAAACCAAGAAATCCCATTAGCCTCCGTAGCGTAGCTCTGAGCAGCTTGCGCTCTGCTCCGCCGTTCTAAAAATAGCTTGCACCAACACCAACAAACCTACTCCTAAAACTAAAGGGATTGTGGCAATGGGCCAATTTATTCTGTTCATCCCTTTAACACACATGCACAACAACATTTAGGGTGTTTTCACACATGTTTAGTGCACCCTAGTGCGCACCAAATGTTAAAATGATACATTGTTTCATTTTTCAGTTAGTGCGGTTGCTTTCACACCTGTTTTTTGTCACTCGGGACCAAACTTGGAGAGCATCATGTCTCCATGACTGCCGGTTGAAATCTGGAAGCGCTGATTGATAAAACTCTAATGATGGAGACTCAAGAGCCGGTTGTTAGTAGCTCTGGTCATTTATTTCTATATTGTTTGTATGTATAACTCTTGGTAAATGATAGTTCCGTACCAAATGTTAGTTTGGTACTTCCGGCTGGTTTCCGGTTGCGTTCACCCAGCTCGGTCCCGTTAGTTCCCGGTTAAACGTTAAACACAGGCAGACCTCTGCTGCTCGGTAACCAGCTGCTCCGCGGACACAAGGGACGGACCCGCCGACCTGTCCAGTGTCTCAGCGGACACGCACCGACGGGTGCCCTGCTGCTGCTGCTTCGTTTGTGGGTAAGAGCTGCGTAGGACCAGAGCACCGGGCGGTCTCCCCGCTGCGTTAACCCGTTGTCAACAACTACGGGAGCCCTTTTAGCTCAAACTTGTTGAGTTCGCCTGGCAGTTGGGTCGCACCAGAGTGCGGTTGCTTTCACACATCAACTAGTGCCCACCAGAGTTCCCATGGGAGTCTGGGCTCCAGCATGGGCGCCTCTGCCTCCCTGAGGCTTTTACAGTTAAACTCATTCCTGAGTCACAGCTGCTGCTCTGTGAGTCCCACACCACCGTTACTAGGGATGCACCGATGCATCGGCCGAACATCGACATCGGCCGATGTTCGGCTCGTTAACTGCCATCGGCCATCGGCAAAAAAAGATGACATTCACCGATGGCAGTGGCCGATGTTTATGTTGGTTTAAATGTCGCATGAACACTGTGCTCGGGAGGAACCTTTCTTTTTTCCTTTTTTGGGGAGGAAGATATTAGTGGTGCAAAGGATCATCATTGATCCGTAATCTGTTCGGATCTTCGGTTCGGCACATATGTGATCCACGGATTGATTTTTGAAAAAAAAGTTGCGCGCATGTTTAATAAACACACTTGCAGCGTGGTCATGGCGAGCCAGCGAGAAATCAATAAATGGAGCGGTGGATTACATAACTGTCATAAACATTACGTTACGCAGCATGTCTGTGTCGCGGTGCCACAGAGACAAGAGCTGAGACACGGACACCGGGGGGGCGGCCAGGTAGCCTACTACACTGATGTTACAACCAGAGAGACACCAGGTGAAGGCAGAGAGCCTCCGTTCTCACTTGTAACCAGTCACAAGTCATGTAGTTAACTACCACAATTACTCTGGGGCTTTTTAATTGAGGTAAAAATGTAGCACAGCCACGGGAGAAATCCTGCTTAGTTCCTCTTTCAGTGTACATTATACAGATTATTTTTAGTTCATCAACCATTTGGAAAAAAAAAACCTTTCATCATTCTGTCTCTGTGTTCCTGCAGATAAAGGGGGTTAGGGAGAGAAGTCTAAGTAATTTTACATATTTGAGCATTTTATAAAAAAAAAAAAGTAATGCTATAGTTACTTTTCCTGGTAACTACTTTTACCATGTAGCAACTCTAATACTAACTCTAGGCCACTGTAAGTGTTTTAAGGTTATGTCAACTAAAAATTGACATTAAAGGTTGTTTTTGTTTCATAAATTTGTCTAACTGAATTTGTGCTCGTTAAATAATAATATGATGAAGAGCTGAAAGACTTTTAAAATAGTTCAGTAATGTTTCTGTGGCACCAAAGACGGAATAAATAACAAAAAGAAAAAACATCGGCATCGGCCATCGGCCAAGTTGTTATTTTAAACATCGGTATCGGCATCGGCCCAGAATTTCACAATCGGTGCATCCCTAACCGTTACTGATGTCACCACAGATGTTGAACCATGCATTCAGAAGAGAGAGATTGTAGAAGTCTAAGGTAAAAGCCAACAGCACCTACCTGGCTTATCCTCCTTCTCCTCATCCTCATCCTCACTGTCTGAGAGGATGGCCTTCTTCCGCTTCACTACAAACACACACACACACACACACACACACACACACATCAACAAAGTGCTGAAGGAATATTTCAATATGCTTTATCAACCACAAGTCACTGCTCTTATATTTCTCTTAAAGGACAATTCCAGGCGAATTCAACTCGGGGGTGTATTTTCATATCATTTTAGGTCTAAAAGAATGAATCTGAAGATTTTCAGTTTAATTGCTCCTGTTTTGCGGTAGTTGCGTCTGTCCCCGCATCGCCACGGCAGCAATGAATGGGAGTGGATGTAAGTCCCGCTGTTTAGGCTGTTTCCAGCCCTCAAAGCCGCAATTTTTTTCCACAGACAGCGTCAGATGGCTACTCAAACATGCACCGAGAAGTTCAAGTTCAAGCAAGCCGACATGTTTGTAAAACTAGATCTAATTCAAAGTCTCCCGGAGTCTCGCGCGAGACCCAGTTGCCGTGCGCGGTGTGTTCACATGCAGTGGGAAAAGTTACCGTTTGTGTCATAAACACAGGAATATCAACTCTTTACTTGCTTCAAGTAAAAAAACTTCTTGGCGCATGTTTGAGTAGCCACCTGACGCTGTCTGTGGGAAAAAATGTACACTTCAAGCAAGTAAAGAGTTGATATTCCTGTGTTTATGACACAAGCGGTAGCTCCTACTGCGCCTGAATACACCAGCACTGCAACTTCGGGCTCGCGCAAGACTCCGGGAGACTTTGAATTAGATCTAGTTTTACAAACATGTTGGCTTGCTTGAAGTAAATAAACTTCTCGTGCATGTTTGAGTAGCCATCTGACGCTGTCTGTGGAAAAGAAATTGCGGCTTTGAGGGCTGTAAACAGCCTAAACAGCGGAACTTACATCCACTTCCATTCATTGCTGCCGTGGCGATGCGGGGACAGATGCAGCTACCGCAAAACAGGAGCGATTAAACTGAAAATCTTCAGATTCATTCTTTTAGACCTAAAATGATATGAAAATACACCCCCGAGTTGAATTCGCCTGGAATTGTCCTTTAAAATCAAGACCCTTGTGGAACCGCTACGATCTAAGGCTCCAGTGGGAGGTCAGAGCTTTAATACTGATAAACTGACGATGCTTCAAGGGAATATTTGTGACCACTGTTAGACACAGACAGATAGACTGGTGAATCTGAAAGTTATAATCTGTAACTTTTACATATCAAACCGACTAAAAACAATTAGAATTTATGATGACCTGACTTGATGTTCTACATTCTCTAAGTGAATCTCTGACTTTTACAGTGAAACGGATTCAGCTGCTGGTAGAAACCTGCTGACCAGCAGACGCTGCAGGACTGATAGTGATGATAGTAACAGGAGTGAGGACAACAACTCCCATGATCCCTCACTATTTCACAACAACACTAAACACAGTATTTTGTAAGTGCTTCGACTGGCTTTTAAACACACACTCTGTAGGCTTCTCTCAATGTCATTATCTTTATGTTCTCCTCTGTCCCACCTCTGAATACACTAAATACACTACGTTTTATTTTTGTTGAGAAGAAAGTTCTGATGTGAGGTCAGTACCTGGCTTCTCATCGTCACCGCTGTCTCTCTGCTCCCTCTCCTCGTCCTGTTGTTCTCCATCACTTCCTGCAGCAGCTTTCCTCCTTCCTCCGTCCACCTCCTCTTCGCTGTCAGACTGCATCACAGCCTTCCACTTCTCTCCTCCCCTGCCCTCCCCCTCCTCCTGCTGCTGCTTCCCCCCCTCCTCCTCCTCCTCGTCCGAGTCTATCTGTGCTGCCTTCCGTCTGGCAGGTGTCTCTGTGTCAGAGTCACTGTCGGCGTTTGACCTGTTGGACGCCACAGGTTTGGTGCCCTCGTTCTCCGAGTCGCTGTCTGCAGCTGCTTTGTGCCGGTCCTCCCCCTCCTCCACGTCGGAGCTGCTGCCCCTCCTGCGTCTCACAGGGGACGACCCCTCCTCCTCGTTATCCGAGGCTCCGTGTTTGACCGGCGACTCCTCCTCGCCGTCCGATCCGCTCATCCTGCGCTTGACCGGAGAGTCGTCGTCACTGTCGGCGGGACGGGGAGCCTCCGCGTCTGAGTCACTCTTGTCACCGTCATCGCCGCGCCTGGGGGCCTCACCCTCGGAGTCGCTGTTGGCTCCTTGGCCGTCCTCGTTGTCGGAGCCACTGGCAGCCCCGCCGGTCTCCATGGCGTGAGGAGCATCCTCGTCATTGCTGCCCTCGTCCTGTTGAGACAAACAGTGGTGGGTGAGTGTGACGGAAACGACAGCGGCTGCAGGGGATCGTTTCATCAGCTAATGTGGCTGAGATGAAAAGAAATGACCATCATGCAGCGCCATCGTCCTGACTGAGCTCTGACGGTTTCCAGAATGTGGAGATGAACTCATAGTTAAAAGAGCAATGATGAACACAGACGGAAATGGCTCAGATCTTTTATGACAAAAACCCAGCTCATCTTTGAATGGTGATCATATTGTGGAAATGTAAGTTTTTTTCATTTTATTCAGGTGAAATTAAACCAGTGAAAATGTAATAATTAAATATAGCTTCAGATCTTCTTCACCATATTTGTTGTATGCATGCATGGATTAGAGTTTCTGCGCCAGTCCACACAATGCACACAACATGTTTGTCTTTTATAAATCTGGTCTCTTCAGTGGGAAGTTGTGTACCCATATTTCAAACCCTGATTTGATTTGTGTACAAAATGGGTCTGCGTTTCCACATCAATCCAATCAAAGAAGCAAAAGACAGTCTAGTGTCAGAGAGCTGCAGAGTCTGTGAAGCTGCTGAGATCCTACACAACAGCAGCACAGATACTGAGGCCGGCACAACCGTGGTTTCTGACTAATAGCTACTGATTGACGTACAAGAGGGTGATTCAGTTTATGGATTTGAATTTGATGGGAAAATACTTTCACTTCCACACTATTTGGGCCATTTACAAACAAATTATAATTAATCTAACATGAAACATCGAGGCCTCAGTCTGACCTCAGATTGATGTCTGTCGCTCCTCATGTCCTCACCGTCCGACCCATGGTGTTCGTCCTGGACCGGAGTGCCACCGCCGTCATCTACAGAGCACACAACAGATCAGAACCAAAACATCCCATTAGTACCTTAACATTTCTGCAGAAGGCCACAGAGGACCATATACTAGTGTACACACAGACCTGAACCTGGCTCGGTCCTACAACAGTGTAACTGGCTTAGATTCACTTTCATGGTCATACGTTAAAACAGAAAGATTTCAGGATCCTCTACAGTCTGCAAGTCCATGCACAAAAACACACATTTAAATTACCAAATACAATATATTGCCCTTTTTTCTTGGTGCACAGCTACAACTTTCAACATCAGCATCACATCATAGTGTCACCATTAGCCTACATATCAAGACTCTTTAAAAGCAGCAACACCAACCCTATACAAAAACCCTACACATTTTTGAAGTACAGTTTATAGTATAGAATATTTAATCTTCACGTCTGCTTTTTTAATTAAACATAATCTTTTGATTTTTGAGTGAAAAGAAGTAAATCCAACTACTGCAGTAGGAGTTGTAAAGCACAAGCCTCTGTCCTGTGCTTATTTCTACGTTACTTTCAAATAAATAAAAACATTTTAAAATGTCAGGGCAGTACAAAGGCAGGAAGGACAACAATATCTTAGGATCTTTTACAGTCTGTTAACCACAACAGATATCTTTCAGTTTCACTAACATAATGTCCAATATTATCACAAAATCGCCTCATCTTGATGTCAATAACTGTACGCAATCAACACTGAAGCCGTGAGTCGTGAGTTCAGCACGATGCTGACTGATAAGAGACGTCAGATCAAAATTAAAGGTATGAAATACAAAACATCGTCGTTTATCTAAGACTTTAAAGGTAAGTACGTACGACTACGACGGTGGCTGACGATGTGATGTTCATCAAGCTAAAACGAAACGTTTCCTGGTTGCCATGAGCTAATCACAGACCACCGTGTAGTTGGGGGAATAAACAAACAAATAAAAAAAATAATATCTTCTGTTACTCGTTTTTATAAAGTTAAACTTAACATAGGCCTCTCTGTTGGTGAGTAAATAGTCACCGTTAGTTAACGTGGGTTTGTTGTTTAAAATAGGAAACAAAGCAGGAGGACGTTGTTTACCGGAGCGGCTCCCGGACATGAAGTCGTCCTCTTCTCCGTCCATCTCTCAGACGAAGACAGATTGGGGTTGAGACCTAAACACGGATGCGATTCTCCGTTTACTCAACTTTACTACCGAAGCGAGAAAAACAACCACGAACTAAATAAGGACGCGTTTCGACAGCTAACAGCTACAGCTAACAGCCAACCGCAGCAGCCTCAGACCCAAAATGGAGTCACTGCGGCGCCTGCGCATGCGGTCGCTTCGTAATAACGTAACAGCTTTTTTTTTTTTTTTTTTAAATATATAACCTTTATTATAACACAGTGGTTTAAAAGAAACTGTAGGGCCTACGGTTTCTTTTAAACCACTGTGTTATAATAAACTGAATGAACTGTTGTTTGGTACCATTAACATGGAATCAAATTATCAAATTACTTCACTGGCTGGAAAAACGAGAGTTCCTGTAGACTGCATACCAAAACAAAAACATGCAATAATGTAATAAGCGAAAGTTGTAATTTAAACTTAAAAAAAAAAGCCTATTGTTAGCAGGAATGTGGATTCACTAGCCAGTGTCAGTGACATTGTGTAGTCAAAGGAATAAGTGGGCCTATGAGTCAATACAAGGGGGTGAGCAGCTCACCTGCGCTCACCTTAGGCATTGAGGCACACCTCTGAGAGAGAGAAAGAGAGAGAGAGAGAGAGAGAGAGAGAGAGAGAGAGAGAGAGAGAGAGAGAGAGAGAACCTGAGACTAGTTTTTTTTTTTTTTTTTAAATCCAAAAAGTATCTTATAATTCTAAAAGAATTACCGGCAGATAAAAGGGAATGGCTTCTGAATGTTTCTTTTGTTTGTTTTGGGGTTTTTTTTATAAATATTGATCAATTAGGACACATTGGCAGAGAGTGACAGGGAGAGAGAGAAGAGGAAAGGGAGAAAGACTAAACACTGGCTTGCAGTGTTTATTTTTGTGATGGGGTGGTTCTCCCCATGTCTGTGTGGGTTCTCTCCAGGTTCTCCAGCTTCCTCCCACAGTCCAAAAAACCTATGGGAATAAAATGTGTTGTGTCATGGGCAACAGGGTTTCTTAGTTATACATAGACCCATATGTACAAGACTTATAATCTTATATAATATTTTCATCCTATTACCATGTAAAAAGTCAGCCATTAGACTGCCTGAGTAAAGTCAGTTTACAGGTCACTTCATTTCATGGCAAATGGAAAAGGCTTGAAGTGAATTGGAGGAAAGGCTTTAATTCAGCACAGGAAAACAAAGTCAAGCCAAAGAGGAGTGAACTCCTGACTGTCTGCAACAAGTTTACTGAAAGAGCTCATCAGGAACCAAACTCAGACTGTGATAGGAGAAGAACAAATGGGATATCAATAGCCTACATCAAAGTTAACAGCCAGCCCAACACCACTGATGAAAAAAAAAAAAAGGAATCACAAAGGTCTTACAGAAAGTCACATATTTAAAAACCCTAATATTTAAGTCAAAGAAATCTGGTCAGACAAAGGGACAACACATCTGAAATAGAGAGGGTTGCATTTCATTTTATTTCTACTTTTATTTCTACAGAGTTTCTGTAGGACTCAGACCTTTTTAATACCACATAAAATGTAATACTTGTGTTACCAACTTAATTATGGACAATGCAAACAGTAGGAACAATATGACTTATGACTATTTAGTGACAATTTTGGCACTTCAGCTTTGATTTGAATTCATTAATTGATGATCAAACACAAGTAAAAAAAAACAACCTAATATTTCATGTAACACCAGCAACATGGAACAAAGGCACTGGAGAAGTTTGTCCTAAAATCAAATAGAAACCATGACTAAGAGGGGCAGGATATTAAAACATATTTACCTTTTCAAATAAAAAGTCAAATATTTTTACACCTTTACAGAGTTTTCTTTTTTTTCAGAAAATGGAAATCAATCTTGACACGAAGAGACCCAGTTGAAGAACAGGACAATGTTTGCCCAGCCTTACATAAAAACTCGAAGGGAAAACAGTGCTGACCATAATGAAGATTATCATGGATACCAAAATGAGCAGATGTACATACAGCGGTACAGACATGTACTTTGCAAGGATGAAGTCTGATTTGAACCCTGTTACTACCCTTAACTGTTTGTATCAGAATCAGCCCAGCATTTCTGCCTTTTTCTTCTCTCCTCAGACTCTGGGTTGTTTCTGATGCCTGGACAAGCTCTGGTGACTTTCCAAATCTCAGTAAACATAGAGGTTAATTACAGGTGTTTATATTGTTTTGTCCACTGCATTTATATCACAGAGGCTGTCCAAACTACAGAACTCTTCTCTCTGTACATGCAGTTCAACAACACCATAGACTGCAGCCTC
The DNA here is from genome assembly GCF_045865225.1 of Trachurus japonicus. Lineage (NCBI taxonomy): Eukaryota > Metazoa > Chordata > Actinopteri > Carangiformes > Carangidae > Trachurus > Trachurus japonicus. Next base: position 27,338,072 of record NC_140919.1, read on the forward strand.
CAAAATTACCACTTCCCCAAAACAGTCTCTACACAAACTAAACATAATGTGTTAGGTTTGGTAAGGTGTACCTAATAAACCACCAACTGAGTATATTAAATGCAGCTAATGCCACAATGGAAGACTTCTGCCAATAGCTTGCTGTGTGTAAAGATGATGTTATACTACTTGGCAAGGAAAGTTTATCTACACAGGTTGTTGCTACATAAAAAGCACCGAGGAAAGATAGAAAAGACAATATAGAAAAGACAATATAAAAGGCACACAGGTTTAAATAAGCTAAAAAAGAAAAAGAAAAAATAAGATCAAATAGAGTAAGACATTTTAAACAGAAGAATGAGATTTCCACAAGTAGCTGCTGAAAGACCTAACATGTGGTCCGCTGTGAAGAATAGATAATCTGTAAACAATATTCATAAAGTGGTTAACAATCATTAAAAATGTAATGTTTTCTGGATATTTAGATACACAATACAGGAGCTGTAAATGTAATGAGCATGAAGCTGTAGTAAAGCATTAGGTTAGTTGTTTGCCATTCGACTTGTGATGCTCTCTGGCCGACCTCCTGCTGCACGTGCACTTTTCTGTGAAGGTACTCGAGTGAAAAGTAAACCCTCCATTCAACTCAATATTCAACGTCACAAACAAAGACACTGTGGTGAACTGGTGGTTTAGTAAACTTTGGGTCGGCTGAACCCCGTCCTGACTGGACGCTTTGGTAGCCCGTCTCAGATGTTGGTGAGCATAGTGGTGCTCACTACAGAGACAGTGAGGGTACCAGGGAGGTCGTTGTCACGGCGATCGCCCTTGTCCCTCAGGTGAAGGGTTTGCTGGAATTCACCTTGCTCAGCTGGCAACGTCACCTGACCCATGAAGGCGTCCATCAACACGTTATGGTTGTAGATCTGTGAGACACAGTAAGAGAGGAGTTCACTGACTAATGTCACAACATTCACACATCTACACAACTCTGTGTCAGCCTGACAGGCCCACACGCACACCTGCACACACGCACGCACGCACACAAACACACACACACACACAAACCTCAATGGTGATTGGCTTTTTGGCTTTCTTCCTGTAGAAGAGTCCCTTGGTGTCGAAGACGGGGCTGCGTGTGTTTTTATGGACTGGAGAGCGAACTTTATCTCCTTCACAGCGAATGATCACGTAGGGATCTGACACTGGAGACACAGACACACACACAGTTTATGGTTGTACCAGGGAACATCTATGTATGGGACAACGGATGGAAATTAGCCTGTGGCTACAATCCGGCTTGTTCACGATTTTATTTTACAACAAAATCAAATCATATGCACACTGGTTACCTTCAGTAATGGTTACATCAGGCACAGTAGTGTTTAATTGTTTATTAAGGATCCCCATTAGCTGGTACCTTTAGTGTGTTACATATAGGCTACTACATAAAGCTACTGATCAACTGTTGACTAAAAGCACCAGTCACCTTACATCTACCAACAATATCCCCCCAAAAATAAAGGTTGTGGAGGAAGATGATGAAGGTATTAAGCAAATATCCAGTAAAGTATCTTTCTCTCAGAAGAAGAAAAAGGTCAAACCTACCTCCATCAGAGTCTTGTCCTGCGAGTCCATCAGCCCTCAGTATGTGGACCTGAGTGACCATGGAGGGATAACCACACAGGCCAGACCAGCAGGTCTCTGGAGGCTGGTGCACCGTCAGCTCCCTGCAGGATGGACAGAGGGAGTCACGTGAAGTGAGTCTTGTGTTTGTGTTCATGCTCACGGCTTTAGCTTATGTCTATGTTGACTTTCTGTTGCCTCCACCGCCAAGTGGAAAAACCTTGCTGCTTCAGAGGTTCATTGTTATAGTATATCTGCAGCCTTTTTTCAGTGTAAATTATTTCAGGTCTTTTCTGTTCTAGTTTGTGCACATTTCACCTTATTGAATTTAGACATAGCTGTAACAGGATTATCCACAGATATTGTTTGTGTTTCTTTCCATATCGTATCAAGAACTTTATTCATGGTTCTGTTTGGTAATTGCTCCACCTCTTTCACATGAACACTCGGTAGCCAGACAGGTGAGCCAGGACTAGTTCATTACCAGCTACATAGCACACGTTATCAGGACAGCCAATGATCTGATCAGTGAAGCTTGATAATGAAAACTTATCCTGTGTAAGCTAAATTTGCTTCACAGTACAGGCCTCCGGTGCTGTCAAACAAAATACTGATTTGATTTAAATTATGGTATTTTCTTTTTACTGCACTCTGTATGTCAGTTACTGAGAGATCACAACTTGGTTGATGTCATTTTGAAAGCATCCTCACGTAAGGGAGAGAAAAAAGGATAAAGATCACTTATCTTTATAATTTGTTGTCTTTCAGTTTCTTAAGTTTTCATTTTGCTTCATTCAAATATCTACATTTAAGCTTTTCAGTTTTGCATTTAAAATTCTAAAATATCATAATCTTTTCTTTTTCCAAATTCCCATAAAAAAAAAGTTATCATTTAAATCTCCTATGATGCAGCTCAGCAACAAACAGGGGGAAACCAAGGGGGCAGTTGTTGGTCTGAGAAATGAAGCTCACTTCCGCGTTCAAAAAATTGCAATCCCCTCGGCTTCCTCTGGGGGCTGGTGTCAGAAAGCAGCATTTCCCCATAGACCCCCATGTTAAAATCGCCGATTTTACATCCTCAATAAACATGATCAAAGCCTGGTGTCATCAGGTTTTTTGGTCTCAACCGATAGTTTCTACCCCCGCACACACTCTGAGGGGGGTGGATTTTTTTTTAACTCTACCGTTTTACTGTTATAAGGTTAAATTCTCGCCAATTAGGGCGCGGAAACGTTGAGTGACAGGTCCGAGCAGCTCCGTGGACAGCTGCTTCGAGGCCAGTGGGCGGGTTCGCGGCCGGTAAATCCAACATGGCGCTGTTCAGGCCGCCATATTTGAGTCACAAAAACAACTCCCCAAAACCAATGGGTGACGTCACGGATGCTACGTCCATATTTTTTACAGTCTATGGGGGAAACACAACATATCCTTACTTGCAGTCTGACGACACATCAGAGAAGATGCGGAGCAGAAAGTCTCCTTCCAGGCCGGGGTCAAAGGTCGTGGGTATGATGACGTACCGGCCCTCAGTCAGCTCAATGCGGAGGAACACGGACCTCGAGTTGATGTAGGTGCTCCCACCAACCTTCTGCTGGGTGGCATGCATTCGGTAGGTCCTGTTCAACTCCACCTGTACACACAGACACAGCAGCTTTTTGACTCTGTGTTCATAAGACTGCTCACACCAAATGTTTACTTTCACTGTGTTGTACACAATCACAGAGCCAAGCACGCCTGTCATACACACAGACACACAGACACACAGACACACACACACACACACACACACACACACACTCAGCTGACTCTGTGGATGTCGAAGCCGATGGCCAGGTTTTCTCCTCGCCCCCCTCTCAGGTTTGCTCTGCGGTCTCTCTGCTGCAGACAGATCAGGATCTCGTCTTCCGGCTTCTTCACATCAAACACGTACTACACCACAGAGAGAAGAAATATTTATATGTCGTTAGAGCCCATGCCTTCTGGGTGCAATGTTTTGCATCAGAGAAAATCAGGAAATTATGAGTGAAAAACACCTGCGGGTTCTGGAGGAAGGAGTGCTTGTTGTTGGTACAGCCCCCCGCTCGGTTGAGAAGTGGATCGTCGTGGCGACGCCAGGAGCCTAGCATTACAGCTTCCTCCCAGGTCTTATGGAAACTCAGGTAGGATGTGTTGATGAGACGACAGAGGATGAGGTCTGTGAAGTTCGCAATAAAATCATCAAACGTCATCCTGCAGAAAGGGAGAGAAAGAGGAACAGATGAGTAGAAATATTTTGTTGTGAGATCACGATGATGTTTGACAAGACAGAGAATAAGGAAAAACAAAACAGGAATAAATAACTCACTGGTCCCTTCTTTACTAAAGGAACCTAAGAAGGTTAAAACATGGTCTAAATAGCCATTTTTGAAGAAAGGCTTTTTACACATTTGAAGAAGAGTGCCTTTGATTTCCCTTTTTTTACTATTTTTTTTTAATCTATATTCCCACCAAAGAGCACCTTCCTCACACGATTAGATGAACCTTAGGAGCATTCTGGACTTTCTTTTTGTCTGAAAACATCCTGTCTTAGGAGGTTGACTGACAGGAAACTGTTTTTGAATTAATGGTCAGATCGCATCGTTTTTCCATTGAGGAGAACTTTTTCTGTAAGTCACAAATTGTCTCATGCAGGTACCTGGTATCTGCCAGCAGAGGGCAGCATTTCTCTGAAACTCACCAGAACTCTCCGTCATCCTGCACCGTGACGCCGATGTTCTCCCTCTCACTCTTGCTGACCTTCTGCCACTCCTCAGAGCTGCAAACAACCAGACACACCTGCGCTGTTAGTCATCAGTGAAGCTATTGGTTTTTACAAATTAATAAAAACAACCTAGTAAAAAATAATTGAACAAAGCAAATATTAGGCAGGCATGGAAAGATGAGCTGAATGTAGAGTTGGAAAATGATAGCCTTTTTCTCGTATTTATTCTCATATTTTCTCTTCCATTTTGAAAAGCAATAAACATATATTAAAAAAAATAAACATGGGTTAACATTAGGAAAATGACATTAAACTTACTGTTTCTGTGCGCTTCTACACTTTTGCAGTCCAATATTTTGGAACTACAAATGTCACAACTGACTCAATGTTGTCTGTCTCTGTCAAACAGCCAGGCTGCACTTTAGATCAACGTCTGTCCCAACTCAAATTGTACATAGTGAAGCTTTGAATGGATTACATAAAAAGTATTTTAAGTGTTTTTAATCATAATTAGTGAATGAATTGGTGAGTTATGGCCAGAAAGGTAACAATGACCTCTGATTATCAAATTTTAGTTCCCTCAGAGATGTTGATGTGAGTGGGACAGACGGATGGTCTCGACTGTTGCTGGCATGAAATCCCAACATCCTCTCAGACATAAAACCCAGCTCTGAACATAACTTTTTTTTTGCTATAAATAAATATAAATAAATTTTCATGATGTTGTTCCAGTATTTTTACTTCAACAGAAGGTCTAATGACTTCTTCCACCATTACCTGTGACTTCACCACAGTTAAACCACATTTCTGCACCGTCACAGTTAATAGTCTTTTCCCCTCTCCTCCTCCTCCTCCTCCTCCTCTTCCTCTTCCTCACCTGTCGCTCCAGGGCCCGTTCCACTCTCTCTGTCCCCAGGGGTTTCTCATGCGGATCATGGTGAGTTTGTCAGACCTGAAATAGGCCAGCAGGCCGTGACCCAGTCTCACCCTGCGGACATCTGTCACAGCGTAGGCGTGACCCTTCACGAGGCCACAGTCCAGCCTGGCCTCCATGTCTGCAGCACTGGTTGCCTGGAGTGACACAGTGGCTTGGTTCAGTCAGTGGATTCAGTTGTTTCTAAATGAATTAACTTACTCATTCGGCAGGTGTGTGTTCTGGTGTTAGCCCCTTCTCACCCGAATGGAGCAGCTGATGAGGCCTCCTCTGTTGTGGACCTTGAGGACTCTCTCAAACAGCTCGCTGCGTTTCTCTTCGTCTTCTTTGACTCCGTTCTCCATCAAGTCCATTGGCTCTGACACGCCCCCAGTGAAATCCACCAGAGCGTCGGCAGTGTTGCCCCCGTCCAGCGCCTCATAGCATCCAGACATTCTACAAAACACACACAGGCCATCAATGCCTACATACACTCGTACAGATATGTTGTGTTATTCAAACTTAATGCATTTGTCTCAGATGTCACTAATGACTCAACATAATGTTTACTCAATTTACATAATTGAAAATATACATCAACACAGATGAAATGAAATATGAAAAACTGAGGGTTTTTTTTAATAATGTGATTTCTCTTGTTCCACTTAAAATAATATCAAGCCTATACATGGGGCACTAATGTGAACTTGGCTACCTGAGGCCAGAATCAGAACAGTGAATCAAAAACACCAAACAATATATTAAGCCGAAGGACACTTCAACTAACTGGAGATCTGCCCTTTTTTTCAGTCCACAAAGCCTTTTGATCTAGTCTTGACTTAAGAATATTTATTAGAGCAGCTTTAAATAGCAACTGTGACATTAGCAATACTTCTCCCTGAAATCATACTGCCATATCTTTAAACCAACACTGAACTGATAACAAGAGGAGTAAATTAACAGGCATGTGTAATACCTTGCTTGCTTGCTTTCCTTAAATAAGGCTAAGGGTTGATTTCCACTCAGGTAGTCAAATGGTTTGGGCAAATTACACAACAAGGTCAACAAGACATCCCTTACTCTCTCTCTGCAGAGCAGTTCACTGTGCCACACAGACAGACACTAACACTGATGGTCATTACATAAACACGTTAACTCAGGGGAGTCCCTTCACTGTCAACAATCACTATAACAATTATAAAACTATTGACCAAGTGACACACACACACACACACACAAACTAAGTGCTTACTTGGCATAGGCCTTCTCCACCAGGGCGCTCCAGAACTCATTGCTGTCATTGGAGTGGCAGTATACCAGCTCTCCGTTCACGGTGGGCAGCCGGTCATCGATCACCACGTCCACCCACTCACCAAACCGCCAGAACCGGAAGTGAAAGATCCCAGCGTACGACTCAGGTTTTTCTTTGTCCCACTCCTGGTCCTTCCAGTCAGGAATCACCTGGGAAAACAGAAAGACCACGAGTGTGTGGTCATCATCTCATCAAAGCTCAGGTCTGATATTTGTATAATGACTGTTAACTGTTGCACAGTGGCACAAACTGTTGGGCTTCCATACGTGTGTAGCCTCCATGTGTCTCCACCCCCTTTTAATCCAATTTCAAGCCCATTCTCACATTTTTACAAGTAACACAATTTTATTTGAAATAATATTCAATTAACATACAAAATACAGTTCTTCAAACGCAGTTCTTCAAACGCAGTTCTGTAAGATTTCCGTCCAGACTGTGGAACCATTTTAGAACATGTTTGTATGCAAGCCTACACTGAATAGTGGGGAAGGCTCTGTACTTTGTATTTTGTGTTTTTTTTTCTTTTTCCTATTTTTACTTTTATTCTGTCTTTCTTTTATTATCTTATTGTGCTTTTATGGCAATATGGATCCCCTTGGGTCTGAAATAAAGAAGTGAATGAAAAAACAGATTGGAGTCACACAAAAAGTAAATATGTATATGTGTATGTGTACACGCATGTGTTCCTTCCTGAAGAGTTGAAAAACATCAGGTTTCCACCTTAATTAACCTTCAGTATCTATAATTAACACAAGCAACTGAGGATTCACTAAGTTTTTAACAAGGGAGTGACATCTACCCATATCCTGCCACAAGATCCCCAGTGACAACACATTAGTACTGACATACACACACACACGCAACGACAAGCCTCACTGAAGTGAATGATATAAATAAATAACTGATCCATTGAGCCAAGACCAGCCAACATCCCAGAAGCCCACAGGAAACTCCCAGAGTTCCCTCTTGTACGTCATCATGGCCATCTGTTGCTTAGCACCCTCACACATCTCCCACCTGCTTAACATCCTTCAAAAAAGTCGTTAAAAAGTGGTTTTATTTGATATTCAAACATTGCAAAGCTTTCCCTAAGATTCCCTCAGATTATTATTCAGTGTTGGTGGTTTCAGTAATGTTAATGAACCCACAGTGAGACTGCAAACATTTATATTAACTGAAACACAGAGAGAAATAATGTAAATCTCAGTATGTGCTATGTGTGGTCAAGACATGTCATGTCTCAGGTTTTAAAGGACTGATACAAGCTTAGCAGGGCTGAATCTGCCAAAAGACGAATTATTCTAACTGAGACTGTTTTCACATTGATCTATTTCCCAATGCTCACCCCTCCCCTCTCCAATTCTGTGTGGCATGCCAATCAATGTGTCCTAACCCAACTACCCTGTAGGCAAAAGAGACACTGCTACACTGTGATGGAAATAGTTGAAAAGGGGAGGGAAGGCAGAGACAGAGAAGGCATATAAGCCTATTGGAAAAGAGAAACAGAGATAGGAAGCGGGAGAGAGAGGTTGGAATCAGATAGTCTACCAGAGCTCTCTATCCATCACAGCATCCATCAGTCAGGCAAGCCCTGCTCGTTTTTTAACCCAGGATTAAAACCTTGATGTCAGACATGGAGAAGGCCACAGCTCCCTCCAACACCATGGTGCTGCCATTCAAAGAAGACACTGCATTGACAGAGGTGAGATTCTCACTTTGACAACTTCCAACATAACACGAACAGTGTTGTCTGTCATCATGTGTGTGGGTGCAATTTTTGATTCCAGAGAAAATGTAACTGGATGCATAAGTCATACATCTAATTGGTTTGTGCACATCAGTAAAATGTCAACAGTGCAGTGTTGACAGCTAATTAAATGTTACACATAAATATTTAAAAGTCATACTTGTACAATCCTCTATATACACCAAGTTCGCGTTTTTTGTTGTACATAATTGGATCAGCTGCCTTCAGGAATTACTTATATACACTTGAACTTTTCTCTATGGTTACATGGACAAAATCATCTTCTTAACATGTTCCTGGCGTTTTGAATGTCTAGAGTCTAATGATCAGTGGGTCTGTTCATCAGATCAGAAGAGATGTAACACTGACTGGCACTCGGCGTGATGAGACCGGTCACTGTCTAGGTCAACAGCTCCAGGGCTTTTGTGACTGTCATCAATTGTAAATGTTCACTACTGAAGCACAGAGAAGGGAGATTTGGAGCTACAATAACAACTGAAAAATTGATCAGTGAAAGCAGTGACTCAAAAGTGTATTAATCACCAACATGTAGATTAGTGATACAATCATTTTGCAACAGGTTTAAAAGAACAACACAAAGTGCTTAAAACTCAAGCTCTATCTCTTGCATCTCGTGAGTCCAACTCGTGGAAAGGCAACACAGACAGTATATAAGGCTTTAATTTTCAAGGATTTAACTTGTGTTTTGACAAATTGGGGAATGAGGTGTTATTATTCTTACAATTTTTGTTGTTATTCATTGACAAAGGATGGTGCCATTAAACAATGCTAATTATGTCACACTAATACAGGGTTAGTAATATACAAAAGTAACAAGATCAGATCAGTTCTTGATTCAAAACTTGATGCAATTTAGGCCTGATTTCTTGTATTTTATTTTATTTCCTTTGCACATTTGCTTCTGGAGTAACCTGTTATAAGAATTTCATTTGAGATGAATTCAATTCTATCTAATCTAAGATAAATTAACACCCATGCATCTTTCAGTTCCAGATTAGGCAACAACAATGGTCCGAGTTGACTGAGAGTAAGATGACTGATAAAATATCAATACATGTCAGACAACACAATATCAGTTTGAGACATGGCAGGTTGATGCGATGGGTGTGTGTGATTAATGTACAGGTATACCTGAGCAGAGACGTGTCATCAGCTCGTACATACTCCTCAGCCCTGCAAGCCTTTCTTCTTTACACAAACTTCATGTCATGCAGCTTTGTAGGAATTAGTATAGGAGCAAAGGGAAAGAAGTGCTGTGACCTTGTAGAGAGAGACAAAGTCCACTTGAGGAGGAGGTCGTGGTAGATCGATGGATCGTCAATACGCAGCAAAGAGCGTCTGATTTTGTCAAAGTGCTTATCTAAACCAAAATCACTCTTTCATTCTAAACCAAGCAGAGTCATGACTGTTATAATGGTAACTATGGCAATGTAGGTACGCATGTCACTCCAGGTCGCTCTTAGCACAGCGCAATAATAGAGTAACCATGACAACCAAAGTCTGGTACCTGCTATTCAGGAGCAACTCCTATGGGTCGTGTCAGAAGACTGAGAAAAATGTCCCATCTGGTTGTTCAGTTCAGATGACTGGTGAACTGGTTGACTGGTGAACTGGTGAACTGGTTGACTGGTGAACTGGTGAACTGGTGAACTGGTGAACTGGTGAACTGGTTGACTGGTCAACTAGTTGACTGGTGAACTGGTGAACTGGTGAACTGGGGAACTGGTTGACTGGTCAACTAGTTGACTGGTGAACTGGTTGACTGGTGGACTAGTTGACTGGTGGACTGGTTGACTGGTGGACTAGTTGACTGGTGAACTGGTTGACTGGTGGACTAGTTGACTGGTGAACTGGTTGACTGGTGAACTGGTTGACTGGTTGTCTGGTGAACTGGGGAACTGGGGAACTGGTTGACTGGTGGACTAGTTGACTGGTGAACTGGTTGACTGGTGGACTAGTTGACTGGTGAACTGGTTGACTGGTTGTCTGGTGAACTGGGGAACTGGTTGACTGGTGGACTAGTTGACTGGTGAACTGGTTGACTGGTCGGCTAGTTGACTGCTGAACTGGTTGACTGCTGAACAAGTGAACTGGTTGACTGCTGAACTGGTGAACTTCGCTCACAGTGAGATGAGGGACCATGCCTCATGTTTCTCTCTCAACCATCATCTCAGACAACATCTCAAAATGTAACAGGGTTTACCTCCTCCTCCAAGCCTTTCATCTCCAGTGCTGTCTCCTTTGTTCCTTTATATCCACTGCAGATGATGCGTATGCGAGTGTCGTCTTTGCAGCGGACGGGCCAAAAGCGCCAGGACGGTGAACGTCTGCTTCTTCCTCATGAGGCTGTGTACCGGCTAGACTTCAACACCCAGGAACTGAAATTCTCCCAATGGTACTTCTCCCTCTCTGGCCACGGTCGGGTCACCATCACTGGTATTTCCCAGCACTGGACCCCTGATCTCACCCACCTGATGACCCGTCAGCTACTGGAACCAATCGGAACATTTTGGCGCAATGCCAACGACCCAGACGATTTGCCTCTCAAATGTCTGGAGGCAGACATGCAAGAGTTCGGTGAAAGGATCGCCGAGCTGGCCAAGGTCAGGAAGGTCATGTACTTCCTGTTTGCTTTCAGGGAGGGGGCAGAGGCCGCAAATCTCAGCTGCTCAGTGGAGTTCACACCTGAGAAATGACTGTTCACCTTTTACCAGTGCATACCTGCTAGATTATTGGAAAAGCATCACAATATATGTGCAGCCTTTGACCTTTAAAACATTGCACTAGAGCAGAAAGACCCTGTATCCCCTTTTCAAGCCCTCAGTAACCAATACCTCAAAACCTCAGCATAAATATTCTCCCGCCCGAATCTCAAAACTCATTCCTTCTCACCTCTGAGTTATCTACAGTTAGGAAAACGCATTTTAGCACAAATAACGTTTTAATGTCAAAAGCCAAGTCAAAATTTTATAGGCATTAATCACAAGCAAGTTTTAGGGAAAGTAAATGAAGTATTTTTCACTAAAAAAAAGCATACATATTTAGTAAAAAGCAAAAAACCTTAACAAAAGGTAACATAAGTATGAAGGCACTTTATTTAAACTGAATATGGAACTAATTCTCTTGAAATTTCCCTGGTGCTACTTAAAAGATCAATGTATCATCAACATGAATCATCAAAATAAAAAAGTCCAAATCATGCAAAAGTGTGAGCATTCAAAAAATGTCTATTCACAATATTAATTTATAATGATGTTGACAATTCATAATCACCTGAAGTTTTAAATTTTTTTATAATGAAATGATCTATGTTTGAACATGAAACTTATCACACACAAACTAAGAGTTAGAGGATTCCTCCTGTAAATAAAACCTGCCTTTACTGTTCAGCTGATCACTGTGATCATATATGTAATGATTGATTTGTTTCGAGTCTTTGCTGTTGTTGCTTTTTTGTTTCTGAATTATTTTACTGCTCACAGACGTGAAGTGACAGCTGGATGCAAAACAACTGGCAGTGAATATCAAATATTCACATTGCATGACTGTCGGCCTGACACAAAACTGATCAATGGAGTGGCATCTATTAAATATTGACTGAAAGCTTTTTGTGTGTTCTCATTGGTGCTGTCTGTTATTGGCGTTATTGGACAGAGAGGGAGGAGGGAGGGGACAGAAACAGAGAAGATGACAGACGGTGAGGGATAATGGACCAGCACGAGCACAGTCTCTGGTGTTGTTTTGGAGCTGTAGTTGACATTTTGTTTTCCTTTTTGGTTATCTGGGCAGTCTGCCTTCTGTCTTGCCATGAGCTCAATGACAAAAGAACAAACACTACATGCTATCAGTGCAGTGTTTCTCTCTGCCATCATGTGGTGTTCTTGAGTTATTGTGTTACATAGAAAAGCTTGTTTCCTCTAAAAACCAAACCAGCTCAGCAATCAATAATCAGTTTTTTCATCCAACATGTTTGTCTGAATGTGCTATAGTAATTTGAATGTGTTATGTTAGCGCTAAAGAGTTAGAAAAATATCCAATAAATCAGTGTTTTCTCATTAATATGCAAATTTATGCAGTAAGCCCCACTCATATCCGAGTTGGGCACCTGTGGAGGAAGTGTGGAGTTTGCACTATGTATTGTTCTCAAGTTATGGTGTTAGCAACAGTGGATCTACAGATAAACAGTCACAGACACCAGTGTGACTACTTGTCTCACAGATAGCACCACTATACTGTACTACAGTGCAGTGTTAACACATCCTGTATGAAGTCTGTACTATAAATTGTGACATCTTTAATTTCAGTAACAGAAGAACATTTCATTGCCTTGAAAAGCATTTTCAACATGTTGTTCACACACATGCTGTTGTGATTTAATGCTTTTAGTCTAATAACAACGTTACTACCAGTTCTCTTCACATTGGAACAACAAATGTTGTTTTAATTTATCAGGCTGACTGTGTAGTTTGCCTTCAACCCACCAGAGGCCTAACAAGCATTTTAGGAACAGTGTTTGTCTTTGCACCATTGACGGGTGTCAAGACAACGGGCTGCTCCACTGAGGCAGTCCCACTAAAACAGACTTTAATTTCCCTCCAGCTGATGGAAAAGTGAGCGCTGCAGAGGAGCTCTGAGACCAGACAGGAGGACTGAGGTAACCAACAGTGGAAAAAAAATGAGGACACACACGATTCACAATACACCGCACATGCACACAAACACACACATTGATGAAACTCTGGTAACACATTGTGACACATGTTTATAATAAGTGCATTTAAGTGGCTAGTAGGTGTGGATTTATGTGTGTTGTATGTCCTGATGTTTCATCCCTGTGATTGACTGGTGACCTGTCCAGGCTGTACCCCACCCTCACACTACACTATGTCTGCTGGGATTGGCTCCAGACCCCCCTGAGCCTACATGGTATAGACAGTGGGTGGATGGATGTAAGAATGGATGGATGGATAAGCTTCATGGACGCACCTGTCTTATCCCAGACTCATTTTGTAAATACACACACACAGACACACACACACACACACACACACACACACACACACACACAAACGTATGGTGTCTTTCTGCCATCTATCTGTGAATGTGTCACTGGATGAAACTTGGATAAAAGTGTAATAATGTTGTCTGTTTACCACACAGACATAATATCACAGTGGTGACAGTAATGACTAAAAGAGTCGTCTAATCTTAAAGCAGAAGTAAGTGATATATTTGTGTTAATATAAGTCTTAAATAGTTATATCTTCCGACAGCAAACACTTACATAGAGTGTTTGGTCTGAAACACGGGTCTCTCAGTCCCTCTGCTCTGCTCTGAGCCGAGGAGAAAACATTTATCGTATCCTACAGTTTTTATCCAATGAGGAGAGAGAACGGCATGCAGGGCTGTGTGTGTAGCCAAGGGACGCCGTGAATGTGGCGACGTAGGGACGAGGACTATGGTGCGTTCAAGGAAACTCGTATTTTTCCGACCATGAAGTGGTACCAGTTCGATCTGGTACGAGTTCACCGGTCGGAAGTTACGAGTGGCCGTTATAGTGACTTTCACCGGTAAAACAGGTCGGGAAAACACGAGTGGGTTGCCTGAAACGCTACAAAGTCGTAAGTTGTGACTTGAAGCTGTAATTTACGATTTCAAAAGCCTGCCTGGAACGCAGCATTAGCGAAAACGACCGGACCACTTACTACACTGCTTTAAGTGTTTTGCCAAACATGTGTTTTGCCTTCCTCGGGAAAAAGAGTGTTTGCTTTGGTAAAACCGACATAACAACTGCACAGCTGTAACTACAAAAAAAACTGGGGATGGTCTCTTTGCATTTGTCTTACCTTCTGCCATAGAGCCTCTCTGGAGGCCAGGCTGGAGCAGGCTGCTACAAACCAGCAGTTTCCCAGCTGGCCTTGGTGCAGGTCGTGGGCACTGATGCCATCTACAAACAGATGAGGGTCGCTGCTCAACTCCTGGAGGGATAAAGATGATCACAATCAGTGTTAATCATGTAATGAAAAATTTTGATGTTAACCCATATTATGTTTTACAAGTGTTGTATAATCATGATTGTGATACAGTATGTGATACTTAGTTAATCCCTTTGAAGACAGACAGCAGAGAGTTTCACTCAGGAAAGGTTAAAGGTTAGGAGCCAGAGAGGCTCCCACGATAGAGTGTCCTGTGGAAATTTACAAGGGATTGTTGTGTCCTGGCGGTGAGGCGGGGCAGAACCACCGGAGGTGCCATATTTTGTCTATTGGTATGTGTTTGGGAACTATAAAGATAGTGAGCCTGTGAACATCTTCAGTTCACTCACCCACTGATCGTGTGCTGTTCAGTTGTACGAGTGTGACTCCATTCATGAATGTTTTTATTAAAACTCAAGAAAGACAGCCGACGTGTTAAGCTTTTCTTTTTAATTCTTCATTGAACCAAGAGAACTAATTTTTGCCACCACAATCATTAATACACAAAGTCAACAGAGTGAGAATCTTTATACTATAATACAGCAGAATGATTTTCTATGTAAAGATATGGTGGACTAATGATATCCTGAGCAAACTCACAGCATATGCCTATAGTAGCCAGTCCGGCTGTGACAATCGGCATCCACTGAATGATTTTACTAAGAATATTAAAAAGAAAAAGAAAAAAAAACCTGTTCAGGCCAGTAAGATC
This sequence comes from Trachurus japonicus, assembly GCF_045865225.1. Taxonomy (NCBI): domain Eukaryota; kingdom Metazoa; phylum Chordata; class Actinopteri; order Carangiformes; family Carangidae; genus Trachurus; species Trachurus japonicus. The sequence goes on from NC_140919.1 coordinate 27,353,097, forward strand.
ATAGAGTCAGTGAAAATAAAGAATGAGTCATTAATTACTTAGTTCACAATATTGAACTTCTACGAGAACTTCTCTTTCAGAGACAGAAACAGTGAGTAGTCCACCAGCTCAGTCACAGTTCTAATTATAACACAGTCCACTATTTTAGTCCTTCTCTACTGTTCTCTACTGTTTTTCTACTGCTGTTGTGTGTGGACCTACTCACTGACAGTAGAAGAATGTGTTCCAGGTGTGGGTGAATGTGGAGCAGCAGGGTGTAGCCTGGGTACTCAGTCAACCATCATAAGGTAAACAGGAGTAGAAACGCCCTCAGATTAAAGCAAAGCCAACCACAGAGACAGGACGGAGGCCAAATGAGAGGGCTGTGATAAACCACACACCCCCAGTCAGATCTATGTCCTTTACTCAACTACATACTAGACAGACATATAGATGGCTTACATAAAGCTTACTTATTCACAAGTCATATCTGCTTTGAAACACATCAAAAGTACAAAATATAATGTACAATTTTGGACATGGCCTGCTTCCAGACTTTGGTAGTTAGTTACACAGTACGAGTAACAGAGAGTATGAGCTCCTTCCTTTTCATTTAGTAAAGTCAAATGACAAATAAAGAAACCGAAGCAGATCTCAAAGGCTCCTCGCTGGGTGTCCAGTCTTTAAATTAAAAGCCATGATTCTAAGTATAATGTACAGTACACACCCACATACAGCACCATAAATATCCTCGTCTGTTCAACCACCAGGTCAGGTCTATAGCCTGGTGGCTGTCCTCCTTCATCCTCCTCATATACAGTATGTGGGTTATGTTTATAATGAATAAAGCCTGCCACACACATAAAGATAATCAGGCTGATTTTGCCCCGATTAAATCATGTCATAATCATTGAACATATTATTCCTGTTATTATCTCTCTCTACCTCCTGACTTGAATATTAACTGTTGTTGACTGAGTCCACCATTGTCTACGTGTAAATATAATAACTGCAGGCTGTCACATCAACCACTTCCACTGTTGTGCTTATCTTTCTGTGACATTCGTCCTGAATGCTCATCAACTCACACCAGCCTTAATTACTGCCTGAGCATAAATACACTTACAACACATCGGTGAACTCTGAACAGCATCTGTCCCTGAAGTCACACTGAGGGTTCACTAAAATCCTCCTTCTTTGTCATCTATCAGTGACAGGTAGAAGGTCAGATTTTTAAACACACCCACACACACACACACACACACAGTGTAAACATACTTTCACACTGAGATTTCCTCTCTCTCACCACTCCCTGGACAAATCAATAATATTGATCGATTAGAATGTTTTAGTTTCCTGTTTAATTATTTAACTGCTCAGATCATGAATCATTGACGAGAGAAGTAGATTGTAGGCCTACACACAGAGTTCAGACTTCAGCTGAGTGCTTTTTATACAGGCTGATGTTGAACTTCAAATTGAGGCACTAAAATCACCTTGAATTCAAATCTAACTAATAAAAACATCAAGGCTTTGTTGCGATCAGTCTGTCATCTTTTCTGTCTGACTGCAGTTTCTGGTCTGAAACCTCAGTTCTTCTGACGACAGCATCAGCCTCATAAATAGCTAGGATTGCTTTGGAAAGCACATCAAAGTTTTCAATGAAGCAACAGGACAAACCAACAAATGAAAGCTGATTTTCACTCGCAGGATGCAGTTATCAAACAAATTCAAGGGTTATTCTAGACCGATGTCATTTGTTGGAGTTCTGCATGTGACAACAGCTTAAAATGATTCATGACATAAATTTCTAGACAGAAATAGGCTGTGATAGTTTTGTTGGGCCAGTTCCTCAATAATCCAACTGGAATAATAGTCTGGAATTAAGGACGACTCCAACTCCACATATGACCTGACTATTATGAAGTTGATGTTTTGTTTTTTTTGTTTTTTTTTTAATCTTTATTTAACCAGGCAGAATCAATTAAAGCAGAAGTAAGTGATATATTTGTGTTAATATAAGTCTTAAATAGTTATATCTTCCGACAGCAATCACTTACATAGAGTGTTTGGTCTGAAACACGGGTCTCTCAGTCCCTCTGCTCTGCTCTGAGCCGAAGAGAAAACATTTATCGTATCCTACAGTTTTTATCCAATGAGGAGAGAGAACGGCATGCAGGGCTGTGTGTGCAGCCAAGGAACGCCGTGAATGTGGCGACGTAGGGACGGGGACTGTTATGGTGCGTTCAAGGAAACTTGTATTTTTCCGACCGTGAAGTGGTACCAGTTCGATCTGGTACGAGTTCACCGGTCGGAAGTTACGAGTGGCCGTTATAGTGACTTTCACCGGTAAAACAGGTCGGAAAAACACGAGTGGGTTGCCTGAAACGCTACAAAGTCGTAAGTTGTGACTTGAAGCTGTAATTTACGATTTCAAAAGCCTGCCTGGAACGCAGCATTAGCGAAAACGACCGGACCACTTACTTCTGCTTTAAGAACAAGTTCTTATTTACAATGATGGCCTGACATGTAAGCGCCATTTATTATCGTTTTGCTATTTGCACTGATTTATACTGACTAGGAATACGTTTTGAGTATGCTTTGAATTTTGAGCCACCTGTGTTACAGTTAGATCTCATGCGGCTTCCGTAGAGAAAGCAGGAAGTGAAGTGTTGTTGTGTTGAACTTGTTGAATAAATGAGAATAATGGCGGAGCGACATAGTCGTTTTAACGTCTGCGTCGGCACCCAGCCAGCTCAACGAGTAAAGTGGTCTCCTGTCATATCTCATGAGTGGTTAAAAGAATAAGAAATGAAGAACCAAGAAAACAACCTAAGATAGCCACTACACTCACATTACAAAGCAGCAAAATTCAACCACATAAGTACAAAGTGAGAAAGATTGTGTTGTTTGTGTTGTTTGTGTTGTTTCTCACTCCTGTCATAAAAACTTGCACAGCTACATTTGAAGTAACTCCCCTTTAAATATTTCCCCCCTACAATATTTAATTATTTTTTACAAATTCTTGAAAAAAAACAACAACAAAAACGAAAAATGAGACCAGAAAACTCTCCAGGTATGCTCTGGGCTATATCTTATCATATTTTTCAGTCACACGTTTGCTGCAGCCCTGATTCAAACACAAATATTTTCTAATTTTTGGTTGTCTTTGGAGTTTTCTATTATTGTTATTGTAAAGTGCGTTGGGTGTTGTTGTTATTATTATTATTCATTAAAATTTCTCAGAAACTATGAGGGAGAGACCTCGAGGTGTAGATCTGTCCTCCAGATATTTGCTCAAATACTTGTTCTGAGAACAAACACAACATACATTACACACACACACACACACACACATGCAGATAAAGATAAAACAAGATTTCTGGTTGTGTGAGTGTCAATTCAGTGGAGTAAATTCCACAAATTCCTCTGCCTATTCACTCCACTCTCCTGTCTTATATGAACAATCTGCTCTGTCTCCACCAGCAGCCCCTTCTCCCACCTACTGTTTCCTGAGTCTGTTTCTTGTCTCTATGGCCTCACGAACCATCAGCTGATCGGTGGTGCAGCTGTGTGTGTGTCTCCGTGTGAATGTGAGCGACTGTTTAAGGACTAATCTCTTGCCTAATTGGCGTCACAGTGCTCATACTTTTCTGTACGTGATTCCTGTTGTTTGTCTAAAGGGGATAAACTGTGTGTTTGTTACAGCAGCTTTGATTGAAAGCAGAAAGTACTTGTAACTTTTATGTGGATGGCTGTTTGCTGAGTTTGGGCTCAGACGAGGCAGCAATGCAACAAGCTCAGTGCTATCTGTAAGAGAGGTGGACTTGTTTTGGAGAAATGGGTGAGCAACAGTCGTTCAGTGCTGCAGACCATTGCTGAAGATCACTGGGCAAAGGATATCAAAGAGCTTGTTCTGGACAGAGACAAACTTCCTATTGAAAGAGCTTTAGGTTGCTCTGTGTTGAGTGGGACTCAAGATGGAAGTAAAACAGGAGTCTCTAACCCAACATGGTATGTTGTCCACCATCAGCTCTGTGTATGACCCTTTGGGATTTCTGTCACCAGTAACTCTGTCTGCTAAGATGCTTCAACAAGAGCTCTGCAGGAGAAACTGTGGGTGGGACGATGCCATATGACCAGACATCTTACATCAATGCGAAGTGTGGCTACAGGAGGTCAAGCTACTGTTATCATTCAAGGCTGAGCGAAAGAAAAACTTTGGTGACCCCATGCAGCCAACTGCATCACTTTGCAGATGCCAGCAAAGATGGCTATGGGACAGTAAGCTACATCAGACTGAAAAACTCAAGAGATGATGTTCATGCTACCTTACTTTTGGGTAAAGTTAGAGTCACACCTCTGAAAGAAACTATTCCACAATTGGAACTGACTTCTGCCGTCCTAGCTGCCAGAGTGGATGCTATAATAAAAGCAGAGCTTCAGATCCAGTTGGGCGAGTCTGTGTTTTGAACAGACAGTACGTCAGTTTTGAAATACATTAATAATGAAGACAAGCGGTTCCACACATTCATCGCAAACAGGATCTTAGCCATAAGAGAAGTCAGAGAGAAAGGATTTGAATGCCTTCCTCACAGCTGCATTGGCATTGGTAATCCAATATTTCCTCCTGAGTGTGGGTAATGTATGGTTTCGCCCACTGTGTCCCAGCAGTTGGTGAATGTTCCTGTATAAGCAGTATAAGCTGGGTCACTAAATCTGCATTTTTATATGTTAATATCTTGCTCTTATTGTTGTTGTTTATTGAATTGTCATGTCTGCTGGCCATGACAATTAGAGGCCGGTGTGTAAGAGCAGATTATGAGGAAATGAATGTTGATTGGTTCGCAAAGTGATTGACAGCATAACCTATTTAGCCTAGGAATCTTTGTGGTTACTCAGCTGTTTCAAACCACAAGGTGAAACAGTTTTTGAGTGCCATGCTGTACCATGCACCGTGCTGATGTGTGTGTGAGAAGATATTTGATTTTGAAAGTGTGAATGTAAAATAAATTAATTTTGTGCATCGTAACAAGAATCGAAGTGGACTTTCATTCATCTGGCACCTGGCATCGGGCAAACTAAGCATGTCAAATAGGTTTCCTGTCAAGACACCTCAGTGGCTTAAAGCGTTGGCTTAGCCTGCAGGTTATCAGGTACAGTGCTGAAATTTCTTTACATTCACTAGCTGTAACAAAGATATGTCCTGCTTCTTTTTTCTTTGTTCTCACCTTAGGCCTTTTCCAGGTGACCCGGCCGATGCGGTTGCTCTGGTAGAACAAAGACTGGTCGGTGGTGGGAAACAGAGGGTCTTCAAACAGAATTCCATTCTGTTGGCACTGCCTCCTCAGTGCAGAGAAAGACTGGCCTTCGTATGGAGCCACCATCCTCCTAAAACACACAGAGACACACTGTAGAGCTTTTCATGAAGCATCACACATCACACTCCACTGCAACACCATCACTTTGCTTCAAAAAACACATGATCTGCTTCAAAAAAACATGGGCTCTATTTTCGTAAACTAGGTGCAGGCGTGGCGGATCTGCCCTGCGCTTCGCCAACGAGGCGTGTCCAGGAGCAGTTTGCAATTTTCCTTCGAAGCGCAGCGGGGCGCATCCCGCCTACTTCCCTCCCACCGGCGCAAATGGCATAGAGGGAGGAGAGAAGGCGTGGAGTGGGTTTGACACAGCCGAGTCAGATCTTCACCAATCAAATGAGCTCCTCTCCTCGCCTTTAAATCCGCAAGGCGCACGTTTGATTTCACCATGGAAGAGAGAGGCAATTGACTTGGTGCGCACACGTCACCAAGACCTCACAGGCAGGTTTCCACAGTTCCAGGCACATTTAAATTGAATTAATAATCACAATAACCCCTATTTATTGTAACTATCTGAATCAGCACATACACGTTTATCTATATCGATTGTCCCGTCACACTGATGACAGATCAAAGGCTGTCGGCATGCGTAATGGAAACTCAACCTGACTGAATTAACACAGATGAAAGATGAGGATGGATTACTGCTGTGTTGACACTACACACTGTGCCGTTGCGATGATCTGCTATATTTATTTATTTATTTACTTATTGATTTATTGAGCCGCATCGTCACGCGACCATAACAAATAAAACTGAAAACAAATAAACTATCATCTCTCACAGCAAGTGAGACGGGAGGAAACTGATGTTCTGGTCCGGTCCAAGTTCGCAGTGTCCGGTCGCGCGAACAGACCTCACGGGCTGATGATGCAAAAGTAGTCTGGGAGGGAGGAGGTTATGATGTTATCCAGGTTTGCTCTGACATATTGAGAGCTGTTGCCCAGTAAAAAAAAACAAAAAAAAAAACACACACACCTTTTCCATTAATAAAGACACTCATATTTAGTAACCTATATTTAAACCCGTGTGCACAGATCACAACATAAACAAACAGCTGTGCGTAAAGGAGGCATCACGGAGCGTTTCTCTTTTTCTTTAGAATTTACCTGAGATGGGAGATGTGAATATCTGCTCACTATGATGCCGAGGCTGATTGTGGTTTGCTGTGAGAGATGATAGTTTATTTGTTTTCAGTTTTATTTGTTATGGTCGCGTGACAATGCGGCCGCTGCCCTCTAATAAATCAATAAGTAAATAAATAAATATAGCGGATCATCGCAACGGCACAATGTGTAGTGTCAACACCTGCTCTTGGGACATCCACGGCTGCTTTTTTGTCCCAGTCCCTCCCTGGTTTTATCTGTGTTAATTCAGTCAGGCTGAGTTTCCATTACGCATGCCGACAGCCTTTGATCTGTCATCAGTGTGACGGGACAATCCAGATATAGGTGTATGTGCTGATTCAGATAGTTACAATAAATAGGGGTTATTGTGATTATTATTATTATTATTACTATTATTAATTGCATTTAAATGTGCCTGGAACTGTGGAAACCTGCCCGTGAGGTCTTGGTGACGTGGGCGCACTGCGCGCTGGGCAGTCAAAATACCAGTCCGCTGGCTGCGCTTCGCCTTGCGCTGAGAGTAGACCAGGTTGGAGCTGGCGAGCTTTCGGCGCACTCTCCGCGCGGTCTATCGGCAACAAATTGTCACTGCGCCAAGGTGAATCTGTCGACACCTCCCCCTGCTGCACGACCACTCCCATCTCGGCGCACAGCAGTCTGCCAATTTACCGAATCCGCTGCGCACGTTGTTGCACTGGAGGAAAATGCCACTGCGCCAGCTGCGCCAGGGCTCGCCTCGCTGCGCCCCCCTGAGTTGCGCCAGGAAAATAGGGCCCACGATCTTGCTTGCTACAACACACAAGTATGTTAATAAGTGTTAAACAATGGGGGTGCATTTAGTTATGGAATATGGAGTTATGTTGGGAGTTATGCATTTAGTTGTTAGTTACAGTTATGGAGAAAACAACACAAATACCGCAAAGTGCTGTGCAGAATAAAATCAACAAACTCCCAGGCAATGAAATCGGAGAAAGGACTACAGATATGGCACAAAGATCAGTGACAAGGTTAAGAAGAGTAACTTGAATCACCATCTCACAGTTGTCTGCCTCCATCACTCAGACTAGTTTCAGGTTACACTTCGATTTATCCAAAAGTCATACACAATATGAACCATTTGTGTGAAATCTAGTCACAATTTCTGTGAGAAGTGTTCGTGAGGTCAGACTGATCTTGACCTTTGATCACCAACACCTACTTAGTTCATTCATGACTCTTATTGGATGTTTGTGCCACATATGAAGGGATTCCCTTGAAGAGTTTGAGTTGTTTTGTGAGGTCACTGAACTTGAACTTTGACCCGCTAAATTGAGTCAGTTCAATCAAGTCCAAATGATTGTTTCTGCTAAATTTGAAGAAGTTGCGTCATTACAGAGATATCCTGTCTGTTCTCTGCATGCTGCTCCACAGTCTGGAGCCTTCAACAGTGGGTTGGCCAGGAGCCGTGAATAAGATACACTTACCACCAAACTATGTTTCTTAAACTGTATATCAGCAGATTGGAGGAAAATCAAAGGCTGCTGCTCTCCTGACACTGAGTCACACACACTGCACTGTAGCCAAGGCAGAGAGGAAACTCAGAGATTAAAACACTGTTTGTTATTCTGGAGAATAAGTTTGTAGACATAGCTTTGGAGCAGACTTGGCTGCAGATAAGGATTAGTAACAAGGATATCCCTCCCTTTTAGAAACTCCTAACACTTTTCAACACTCCCAAAACATACACAAACACGCACCCCTACAGAAAGGGAGGACTGCAACTTTCATCATGTGTTTGCTTTGCTGAAGATCCATAGTCAAACACGACTGTCCGAGTTTCTGTTTGTCCTCCTGTCACATGGCTGATGGCGAAGTTTGTGTGTGTGTTCGTCCATCTTGTGAGTGCAGCAGCCCTAAGCGCCAAACTCCTACCAGTAGCCTCAAGGTCTCAGATATCAAATGTAGTGAGACAATAACAAAAAGAGGAAGCTGCACGTCTGTGTGTGTGTGGATGTGGTGTGGTTGTATGAGGCCTGTTAAGGACTAAAAAAGCACAGCCAACTCCACCTCCCATGTGGCGCAAACACACTTTCAATTTAGTTACAGTTCATACAGTAGTTAATTATTTCATTTTCTTTTGTGACATGCTATGAATATTCAAATAATATAAAAAAACATTTTCACATAATGTTCACCAACAGGGCGTCTTGGTGGCTCACCTGGAAGAGTCCTCTCCAGCCATGGCTTCAAATCTGACCACTCTCTCTACCTAACCCTCCTGTTTCTCTCCACGGTCACTTCACAGTTAAAGACAGGACAGCACAGGTGTGTCATATCAAGATGCTGATTACACACAGTATCATGCTGCGAGCTGAATAACAGACCACTGTAAAAAAAAAAAAAAAAAAGTAGCCATATAGCCAATGCATGGATGGATCCAAGTGGCCTCACAAGCACAGACCACACATGTTACTATTCATGTGTATGTGCCCCATTTACAGCCCCATTGCTGTACATTCATTTAAAGGAGAATTCCGGTCTTTTTTTTTTTACCCCTAAATCGTTTTCCTGATGGTCACCCAGTGTTGGGGGGAGCAAAAAACGCGACTAAAATTGATGCAGGCAAACCGGAGTTACACCATGACTAGACAGCGCTAGCCATAGCGACAACGCTAAACTATGGGGGCAATTCTTTCAACCACAACAAACACTCAAAAAACAATCGAATATCTATGGTACATGACTCGAATCCTTATGACACACCACTGAACGCATATAGTGTACAGTATAAACAGTATTACGGTAGTGTTTTTGCCTTTTACAGTCTATGGTTTTTGCATGTAATCATTCACCTCAGACAGCCGAACTCTGAAACATCCTGGAAAGACATTACTATCCGATCGCAGAGCGCCTGCTCTCCCCGCCGCAGAAACAAACACTTTTTCTTTGATGTGATGATTTCTTTACAAAAATAAACGGTTGAAGATATTTTGGACATTACCACTGCACTGCTTGACCGTTTATTTTTGTAAAGAAATCATCACAACAAGGAAAAAGTGTTTGTTTCTGTGGCAGGGAGAAGGCGCTCTGCGATCGGATAGTAATGTCTTTCCAGGATGTTTCAGAGTTAGACTATCTGTGACTACATGCAAAAACACAAAGTTTATACTGTTTATACTGTACACTATATGAGTTCAGTGTTGTGTCATAAGGATTCCAGTCATGTAGCCTACTAGATATTTGATTGTTTTTTGAGTGTTTGTTGTGGTTGAAAAAATTGCCCCCATACTTTAGCGTTGTCGCTAGCGCTAGCGCTAGCGCCATATAGCCATGGTGTAACTCCGGTTTGCCTGCATCAATTTCAGTCGCGTTTTTGCTCCCCCCAAGACCGGGTGACCATCAGGACAACGATTTAGGGGTCAAAAATGACCGGAATTCTCCTTTAACTGGCAACAGCTCAACAGGTCAACATTCAACATAACACACTCCCTCTATGTCACTGTGTGCACATTTTTTACAGTGGTATTTTATGGTGACCAGCCCATAATCATTATCTTGTTATGACACACCTGTGCTATAGGCCTACTGTCCATATAATCCTGGTAGTCACAATTAGAGAGGAAGGCACCTCCTGTGTGATAAGAATACGTTTTAGATATCACATTTCATCTCATAAACATGGGTGTAAAGATATTTGCTCATGGAGCAGACTTGGATTTGGATTGGATTTTGATCGGCTGTCATTGATGATTGATGCTGTTGTTGTTGTTGTTGTTGTTGTATGTTGCTGTAGACTCTGGTTACCGGTATATGATTTATTCCGTTTTGGTTTTTTTTATCATCCTTGTTGTATAGACGTCTCTTCAGTCTTACACTATTGTCAAGATGCTGGTTTGGTTTCCATGGATACTTTTAATGGGACTCATCAAGCCAGTCTATAATCATATCAGTGTCACTAAAGGCCCAACGCACAGAGAGGATGCTGAACAGAGCAGATAAAAGAAAACGTGTGCTTCTCTAACAGGGACTAACTGGAAGACTGACAACAGAAAGACTTGTTTTGTTTTCCTCAGCAGATCTGCTCGGTGGTCTGTCTGAGTAAATACTTCCATTCACTGGCACGAGAACGGATTTTCCTTTGAGATGCTGAAAACCTTGGAAAAGTAGGCTACAGCTTGTAACTGTAACATGACAATGGTTTCCAGAGTGTAGGAGCCTTAATGTGTAGTTTGCCTGTTTTGCCTGTTGAACATTTGTTTAGGCTGCACATGTTTGTTTTGGTTGTCAACCCTTGGGTCAATGCACTTTTCGTATTATTAATTTTGTGTGGTGACGGTGGGCAGAGCACTGTGTTATGGAAACTTAAATACATAATAAGAAGCTCTCTTCAGATACCTTCAGATTAGAGATCCGTTAAGCAAAGAAATGTAAAGTAGCAGACCTAATCTGATTAAGACATACAGTATATTGATGCCTATAAGATTCAAGATGACAAACATCCAAAACAAAACTACTGTCCCATGTCAATCAGATATGTGAAAAAAGACTCAGGCCTGTAACTGTTAGAGGAAACTAGAATAATAGGAGAACTTAGACCACCAAGTTTCCAGTGAGTTTTGTTGGAAGGTTTGGTTGGTTACAGAAAATAAATGTAATTTTAGGTGTAACTCCTTACACAAAAGACCCTATTTAAGGTAGTGTTGACCTCTGTCAACCGTCTCACCAACTCAACAACAATAAAATTACCAAAAGAGGAAGAAAAAAACAACTAGTCTTTCCACATACAAAGCCTGATCATCAATAATCCATAGACTTCACAACAAGGCCACTTGTTGTGAACCTCTTGAAGGAAGCGTAAATATGGTATGTCTTACATCCTGTGACCTGTGTAAAAAAAAAAAAAAAAAAAAGCCCAGGGTTTTGTAACCAAAGAAAAGAGCATCCAGTGAAGAGGTGGCAAGCATTAGAAAACCACCACTGATATATTTTTTGAGTCATGTGTCCAGAGACACGTGAAGCACTGACCACAAAGTAAAGCTGCATAATTCTGAAGTACAATATGTGGCCTCTGAGAGGAACAAGCACACTAAAAGAAACTAAACTGACTCCTTCTGACAAGCAGCATGACTGGGAAATGACTCATCCTCAGACGGGAGAGGGGGGTTGTGTTTTTCTGTGTTTGTGTGTAGCCTACTTTGGTTAAAGTGTTTACCTGAACCAGTTTACAGTCACCTCAGCGATTATCACACTAACAAATACATTAATCGTGTGTAGACTCTCCGATCAGGCAGATGGTTTCTTCTTTGAACTAATAATAAAGATGGCGTGCTGACATTTACTGCATATTGAAAATGAAATCCATTCATCCATTTCCTGTTCTCACTCTGCTATTGTTCTGTTCACAAACACGTTTGTGTTTCACAGAGGATGATGGAGCATGACTTTATCTCCCTGCTAAAAACACTTTGCAGAGCAGGGCGATCAAGATTATTCTGATTTCATTTCATCTTGAACTGCAGGGATTAGTTGACTGATCATTAGTAGGGAGTTGCAAAGGGAAGGAAAATTTCCAGTAATAGCCTATTCCAGGAACTTTCCATGGGACGTTAAATTGGGGAATTTTTTTTTTGAAATATTCCAAATAGGAAATTTTCCTTGGGAATTATGGGAATTAGTAGGACTTTATGGGAATTAACTGGAAATTGTGGGTAATTAAAACTAACTGCATCATATCAACAAAAACATGAATGTTGAGTAAAATAAAATTAGTTTTGCAACCCCAATCATTAGTAGGTCAACAGTGGGTAAATTGTATTAAAAGTTAACCGTTGCTTCAGTCATCATGCAAAACTTCAGACTATTTACCCACTAAATGTTTTCAAATGTGATGATGTGCTGCTCTTCTTTGTCATAATTCACTGTAGACTGAATGTTTTGTATTTTAGACTGGTGAATAAAACAAGCAGCATGAATACATCACTTTTGTGTTGGTAAACTATTGATGGAACATTCAAAGATCTTTGAATCCTTGGTCAAGACCCATTGTCCAAAGAGAGGAGCTGCCTGGCACCAGAGCATTTCTCTAGATTACAAAGCTGACTGACTCATCTATCGATTGAATCATTTACTGGTCAAATGATACTTGAGTTCATCAGTTATTAATTGGATAGAAGACTATTTAAAATCAGCAAAATTAGTCACAGACCCCTACTTCACATTAGTGTTAGTGGAAGTTCGGCTTTAGATAGCAACACAAACCCTGGACATTATAGATTTTTCAAGCCATGTCAATATTTTAGAGCTTAAAAGATTTGTTATTGATATGCTGACCAACTCAAGGGTTAGGGTTAGGGGTTAGGGTTGTATCAAAGCCTCAATCCACAGGTAAAGGCATAAAGCCTGTATTCAGAAACTGAAAATATGGGGTATTTGTGCTTTGTTGTGATGTCCCCCAAAAAAGCACAACTTACAGAAATGTTATTATTATAATTAGAGGTTGTGAAAGTAAACTAACAAACAAACAATGTGATTTCTTAATTACCTCCCAACTATATTCCACCATCACCCTGATCTATCAGCTGATAAAGGCTCCTATCCAATTATCAAAACCAAATACACAACAGGGCAGTAACGTCATACTAGTAGATCCATTATCTTTTAACCATTTATAACATTTTATCTATCAAATGTCAGAAAATGCGCCTGCTATAGTTACACAAATCTCTCCAAACCCCCAAAATGTTCCGTTTAAAATCAGGCATGAAAAGAAAAGCAGCATAATGCTCAATCAGGGAGAGAAAACCGTGTTGGCAGCTGTTGAGGAACAGGCAGTTACTGAAGTCACCTGTTCACAACAGTCTGCTGTCAGCAGCTTTAACACATTTACTTCTGATCCTGGCTGTGTGATAGCTTCTGAATATACTCAGTCTTGAAATGTATGAGATAGCCTACACACTCTCACTTTTCATTCATTTCATTTGGGAATATAACATCCTGTGTTTCAGACAGATGGGTTACAGCTAAAAGTCTACAGGCCACATTATCTGCAGCCACAGACATTTGACTATGGCGCAAGTAAGATCAGATGAATACCAGCCAAACATGGGTGTGGTTTCATGTGGGCACACTACAACAGATGTGAGACAAAACACAAATGGCCCTAGGCTGTGCAGATGTTGAAAAGTCACATGTTGACGTTTTAATGACGTAGATTAAACATAGTGCACAACAATACGCCTTTGACAGACAGTCTAGTATTCTCTTTTTAGCAAAGTGAACTTTATGGCACGTTTTGTAGTGTTTTTATTTGTGTGAAGTCGCCCAGAGTAAGCCAGAAATGTACACCGGAAATATGAAGACATTCCTTCAAAATAAAAGTAAGAAATGCCTGCCAAAAAAGAACCTTTTAAAAATTACAATGTACAAAATTAAATGATGTATCATAAATTTAAATGTTGAGATGTCACAATAAAGGTTCAGTGTAATAGGATGTAAGCCATTAGTCAGAGGCCTTACTTGTCTCAAGTGGAGGATCTTGTAGCTTTGTTGCAAAAGTGAATGATAGTGAATCAATAATGGAATTAATTGTTCATTGTATAAAAACAAATGTTTCTACTTTATATCATATTTTGTTTTGATTTGATTTATTTATTTATTTTTACAGCTGGATTGTCCTTCCCCTGAGTTGAGGCATTATTCGTATTTTATTTTGAAGGCTGTGACAGGACGTGTGTCTGTATGTGGGGTCTGGCTTGGAAGATAGATAGACTTTATTTTATTTTCCATCTTGTCTCAAGTCGACGCTGCTCAGTGATGTCCTGTATCACACAACACTATTCAATCCAGATCAATATCGACACTTGCCTTTCGCCACCACCGACAAACTTTAAAAAATGCACATTGTTCATTGTGGATAAAATTGGTCATTACGGTGGTTTTAACTAATACTACTCTGTTCAACTTCACTGAGAAGCTCTAAAATAACTCCCCAGTGGGACTTCCTCAGTTTTACATTTACATGAAGCTGTTTTAATTCAACTTTACCTTAGTTCACCGGCGGCTCTCTGGTCGACACACGCGGCTGCAGCTCTCTCTTCTCCGGGAAGACTTCGGTGCTCTCCGCTCCTCTCCCCGCGCTGTCAGCTCGATGATGTCCGGAGCTTCTCGGTCAGGTCCCTTGTTTTCACGACAACAGTAAAAGCACAGAGACAGGAGGAGCTCTGGCTCACGGATTCAAACCGCCCTCACTCATCTCACGGCTCCACCAGATTATGTGATGCCTTCAAGTGCGACACGGACATACGAGAATTACCGCGCTGAGGCTGTTTATCGAGCAATTGCATAGAGGATAATAGGTGATAATAATAATATTAATAATAATAATATAAAAGTGCAAAAAACAAAACATTAGGGGACTCGTTGGGGAAAAACAAAACAAAACAAAAGCAAAACAAAAAGAAAACAGTAGCCTAACAGAGAAGGTGAACATCAGACATTTTAATTCAACATAAAACAGCAGTAAAATAAAAATAAAAAATAAGAATAAATAAAAGGAGCTATAAATTACAGTAACAAAAGCTATTTTTATGACTATTGGTTGTCCTAACGTCTCAAGGGAGGGAACACTTTCAGGTTACTCCTATTCAGGACATTATGGTTACTATATCATGACTGACATGTGGACTGTGACGTTTGCCACAGCACCTGGACAACTTTGTCAAAGTAAAGGTCTGTCATACAAAGCAGAGTATCCATACCCAGGATAACTGATAGTTATCTGGGTTAACTAAATTTAACCTGTGACGCTGGTTATCAGCTGGCTCAGAAAACTGAGAACCAAATAAAGCTCTTGATATGATATAAGAGGAAGCACGTCCTAAAGTGTTATTCAACAATGTGAGATGAAGATGACATGACTGGAAATGGTTTCTCAATATGAGGTCAGACTAAAAAGTGTTATGAACATGCAAATTAAAAAAAATCCAAGGTAATGTCAGACTGTTTCTGTCAGAGCAGAGTTCATGCCTGACTCTGATCAATCAGTCTGACTGAAATGTTAAAATGTATAAATCATATTTATGATGTTGAAAAGTGTTGTTCTAAACAAAGTCATTCAGAGGTTTAGTTTTTATTATACCCAGTTCTGGTCACAGATTCTCCTTATGTTATTCTGATAAGCAGCAATGACAAAGAGTAAGCTTCATCACTGTCAGGATCCTAAAGAAGAATCTTTGTTCAGTTGAAATGAAGCCATAATAGTCACTGTGTGATAAACTCTAGGTCTGTTTTAAAACAGAGTTGTCACATGCAAAGTCTGGAGCAGCTAAACAATTCAAATGATTTATGCAAATGTTCCACTCACTATTTTATTCCTGGAATGAAGACTCAAGAGGGCTCTTTTTCTCAGGGATCTGATTGGTCAGTAGTTTTGATCTGATCCCATGTTTACCTTTCACCATGGTGATTTACCCCAGTGAAAAAGTGAACCACTGTGGTAGGATAACATCAAATCTTTCTATGTAGCACAGGCCTTTGGAGCTCTCTGATAGAAACCAGGATACTAAGGCAAGTAAACACATTGTCCATGTTTCCAAACAGTCTCTGTGGCACATGGAGGCTGAGATAATGAGAAATAAAGACACAACCAGAAACCTGAGGCTGTTATGAATACAGAAAGATAAATTACCAGGTCTTTCATGTTGTTCCAGTCTGCCTAACAGTGCTTTGGAGCATCTATTAGTGTTAGCTAATTGTCTAGATAACATTGCATGGGTATTGGAATTGGCTTGGGAGGCTGACATTATAAACATTCCCAGCAACGCAGCAACATCCACAGCTGCAAACGCCACAGTAGATCACGGAGACAACATTAGTCTAACTGCCTCAAGTGAAGTGCTTTGCGTTGGTCTCACCTACTCCTTGGCCTGCAGCTTCATCAAGTGTCGGGCACTATTGGTACAGAAGAGCCTGTGAAGGTGGCTCAGGACAGAGGACCGATCTGATGATGAATTTCAGTGGTGCAAATTTCTCTCAGGCCCTGAGCTGTTGCCCACATCGTCTAGCCTCCATTGAGATTTAGAAGCACTAAAGTTCTTGTTTGAGATTATTTAGTTTCGCTCGCCAGACCCTCCTCCAGAGATTACTAAACAACATCTTTATAGTGAAGGAGTTTCTGTGCACTACAGTCCCTCCACAGGTGGAGGTCAGTGCTCTCAGGGAGGACCAGAAACTTGAGGATTAAAAGAAAAACCTGGCACACATCAGTGATTTGTGTGCTCCAGGCTTTTTTTCCCATTCTTCAACATCTTTATAGCATTTGGCAGAAAACAACTGTTTCACAGAAAGGCAAGGAATGTAGGAAATACAATGATATAAATGTAAACCTAGAAATAAAGGAAGTCTACATGTTAAATGAGACCTGGAAGGAATTCACTTACATTTTATCCTTTGTTGGGTGCTGTAGTAACAGCAGATGGTTCTAATGCTTTGATACAGGTGGTGTGGTTGCGGTTCAGTGGTTTGTACTACATACAGCAAGAAGGTTCTAGGTTCGAATCCCAGGCTTGGGGCCTTTCAGCGTGGAGTTTGCATGTTCTCCCTGTGTATGTGTGGGGTTTCTTCAGCTTCCTCCCACAGTCCAAAGACACACACACACACAAGGTTAACTGGTGACTCTGAAGTGCTTGTAGGTGTGAATGTGTGTGAAAGACCAGCAACCTGTCCATGGGGTTCCCCACCTCCACCTTATGCCATCGGGGATATGTATTGGATTGGCTCCCCACCCCAAACAAGTGAATCAGTTCCCCAACTACAAAATCTTTCAGAAATGCTAGTGCCCCTCGGCCACCTAGTGGTGGGTCAAACTGGCTCTAACAGTTGGACCTGCTTGTTGCCCCATGGGCAAAGAGCAGGTTAAACCTGCTTCAACAAAATCCACATTGAGTTAAAGGAGTTAAAGGCTCAGGGAGGAGGACTAACAAGAAAGCTGAACTTCCAGTTTGAAACACACGTTCTGGCAAATCTATCACCTCCCTCATTTATAGTGAGATGTAATAAATCCCTAATGAGGAGCACAACGTGGTTATTTCACTCTGGGCCAGAAAAGTGATGAGATGAGCAGTAATAAATGTTTTACCTTTGCCTATACCAGCTTCCCCGCTACAGGACATCACCATTTGAGTTCACACTGACATCGCCAGAGAACCAATAACCAGTTAACTACGGTGACAATATACAACATGACTGATTTGCAGTCCCGTCAGTGATCAAAGGTATGAAGCTCACCAACCAAAGGAAACAACCTGTACAATGTCACTTACACAACATCCTACAGTCATCTCAAGAGGGCAGTTCACTATAAGACAGGTGCACACAGGTAACATCTGAGCCTTTATGTGATACAACTGTAGGAGGGATGTCACCTTCTTAAATTGGTCAAACACTAGCTGTTTGACAGATTGTACCAATGACAAAGCTTGTCACACTTCCATTTCCTTTTTATTACTGTCAAAACATCTATAAACGAGACACAACATGGGGAAAAAAAATAATTATCAAGAAAACATAAATTCCACAACTCATTATTCTCTTTTTGTTTTCTTATTTTAGGAACTTTGCCCCACGTTTCTTTTCTCAAAATAACACTATAAAAAAACTACTTGGTGAGAGAAAGGCCTCTTGACAACTTGGCTGACACAGAGACAACCTCTGATGGGATGTGAGTGTACCCAGAGTCCACAGGGATGATTCTGTAGTCCATAAATGTGTATTTTTCCTTTTTCTTAAACAATAAGGAGATTCCTTGTGTATTTGTGGTTTTTGTTTTGTTTGCTTTCTCTCCCTCCTCCTTTTTGGTGTTGCAACGTAGTCTGCTATGACGCTGACCATGTCTTCCGCCATTCCACAAACTCATCTAGCAGCACTGGCCCTGCAGACAAAACAAGAAGAAAAGTCAGTGAAACACGGACAAATTTCAATCAAAACAAAAAGGTACAAATGTAAATAAAATAGGTCAACTTTGGTTTTGTTTTTTAGTTATTTATGTTGTGCATTTTATGTACACCAAAAAAGGAAATTATGTTTATTGTGTCTAATTGTTAAATGGTCCATACACAAATATATAATTGATCACAAAAAAACATTGGTTTACACCAACTTCTGCCTTTGTGCTGTTGACCAGTTGCTAACTGTTACAGCAGCTCTAGGTCTCAGAGAGGTGGATGCAGCTGTTGCATCATCTAGTGTCATGTAAGCCCTGCTCTGCTGACTGACATCTGTATCCACATGTGAAAATAGCTACAACAAACAGCAGCAGGTCAACAACCTACAGGGAGTTACCAAATCTAGATTCACTCCGGAGGCATCGGGTTAACTTGAAAAGTTTTGAGTTTTACATCCATGTTGGATTTCCTCAGTGGATAGGTCGATCTAACACCACTGTCTCATGATATTAAGCCATGTTGTGCTTCATTCATATTCCCAACAGGCACAATGTTCACATCCCTTAGAGAGCAAGAGTGAAGAGGTCCACCTTGAGGATGGGACTGTTACTCATTGAATGTGATTAACCTCTCTTCACATCCCCTCAGCTTTTACAATCACACTCATATTTACATCAGAGACAGTTACTGCAGTCCTGACACGGCATCTCTGTAGCCAGAGGCCCAGATCCAATCCGCCCCCTAAAGACTCAGTCACTTACAGCTGATGTCAGTTAAGTCAGTGAGGGTTCAGGGCCTGAGTGAGTCTGTGAGGATCAAAACGTTGTTGACTCGGTCCAGTCTGGGACAGATAATTTACCATTTACTTTCAACACGCACAAGGTGTGTGAGGGACAGACTCAAAACAACTGTTCTTGGATCAGATCTGATCAAATCATCATCAATAATCACAAACTACACACAGTTGTGACAAGCAACATTAATACTGACAGTAAACATCTTTTTTTTTTTTCCTATGCCTCGCCCATTAACAATGGGCTCTTTGCACAGCTCCACTACTTCCTGAACTTAATGCCGCTCCTTTGTTTCCTGTCTTACATTATTGGACAAACTGATTAATCCAGGTGTGTCTGAGTAGTCACAATGCTCAGACACACCTGGATTAATCAGGTTGTCCAATAATGTAAGACAGGAAATGAAGGAGCAGCATTAAGTTCAGGAAGTAGTGGAGCTGTGCAAAGAGCCCATAAAGATACATGGGAGCTCTGTCTACGTTTGTTTACTGTTTTTCTTTCTTTTTTAACACTCGCGTTCTGACAGCATCCCATATATTTGACTTCACAATGCTATGAACTTCCCGTGAACGCGCCTCTAAGGTGTCAGATTGGAACTGGGGCATAGTCGCTAAGCTTGAAGCATCACTTGTTTTCCAGGAACTCCTTTCACTGATACTGAGCTGTGACTAAAGCTTTACTGTGGGACGGCTGGAAAATCCACTCACAGGCTCCATCTTCATCGTAGTTACTGAGGTCTGTGTTGATGGTCCTGCTGAACTCCAGAACGTTATACCACTGGTCCTTATTCATCCCCTTGTACTTGGACTGCTGTGGGAGAGAAAAGAAAAACAGAGTGGCAGTGAAGAAATAACAGAGAGGGGAAGAGGGCGGCGAGAGAAATGACTGCTCTTCAGCCCATCCCCAAAAAAAACGAGAGCTTCAAGTTACCTCCAGGAACTGGTTAAAGACTGGGAAGAGAGGCCATGTTCTGCCCAGCAGTAAAGCCAGCATGGATTTAGCTGTGTCCATGTCCAAACTTCTCTGGTCCTTATCCTGATGACAAAACAGGGACAAAGACAACAGGTTGAGATGACAGAAATGGTGAATTTCAGTCTTTTTGGATCCTGTGACTCCTGCTGGTGGAAACGTTTCCAGAGCTCTAGATTGATATTCAATATGATTATCATTTTATTTTATTTTTTGGGGGAGTGATGATTCAGAGACCAGTGAAGGAAGACTGCTAACCTGTCGACAGTCAGAGGTGAAAACACTGCAATAATCAGGGACATTACTCAAGATGTATTTGTTAATGATGTGAAAGAAATCTGTTGGTCTGAAGTCTTAGCAGCCAATAATCCTGAAATTGCTCTATTGAAGTTTAACAATTTATTTTTGCCTCTAGTGGAGAAACATGCACCACTACAGAAGTCCACTGTCAGGAATGCCAAAACACCCTGGTTAGATAAAGAAATTAAAGATGCTATGAGAATGAGAGATCAAACGAAAAAAACTGCAAGTATAACAGGAAATATATGTGACTGGGACCTCTATAAGAAAATGAGAAACTCTGTTACCAAACTTAACAGGAAAAAAAAGAAAATTTACTTTGAAAAACGAGTTAACGAGGTAGGAAATGATAGTAAAAAACTATGGAACATTTTAAATGATCTGACAGGGAGAAAAAACAAAACGAATCCATCCTTTATGGAGGCAAATGGTAAGTTCATCACCAAGTCAAATGAAATTGCAAACTATTTAAATGATTATTTTATTAGCAAACTAGAAAAAATAAGAGGAAACATGTCTAATCTAAGTAATGATATATCTCACCTATTAATAAGAAATAAAATCATGAATGGAAAAAACCCCAAGTTCAAACTGGAGAATATAAGCACTAACAAGGTAAAGGATTTCCTAAAAAATTGCAAAGACAAACCATCGGGTGTTGATGGCCTTGACAGCAGGCTTCTCAAAATAGCTGTTGATCAGATAGCTCCTGCATTAGCCCATATAATTAATTTAAGTTTTATGTGTGGTACATGTCCACAAGCATGGAAGCAGGCGAAAATAATCTCACTGCCAAAAAACAAGAGAATGCCCTTTTCCAGCTCAAATAGCCGTCCTATAAGTTTATTACCAGTATTAGGAAAAATAATGGAAACGATTGTATTTGAACAAATTAATAATTATTTATCTGCTAATAACATTATCTGTAACTCTCAACATGCTTATAGAAGGGCTCACTCCACGGCAACGGCGCTGACTAGCATGTCTGATGATTGGCTTAGAGCAATTGATAACAAAAATATGGTTGGTGTTGTATTTCTGGATTTCTCAGCTGCTTTTGATGTAATTGATCATCACTTACTACTAACAAAACTGTCCTGCTATGGCTTTGAGCAATCTGCACTTAATTGGTTTTATAGCTATCTATCAAACAGGACACAAACAGTATTTTTTAACGGCAGCTACTCAGAAACCAAAACCACGACATGTGGAGTACCTCAAGGGAGCTGCCTTGGTCCTTTATTATTCAGTATTTTCACAAATGATTTACCGTATGTATTAGAGAAGACTAACACAGTTATGTATGCGGATGACGCAACCATATATACATCAGCATCTACTAATAATGTATTAGAAACTATTATGAATAAGGAACTAGAAAGTGTGGCTGAATGGGTTAAAGAAAACAAGCTGGTCCTGAACATATCTAAAACCAAGTGCATGATTGTAGGCTCAAATCATAATATTGATAGAAATCCTGTATTAAATATTAAAATCAAAGATATCACTATAGACCAGGTACATGAGACCAAATTGCTGGGAGTGACAGTTGACAACAAATTATCATGGAAAAAACACATTAATAATATGATTGCAAAGATGGGTAGAGGTATATCAATTCTAAGAAGACATGCAACTTTTATAAATATAAACATCTTGAAAACAGCAATCCAATCGATAATATTATCACATCTCGACTATTGCCCAGCAGTTTGGTCAAATGCCACTGGAGACATGTTAAATAAACTACAATGTATACAGAATAGAGCTGCCCGCACAATACTTAAGTGTGACTACAGGACAAGGATAATTTCTATGCACAAGAAACTTAACTGGTTACTGGTCAAAGACAGACTATTGTACTCACTGTTTGTTGTTATTAGAAATATATCTGTCCTAAAAACACCTGTTATCTTGTTTAAAAACCTCGCTTTTAGTGCAGAGAGTCATAAATATATCACCAGACATGCAGCTGTAGGAAACTTTACATTACCTAAAGCAAGATCTAACGCCATCAAGCGTACGGTGTTGTATAGAGGTATGAAAGAATGGAATTCACTGCCGAAAAATATCAAACTCACCACGAACACAAAGAAATTCAAAATATTAATAAAACAGCATTTATCAAAGTAAGACAACATGGTATATTTATATATGGAGTATATTTCGATGGATATAGGATATGTGTTATTATAATGTATATTCGGTAGAATGAATGTATATACAAGTATGATGTGTGATGTGTAATGATGTATACATATATGATATGTAGAAATGTGGGTAATCGGATTAGTATGTGAACAATTAATATAACGAAGAATGAAGAATGAATGAAGCACAGTTAAGAAATGTAAACACTTATTCTGTTTTTGTTTTGTTAGGTTAAGCATATCGCTCACTTGTTTTTTTTGTTTTAAATTTTTATAATGTTTTTGTTTTGTGTTTTCAACTGTATATTTGATACTGTTGGACCCCAGGAAGAATAGCTGTGGCGTTGCTGCAGCTAATGGGGATCTTAATAAACAAATAAACAAATAAACTTCTCATTCCATCTTTGGTTTTTCCTTGTGGTAAACAGTAGAAGAGCTGTGTTTACTGAGCAGCTGACCAGGAATATGCTTCAACTTGCCACCTGGCAATTCAAGTGTTTCACTGTCCTCCCTGATTATTCTCTATGACAGTAGTAGCTTGTCATCAGTCATTTGCCTTGTTGTACCAGGAAACACACCCAAAAATGATGTCATGCTGTCCTGGGATACACCTGTACTCACAGCAGCCAGGTGAATGGTTTAACCACTAGAGGTCAGCAAAGACAACATCTTCATGTGGCGTTTGGCTACTTTTAACACAAACAAACAAACAAACAAACTAACTAAAAAGAAGAAACCAAACTCACCCTGGCAAAGTCAAAAGCGTATCTGTAGATGTTTTTGAAGGCTGCAGAGTCGTTGAGCTCACTGCGAAGGTAATCCAGTTTGCCCTGTAACCTTTCCGTGCAGTCACATCTGCAAGTAGGTGAAGGACCATATGTATGACACATAACACACCATTCACTAGATCTTTTTTTTACAAGTCTACTGACAACTAAATCCAGTGAGGTAAGATTGCATCAATGTGCAAGTATGTGTACATTCGTCTGGGATGATCTGTGTGAGTTTTGCACTTAGGGAGTCAAGACATTTAGGCATTCTGGTTGTGATAGTAAATGTTAGTCTGCCAAAGATAAAAAGTACATGTGTGTGAACGTGTATGTTAATCATATAATAGATGATCATACTGAACAGCATGTGAAGCTTGTTTTGATAGGATATAAAATAAATGGGGGAGACAAGAACAAAACAAAGTCTTATATTTAACCTCCATTTAGAGAAGAGATAGTTACAATAAAAGGTTTCTTACTGTAATAATGTCATTCCCTTGAGCCACTCCTCTTTCGTGAAGAACCCCATATTTACTGCCTCTAGGTGCCAGGCTAAAACTAACATGATAATCTGCAAGAAAGAGACAAACTTTCATTCTAGCTGTCATTTAAATCCACATCGGTACATATGCACAGGGTCTTCATTCCCTCTGTCTTCACACTGTGAACCGTCTGCTTTCCTGAGGCTGTAAAAATATTTCCAAGCAGTGAAACTTGAAGGAGAGTTGTGCAAAAAAACAAGCAAACAAGGGTAAAATGGCAACAGACATACAGATATCTGATTTGTGTAAAATGCCTTATGGGATTTCATGCAGCTGAAAACTAACTTGTATAAAAAATAACTATTTCAATCTTTAATCTGCCAGTGTTAGTGTGTACCGTATGTTTTCGGGTTGGTAAATAGGTGCCAATTAGTAGACAAGTTATTAGCCTAATATCTCCAAACTGCTGCCGTCTACAACATGTCGCCCCTCTTTAAGAGGAGCATCCTTCATAACCACATCAGTGCTGCTCTTAGTGGTCTTTAGTGTTGGTTAACTCTCTGATTTCTCAGTTTGAGTGCAAGATGCCGGATAAGCATGGGCCACAGCCAGGGACTCACATTCTCTGGTTCCACACCAATGTCTTCGCAGAACTTTTCCATGGCCTCTGGACCGACCACCTTGTCAGGGCCAGCATACTCCAGGAACCAGGCCAGGCACTTCTTATTGGAGAACACTTTCTCAGAGCTGATGAGCTTCGCACCACGGATCTGAGGTCGAGTGAAACTGCAACAAAGGGCTCAGTTTTAAAACCAACTCTGCTCATTTCCAGAACAGCTGATCTCAGTCAGTTCAGTCAACTCTGAGTATGTTCACTCAGACCATGTACATGAGGAATATAAAAAGCCATTATGAGTGGAGATTCAACAATTCACCATGGCAACGAGTAAATAAACAGCAAACAGCATTTATCATTAAAATAGCAGCAGCAGTGAAAGAGTCTGAGCTGGAGAAAAGAATCAATTAGTTCAAACGATTACATTTTATTCAGTTTCGTCTACTAGATCACGATATTCAGCTTTACATTTCTGTAATGTTTATTGGGATTAATCTTGTTTGTTAGGGTTAAAGGTTATAGCTACAACTTTTTCATCAAAAGGATACATTTTTTTAAAATAATGCATCCACAGAATGTCTAGAGGGGTGCAGAATAAAAGTATTAATTTTACAGAATTTTTTAAAAATAGTATATAAATAATTGTTTAATAAATTTTAGCGGGTCCGAAATATATAAATATTTACATCTGGTTACGTTGGCAACGTCGGCATGGAATGATCTCTGTGGCAACAGCATTAGAATGTTGATGTCATGTGTCTACTGCTATCCACAAGTTTCCGAACGTCATCTATGGTCAAAACTGGCTTCCGGTTTGCCGGTTTGGTGGAATTTTACATTTACGTTTCCATGGTTTTCAGGCGTTGTCATAGTTGCGGTAAACGCATGGATCTATTAACGCTGGCTTTTCACAGATGTCAATTTGTGTGATATCCACTGTTAAAAGCTGCTGTGATGATCCATGCGTTTTACAGATTTTCATTGGGGGGAAAAAAAAAAAAATCCATGCATTTACCGCGGCTACTGAAACCATGGAAACGTAAACATAACATTCCAAAACCGGTAAAACAGGCTACGTTTTTGACGTTCGGAAAAAGGTGGATAACTGGCAACCAGTAAAACGGAAGGTTGGAGCGAGAGCAGTGTGAGTGGAACACCTACTGGCCAGGAGGAATTAGAAGTAGTAAGCGATATTTTTGTGTTAATATAAGTTATATCTTCCAACAGCAATCACTTACATAGAGTGTTTGGACCGAAACACGGGTCTGTCAGTCACTTTGCTCTGCTCTGAGCCGAGGAGAAAACTTTTCTCGTATCCTACAAGTTTTATCCAATGAGGAGAGAGAACGGCATGCAGGGCTGTGTGTGCAGCCAAGGGATGCGCCTGAATGTGGTGACGTAGGGACGAGGACGTTATGGTGCGTTCAAGGCAACTCGTGTTTTCCGACCTGTGAAGTCGTACCAGTTCGATCTGGTACGAGTTCACGGGTGGGAAGTTACGAGTGGCCGTTATAGTTACTTTCACAGGTAAAACAGGTCGGAAAAACACGAGTGGGTTGCCTGGAACGCTACAAAGTCGTAAGTCATGACTTGAAGCTGTAATTTACGGTTTCAAAAGCCTGCCTGGAACGCAGCATTAGCCAAAACGACCGGATCGCTTACTTCTGCTTTAAAAGTTGAAATATATTTATCCGGCTGTGACTTGATGGACACAAATAAGATGAAGATATAAATGAAACAGATCAGACACAAGTTTATTGAGCTATGATTGCAACCTCAGATTGATCAGATGATTTACAGTAAAAAAAAATAAAAAAATACAGGTTGAAGCCGAGTGCAGCTCATCAAGTTGTATGATTTTAATTAACTTCCAACAAAAACCTGGCAGATGCTCTTTCAAAGTGAACTGGTGCAAACAGGTTTAATTAGCCACTGTTCCCAACCTGCAGTGCTGGCAACAACAACAAACATGACATGATGTATACATGTACAGACAATTCCTGAGCTGTTGTAAAACCCCTTGAATTAAAAATGAAAAGTCCACACCCACTTTCACACCGTTTACATACTTATAGTTGAAGTACTAACTATACTGACACTTAGACACTTCTCTCCTG
This sequence comes from Trachurus japonicus, assembly GCF_045865225.1. Taxonomy (NCBI): domain Eukaryota; kingdom Metazoa; phylum Chordata; class Actinopteri; order Carangiformes; family Carangidae; genus Trachurus; species Trachurus japonicus. Next base: position 27,379,697 of record NC_140919.1, read on the forward strand.
CTGTGGACTGAGACTGGACCAAATTCTTCCTTGCAACACACGCGGAAAGTGAGAAGGTGAGGGGGATCAGTGCGCCCACTGCCAGGTGAAAGACAACCCTGCCAGTCCTTTTTCGGCCTACTGCAGGTTCAACCAATGACTGTCCTCGCCAGCAGAGCGCCTCAAGCTCTAACTAGCTTCTTATTACAGGTCAGAGCAAAGGGCTCCAGAAGCAAAAGCAGGACCAAAACTGAACCACACACACAGTCTGATGGTTTTGTAAAATATGAACAATTATGAGAGGAGGAGATTTCTTGCAGTGCAGATCGATGACTATGGGGGCATAGGTTAAAATGTAAATGGATGTGTGTGTCTGTTTACCTTGTAATTTTACACTTGTGCCCATGATCATCTGCATCAGGGAGCTTTCTCTTCTTCTTCACAGGCATCACTGAACCTTTAACGGGCCTCACTAGCTGGACTACATGTAGCAAAAGATAAGGAAAAAAAAGTCACATCACATGTTATTAGAAGGTAGGAAAGATGACACATTCATAAACCAAAAATGTGACATCTGCATAAGGATGAGAGGTGCAGGATGCAGTACAGTACCTGTGTGCCTCTGGCTGCCTCGTCCATTCAAATCTAACCGATCCTGGAATAAAAGAAATCCAACAGTCAGGTAAATCGTAACTGCACATCACTTTGTAGTACAGTAGCTTAACATTTCAATTTCACCAAAGTTATCACTGTTCACTACTCACAAGCTTGTCCAGTGTTTCTGATTGCCAGGTGGCAAAGGTTGCCTCTATAAGTAAAACACATAATCAGCACATGCAAGATATCTTTACTACCGTACTCAAAATGTCAAGCATAAGAAAATTGCAATCTCAAAACACAAAAGCTAGACATTTAGACATGCAAGTGACTGAGCAAATAGCAAAACTGAACAGTGTAATTTGGCTCAAACACTGAAATTATTTAGTAGGAAAGGTCCATCAGAATAAATGATGTTGTTAGAAGAGCGGTGCAATCTCTGCGGCAGCACAGAAAGTCTGCCTGTCACCAATTTTCATGAAAACTAAATGGCAGAGGTCAACCACTGCTGTTGGTCGATGAGGCCCAATAAGGGCTCCATGTGTCCTTATAAACCCGGCTTTGTGGACTGGAATATACAGTTGCCAAAAACGCACACACCCTTTAACTTGAGGTGGATCTGAATCTGTACAGGTGCCTTAAAACTGTATGTTGCTGCATGTGTTGCTACTTGTAGTAAAATGTTCAAACCACACTATGAGTAAAGGTTTTATTAAAATATGGCATGTATATATAAAAGGTTTCTAATTTACAGTTCATAACAAATGAGAGTCATCATATTGCAAGAGGCAAGTTCTTTATAAGAGAAAGTGTGGCAACAGCATGTTAATCATCTGAGTAACTCTGAAAGAAATATGCTGAACTGCATTTCTTTTTTTTTTTAACAAACAAAAAACAAAAACTGGTCTGACTTAAACACAGCCTGTGGTCAGTTCAGCTGGACTCATAAATGAATGAGTGAATGGACGGATTACTGAATGGGCCCCTGGGCCAGAGCCTCTGTGTAAAGCAGTATTTCTTATTTGAACGTGGCAGAGGACAACAAACCCAAATAGCCACTGATGGACAGTGAAATACTATTGAGCACTCAAGTATTCAAACACTACACTGCAGTTTATAAAGGAATCTGTGAGCTCAACTGTTACCAGCTGTAACAGTGCAGTGTTGAATACAATATTGCTTAATTGTAATTCAAAGACATTAAAATAATTAATGTTATTCTGAAATGGGGCATTATACATAATGTGCACACGCTGGGTATTTTAATCATGCGCCGATTTACACCTGGCACTGTTTAGAGCTTAGGACAAGATGGTATTTATCGCGTCTTCCGTAACCAGGTTATCTGTTATCAGGACACTTTGCAAGTAAGTGAAACGCAAATTGTAAATGTCTTACAAAATGACCCCGCTGATTTAAACACAAAAATATTGAGACAATTGAGAAAAAACAATCGTCAAATTTAGAGACTGCCTTTAACACTCAAATACCAACAACAGTGCTACTTAACTAACGTTACTAACAATAATAATAAAACCATCCATTGAATAAGCGGTAAACAGGATGACCAGACATTGAGCCGCTTATGCTAACTGAACACGGCTAACGAGGCTCGGACGACTGGTGTTACAAACAGCGACCAGATCCCGTACGTTAACTGCTGGCCGATAAATAACCGGAGAAAGTTGGACGTGGATAATAGACGGACTGATAGTTTGACAGTGGTCCGGGCTGCGGGGACTCCTTTTGTTTGTTGGCTCGGCGGGTGTCACAGCTACACAGCTAACGTTAGCTAATCTGTCAACACGCTCACTGCATCTTCATGAACACAGGCCACACGCAGTATAACATTTTGACTCTTTGTTTTTCGATTAACGACAAAATAAGGTCACATTAAACCTTCTAAACACTTACTTTATTTTCAGTTTTCCAACTCTGCGTCTGATAAATTAGCTCCACCTGCTTCTCCGGCACCGTGGTTTCTGTAGTCGCCGGTGTTTCCGGGGGAATGGGCGGAACCATTTACTTTATAGGGGTGTGATGCGTCACAGACGTTCCCACACTGAGTGAAACGTTTGCCCGCACTGGATTTTACGATGACGGGTTAAGAGAAAATGTTTATTTTTATTTTTGTATAAATGACGAATATATTGTTTAATTGAGGCTGCAGTAAATTTAGGAAGAAAAACGACTAATTATAACACCCCCCCTCTGGAGCAATAAAGGTGATGAACTACTTTCTTTCTTTCTCATTTTTTAAAGCCTCTGGAAACCCAAATCCACCAAAGCCTCCTAACCATGTATTTTAGGGTCTTATGTACATATTATTAAACATGTAAAAATAATTAGAAAAAAGTTTCCATCCAAATTGAAAATATTTGTCTTTTAAGGTTTTGTACAGTAGGTTTGAATTGGGCGGAGTTATCTCTGGGATTTATCACGCAATAAATCCTACCCACTCATAAATCGCCACGTCAGTTCTCTCACCCAGCCCCCCAGTGGCGGCGAACAAAACCGTTCTGCTAACGGTCGCTCCTCCACTCTTCTCAAGTCCTCACAACCAGAGCCATGTCAACCCGAGTTGTGTGTGTGTGGCGATTAGCTTTTAGCATTCATTAGCTTTCCAGCGCGACCTGCCCTGTCTGTCTGTCAGTGCCCACAACTCCTCACATCTCCTCTACATGCAGCCGATACAGCCGTTTCTTTTATGTGTGTGTGTGTGTGGGGGGGGGGGGTGTAAATCCGCGATCAGCATTTAGCCTTTATTAGCTTTCCAGCGCGACCTACCTTGTCTGTCTGTCTGTCTGTCTGTCTGTCTGTGTGCCCACAACTCCTCACAACTCCTCTCTACATACAGCCGATACAGCCGGTTTTTTTGGGGGGTGAGGGGAGGGAGGGAGGGAGGGTGTGTGTAAATTGGCGATTAGCTTTTAGCATTTATTAGCTTTCCAGCGCGACCTGCCTTGTCTCAGTGTGTGTGTCTGTCAGCCCCTCCTGGCGCTCACACAGACAGGAGTGACGGTTAAAAGCTTCTTTTTTTCTGTGAGACTACGACCAAAGACGGTTATGACGCTCCAAAACGAAGCTGGTAGTCTAGTTAGCTGCTAAATAGCATCAATCAATCGATGCACGTCCTCCGGTGAGGACTTTTTTTTTTTTTTTTAACGGTCGCCATTGACGTGTTGCTATGACAATGGAGCTGTCAATCATAGCGTTATCTGCCACGCCCACACTGTCCTGACCAGTGGCATCAATAGTGCCTCTATAGCAAAATGAGCTGTTTTTAAACAAGGTTTTCTAATAGTTATGAATAGTTATTGTCACTCAGACTTTTGTGGATGCTTAATGAGGCACTTGACTTTGATATAATATAAGCATTTTTACCATATATAGTCAGGTTTCCAAAGGCTTTAAAGGACCCCGTATGGTTTTACATGATGACAGGAGACAAACCATTGATTACTTAACGGGCACAGTATAACACCAGTTATTTATTTATTTATTTATTTATTTTACCAACATCCGTCTTAGCTTGGTGTGCCTAATAAACTGACAACTAAATAAGGACTGGGTCTCAAACCCACCAGAATTATTGTATGTCACAGCCTAGGTAATGTGACAACCACTGTAGTTTCTGAGGCTGAAACTTTCATTGTGTTCATGCTGAATTCATGTGGCATGATCTTCCCTTACCATTGCACCTAAACATCATCCGAAAGTGATTTTGTTTAATATAACCTATTTTTTTTTTGTCATTTAAATTTTTATTGAACTTTTAAGAAACATACAAATAAGTACAGGTTCAAGATACACATGTTTTCTTTTGTGTATTTTGGTGTTGACATCCTCTCACATACAAAAAGGAGAGATTATGAAATCCAAACAAATATGACATATAAGGAATCCACATGAGAAGAAACTGAGTCCATCAAATAAATGATACAAGGTGCTGCATTTAGTCTTTGGTCTGCTTTGTGTAACTCCAAAAAAGTTCCCAAGAGCTCATCCCGTCTTCCTCTTTGCCTTTCAACCTACAAAGCATAGCTTCATAGGATGCCGTCTCCGCCATTGCACCCAACCACTCCCTCAGAGTAGGAGACACAGCGGTCTTCCAATGTCTTAGAGTCACTCTGGAAGCTGTAATCAGGCCCACCATGATAACAGAAAATGTTCCTTTAGATATATTTGGTAACTGAGACCTGTCCCCTAGAAGACACATAACAGGAGTCAAGGGGACTGCTGAACCACACCATTCACTCAACCTATTTTTATATAATGCTATATCATATTGTCCTTCCCACCAAAATTTGACTTTGAACAGCTTTAAATATATCAGCCTTCTATGAATAACGTCTTGCTTGTTTTGCTTTCAGTGACAACTGTTGAAATGAAGGAACGAAAGGGAACAGAAATGTCTTTACAGTTGATTTTATTTTGCCAGGAAATAAATTATTCAACTTAAAAAAAATTGAAACAAGCAAAACAATATATAGCACACAAAAGTAGTTGAACAACTCTTTCCTCCCTGCCCCAACAACACAACGTTTGATGTCTTAACTTCATGTAGTGGCAAACATTCAGCTGGTTTAGGCTGTGGCTGATTGTGTTTAGTTCAAGTTTTATCACAGGGCTTCAGATGTGACATCACCCCCACCCCATCCCTCTCCTTGTTGTCTGAGCCGATGAGTGAGTTCAGGATTTCACAAAACCAAAGTAAGCATGGCCGACTCCACAGTCTTCTCCCACCTCCTTTAAAGAGGAACTAAACCCCTAAACCACTTTTTTCTGCTGAAAACAAATGTATTTGGGTATAAGGTAGTTTTGTCAGTTGATTCTGGTCCAACTTTTGACATTTTAGTCAAAATATTTCAATTTGGTGTATTTTGTAGTAAAAATGTAGAGTGACTGCCCTCTATGGGTTGAAACACGGCTATTACAATCGAATTTTCCTATTGGCTGAGATGGAGGCAGATGACGTTTTGGAGGCAGCTTTCGTCACGGGCCACTAGCTCCCCGACCAATCAGCACCGGCTGCTGCCTGCCGCTAACGGTTGCTAGGCACTCTAGCTGCTCTGCTGCGGCTAACGGCTGCTAACAGCTGCCTGAACGGGAGTCGTTAGTGCGGCCGGCGCTAACGAGCCGTTAACGAGTTAACGAGCCGGCGGATCAGCTGTAGATGCTGTGTCACGGCTCTGGCGTCCTCTCCTGGTAGTGTCCGCGCTACTAGTGTTGAGTCGCTCGTTAGTAGCTCGTTAGCGCTAGCAGAAGTGTCGATGTGTGTTTATTACTTTTTTTTCTCTTTTGTGTGATTTCGCGGGTGTGAATGGGGCGCAGGGGGCAGGGGGGATCGGAGAGTGCTCCTGGAGTCCCGCCCATAATCAAGGCATTTTTTGAATTTCAAGCTTAGAGCACGTCATCCAAAACTGAGGGGTTTAGTTCCCCTTTAACCTCAACTGAAGAAATTATACCAGACATCTCTGACCATTAAGGATCATTCGACTGGAAAGTGTTATGAAAACAATTCAGTTTCACCAGCTATACTGATTATTGATTGGACTAAGAATAGCACATTCAACTATTTTTTAACATGGTTTAAAATGCTGAATGTCTAAAGGATGATAAAATAAGACCATTGTCTTTATTTTAAAAAGGTTACCATGGAGGGAAGTGACAGTGGCAGGGACTGCAAGTAGGGAGGATGAAAAAATGTAAAATTTGATGTTTTGCAAATTGAATTGCTGTTTTGTTTGTTTTTTTTGTTTTTTACTATAACCTCGGTTATCAATATGTTATCTAATTTAAACATTTCCTACAAAATGTAAAAAAAAAAAATTTTTTAAATGTTGAGTCAGGGCTGTTGTGACAGATTGAACAGGACTGGATAAGTGCAGGTCTCTTGTTAAAATGCAAACGTTTAAAGTTCTTGAGGGCAAATGACATTAAACAGATCTGATAAAAAGCTGTTGTAAATAGTAAATATGGGCTAAAGAGAAGCTGACTAAGTGTCAGAGGTTGTGAGATGATTTTTATAATCTGTGAAAAACCTCTGCATGAGTGAAGCTGTACTTAGGCACAGTGTGTGAGTTACATACTAATATCAGCAAACTAACAAGCTTACAATGCTGATGTGTTGATGGTTTGTAGGTTTAATGTTACTGAATGAGTTTAGTGTGTTAGCATGCTAATTAGCAGTAAACAACAGACGCTGACGTGTGATCAGCTTTGTAACTAGTTTAAACATGAATGTTGACAATGGTGCTACAGGAAGACGTCAGAGGTCCACAGCTATTATAACGTTTTCTCATGGAGCCATAAATGTTTGAACCACATTAGATCAATACAGTCGAGACCAGCCCACCAGAGGGTCCAATATGCGGGATGAATTTGCCAAGTGAATCACATAGAAGCCAGAAGAGGCATAACATTGTTGTATTTTTCTCAAGAAATTTCAGGTTGCCCATAACATGTTTTGTGAAAGGAGTAAAACAAAGGGAATATTTAGAGCTCTCCATAGCCTATTAAAAGGTTATTATGCTGTTATTTCACTGGTTCAGCCCACTTGAGATCAAATTGCACTCTATGTACTGTAGCCCCTGAACTAAAATGAGTTTGACACCACTGGTTGAGACCAAGAGTGGAAAAAGGTTAATTTTATAAGAATCCTACAAAACGTGTTACTGTTATGTTACACTAAACCTGATTAAAAATAAGTGCTTTTTCTGAACATCTGAGTACACACTGAGACAGACACACACACACGTCCGTGTTTTGTGCTTCGAATTCTGGATGTCTTTGTGTAAATTCACTTTTGACTTTTATGCTTTTTCCTCCTTCAACTACTGATTAAACCTACAGATTTACAAAGCAATTTCTTATCCAGAGGTTGTTTACAACTTCCCATGGGTGATGCATGACGCAGTGCTGGTAATACTATCATTTCACACACGACACGTTTCTGTCATTGTTAGAGCTTGCTGAGCCCATCTGTTATTACAGCATTCAAAATAAACCTGGAAGCATCTGATCTGCACCAAGCCACAGTACCGAAGAGCAGTAAAAATAAATAAATGAATAAATAAATAAATAAATAAGGACAGCAGAGGGAAAATCCACCTCAAAATGTTTTTGTTATTTTATTTCTTCCCTTGTAGTCCTTGTTAACCAAAGCTTGCAAGGTCTTGTCACTCTTTTTCCCAGAAAGCTTCTGCATGGATGTAAGGATGTAGAAATACAAATCAAGATAGGTGGCCTCTAAATGGTGACTATCGGGTTTTACTCCCTGTGCAACCGTTTGACTCCACACTCTTTTATACAGTAGATGAGACAAACAGAAACAGGTTCTGTCACAGGTCACTGGCTAAAATAAACACACATGAACGAGACAGTAGATTGTAAATGCAAATTAGGTTTAGCATTTGCTTTAATTGGTTGGCAAAAAAACTTAATGAGTGGTGCTCACTGTGCTCTTAACCAAGCTGCTGATCACATAACTGAAGAATGATGAAAGTAAAATACTGACATTCAGAGTGATTTCGTTTAGTTTGGGGGATTCGTGTCACTGTCAGCCAGTGTTGTCGAGCTTAAAAAAACAAACAAACAGGGAAAACAGCTGAAAAATACCAACTGAGCCAGGTCTGTGCATAGAGAATTAAACTGCATAATGTGATTAACAAGGCAGTTTGTTTTGTCCCAGGTACAACAGGCTCATTGCATTCAAAGAAGAGCTGAAAATAATACAACGGTCTCACTCTCTCTCTTTTTTTTTTGCAGTTATGTAAAATGTTAATCTGATTATTATATTAGATAATTGTCAGCACCCTGGTCTTGTAGTCACAGACGGTGAAAAGCTATTTCAACATGTTGACAAACGGCAGGTATGAATTGAATCATTAAAGTGAAAGGTGAATGAGATTTGGCTAAAGTTTCTTTTCTGTGATTGAAGTAAAGCTGACACAGGTTTACAGTGAGTCAGTTCTGTGTCAGTGCAGTGAACATACACAAAGAAAACATCTTTCAAAAAAACAAACAAACATTTAAACTGACAAAGAGGTTAACATTCTTCATAAATATAGAATAAATATTAAAAAAAATTCAACCCCACACATTCACTGTTGTCTTTCTTCCTCCTTGCGGCTCTCTGGATTTGATTTTTCACTTTAACAGGAAGTCCAAAATTGGAGCAGAGCAACGCTAACTCAACACAAAGTTCATTTGCAGCAGGACGCTCAGGACTGAGGGGGACAGAGTCATGATTTCTGGGTGCAGGCTTCATATGAAACCTCTCCTCTGTAATCTCAGTGTAACTAATAGTGTTGTTTTCACTCAGCAGCTTTTTTTTCTTTCTAACTAAAGCTTCTGCAGTTGACCTGATCAGTGTCAGTGTGGAACTAGTCCTGGAGTCACTGTGGGAATTCTTCTGTAAAACCTGAACTATATCGAAAGGTCTAAGCAGCTTTAAAATGCAGCGACGTGTCGTGACAATATACTGTAGCAACAGAGAGAGAAAACCGGCGCTAGGCTTAGTTCGGTGTGACGGTTATTTGCATTAACACTGTCAGATATGTTTTCAAGAACAATTCAGTTCTTAGAGGTTACACACAAACACCATGTGAAAAAAAAATCTACTTATTTGAACACTGGAAGTTTATCCGTGGACTGAGAGTCAGTGCCCATGAACAAAGCCCGACTCTCAGGCTCATCTAATCTTAAAAAAATCATAATACTACTAAAGGATATCACTTTGTTCAACCTGTGACAAACTATCAGGAAGATGATTCGTCACATGACCATGTTTTCCACTATGTGAGGAACTCAGTTGTTCATTCCAGCTTCATTCTGGAATAAAATAGAGCAATGTTAATGTTGATACCGTTTCAGTAATCCATCCTCATCTGTCCAACTTTCCCCTCTTAAATAGCTTGTAGATATGTTCATATGTACAAGAATTAAGATATGTACTGAAGTGGACTGTTTACAGTTGAAAAATCAACATGCTCCGTGGTGGACAAACAACACTACGTCATGGAGACACTCTTCAGAAGCTGCAGTCTTATGCAATTTACACCGAGACATCTGTGATTAGTTCAAGGCTCTGCTACAAAAACCCATACCAATCAATTACTACCATCATCACAGTGCCAGCAAACACAAAGATGCAGTCTGAGCTTAAGAAACATTAACCAACTCAGAATCTGAGGCATCAGTCGGTTTCGGCCGAGCTGTGGTTCTGTGGACGTTATTAGTTGATTTTCTGACCCGTCATATCCTTCATAGGAGTGGAATCAGAAGAACTTAGCTATGAGTAGGACCACGAACTGATCCTTCAGAGCGCAGACTGTGAGATTATTTAACCCTCCGCGAAAGAATTAGTGGGAAATCTAGATCATAGTTTACACTGAACGTATAGCATTATAGGGAACTCACATTTCCACCAAAACATGATCATCAGTAACAAAACCATGTGACCAAACATCCTCCACCAAATGGCTGCTTTGCTTCGGCGTGTTGAAGCTGTGGGTTTGGACAGAATGAAGAAGATAGAGCAACAAACACAAATCATGATATGAACTGCAGCAGCTCACACACGGCTCTGCTTTGGGGAAAAAAAGACCCAGAAACCAGAGCTCACTCTGCTGAGGTTCCCTCTACAGTGCAAAGAACGTGGACTAATGAGGTAAAGAAAAATAATAATAATAATTCAGTGATGATGGGGCGTTTGTGTGTTTCTATTTTCCAGCACTTCAATAAATAGTTTGCTGTATGATAATTATCCCACACAGACATGTACTCGTGTATCTGCTGACAGACTTCACCTGAAACATAAGGGGGTAAAGTGAAAAGTCAACATCTGGATTTCAATGGCAGCTGGTCTTAAATTCCCAGGATTTTCAGACAAAGTGTGCCAGACCCTCCACTGAACAAAAATATCATAGAGCAGCATGCTGTTCAAAGTGCGCACACACACATACATACACACACACACACACACACACACGTATAAGACCAGATTCACACCATGCGCTCAAACCCCAAACACACAGAGACACACAGAGACACACACACACACACAATTTGGCAAAATACTCCTTGGTAGTTTGAACTAGTCTCTCCATCCAAGTCCGCTCCTCCTCAATGGCAGCTTTCACGCGCAGCTTTTTGCATTCCCTGTTAAAAAGTAAGACTTGGTAGAATAGGAGGGATGCAAAATGGTGTCGCTAAGGTGACGTCTGCGACATCAAGTGAAAGCAAAGGATTGATATCAGCTTGTTACGTCTGTCCTCCCTCCCCTCCTCACTGCTCCTCCTATTCTGCAGTCTGTTGCTGATGAAAGTAAGGCAGGAAGTATTTCATTTCATTATCTGACTAGTTTTTCCTCTGAGCTGCCGGCAGACGCTGCACATTGTTGTCCCTCTCCTCTGATCTCACACTAGAGGGCGGCAGAGACAAAGACAGCCCGGTGACTCAACGCTACGCCTTGAAATGACACTCCGATAACACACTGGCACCTCACAAACAAAAAGAAATATCCACACTTCTGTTGAGAAGGCTATTCCTCGTCCTTCAACGCACTCCCTACTCATCATCACCTCCTCCTTTTTCCTCATACACATCCTCGCCCCTCCTCCTCTCGCAGGTTTTCAAAGCGCTGGTCGCAGGCCAGGAGTAAAAAACAAGAGCAAGAAAGCACACCCTCAGTGGCTGTTTAGGCCATGTAGATGAAGGTGTTGATGTCTGCCTCTTCTCTCTTTATGTACTTGTGCTCGATGAGCCACTCGATCTGCTCCTTAATCATCTTCTTCTGTGGCAGAAACATGTTCTTCAGGATCTCCACCAGCTCCGTCTGCAGCTGAGCGTTGCTGATTCTCTTCCTCATCTTCATGATTTGGATGATGGCCTCCTGAGCGGGAAGAAATGAGCAAATGTTACACATTTAACAGCTCTACCGGCTTTCATCGGCTAAAATAATAATAATAATACAATTCAATATAAAAAGCAACAGGTTCTCCCCTAAATTTCCATTAGTCAACATCCAGATCAAATCCTACGTGTTTTGTTTTTCATACCTGAGTTCTGAGTATCCTGAGCTGAACGATTCCTTCATTCTCCTCCTCTCTCATTCGCTCAGTGGTCAGCTGCAGACGACCAATCAGATTGATCTTTCCCCGCTTCTGCACTTTGGAGTTTTTGCTGAGAAAATGAAAGACGCAAAGAGACAAACAATCAATGTCTCCTTATCCCAACTCTTAGCTTTAACAGTCATTTCAAGTGAGGTGCATTCACAATGCATATTGGTGGGTTTAATAAATAATGACAGCATTTTTCATACACACAGAAAAAATAAATAAATAAATCGTTCAAAGCCTCCATAATCTTAGAAATTATTCACTATGAAATCCAAAAATGACATCATATTACTCTTATTTGTAGAAAGACCACTACGTACATGAGGGAGAACTCCTGGTTGACGTAGAAGAGTGTGCTGTCTGTGAAGTCTTTGGGTGAGTTGACTGGAGGGTCGTAAGACAACACCTGTCTCTTTAGTTTGGGGAAAGCAACCAGAGACTGCAACAAAAGAGACAGAACAGATGCTCACAATCCTGTGTACAGTTGCTACAATGGTCCAAAATGAATCATTAACCCTGTCCCAGTTGATCATATTCTGATTATCTGTGTGCATAGGACTGTCTTACCCAGTTGTATTACTGTTAATAATAGTGGTCTCACACTCCAGGAGTTGTATTTGTAGATGAGAAGAGGCTTCGATCCTAAAGTCTGCCTGTGTTCTTTACCTGCACAAACCTTTTCTGATTAAATGATCAGATATCAGTTCCTATTAGAAATGTCAACCGAGACATTTAAAGAGTGTAGTTTATCTTAGTAAATGTTGTACTCCTGTGTACGTCGTGTGTAATGTAACTGGTGGATTCAAGTAAAGCTTGGAAAGTTTTTCCCGTGGTCTGACCCAGAGTGTTCGGCGTAGCTCTGCGTCAGGCAGCTCTGTGGCCAGTTTGAGGTTCTCAAAGCTGATTCTCTCTCTGGGTCTCTGGTTCCAGGCGAACAACACTGCAAGCTGGAAGGTCGTCACCTCCAGGTCGTACTGACCCACCTCGTTCTTAAAGGTGATCTGAACAGAAGGGAGGACAAACAGAGGAGACAGCATGGGAGGTGAGAAGTGTCCATTCAGTGCTGCTCTGTCAGTTTGGTTTAGTAGCCTGAAAAATGCAGAGGAGAATTAATAAGAGAAAATACTCAAAGCTGTAACTAAAACTACTGCCCACTCCTCACTCTCACTCATTATTTCATCAAGTTCAGTTTTTCTATAATACTGTCAGTGTGCTCCAGCAGAACAGCCTTTTGATGGTTGAACCGCTTCATGAACGAGGAGGTGGTCTGCGTTCTGGTTTATCTTGTGCATGCGGGCCCACCCTTGTGATGTACATGATATGGTTTAACTGCCATGCTGCCGTGCAGATGGGTAAAATGGATGATGCATTTGTCATGGCGTCTACAGAGCATGACTAACAGTCTGTGATTATTTCACATTTTTGTAAGGGATGAATGAAACCTGCAAAAACAGCCACTGTGAGCTGAGGGTCACAGGCTGCACCCTCCAAAACATCATCAAACTAAACAACTTCTTTTACAGATGCAGGAAAAAAAGAGGGGAGAAGAAAAGTGGGTTGAAGGTAAGTGAGGATTAATATGAGGAGGTTTAAAGACTCTACAGGAGCAAAAGTAATTTTCATCTTAGTAATTTCCAAAACCAAACTGCATTTTCCAGAGGTTTAAAAAAGTATATTCTAACTCTGTGAGATTCCGACTGTTGGTCCCTCAGGCAGCAGGAAGCCTGCACTGTCTACTCACAATGCCGTTAGACATGAGGTGATGCCAGTGGAGTTTGCGACCACTGTGATTCCTCTTGTAAAAGTCTTCCACCTCAGGGATCAGGTCCTCCAGCTCTGTGGGCAGCGAGACAAACACCTTCTCACTGCTTCGTGACCAAGCTCCTGCGTTCAGGATCTTAATGTTCACGCTGTCCGCTGCAGGACACAAGAGGAGAGAGAGAGAGAGTACAGCTTTCAAATATATTCTTTTATCCAGAGACAATCAAACACACACACTTTCAAACCAGTAGTTAGTAGTTAACCCACTGGGACATGGAGCGTGCTCCCTGTTGTTTGGGTCCCCTACGACAAGCAGTTTTGCTTCTTTGGCGTTCCCTTTAATGTACATTTGTGTGTTTGTGTGTGTGTAGTACCTGGGAGCGCCAGTTTGTTGTGTTTGTGCATCTCTTTGAAGACTTGATTGAGGTCTTCTGACACCTTGATGTCCTGAAACATCCTGGCCAGCTTGTTCACATAATCGGCGGGCATTCCTACTTCCTACACACACACACATGCATACAAAAACACAAACAGGAACACACACACACACACACACACACAGGGGACATAAAAGCAAGACAATAATTCACAGCGTTCTTGTCAAACATTGCTCAAACATCACCTACAGTTGATTACTGAACATTTCTACATCATGCAACATTAAAGTGTCAAATACCACAGCATCTGCCAAGTGTATTTATTTTCTGATATCTATCTGATAATAAAATTGCTTGTTTGATGATGCCGCACAGCACAGTAAAGGGCTGTGCCAGTTTGCACTGAACACAATGTGCAACCTGCTCTGTCCTGGGACTATTCCTTTGACCTTTCCCCCCTGTGATATTTAAATCCTTTCCTTTGTTATTACACATCACATTTTATTGAGGAGAAGCACCATTCACAAAGTTGACTTACTGACAAAAATAACGTCACATTTCCAGAAACTGCTGAGCAAGCTAAAAAACTCCAAACTAGTGAAGATGTTTTTGGTCTTTCATTAGTGTAAATGACATGAACCAGGTCAGTCGAGAAACAACATTAGACCGTGTTAGATTTAGTCAAAGTTCTTCCTACAACGCTGAGCAGCTCTGAGTATTTTATCTGATTTATTCTGTACTTTTATTGCCTGTTGGTAGTACAGATGATGCTGGTGCTGGTATTGAGTCTGTAGTGTAGTATTTGTGCCATAGATGCTCAGGCCAGCTCTTGAGAAGAATTTAAAAGCAGTGTAACTCACTCTCAGCCACTCCACCATGTTCTCTTCAATCTCACTGTCTGCTGAAATGTCCAGAATCAGGCGGCGGGTCAGGTGAGCTTTGTGGTATCGCATGAACACGTCTTTATTCTGGACATACTTAAGCACCAAGAGCTGTAGGTGGAGGTAGAGATCAGCGTGAGAACAGAGTGATAAGGGAAGGTGTGAATAATAGTGATAGCTCTGTTTAGGAAAAGTCCAGCTAACAGAGCAGAGACTCACCACTTCTTTGAGTTTGAGCTCAATCTCCTCTGAGGTGAGTTTCTTGCTGAGAGGAGTTTTCCTCAGCAGCATATCACAGTAGTTTGCCAGCAGCTCTGGACATTTGGACTCCGGCTGAGTCTTCATACCCACACTGGATGAATGTGGACACACACACATTTACATGAAGACCATAACATCACAACTAGCTTCAGTTAAACAGAAAACACAATATTGAATCTTGATTCTGGAGAACAACACCAGGGCCCAGTTGTTCAAGAGGATTAATCTGGATCAAAATTATCTGGATTATGATATCCCTTGTTTTGGCGTTCAGGACCATGTCATTCATTTTACTTTTATCCCAGTTGTGTAAAATTTGGGGTCACTCAAAGTGTATTTATTTGAAAATAGTGTGTGTGTATTGCTTTCTGTGCTGTTTTTTGTTTCTTCTGTGTCTTTTAAACAGCCAGACCTTATCTGGCCCACAAAACAATAAATATAAAAGCAATTATACTATACAGTACATGCTCAAATAGATTAATAGACAAATTGAATTAAATTTAAATTACATTTAGTTCCTGAAATCCACCCTGAATCCACCCGACTGCTGGGATCAAAATAATCCAGATTCTTTTGTATCAAAGTTATCCCGATCCTACCAAATGGTTTTGAACAACACAAATTGAGAGTCTGATCCAGATTAAAACCAAATTTGAATAACGTGATCTAATTCAAATTCAGAATCTGTTTTTAGTTTTGAACAACCCATTTTCAAGATTTGAGCCAATCCATTATCCGAAACCCGACTAGATTACTTTGGAACAAGTGGGCCCTGGTCGCAGGATAAAACTCACCCTTTCTGTTTTAAAGGCAGCTCCAGTTTGAAGATTGTGGCATCATTGACAACAGCTTTGTAAGCCTGGAAACAAACAGCACATTAAAGTGATAACCATTACAGAGGAGTGTGCAGGCGTCCCCCTAGAGGGATACCAGTGAGAGGCTGCTGCTTTGTCTCCACACGTGTAAATGCAAAGTGGAGCTGTGCTGTGGCCTGTGCTACAGACTTAGTCCTTTGTGAATACACTAAAGAAACACAAGAATTCAAAGCTGGAATGAACTCAAATCCCTTGAGCATACAGGAGATACAAAATATTACACTTGGTTGATTGTCATATCTTCTAGGAGTGATTCTCCTGGTCATGTTTCTGAGTTGTGTGAAGCTTTGGAGGTCACACACCTTATCTCTTGCAGTGAGGAAGCGAGGGTCATCCTGGAAGGCTTCCTTCACCAGCTTACTGAAGCGGTTAAACAAAGTCAACAACTGCTCCACGTACTTCTCAGAGTCCTGGACAAACAAACAAACACACAAAAATGAAAACATCTGACTATACATAATTATGTAGACATCATCTGTTTTGACATTAGCATCTAAAGAAAAGAGGAAAAAGTGCTTAATCCAAGAGTCAGATAAACTTGACTGAATAAATTAAATTAAAAGTCAAGGTTTAATCAAGACCATGTGTAAAAACTGAACATGAGACTGAGGAGATGTGTGTGTGTGGTTAGTGTGTGTTTGTGCACATACAGTAGTGATAGTCTCGGCAGCAGCCACCATGTCTGCTAGTCCAGCACTGATGATATGTTCCTCCAGGTCTTTCAACATCGGCTCAATCCCATTGGGAACTTTGTCCATGAGTGAAAACATGAGGTGCAGCCCTGCTCCGTCGAGAAGACAGTCAGTGTTACACAGAGGACAGGAAGCAGATTGGCTCAATCCAGAACGTCATGCACTTTTATATACACTGTGTGTGTGCTCAATTATTAGGCAAGTGAGTATTTTGACCTTATCACCATTTGAGCCACTTTGTCTGATGTAAAAGAATGGGCTTAATATAGGGTGTTGATCACGTTGGCTACATCCTCCTTCATCACACAAATACACATCACCCCATTATGTTTAAATCCAACACACATTCACGTTTATATAGCTTGAAGTTGGAAAAAATCATCAAGTCTCCGACTGAGTTTCTGCCAACTTCCATAGAGACTCCATGACAATTTGTTCACAAAAGGTACAAATACCTATCAGCAATATAGATCAGAAACTACTACTGATCATAAATAATAACAATAATAGCAATAGATTACAGATATTACAGTTTGTGTCCTCCAAAACAAACCAGGCTCACTTTACTTATTGCGCACCACTAAAGAAAAAAAACCATGTGACATCAGTGCAGCGTTACTCACGGTCTGTCTCGTTGCGTTTGATCATCCCTGGACATTCAGCCAAGATGGTGTCTTTGAACGACGTCACCAGAGCGTTCACACAACATTCCATAAGCTGTGAGGACACACGCACGCACACACACACACACACACAACAAAGACTCACTGTTATAGCAATGATGAAATAAACCGACAGACATCACATTAACGTAAAGAGACTCCTCCAGGGTCATGATCTTCTTTCAGGCTATGTTTGTTGCTGCTTGAACTAAGTGAAAGAAATAACCTAAAAGGAAGAATTTCTGAATAAATGGGGACACCGATTCATATCTGATATTCAAAGATCAGTCTTTCTTCATTAGTATTCAGATCTGACAACATGACGTCCATGTGGATTTTAAAACCCCATAAATAACTGGATGAATGAAAAAATATATGACGTATGACAAGTTAGAAACCATGTCTTCATTGCACCGTTTGTTTGCCAAAGCACACAGACAAGTTCCTGCTACTAATTTATAAAATACAAGTCTGTATAATGCTGTTCTACAGCTGAATATAATGTGACAAACAGCGTAAATGCAAGTTAATCCAGGGGCCATCAGAGAACCAGAAAATGATTGTGAAAAATGCAACAGCTCATATCAATATTTGAGATCCTGTCAGTGACACTTACTGCTTGAACAGAGTTACATTCACGTCGTGTCTCTAGATATCTAAGTGCTCTCTTCTCCTCTTCTCTCAGCTTTGTGTCTGCCTGCAGGGAAACACACATTAACACAAAACACAGATACTAGAAACCAAGGCTCTACAAACAATAAATAAACCCATAATTAAAACTCTGTCACATGCACACAGTCAAGGTGACAACTGTAGGCATTTCTGTCCAAAAGGTTTAGCTTCAAACAGGGTGATATTTGCAGTTTGTAATATTTTAGAAAAACATTATTATCAGAAAAATACAAAAAACATCAAAGTGCTGGATTATTTAGGGAGGCCAGTTCGTGGGTTGCATGAATTTGTGTACACTTTAAACAGCACGCCTCCCCGCATCCCCCAGTGTTTGTTAGTGACTTTCATTTCTACATCTAAAAGTGGGAAATCCCTCATACCAACACATCTACTGCTAACAGTCAACATTATTGTGGCGTACATATTTCATGTAGTTCTGGACGCCATTCTGTTGCAGGTAGGACGGTGCCTGTGTTCTGTAAAACCTCTCTGTGGAGTCCAGATAGGCTTTCTCAAAGTTGTCCCTGTAGATCTGCAGCTTGTCCTCTGGGTTTGAACACAGGTTCACTGGTGTGAGACAAGAACAGAGAGTGAGTTTAAGAGTGGCCATCAGTGAATGTTTTTTTTAAATTAGTTTATTCAGATAGATGAATGTCTCTTCTCCTTACATCCCATACCTTATGTTTACACTAGAAAAAGGTAGAAGTAAGGGTTTATCACATACAAATCACTTCTATTTCTGTTTCTATCCATACCATCTGTGTTTCTGTGCCCTGCCACGTGTGTGTTTCTGTCCATCTCACCATATGACTCTCGGACCCCTATAACCAGCTGGGAGTCGAAGGCCTCCCCCAGCCTCTCAGCATGGACCAGCTTCATGGCGCTGTCCTGCAGGCGACTCTTAATGTTGGAAAAGATCGACTCGTTCCATGTGTCCAGCATCAGCTGGAGAAATAAGGCGGGGGGAGTAGTAAATGTGGATCAAGTGCACAATAAATGTTACATCCTAAGTCCATTTCCTGCATCCAAGAATAGTCAAGTTCATTTTATTCATGAGGTGCTTTTACTGAAACTTCTCTGGTCTGTCTGCTGAATCATTCTCCACCCACAGCTTCCTCCTCCACAGCACTTTACCTGACACCTTCATCTCAAGGATGAAATATCACATGATTCATACTTCCAGCTCTTGTCTTACTGGAGGATTTCTAAGTTTACTGGCCCTTAGTTGCTCACTGCATCCTACTTTACATTTAGGCATACGTTTTCCTCCCCGTCAGCCACTTCTCACGACCTCTTTGTTTCTTCTGCCTTTTACAACTGCTCTCCTTTGTCTCCTCTCCTGTCTTCTTGATTGATTTGCTCTAGGGGATTATGATTTCAGGACAGGTCATTCATATATGATTTTTTTTGCTGTTGTTTTAATTCATCTACTTCCCTCCTGCTTTTCTTAACTGATAAGTGAACTGTTATTGTTGTCCACACTTATGGTCAACCTTTTCCTGCCACTTCTGTATCCTGCTGCTTCCTCTCCTGTCATCTCATCATCTCATTCTTCCTGCTTTTATTCTGTGCGGTTGTTGTTGCTCAGCTTTTACACTGAATTCCTGTGGTCACAAAGTTGGGTGGGTTTTCCCCTCTCACCTTGCGTACGATGCTGTCCTCCACGTTTGTTTTCTTGTTGCTGCCCTGTTTGCCCATCAGTGTGATTTCCAACTGGCAGAAGGGTTTGGGCAGGATGTCGCACTGGGTGAAGAACTTCCTCCACTCCACAATGTAAGCTTTTAGCAGTGCGGTGTCATCCTGGTGGCTCAGCACGCGCTGTCATGGCAACAGATGCAAGTAAAAGTTAGGAGTGACAAAGGTCGACCAATTAATACTTTTGCAAACTCATAATCCTTTGATCCATGCAGCAATTGTCTGACACATCTATCACTTTCTACAGGTTCTACACAATGAAGCAGAGCAGTCAGTTTGACTACAGACGTTCTGAGAACAAATTCTGAGTTTTGTAAAGTGTAATACTGTATATGTGATGACCATTAAAACAGTCACACAGCTCTGATGTCTCCACCAAAACTCAAACTAGGGACAAAACAATTATTCAAGCCATGTGGAAGTGCGGTGTGGTTCACAGTTGTTAAGTCAATTCACCATCTTTGATACACAATATTAGTTCAAGATGCTCAGCAACTTCATAAAATTCAGCTTCAAAAATATTGTAATTTTTATGACCAGTGACCAGGCTGCTTATAAAGACATGACACTGCCATCATTTTAATGTAAAGGGGTTTAACATGGGCTTACTGATGATATAAACAAACACACACAAAAAAACAGATAACTTACAGCCTGTGCTTGTTTGATGAAGTCTAGGATGTCCTCTTTGAGGGCCTGGTGGATCTTGGCTGGTCCTTTATCATCCCATAGACACACAGCGTGGACATCTCTGGCAGAAAGAAATAATTGGTTTGTCAAGTTCATTAATGACTCTAAAACAACGGGTCTCATGTTTGTTAAAATTTACAGTATATGTGACTTTGAGTGAGGTGATAGTGAAGTCATCCATGCAATCTGCTGCAGTGACAACAATGTTTTGGAAGAGCCTGGTACTTCCTCTTATAGTTGCCAATAGGCTTATGTTGCCAAGCAACAAATACATCTCATCACTTTCTCTGAACTTTCTGAGTAACAAAACTTAATTCAGGTAAAGTCTCTGGAGGTTTAAAAATAGTTTCAAAAGTTGACGTCATATCCTCATGAAGAATCAAAGGAGGTAGAAGCAGCACCAGTCTCAGGACAAGGTTTAGTTTCAACCCAACATCATGGTCACTGAGAAAATACTGCAACGGATGTAAACAGATCGAGCTGTTCCCTTGTGTAACTTAGTTTATAGAGCAACACACCAACAAAGCTAAATGCTGCCTGCCAGAAACTGCAGACCATACACAACTGACACACGACTGCCATAACTTCTCTGCTAAAGACACTGTGCTGCATGTTTCCAATCATCACATAGTGTATTGTATAACTGCAGAAGTATCTCCCTTCGTCTGGTCTTTGTAGAGCTCATGGAGAGAAAGTGATGTGTTGTAATAAAGCACTCTGTGTTCCTGTTCCTCAACCCGCTTCCTCTTTCTCAAGACCATAATCAGACTTCTTCTCCTTGACTATTTTACTGATCCCCTTTGTTATTGAAGGGATCAGATAAGTCAGGTCAGTTTGATTTATGCCACCCAGTATCAAACATCTCGAATCTTTGGGAAGCTTCAGTAGAACAAAAAATGAAAAATTTTTAAAGAAACAATTTGGACAACTTGCAGATTGTTGCAAATGTTATATTATAATAATCCTCTTCAGACCTCAGTAAAAGCACCCAATGCAACTTTGGGTTAAAAATAAAGCAGTAAACACCAACACTGTATTACAGTATGTCATTTTGCTTCAAGATGTTAAGTTGCACCACATCTTCCTATTTCATAGAGAAACACATGACTGCATGGATGAAAATGATTGTACAGGTAATACTCAGAAAATTAGAATATCGTGAAAAAGTTCATTCATTTAAGTAATTCAACTTAAAAATATATTATTTAGACTCATAACAGGCATTGCAAGATATTTCAAGCTTTTATTTGTTAGAATTTTGATTATTATGGCTTACAGCTTATGAAAACCCCAAAATCAGAGTCTCAAAAAATTTGAATATCACATGAAATAAACAGAAAAATTAGTTTAAATAAATGAAATGTCAGCCATCAGAAAAGTATAATCATTTTGTGTACTCAGTACTTGGTTGGGCCCCCATTTGCCTGAATTACTGCTTCAATGAATGAACTTTTTCACGATATTCTAATTTTCTGAGTATTACCTGTATATCAACTTTAAAACATCTGCTGTAGTTGTTTTTAAAGCAACTACAAGAAAAGAGACATATTCCATCCTACTACAGGCTACCTACCACCTACCAGCACACGTAGGGATAAAGTAAAGTACAAGACATGTCTATGAAAACTAAACCCATCTATTGATGTGATCTGTGTGTGGACTGCTCTGCTCTCTGGCTGTGCTGATCCAGCTTTAGACGACTGTCTGGAATAAAGCAGAGAAGGGACAGAGAGCAGATCTTACGAGAACAAGTCGAACCACTGTTGCTTGGTGACGGCCTCCTGTCTCAGCAATTTGAGAACGATGGGTCTCATCAAATCCCACTTGTCCTCAAACTGCAGGGACCCCTTGTTCTGGATGAGACATGACATTGGTGGATAGAAAGGAAGAGAAGGGGGGATTAAAAACAGCAACGAGAGGGACGAATGGAGGTCGACCAAAGGCTGGGGTTAAATGGGTAGTTTAGATTTTGAAATTGGCCATTTTACTTGGATAGTACTTTCCACTGACCTCACATATGCAACATATCAAAGTTTGATATATTTGAAATATGCATTAAATTGCTTTGATGAAGCATTGACATAGTTTAACTATGTCAATGCTTCATCAAAGTAATTTAATGCATATTTCATACATATAACACTTCTCTATGAAATGACCCAATCTCTTGGGGATCAAATTACTTGTGCAATCACCAGACAACAGGATATTACATTAATAATCATAGAAAAGCAGGGATTTCACTTAATTAATTCACATTAAATTAATTAATCCAGCCATGCTTGGCATTTGATTGTATAAATTTAGACAATAATGGTGCAAGCAGCACAGGTTCGTAATGATGGAAGTGACTTATCAGTGCAATTGAGGAGAACCTGTGGCCTAATGCACTGAGCATTTAAAAAAAAAAGTAAAACAACAGCTACTTCTGGATTTCTGGTTGTTGTCAGGCCCCGTATCCTGTGTCTCTATGATGGCTGGCCTCACCTCAACCAGCAAATAGTCTAATATGTAAAAGGAGCAGTCAGATCCATCTGCAAAAAATGAAGGCTTGTATTGACGTGACAATAGTGTCAGTAGAGTCACAGGAAAAAGGTCCCTTCACATCCCGTGTAAATGAGCTCAGTGAGTCTCAGTGCGGCAGTATTTGCACCTGTGATGCTGTTGTGTGCAGTTTAGCACCTATTTAGTTCACAGGAACAACACAATGCACGCTTGTAACTGGGCATTTAAGACCACCGTGTGTTACATTTTTGCTATAGCCCTGACTTTAGCCGATGCTAAGTGAGGTACCGGTCTGTGAGGAGGGGGCGGGCGGCTGGTGAAGCCGCCTCTCCTCTCACCTGTGCAGCCAGCTACCTGTCCGGTGAACTCATGACCCCGTGAAGTGGAGCTTCTCCGGGCCTGGTGCGCGCACACACACACACATACACGCAGGCGGGGTGTGTATCACGTTGAGCACAGGTTAGCTAGTTTGCAACAGTAAGCCAAATAAAGGGGGCTCTTTGTTCGCCGGTCTGCTGACCAGAGGAAGGATGTCCAGCGTCGGGGTCGGGTCTCCCCTGAACCGGGTCTCCGGTGTGGGTTTAAGCCGCTTGACACGGTGCTTGTTCGGCTCCGGGTGTCCGTGGCCGAGGTGCCGGTCTGTGGCTACGACTGTGGTTGTTGGGTCCGGGTTAAGAGGGGAGAGGGCCAGTTTGAGGTTTGGGGGCCGGCTGTGGTCAGGACCGGGGATAAACCGGTGGGGGAACGGACACCGGAGTTCAACAACGACAGCGGTGACAACTGTGACTTCAGACCAGCTTCAGACGCACCTATTGCTGCGTTTATTTAATATATTTACACTATCAGAACAAGTAGATGTGAGTCGCGGCAACGAATATATACATATACACTCACGTGCGGTGGAAATATGTGAAAGCGAACAGTTTAAATCTGCACATACATTTGAGAAATACGAAATATTAAAGTGCTTCTTACCTTTAACAAATTAGACGTCGCCATGTTTCTTCAACTTATCACCTCGCGGAATCTCGCGAGACAGGTACTACAGCTGGTTCAGGATGAGGTCATACAACCTGCACTGAAATTAGAGCAGAAGTGTTAACAGCACACTGTAACTACTACTCTGACAAAGAAAAGTCCCGCATCGATGAATGCAACTTAAACGTGCGTGAGGATAAATAGGGGAAAATATACTCAAATGTAAAATGAAACTACAGCATCGTTTGAAGAGAAATGACGCTTTCACTGTTACACTGGGCTACATCGCATTCATGTAAAGGAGAATGGGGTGTAAATGAAGACCTACATTTAATTTCATGGAAATCCCAATTATCTGATCATTTTCTCATTCAGACAATTAATTAAAAAAAGAAATAAATCAGAAATTAGTAAGACTTTAGTTTGCCCAAGATATGTTTTTTTTTCACTTTTTTTTCACTTAAAAAAAAACAATAACATAACACAACATAGCATTCCATACCATAATAATTACAGCTAATGCACACAAATCCTCACTGTAGAAGACGTAAAACAAAAAAACGTATCTTTATAAGAAAAAATATCAACATGGAAACACTAACCTCTAGTGGCCATAGTGTGTCATTACAGCTAGGCAAGACAAGGCAAGGCAAATCTGCTTGGCACAATTCATACACCCGGCAATTCAAAGTGCTTTACAGAGACATAGAAATACAAAAATAGACAATAAAAAATACTTTTAAACTATACTTTTTAATACTTTTAGAAGAAGAAGAAGAAGAAGAAGAAGAAGAAGAAGAAGAAGAAGAATTAGATTCAAATCATGTATGGAATTTAAATAAAACCTGCAGCAAATAATAACATTTTCAACCGTGATGAACAAACTGACAGTTTGAGCAGACAGATAATCGCACTATAATCTTCACATTGTTTGCTTCATTCTCAGTAGGCTATAAGAATACTACAGATGAAGGTCCTGTATTGCGAAACCTGGTGAAATAAAAGTATAGAGGTGATATATTATTTAGTACTTACTTACTTACTTACTTATAGTATGTGTTTATTGCAAAATATATGATGGAATAGGAGATAAGCAAACAAACAACAAAAGTAGACTAGAATATCTTACTTCAGTTTAAGTAGCAATAAAAGTAAAGTTCCAGTGCCTGAAAACAAGCCCAGGTTTTGATTTGATGCATTTAATTTGTTTCCACAATTGCATTTCCATTAAAGAAATGATAAAGCACTTTCCTTCCAACATGAGTTGTTATCTCATTAACCAAAGACAATGAAAACAAAAGGAAGCAGACTGACGACTTCTTTAATCTTTCATCATCAAGTTTTATCTTGAAGTACGGGTAGCTGCTTTCAACCATGGTTTCATCACAATATGCACATAAATACACACACACAGGGAACAAAGAGATAGAGGGGAAGAGATAGAGAGATAGTGACAGAGGAATCTTTGCCCCTTGAGTCAGTTAATCATTCAGCTGTAGCACCCTTAGGGTCAAGGAGTTAAAAACCTGGTGACAGTCGCAGCTCAGAGAGGATTCCTCCATCACTGGTGTGGGGACATGGATACTAAACAGTGCGAGGAAACATCCACAGACACACACGATGAGACCCAGAGTCCTGGACTCATGGCGAGGATCCGGAAATTTAACCCCAAGGAAGTTTTCACCTGGTGAGTGGACGGAGGTGACGAGAGGAGCCCAGGTCTTGGCACAGTCGGCAGTACTGATACTGATACTGAAGGCGCTAATTGTAATCATAATCTGTCAACTGCTTAAGAAAGCTTTTACAGATACTTTATATTTACAAGCCATTCTTAAGGAAAAACATTTTGGTTGCCATGTTGTGAAAAATCCTCCTTCAGCACAGTGCTATGTCTTCCAGATGAACTCTCTAATTCATCACTGAGTTGTCTAATGGACTGTTTGGCCACTTGTCCTTTGGATAAGTGCTGCAGCCAGGACATGAAGACCACACTGAATTGGTAATTTTGCATTTATAATGACAGAATTGATTCATTATTGGAGAGCTCTATCAACATTTATAGTAGAATTTTGCTGATGGTTTCACTAACATGATTAACTGCAGACTTGATCGCTCAGTGAGATCTCTTTGATGTTTTTAAGTGCCAACTAAGTCTCATGCCAGAGGAGGATTTTCAGCAACCCAACCCAAAACTTGTTCTTTTTGTTAATGGTTTGTTAGTGATATATATAAAGCATTGTTAATTTTTTCATCTGTGAATAAAGCCAATGATTACACCTTTTTATAAATGAGGCCTGATCCGAAAGTGGTGATAACATGTTACTAAAATCACTGATTTGAAAAGCTACAGTCATACTGACAGTAATTCCTTCAGGTTGGTTGTGATAGAAAACTGGCATGACAGAGTTGAGACAGATTCAACTGATCTTACACATAGAAGTTACTTCCAGCATTAAATGTTTTAACTGTTCAAACCAGTGTTGAGGATCAAAACAGTAGTTTTCAACCTTTTTGGCTCATGGTCACTGACAGTGTCTCGTTGAGGCTCCTTGTTCTGTTTTAAGCAGTTCACCTAAAGAAAATCCCCCTACACTTCTATACAGATTTGATATAGATTTAATATTTGAGACCCAGAAATGCTAAATAATACAATATTTTATTTTGAAAAAATGGAAATAACCTACTACAAGGTCCATTATTAGAAATTTGATTCTTTTTTTTGAACCTGTTATCAGAGCCCCTACAGATTTATCTTGTGTCTCTTTGGAGGGCCACATGCACTGGGAACCAATGACTGTGTTCAACTGTACCTCCAAGAGTTTCTGATATAATACCTACACGTTGTTGTTGTTTTTTGGCTTTTAGCCTTTAATTGATAGGATAGTTGAGAGAGACAGGAAATGGGGAGGCAGAGAGAGAGAGGGAATGACTTGCAGCAAAGGGCCACCATATTCAGGATTCAAACCAGGGCCAATTGCAGCGAGGACTGTAATCTCTTGTATTTACTGCACAGTACATGTGCCCCTTTAAGCAAAAAAAGTAAAATTTTCAAAATGTTAAACCTCCAAAATCTACTTGAATGATGTTAAAAATCAAACATGCCCGGTCTTTTTGGATTACCCCCTCTTCTCTCTCAGGCAGTTGGCCAAGACGTTGGCCATGGGTCAGGGTCTAGCTGCGCTCATCTGTGGGACAGCCATCGCCTCCCAGTACCTGGCCACCAGCTTCCATGTGAACACACCGATGCTGCAGAGCTTCTTGAACTACACACTGCTCTGTGTCACCTACACCACCATGCTGATCTGCAGAACAGGTACAGTATACCTCCAACACTCAGGGTGTGATGGAACCTGAAACATAGTGTTGGGACAATTGTTAATTGTTAAATTACTGTAGTATGATTAAATCATTCTGTGGTACTGTATAATTCAAATGATAAACCATGGTAGTGTATAAACTGGAATCAGTAACTGTACCAAGATGAATGAGCAAAAAATTGAGCAGTACAGTATCAAGCTGCCTTCAGGCTTGGTAGTGAAACAAACTAATGTCAATACTGAAGTTCCCCTTTAAAACGAAGGGGATGGCAATATTTTACAGATTCTGAAGGGCCGATGGTGGAAGTACCTTCTGCTGGGGCTGGTGGACGTGGAGGCCAACTACGCTGTGGTTAAAGCATACCAGTACACCACCCTGACCAGTGTACAGGTGGGTTTGGCCTGTGTTTGTGGTTTATGGCTCCACTCTACTGTACTCAAACTGACACTTAGCTGACATGATCTCACTGATGATTTTGTTAATGAAGTCTTGTGACTTTGAGCTGAGTACTGTGACAGAAATGTCTGTCTCTGTAGGCAGACATATCCATGATGCTGTCAGTCACTTAAAATCTGAACTTACTACTACCTCATTTGATATTATCTGTTTCGAAGCCTCTGGCGCTGTCGACTGACTGAGAGGATTTCTGTCCCTGTCAAACATTTACATGCAAAAACCTGTGAAAATATGATCTGGCTTAAAAAACATGTTGGAGTTATTCTTTAACCTCGTCTTTGCCTCACATTGAAATTGATACAATTCTGCTCTGGAGATATTCTGACAATGTTTTGTAACTCTTTATACAGCTGGTATCTCTGTCTTCTGTAACCTCGAATTATTTTAAATCTTGAATTTAATTCTACTTGTGAAAGATATTATACTGAGATTGCTACTTGTTTTCTCACCAGATTTTGACCAAATGCAGCTTTAGGTCTGTTTGGTTTTATATTTGTTGATGATTGTCTTTAGTCTAACATATCTCTGGTTGTATTACTGTCCTTAGCTGCTGGACTGCTTCGTGGTCCCAGTCCTAATGCTCCTGTCCTGGTGGTTTTTGAAGACACGATACAGGCCAGTCCACTATATAGCAGTCTGCATCTGTCTCCTCGGGGTGGGGGCCATGGTGGGGGCTGACCTGCTGGCTGGACGAGACCAGGGCTCCAGTAAGAACTTATTTGATGCATTCACTCACTGATGTCCCAAGCTATAATCTGTTATGGCAATGTGATCGCGGCCTATATAAATCACGCTGTGACATTTACAGTAAAGGTGAAAGATTGAAGTCAAATTTTAGTTTTTCCCCTGCTCACAGACTTAAAGGGTGAATGGTCTAAATTTATCAAAATACACGGTCTGTTTTTTATCAAGTTTCACAGCATTACACATTTGACTTCAGTCCAAAATATTAGTTTGATAATAAGTATAATAGTAAGAGGGAAGTCAGTTTCTCTGTCTTCAGAAGTAAACAATCAAAATATTAGTTATTACGAATGTAAAGCTCATTGTTCCACAATCAGGCCAGTCAGTGTCATTCAGATCATATTTGAGCACAGTGATGATATTTCTCTCCTCTGCTCAGCCTCTAACATCTTGTTGGGTGACGCCTTGGTGCTGCTCAGTGCGACGCTGTACGGTGTGACTAATGTGTGTCAGGAGTACACAGTGAAGAACCTGAGCAGGGTGGAGTTCCTGGGTATGATCGGCCTGTTTGGCACAATCATCAGCACCGTTCAGATGTAAGTGTATGTGTTTGTGTGTGTGTGTGTGTTTTAGGATGCATTCAACATGATGGTTACTCTGGTGTTTTGTTTTTTGCTTTTCATCATGCAGGGTGATCCTGGAGCGTAATGAAATTGCTCACATTCAGTGGAGCTGGCAAATTGGTCAGTACTCATGTCACACAGAATCATTCTCACAGACAAAATACATCACAACCATCTTTGTTGCACAGATACATATTGAGTTTTGCATGATGAGAGTCTTTTTGTGGCCTCGGATTCTCTCCTTAATAAACTGAAAAACTGATCATCAGTTTCCCTCAACACAAAAAAAAAATGTTGAACATAAAGGGGCAACAGATAACTGATGACTAGTCTTCACCAATATCTGCTGGACACCACGGATGAAATTTTTCCCCTCATTGTCACAAGACCAAAATAAAGAAGTCATATTCATACACTAGTATAAATCAATCCGTATCAGTTCAAAAACACTAAGCTGATTGATGAGGTTGTTGCCACTAAACAAATAAGCTCCTCTACTTCAGCTAATTACTCTTAAAACCACAGTGCATCTGTTTCAATACATCAAATCGAGAACATGTGGCCTAATGAGCACAGAGGACATGGCCACTGCCTCTGAAGAATACATTACAGTGAATATTTCTTGCTGGAGATGACAGACGTATAGGTGCACAGACACATTGTACTGTGATGTTTGAAAATAACAGGGTGTCGTTTCTCTCCTCAGGCCTCCTGTTCGCTGCCTTTGCTTTGTGTATGTACACTCTGTACAGCTGTATGCCGATAGTGATGAAGCTGAGCAGCGCCACCTCCGTCAACCTCTCCCTGCTCACTGCTGACCTCTTCAGTCTCTTCTGTGGGCTCTTCCTCTTCCAGTACAGTGTAAGCACACACGCACATGCTACTATTATCATGTAGGCCTATTGTGTGTGTGTGATCTGGGGATCAAACCCAGAACCTTCTTGCTGTGATGTGATGATCCTTTACTGACAATGTCTCAAGTTCAGCTTCTTTCTCCAGGGTGCACACAGTAGTACTTCCTCCCACACAGTGACCAGCTGAATGTCATAGTGGCACAGCAGTGTTAATGAATAATACAATAAGGGTTAAAGTGTAACCTCACTGTCACATGCTTTTACGTATAACCAACAGATTTACAGTCTAAAAACCTGTGAGTCCTATAAGTTTATAAAATGACTTAGAGGTTAAAAGTGAGTCACGCAGTGGCTTTCCTTCTATTTCCCTAACAAACTGCTCACTGGACCAGCCATTTAAAATAAATGTACTTTTCATTTGATGCTATTTTTATGTCCCCACTTCATCTGCAGATTAAAGTATGAAAACACATGGAGTAGTGTTGGACAGCTGCAAACTATGTACAATGTGTATGACAGCTTGACAGCAATGTGTGACAGTATGAAAGGCAACTGTCCTCCGATCTTGCATCAAACCTTTACTGTAGCATCATCACATGAAAAAAAATGTTACATGTGATTTATTTCTCTGATGACTGACAGTGATTTTTTACAGTTTATTTGTGGCTTAACTTCTATCGCCAACTCCATGTTCATTAATATGCCTGCTCTGCCTCAGTTCTCAGTGCTCTACCTGGTCTCACTGGTGGTCATCCTCATCGGTTTCATCACCTTCAACGCTGTGCCGACACCAGCTCAGCCCGCTGACCCCACCGCCTCCTCTTCCTCTGCAGACAACGATGACGAACACGATGGTGACATCACCAGGCAGGAAGTGGCTGTGAGGATCACCCCTGAGGAGGAAGAGGATGATGAAGAGGAGCAGCACTGGGACGGAGGGAGGGGAGATGACAGGGAGGGAGATGAGAGGAGAGAGAAGACGAGGGCGTTAGGGCCATCACAGAGGCTGGAAGAGGTTTATGATGACGTTGTCGGTGTTGGACACAGCACTAAAATGTGAGCAACAGCACAACAACCTGTCAATATGTTGTATACAGTATTATTCTTAAAAACATTTATTATATTTATTGAGTTTTCTTGTAAACAATATCATACATGAATAAATTCACAATATGTAAAAGAAAGGAAGGGAAATAAAAGCACAAACACAATAAAAAACAGTGTCACACGTCTCATCCTTCAAAGGATACTGTCATTGTTATGTCACTGTTATAATGTTGTTATATCAGTAAATAACTGTTTTGCTCTTCTTTGCCTCTGCACCCTGTATTGACAATGTGGGCACTAGATGAATTACAATCAGTGGATCGTTATTTGTGCACCTCAAAATATGATTTAAACAGAGCCACAACAACAGTTTACATCAGTAAATTTTGGCATTTCATACAAGTGCACTAAACAGACTAAACAGCCCCTCCACCGACGCATGGCACAACAATAGCCAACTCAGCAGGACAACTACATTACATCTCTAGGGGAAAGGCCACTCGACATCGATGTCCACATTTTGGACAGAGAGAACAGATGGTTTGAGAGAGGAGTGAAGTAAGCCATCTATGTCCACTTAGAAAAACCTTCCTTGAACAGAGGTGGTGGTGGTTTACGACACCATCTGTCAACTCAACTCCATTCAATGCTGTCTTGGAAGCCGTTCCTAAGGTCTTCTATCAAGACAGTCGTAAGGAGGTGAACGTCTACTCTTGACTTTGCTGCCCCTCTGTGGTCAAAACAAAATATGCTGTTATACCTGAGGAACATAAGAGCCGTTGAACACACTTGGCCGTGGAAAATTTACATCTAAAGACACAAACTCTGGTGGGAAGACTCACAATTACTGAGGCCACTGTGCTAATGGGATGTTTAATCGCTGAGGTCTTCATTAGTATCTCATGGCTTGTTGTTTGTCCTGACATTCAGTGTGAATTGTGGGTCATACATCAGTCACACAGTTCACCAGTGGACTCAAAAACATCTCGAGTGCAATGTGTCCAAAAAACCATTGTTATTTAAGAAATTTCAGTTTTTTCGCTAGTTATAGGCTACAGTAGGCCTACAAAGAAAATGTGTTTTACCGTGCCATTTACAGTGATAGAGTAAATAACATTACACTTTTGATCATTCCATAAATGAAGAACTCAGCTATACATTTAAATAAAAATTGAAGTTTGGATTTGAAACACATGGTAAAATATTCACTATGTATCTGTAGTATTTGCTTTTTATTTATTATTTTTGGGCCAGATAAGGTTTGGCTGTTTAAAAGGCATTGAAAAACAGCATAGAAATCAATACAAACATGTTTTCAAATAAATACTCTGAGTGACCACATGCTGCTGATCTACCTGTTTTCTATACCTACATTGTAGCCTTCAGTGTGACATCATGCAGTCCGATGTGTTATCTGGATTTGAAAAAAAAAAAGAAGTTTCTATCTGGGTCAGATTGATCCAATCCAATTTTGCTTTGAACAACTTGGGTAAAAAAAAAAAACATGATCCTCCTGATACAATACAAAAGAAATGAAAATCTGTATCATTTGGATCCAGATCAAACCTTTTGTAGCGGGCTCTCCCCGGCAGTAGTCACCAGTGTTTACGCGTGACGTCAGCGCGGCGTAGCTAGGCGGGGCGACGCCGCTGTCGCTGCTGCGGTTGTTACGCTCCAGCGACGGACTCATAACATCGGCTACACCTGCTCCACCGGTTCAGCGAAGGCTCGGACTGTCCGCAGGGTTTTCTCTCCTTATTTCTTTCTTTCTTCCCGTTGCTCTGTCCACTCGGCATGGGGAACTGTCTGACTGTGGGTCCAAACGAGGCTCTGGTGGTCTCCGGTAGGTGCTCCGCGTCTCGCCGTTGTAACGTTTATGAGAGCTAACGGTTAGCAGGTGTCCGGGGCTAAGCAGCTAACTAACATCCTTAACTGTCTATAAGTAAAGCCACCTATTGTTGTCAGCTAAAGCGACAGACGAGTCGACTGTCCTCGGTGTGCAATTCAGTCGCCAAATCCTGAATGATCGACGTTAATCACGGTTTAGCTGAGCTCAGCTAACACCGTCAGCCCCGTTAGGTCATGTGACCGACAGGCGTTGGTTTATTATCAGAAAAATAACGGCAAAGCTCTGCTGCTCATGAATGAACACCAGCGGCTAATGTTTTATCACAAACTGTAGTTAAAACCACGAAACGCATGTGTTTACAGTTTAAGCTCCGGTGTTTGTGGCTCACTGGGGCCCACATGATGTTACTGCTGGAGGGGGTGGGCTGATCACCCGCCCACCCCTCACCTCTCTAAACTGAAGTGATGGAGGAAGCGATTTGACTTAAAGTATCTACATACAATGGGGAAAATAAGTAGGCTATTTGATCCCCTGCTGACTTTGTAATCTGTTGTTCCCCCACAAGGAAATGAACGGTCTATGGTTTTTAGGGTAAGTGTATTTTAACAGAGAAGAGAAGAGAAAGACAGAATATCAACATTAAGTTATCATAATATCATCATGTAAAGTTTATTATTACATTTGATCAAGTGAAATAAGGGCAAAAATCAGCAAGGGTTCAAAAACTTATTTTCCCCACTGTATCAGTTCTAAATACTTAATTTCTTCCTGATGTAAAAATGTATCCATTGTCAGAAAATGCAATTAAAGGATCAAAACAAAATAAATTAAATCAAAGGGGGAAAAAAGTCCTGACCCCAAATTGTCGGCTGTTTTGGACCAAATGTTTTTGCTTTGATTTGTGAAATACTGGATAATTTGACCCCTATCAGCCTCAGAAAGGTTTGTTTGAATGAAACCATCAGAAAGTCTAATGTCGAAATCTCTTTTTAGTTAAACTGTTTACAACACATTATCTGCAGCATGAAGAAAAGCCCCCAAACTAAGCTCTAAAAGCTTGTAAAAATAACTGTGTCAAAGATCCTGTTAACAGTGCGTTTCCATTACCCCTTGAAATGCGTAAAACCTAAATATCGAAATTAAAAACTGGTAATGGAAACACCAACATTTCGAAAAAACTCTCAAATATCGCAAAAAAGTTTTTGCGCTCTCATGAGGTGGTTTTTGAGACGTATCGATACAAACGTGTATCGCAAAAGTGTAATGGAAACACTTTTTTCGCTTTTCTACACGTCACCGTCGTCACTGGAGTTGTGTGTGTCCACGCTGTGTTGGTTTATGTAACTTGAGGGGACAAATGAACCACATGTTTATTGTCATGCATTGCTGACCTGGGCATTGTTTCTCAATAAATTAGAAAAACCTTTCCTATCGTTCCCCTTTTCCGTGCATGGTTGAAGGAGACTGGCTCGCATCCACGCTCCCACTGCCTCATGCGCCGAAATGTCACCTTAAGTCACATAAACCAGTACGGGTGTGTGGACACACACCACCACCTATATTGTTGTCAGCGCCTCATCACCGCTGGTGTTTAAAAGGCTCCGTTCTTTCTACAGTCAGGTTAAAGCGCACATCCGCCGTGTTGGTTAACAAACAGTCCCTCTGTATCAACGGAGGCAACCGTTGCTTGATCAGCTTGGGTTGGAGGTGGTGTGAGTGCGGGCCAGCGGGGGACAGAGGAGGGGGGTTGGAGAGCTTCAGCACGGTACAGAACAACTGGCCCGTGTGAGTGCGTCCTTATTTGTGGCCGCTGCAGCGCCACACGGGCTTTGCCTTTCAGCAATCAAGCGCTGTTTTTGTCTTTGTTAAAAACAATAACAGCAACAGCTGTCGGCAGCTGAGATCGCTGTGCCGTCACCATAGAAACGCAAGACGCATTACGGCTCATTCGCAAAATACCTTTCAATGGAAACACCCGCAAATAGCAATTGCACTTTTTCGAAGTTTCAGAAATATCACTTTTATTTTGCGAAAATCTGTAATGGAAACGCAGTGTTGTAATATCTAAGATGATAAGTTTTGTAAAATCCCAATCTGTAAAGTAACTTATGAATGCAGATGGATATATGAGGTCTATGTTTCAGTATTAGTGAAAATGATGAACACAAAGATTTGTCTTAATTGAAGTGTTCTCCTTCCCTCAGGTGGCTGTTGTGCCTCCAATGATAAGACCTATGTGGTGGGAGGCTGGTCCTGGGCTTGGTGGCTTCTCTCCGACACTCAAAGGTGACAGCATAGTACAAGCAATTTTATCTTTATTATATTCATCTATCTTATTATCTTGAAATTGCCTTTCCTAACTCATTGACAGAGCCTTTGTGACAAAAAGTACACACAAGTGGATTAAGCTGTCAAAAACACTTATTTGAAAGAAATTCTCATGGTTTTAAACAGGTTCAAAGGTGTTTTTTACGGTGGCCCTGAAGTGCAAAACACAACGGCAAATCAGACAACAACGCAAAAAGAGAAAACACAACACAAAAAGAGAAAACACAACGCAAAAAGAGAAAACACAACACAAAAAGAGAAAACACAACGGCAAAAGAGAAAACACAACACAAAAAGAGAAAACACTACACAAAAAGAGAAAACACAACGGCAAAAGAGAAAACACAACACAAAAAGAGAAAACACAACGGCAAATCAGAAAACACAACAACAAAACAGAAAACACAATGGCAAATCAGAAAACACAAAAGCAAAACATTTTGGGCAATACATAGCGGCCTCTGTGCTAGTCCCGCTTGCGATACTTTTTTTCCTACTATGGCCACGCCAAGACCCGCCCTCTGATTGGCTGCCTCTGCAAGGCTAAGCCTATCCCTGCATCTTACCCTAACCTTAACCACTCCCTTCACACGCCTAAACCAACCGTCTTTGCCTAAACCAGCCCGAGGGTACCTACCTTTTCCGGTTTGGTTAATGTCGTTGTGTTTTCTCTTTCTGTGTTGTGTTTTCTCTTTTGCTTTTGTGTTTTCTGATTTGCCGTTGTGTTTTCTCTTTTTGTGTTGTGTTTTCTCTTTTTGTGTTGTGTTTTCTCTTTTGCCGTTGTGTTTTCTCTTTTTGTGTTGTGTTTTCTCTTTTGCCGTTGTGTTTTCTCTGTTTGTGTTGTGTTTTCTCTTTTGCCGTTGTTGTCTGATTTGCCGTTGTGTTTTGCACTTCAGGGCCACCACAGTTTTTACATTGTTGTATACTCCCACTTTTCTTGGCTGTTCAGCAGAACTATGTCAGTGTCACCCTCGGTAATGTGCCATGGGAAAAACAATTTTTTTCATGTCTTGTTAGCTACAGTACCAGGCAATCAAGCACTTTTATATTCCACAGTGCCGCTCATCAGCCCTACCCTGTTTTACAGCTGAGATTGTGAAATATTCCATTACATAATTTATCTCTGTTTCTGCATAAATACACTACTCCACGACGCAGAGTTAAGGCAATTGAATTATTCCATGTTCAATGCAGGTTAACCAAACACATTAGTGGGCGGTTAAAAAGCATCTCAAACACCTAACTCCTTATTCAGTGTCTGAATTGTCTAGTGTTTAAACAGGCATGTGATTAAGTTATTAGCAATATTGGCCATTACAATATCTTCAGAAGCTTGTTAATAACGCATTCACCTCATAAATCATGTCAAATTAGTTGCTAACAATTGAAATAAATTAGAATTGTTAATATTTCCTTCATTTTAAAGAAAATAAACCAATTCAGTTGTTAAATAATTATTTGATAAGAAAAAAAAGAAATATACTGTATTTTGACACAAACATAACTAATTGCTAAACAATATTTGCCAAGTATGTAGAGGTCATGTGTTATGTTTTTTGTAAGTTGGTCTGTTTAAAAAACATATGGGTTTATTCAGTTTACCATAATTTAGGGCTGAAAAGCGATAATGGATCAATAAGGTGAAATTTTCTGATACTGGAGGAGGTGCAACTATCCCATTCTTTAGTGCTCCAACAGTGTTAAATGTACACAGATTTTATTTGACAGTTAGTTCTAATTGTTTTAAATTCATTTCTTTGTGGCACATCACAGTGTTTCTCAGTCCTTTTGAAGCAGTTCACACATCAGAGACATTCACACCACTCTTGATATACAGCTCTGAGATCAGTTCATCCTTGCTCCCTGCACATTTGCATCTCTCATTGTATTTGTGTAGACTTCCATCATGTCCACAAAAAAGATATTCTCTCATTGTGTTGGTGCATTTCTCATCTGATTCTGACAACTCGTGAAAATAGTTTGTAAAAGTGTAAAAAGGTTTTGCCTGAAGCAAGTCACAGCACCGAAACACCGAAGTATTACATTTGTATGCGGGAGTCTCTATATTCTGTTCTGATCTAGTGTTATCAGAAATGCATCTGAGAACTACGAGTTGCGAGAATGGCGAAAATTGCGTCAAAGCCATTGAGACAAATAATGAACATGCTTTTGCTCCATGCTGTAGGATAACACTGGAGATCATGACTTTGCAGCCCCGATGTGAGGATGTAGAGACAGCAGAGGGGGTCGCCATCACTGTCACAGGCGTGGCTCAGGTAAGACCACAGTCCAATGTCTTCACTGAGTCAAATACCTTTTTAATTTGCAAAGAGATGTTTCCCAAAACAAAACATGCTATCCCAAATACAATGTTGTTGTCTATAGACTGTAGCACCGTCAACATCCAATATCCTGGGTGTTGATGTGGAGAGGCTTGTGTGTGATCACTCCATCACTGTCGTCTTCTTCAGATTAAAGTCATGACAGAGCACGACTTGCTGGCAGTTGCTTGTGAGCAGTTTCTGGGTAAATCAGTGTCTGAAATCAAAGCCGTGGTTCTGCAGACTCTGGAGGGACATCTGCGCTCCATTCTAGGTACAGACATTCATTTTAACTGTGTGTTTGTTCAAATTAGGACATGTAATTTGTTTTCTGGCATGCCAGTGTAAATCATTTACTTGCATGATTTTTGGCTGAGGCCCAGGTGCCATCTTCACAGGTCTTCTTTGCCTGACCAGCAGTTCTTAAGCCAAAGAGACTTGAAACTTTAAAAATAACTTCAACAATTCATACATTTTTAATATAGCTGCTCTTGTTTGGGGGGGAATTAACTAATCCTCTTACATCTCTCTAGATTGGTTTAACAAGAAAACCTCATTATTCTTTGACATTTGTGCCACTTAATAAAAAGGATCACTCACACACAACCCTGGAGGAAAATCTCTTGCTCTATTTTCACATACACCCAAGAATAAAAATAAAGACTCAGTACTCTTTTGCAGGTACACTGACTGTGGAGCAGATCTATCAGGACAGGGACCAGTTTGCTAAATTGGTCAGGGAGGTAGCAGCTCCTGATGTGGGCAGGATGGGCATTGAGATTCTCAGCTTTACCATCAAGGTGAGTTAAAAGTTTGTGTGTGAGTCTGCAGCACACAGTATCTGGTTCTCTGACAGCGGCCAGGAAGTGTAAACATAAGAATACATGAAAAACAAAGCTAAGAGCAAACCAGCATGTGTCTGCTTGGCAGGTGTGGAGCATGCTGGTCATGGTGCACACGTGGTGTAAGACCTTTCTGGGGAGGTGCTGATACTGGTTTTTTATGTTGACTGTTCACTGAGCACAAGCAAACTTCTTATCACAATCCTTTTTTTTTTTTTCCAAGTATTTTTTGGGGGCTTTTATTTCTGGTAAGACAGCTGGAGAGAGACAGGAAAAAGGGGGAGAGAGGGGGATGACACGCAGCAAAGGGCTGCAGGGTGGATTCAAACCCTGAGCTGCTGCAGCGAGGACGATAGCCTCTGTTTATGGGGCGCCTACTCTACTAAGTGAGCCATATCAACATCTTTCAACGTCTCAGGGTTTGAGTGTTTTTATATACAGTGTGAACAGTGGAGTTTAGTTAAATATGAAGAGCAGTGGAAGACAATGATTTCGAGGCCACTTTGAGCCCTTAAAGTCCCACTCCCGCGACCCTTTTTGGTCATTTTAAAACCAGCTCATTAACCATGCACATTAGCAATGCACCTCTGGAGGGTGGGCGGAGACTGCGCCCAGCCACCTCCTCGCACCCCACCCCACCCTCCGCTTGCTGACAGCTGGACATTGTACAATTACAGATTTAGCGCGTTTAGCGTAAAATCCCACACTGGGATTCGATACCAGACTGGAGCATAGTCCTTGCTCACGGTGCAAGCTGCTCTACCAGGTGAGCTATACCTGTTATACCTTGACAGCTACACCGAGCTGTCAACCCTTTCACCTCTGAGCCAGATGCAGAGCGGGGCGGGAGCTTGTAGCACTAGTGCCCTCCCCTGGAGCTGTGACACGTCAGCTCCAGTCTCCCTGAAACTGCCAGTTTGCGTCTGCCATTGGTTCACAGCAGTTTGAAGGCAGAAAAACTCAGAAATGCAATTTTGCACTTCCTTTTCTGCTGATATGTCCTCTAACACAAGAAAAATGCCACAGGAACATGTGAAAAGCTCAAAAAACACGATTTTCACGGGAGTGGGTCTTTAAGGAGTTTTTTTCTTGTCCTGTGTGGCTAGTAGAGATAAACACTGGTTTTATTATGTACAGCAGCACAAAGAACAAGTTCTATTGCTGTCATTACCGTGACTACCATCATTTCCAGAGGACACAGTAAACACAGGACAGAGCTCTGGGCTTCATTAGGCGCTGTATCGTGTTTATCCAAAATGGACCGCCGGTCTGCTGGAGCCTCATGAGCAGAGCAGACGCAGCCAGCGAGCCAGGCTCCACGGGGGCTTTCCATTCAGCTAATGTGGCTCATCACTTCTCTCACTCGCTCTTCCTCTCCTCCTCAATTCAAGCAAGAGGGTAAAAAAAGGGTAAAAAATTACATTTTCGATAAATGGCACACGCTCATTCACTCCAGCATGATTTAGAAAAGACAGAAACTACTCATGACTAGGGATGTCACAATTATAGATTTTCTTGGTACGATTATTGTCAGAGAAATAATCACGGTATTAGGATTATCACAATTATTTTGCATCAATAAATTTCACAACATTTGAATGTGTAAAATCAAATATAGTCAAAATATAATTACATTACTAATTATTTACACAAAATATTTTAAGTACTGTATCTATTAATATAGGACCAGTTATTAAGTGTTTGAAATATTAAAGTCATTAATTGTCATCAAATGTTTACGTTTATTTTAATAATTTTTTTAAAATGACAAGCTTACATTGAAATTCCTACCAATTCAGTGTTACGTTAGATAAATGGACCAGTATCTGTGCATTTACCTTTACTTTGGCGCACATCTGCCGATACGGTTCTGAAATAATCTTTTTTGGAGAGTGACGGTATTTAATAATCTTTGCGATTAATTGTGAAAACACGTAATCGTGACATCCCTACGTCGTGACTGAACTGTCAAATGTGTATAAGCAACAGTAACAAAAGAAACCACATGGATGTCTGTTGACTGCTGTGCTAGCACTTAACATAAATATATTGCATCATCAGGGCTTCATGGATAGAAAAACACACAAGAGTTGGGTTATACTGAAAGAACAGAATGGATACAAACATCTGTCACTGCCTAAATTAAAACTGTAGTTTCAGTTTGAGGATGATGCAACAGATCAGATGTCTTTTCCAAACTCACACTGATTAAATAGAGGACTAATTGTGATAACTGCATGTGCAGCTGGACAAGTCTTTACCTTGGTATTGTCCAGAATGAGCCAAGATGCTGCTGGAGTACGAAGTGGGAAACAAGAGAGCGTAAAGAAAAACCCTTTGACCTGGTTAAACAAAGGATTTCTCATTATTCATTCATGACTCTGTGTACTTTGTCCACACAGTTTGCCTTACATTACACATTTTACAGTAAGTCCCTACAGCTCCACCAGCGCTCTTCAGATCAACTGACCAATCACTAAACAGATTTCCATCTGGTTAAAACATCTGCACAGAACACACCTGTGGTTTGTCGCCCTATGTTTCACAACTGTCGTAAAAGTTTAACAACTATCCTGCTCCTATTTTATAGTTTTGTGGAAAAATACTGTTGCAGAGAGTTTGTCAAGTTTGGTAAATGTGAAGTAGTTTTACTGTGTTTTACCTCTAATAGTACTATTTCAGAACAATTAATAAATATCCTCATGGTATAGTTCACCGTGATATTTTTGGTCAAGTTTTGATACTGACACAACACTAGTGCCTAGAAAACTATTGATCAGGATCATTTATAAATCTTCTTCTACGGACACTTGCCAAAAAACTTTAGTGAAGAAAGATGGTTCTTGTGTTCTTGTTGAGCTAACTGTTATAAAACATGTTATAGACTCATCTTAGAGGATAAAATGGCAGGGACATTATATGAGTGTAAACTCAGTGAGGAGAGGTTGTGACCACATTTCCTGTAACCTGACTGGTTGTTAGAGGCAAACAACCACATGGTGGTAATTCTAGTGTCGTAATGCATGAGTCTAATGCACCATAGAAATGGGTCGTTGTATTTGTGAGTGCTCTTTTGTATCAATCTCTGTATGACTCATGAGCTACAATTAAGAGCTCAACATGTGAGTATGGTCATACACTAAGTCACACAAAAATGCGTCAGTAGTTTTGTGTTTACTTCAAAGCATGATGTAACAGAGCCTGTGAATATGAGGCCGTTCTGCTTTGATTTCTCATCAGAGAATTCATCTGTTCTGGGTTTTGTGAGTGCTAATTTATTGGCAGGGGACTCCTCTTGTAGAGTTCACTCTTATTATTGATTAGAGCTAATTGAAGAGTGTTGCAGAGTACACAGTGGCTAACCACAGACAGTGCTTTGCTAGAAGCCCAGAGTCCATTTCTATCACAACAATTAGTCCAGGTTGATGGTTTCTGTGATGCAGAAGGACAGGTTACCTCATTAGCGGAGGCCTCAGACATTTCAGTGTTGTCTTTCATCTCACTGATTCACAAACAACATTTTCATGGCAATTTGTGAGTTGGTGTAGATAATTTATCATTCGTAATGTGTCTCCGGTTGGACTGCCGATTGTCCTCATGTTGTTGTAGCTGACACCTTGTTACTGTTCGGACAGCACTGTTGACAGTTCATCCAGTTAATGAGGCGTTTTCTTGTTCCAACAGCTCTTCAGTGCAGGTGCAGGAATAAATAAACTGGTTGCCATGCACAGATAGAAGGTTTCCATTTGTACCTACATAGCATACGGCTGTATTGAGCCGTAGCAGGAGGTTGCTGGTTTGACTCCTGACTGGACTGTGTGTCAATTCTCCACTCTCTCTCCCAATTTCATGTTTCTCTCTACTGCAAATATCATTGAAGGCTTAAAATATCCCAAAATAACAAATGACAAATCAAATCAAATCTCCTCTCCTCCTCTCAGACCTACTGAGATGTTTTCGTTACAGTGGTTGGATACAGTGTGTGGAGAACAATTGTCAGTTCCCTTCGGTGCTGCTTCTTTTAAAGAAAGGATGTAATATCATGCTTGTAGTCATCCCTTCATTGTCTCAGAGAGATTTCCAGTTGATGAACACTGTGAGCCAAATGTGATTTTGACAGATGGGGTAAACCAGTCGTCTCAGTGAAGCTCTCCTTCATTACAGTCTCACTTCGGCTCTGATGGATGTGTATGATTGTTGTGTTCTGCAGGGAAACACTCCCCTGTGATAAACCATTTACAGGAAGCTGAGTTCTGTACAGTGGCTCTTTTATGATCCCTTTTCTCTGTGTTTGCAGGACGTATATGACAAACTGGATTACCTGAGCTCCCTTGGGAAGACGCAGACTGCGGCTGTCCAGAGGGATGCAGACATTGGTGTGGCTGAGGCCGAGAGGGACGCTGGGATACGGGTAAGGAGGCACTAACAGAAGTGAACAGAAGCGATTCCCTTGTGCTCAATAACCCAACTGATCATTGCCGAACTTCTTGCTCATCTCCCAGGAGGCAGAATGTAAGAAAGAGATGATGGACGTCAAATTCCTTGCGGACACCAAG
Organism: Trachurus japonicus; assembly: GCF_045865225.1. NCBI lineage: Eukaryota > Metazoa > Chordata > Actinopteri > Carangiformes > Carangidae > Trachurus > Trachurus japonicus. Next base: position 27,422,323 of record NC_140919.1, read on the forward strand.
ATGGCTGACTCCAAACGGGAACTGGAGCTGCAGAAGGCCTCCTTCAACCAGGAGGTCAACACCAAGGTGGGCACCTGCAGGTCTCATTAGAACTTATACAAGACATAATGTCTGGGGAGATCATGCAGATGTAGACACGTTTGGCTGTTCACAAGCAGTGGCCCAACAGTTGCTCAGTCATTACATACTCCCTTACAACCGAAGCAGTGAGTCAGCGTCAACATCATCCGACAAGACAATTTCAAACGAAACGTGTGTGTTGTAGAGGCATGACGGTCCGTGTGATGATATTTTCAGAAAGCAGAGGCCCAGCTGGCGTACGAGCTGCAAGCAGCCAAGGAGCAGCAGAAGATCCGTCTGGAGGAGATCGAGATCCAAGTGGTGCAGAGGAAGAAGCAGATCACCATCGAGGAGAAGGAGATATCACGGACAGACAAGGAGCTCATCGCTACAGTCAAGAGGCCTGCTGAGGCCGAGGCCTACAAAATGCAGCAGCTGGCTGAGGGGTATAAGTAAGTAAAAAATCCTCTACTTACGGAAGCGTTCAGCCCGTTTCATTAGCTTTATAAACCAGCATGCAAAAAGTGCAAGGTCACTGAGAGAACAAGTCTCCAATAATCCTGAATTGTTTTTTGTTTTTGTTTTTTTCTCTCACAACTGAAAAGTCGTTTTAACCAAATGTTTTACCAAGTGTCTGTTTTTGTTTTATTACAATTTGATTATATAATTGAGTTTAGAATATTGGTTGACAGCCCTACAGCATTGGTGTTTGCTTTTTTTGGAATAACAACAAGCTCATAGCAGACACGTCATGTGAATGTAATTTGCTTGTAGCAATGGCCTCCGTTTATGAGCAATAAGTTTATTGTAGGGTATTTGTTAAGTATTTGTGGCCCTTTTTTTTGGAGCACATGAGAACAGTCGGGTTTATTTGAGGCATCCCAGATGAGAGCAGGAAATGGAAATGTTATTCTGATGTATCATTGCTGATTGACCATCAGGGCAGAGGACATGTTATCTCAACTGCAGCATTGAAGAAGAGCAGGTGCATGTCTGTTGTTTTATTGGTTCACATGCAGAGAGAGAGAGAGAGCGAGGTCTAAACTTGGAGAGACAGACAAAGAGAGACACTTCAGACATCAGTAAAGACTAATGCACGCATATTTAAAGATATATTCTGCACCACTCTGTTGTTTTAAGTCATTTTAATCTATCTCTATTAGTTCTGCGTTACAGTTCTGTCAGAGGTTAGGAGCACCATCACTATACTTTGGTCAGAGTTTTATTTCTTCCTTAAGGACACACCAGTAGGGTGGATGATTACATATCACACAGGCTGGAAACTCGTCCCTCCAGTCTGCAGCCTCGTGTCTATGTGCGGTGGCCTCTACTTCACCGAGCACTTTTATGATTGTGTTGCACTTTTAGTCAAAGTTCTTTGTTTTGCACTAAACAATACCATCAGAAAGGTCATTAGACAGTTGACAAACGTTAACATAATTGGATTTTGAATGATTAAAGGTCCTATAGAGCCAAGCAGGATATGAACAGTAGTGTGTTAATGTGATGTGTTGATAGATGAATTAGCAGATATTTAACATGTGCGTTCCCCCTGCAACAGGACGAAAACAGTGCTGATAGCTCAGGCGGAGGCAGAGAAAATCAAGAAGATCGGTGAGGCAGAGGCTTCCTCCATCGAAGCTGTGGGCAAAGCGGAAGCTGAGAAAATGAGACTGAAGGCTGAGGCCTACGAGCAGTACGGAGAAGCAGCCAAGACTGCCCTGGTCCTCGAGGCTCTGCCCAAGGTAACACACAGACCGAAGCGCTTCTCCTTAAAGGTTACATGATAACACATCCAGCTTCTCTACACACCAGAGTTCACTGGTTGTTTGTGTTCAATATTTTTCATAGCAAAATGAGCCAGTTTAAGGTAAGTGTACGACCCCCAAACTAGGAATGCTTTCTAGGAATATTTTCTTTAGTCACTACATTATCCGTATAAAATCTGTGTGTTACTCTCCCCTGCCATGAGAGAGTAACCTTAGGAAAGTGAGTGGAAGCAGCCTGCTGCTTCTAAATTTAATAAACCCGCCCACCAGACCCTCTAAATGTTCTGTTCCATTGTGTGTGTGTAAATCTCCTCAGCATCACACTGCACAAGCACCTGGACAACTGTAGCAACCCTAACCCCAAACCAGCATGGAATGGCTTTTACACACACACGCAGTGATGTTAGCATGTAGAAACCTTATTCAGTATTCAACTCTGGAACCCAAAGTCAAAACCTAACACAAGACGGTGAAAAAAATCAGACATCCAGATGTGGAATGATAGCACAAGCAAAGGGACATGACAGCTCTCAGCCAGAGTAGCTCTGATACTAACAAGAGTAAAAACAAGTGACTGCACAGCACAACTTCATATGTAGGCTTCTGTTTTAGGGAGACAAACAAGATTTGATTTCTGGTCAGTAATGTAATTCTATGTAATTCAGCAATGTGACAAAAAAATAAACTAGCAGGTCCCACCAGTAAGAAGGCAATATCTACAGTATACAAACAAAGCTTTGATTCTGAACGGAGGGGCAAGTGTCAGGACAACTGGTGTGGAAAAAGTATGTATTGTTGTCCACACAGTACACAGTTTGCCTTATAGTACACATTTTATAGTAAGTCCCTACAGCTCCACCAGCGCTCTTCAGATCAACTGACCAATCACTAAACAGATTCCATCAAGGTGTTTTTCCATACAGTTGAAAACATCTGCACAGAACACACCTGATTGACACTGTCAAGTTAAGTTAGAACAACTGATATTTCAGCATCTGCAACCATCAGACAGCAACCATACATGTATCATGTTTTTTCAATGGAAGGGTATTAGATAAGTTCTTGGTATCAGCTGATCACAAGTTCATATCGGAACATCTCTCGTCTCGGTCTTACCTCCGGATCACCACTCGCTTCATCTTGGGACTAGGACTGTAGAATTTATCACATGATCAGTGAATATTTAATGTGGCCAGTTTTGTTCTGCTTGGAGTTAACACTTAACATTAACACAAACCTGTTATCTTTGCAGATTGCGTCCAAGGTGGCAGCGCCGTTAGCCAAGACCAACGAGATAGTCATCCTGAGTGGGGAGAGCAGCCGCGTGACAGGGGAGGTAAACCGCCTTCTGGCTGAACTACCTGTGTCTGTCAACGCTCTCACTGGAGTGGATTTGTCAAAGGTAAGCATGCTTTATCATATGGATTTGTAATAATGTAAATGTGTATGAAGTATTATCACATTGTAAGTCAGTAGGACGGCACTGAAAGATGTTTTGATTTAGCTGATGGTTCTTCAGTACATGTGTTCACATATTAGTTTCATTTGCTTTTTTTTCCTATTTCTTACTAACTTTGTTTAGTTTCCTCCATCGTTCAGGGCAGGTTGTCCACTGACACACAAAAAACAGCCTTTTATCAGATGTTTGGTTCATTCATCCGTGTTTCATTCTGTGATTTCAGTGATTCACTTTTCATCAAATTGGTGAACATGAGCGATACGTCATCAGTCAAAGTAAAAAATAAATCGAAGCAGCAGAGGCCAAGAAATTGTCCTTGAATAGATATTATTTTAGTGAACAGCGAACGCCCACATCTATTAAAAGTCCACAGGTCCAGTCAGCACATGTTTTTTTGTTAAATGTTTTTAGTGTCCAAGGCCAGTTTTCCTCACACTGTTAGAGGCCAATTAGACTCTTCGTGATTAGTGAATTGATCTTAAAGCAGATATCAGTGGAATGTTTTTGTTAATATAAGTCCTAAATAGTCCTATTTTCCGTCAGCAATCACTTACATGAAGTATTTCAGCCTAAACACGAGTCTCTCCGTCACTCTGCTCTGCTGTAACCCGAGGAGAAAATTTTCCTTGTGGGATACAAGTGTTATCCAATGAGGGGAGAGAACGGCATGAAGGGCTGTGTGTGCAGCCAAGGGATGCGCGTGAATGTGGTGACGTAGCACGAGGACCAATTGATGCCTGACAAGGGCGGGGGCTGCTAACTCATGGTGCGTTCAAGGAAACTCGTACTTTGTGTTTTTCCTTCCTGTGAAGTCATACCAGTTCGATCTGGTACGAGTTCACGGGTCGGAAGTTACGAGTGGCCGTTATAGGGAACTTTCACAGACAACAGGACGGTAAAAACACGAGCTACGGGTTACCTGGAACGCTACCAAGTCGTAGTTGTGACTTGAAGCTGTAACTTACGGTTTCAAAAGCCTGCCTTGAACACAGCATTAGCCGAAACGGCCGCGCCACTGATATCTGCTTTAAATGCATTCTAATACAAAAACAATGCCTCAAGCGTGACAGCATGGTGTCAACTGTTTTTAGTTTTGTGTGTGTGTGTGCGTGTGTGTGTGTGTCGCCACCACCATGATACAGTCATCAGGTTTGTAGTTGAGATGCAAATGAAGGTGGAGTTTCAGGATGGGTGTGTCCTGTCAGAATATCAACATGTTGACAGATGCTGCAGCTGCTGTGATACCAGCTCAACACGTCCTTGAGCATTTTTCTATCTCCAACCACATCTTTTGGGAGAAACCTGAAAACATTAACTGTTCAAAAAAATGTAGGTCATGAACCCCGCCGGCTCCCTGAAGGAAAATAATGTGTTTTTTCATTAAACAGATCCCACTGTTGCAGAAGATGACCGGTCAAGCCTGAAAGCCGATGACTCCACATGACTCCAGTATCTGTTGTATGCACTCTCATAGACTGCCTTTATACACTTGAAAATCTTTGTTGTTTTATACGTATACTGTATAACAAGTGAATCTTGGAAGCCTCTGGTGCCTTACTTTATACAGGACCAGAAAATCTGCATGCATTGCTGCTCATTCAAAGACCTTATATTTAATTTCAACTCGGGAATTTTTTCTTTCTTTTTATTTCCTTTTAATTTTTTTTTTTTATTGTATATATTGGCCCATTTGTATTCATGTATTTTAAGAATGAGAGCTGAAAGTAGACTGGCGTAACAGTTACAACCCACTGACTCTCACCCAGGTTACATTTATCTTATCATGTGACCTGACGGCTGATGTTAACACTTAGTCTTTGGTATTTCTACATCAGGCCTCTACTTTTTCAGACAATAAGGCTCTCACTTTTTACACTAGGTATGTTTTAGTTCATTTCTACACCTCATATTTATCATTAGACACATCTGCATTCCCTAGATAATCTGACCTTTATTCGTATTGTACATGTTGCAGTTTTTGACTAGTCAACGTGATTCAGGTTATTTTAAGTCTCAGTGATTTATTTTTACTATTTAACAAAGGTGCTCACGATCTTAAAAGAAGCCCCTTTTGTTGTGCAAATTTCCACTATAAGTTATTGCAGAGTTTTCTTCAGGTTTTGTCTGCTCTGAAAGTAGTTTCATTCTCTGCAAAATGCTGTCATCAGGCTTGATTATTACAGTGATTTTAATGTATTTGTTGATAGAAAAACAGAAAGCAAACACAGATCTTGTAAGATGGTTAGCTTGTCATGTGGTTCTTTTAATATTTAGTGAACGTTTTATTGTTAAACGTTGATAGTTTTGGCTGAAAAAATTGGTTGGTGTTTAAAAACAAAAAAAAAGAACTTTTTTTTTTTTTTAATATGATTAAATTCTGAAAATGAAAGGCCAAACAATGATGCCAAATAGAGTAGACTGTCTTGTCATGTTACCAGAAGGAGGGACTAGAGATACTGCATTAGTTAACTGACCAATGTTTAAATTCGCACTAGAAAACCTGTAGATACCAAGCCATGGTCAACAAGATTGCCTCAACAAACCAAACTTGCATTTCACTTAGAATTGCTTTCTGTTTAATGTGTGTAAATATTTGCACTTTATTAACTGTCACATGAAATATAGAATGATATTTTAGCAGAGTAATTTAATTTATGTAACAATGGTTTATCTGTGGTAATTGATATGTTTTATTTTATGCACTAAATGTTAAGCTCTAGCGCAGCTGTACACAGGATCTGACGTTCAGTTAACCGTCAGAGATTTCTGGAAATCAGTTGGCCAGAAGGTGGCAGATAAATTATATATTATTGGGTAGAACCACTCAACTCCTTCCGCGAAATTGGATTTCCTCCACTTCCAGGAGAAGTGACAGTGAACTCTGGTAACAAGAACCAGTTCCTCGCCTCTCAGAGCTGCACTCGCCTCCACCAAACTCAGACTAGCCTGGCAGTGATGTTTAGATTGATCTCAAGCTAATACCTAATACAACGGTAGTTTTAGGGTGAGCACACTGACACAGGATTCACAGGACTGTTATCATTGTTAATATTTTTTATTATTATTATTATTATTAATGGCTCATCCTATCATTCTTTGTTGGTGTAGTGACTTGACAAATACTGTGACCATATTGATTTGTTTTTGAGAAGCAAATATTTTGAACTTCATGTATGTTCAGTAGATGAACTTCAGTAGACTCTTCTGTCAAATGTTTTTGTGAAATTATTACTCATTTTGTTTTATAAATCTTATTTATGTAATACATAGACTGTGTGTCTCAAAGGCCATAAGTTCCTGAATGCTCTTGCTGCATGTCATCTGTCTGTACTCAGATTATTCAGTTCACCTTTAGCTAACTGTCATTCTAATAAATCAAAATGCCATAATTTATGTATTTGCCATTTTATATTCACATTTTATTTAAAGATGCGACTAATTGTTTTCTTAACAAATTCTGTTTTTAAATCCTGTTTCAAAAGATAAAAAGACATTGTCCTAGATACCACATAGATAAGATTATTTGACAATGATATTTAATTCTGCACTACAAAAATATAATATAAGCTATGTCCATCAGATTGTATGAAGGAACCAAATTCATGTTTTGCAGAAACACTCCATCTGTTCAGCAAATACAGGTACAAGTAAGTGGTAAAGTGTATTGAACAAGTACAATAATATGAGTAGTATTTCGTTTTGGGGATGTAAATACAGCCTCAGCTCAGTGTCAGTTTTCTATCAGGTATATGGGCCATTTCATGATAGTTTATTGTGCAACTCTGCAGAAAATGTTTGGCTTTTAAATCCACATTTGTGAAAAGCTAAAAACTCTTGGCCCCTCAGTCCTCCTATGATGGACCCCACTGGTCACACCACATCTTTATCTGGTTGTGTTGTGTCTTTTTGTGGACGTTTTGTGTGTCTTTGTTGTCACTTTGAGCCTCATAATGTGGTTGATTTGTGTTTTTGGAGGGGGGTCACTGTGTCGTTTAGCTGAGCTCCATGACTGACCAAATGAACATTTGGTTGAACAGGCTATGGGCCTATCTGATACAACTCAGACTGACAGGATCCTTATGAGAGTAGACTTTCTTCTGATGAGTACATTTTTGTGCTTTTAAAAAGAGAGAGGTATATTTACCGACGCTGGCCTGAGCAGTTCTTGCTCCAGCACCTGAACCCGGGGAGTGATGAATGATCCCAGCCTTTCAGCATTTTAATGTGCAGGCGTTTGTCTGAGGCACCTAAACGCAGCATCGGGGTCCTGCGGTGTTTGCGCATGCCCGACAAGTGTTGCTGCCGTAGCCAGACAGCAGCACGGAGAGCCGAGACACCGGGGAGGGTCTCTACATTTTAACAACAAAACCAACATTATATCTCCACAAAATGAAGTTACCTTACTCATAGATTCATGAGGAGTAAGTATGACCCTCTTTAATACGGGTGGCGTCGGTGTTTGTGGCGAGCGGAGAGCTGAAGTTTGCTGAGCAGCTGGCCTGCTCTCAGCAAAGCACAAAGAAGCTCCTTATTTATTGTGGAGCTTGGCTCGAGCTAACGCACTCTACGACGTTGTTTCACCCGGGTTAACGTCCACTAAAGGCGGCCACCGTGGCCCCTGTCTCCGGCCCTGGTTCGTGTTGTGTCACCGGACCGGTCCTGTTACCTTCATTAGCTCGGTACTAACTTTTATTTATCTATATAAATCGCAGCAGATTGGATGGGGGGCAGGAAGGCTGGACAGATGCTAACGTTACCCAGCAGCTGAGTGTGTGAAAGTTAACCTGCTGAGGAATGAATAAATAAATACATGTGATTCAACGCGGACAAAGGTCAGCAGAGGCTTTAGCTGAGGACTCACCGTGTGACCTGAGTCTGTGGAAAAAAAGGTCACATTATTAATGAGGATGCTTCTCCTCCTCATCTCCCTGAATGGAAACTCTTGGACTTGTAGTCAAATGCGTTTTTGATTCTGTGTTGAGTTAACACAAGGACCAGTTTAAAAAAATTATGTGGTTGGTTGAACCCATTACAAGTCAAGTCAGCTCTAGTGAACCAGTTGGTGAATCACAGACTGACTGACTGACTGTAAAGTCTGTGGTGATGAATCTGCGGAGCGATGTGTGAGCAAGAGGAGAAACCTCCCTACCAAACCCCCTCAGGACGCAGCTCTCTTTTGTTTCTCGTCGGAATGTATTAGAAATCAGATGATCGATTGGGCAGCTGTTTTGATATGCGATGACTCACTCAGGTCATTTTCCATGGTAAAGGAGAGGAATTTAGATTAAAGCATTGAATGAGCAGAGATGCTGCTTATGTAAAGTCAGTGTTTTGATAGATACATCTGTGTTGGTATGAACAGGTTTAGTGTTTGGTGGTCTGAATGACACCTGATCCACCACTCAGTGAGGTGGGTGTCAGAGCCAGTGCTGAGTGCTGACCAGGTGAGTTGGATCAGTGAAGCCACATCACTGCATGTCTGATGGAGATGTGTATGTTTCTTAATCTTATCCTTGTTGCAAATGCTGTGTTTTTATGTTAGACCTGTGATGTAAGCTACTGTAACAGCCCGTGTCAGCTGGTGGTCACTACAGCAAATGCTTGAGCCATATCAATAGGTGATTGGGTTTGTAGAAAATAAATTCAGCTATTTTATAACAATTGATTTTTGAGGTGAAAACCTTTTCTAATCTCCAGCATCTGAACTGAGATTATAAACTGTGAGAACATTCAACGTCTCTGGCTTTTGGACGGTTGGTTGGGAAACACAAAGATGACTTTGTATCAGCCCTGTGATCTGATCAGGAAATAGCTCGGTTACTGTAATGGTTACTCACACATTTTATGCCAATTCATCATTGATTCACAATCTATGATTAATCACTGGTTGACTGGTGTTTGTGAATTTAAGTTGATGAGTGCTCTCATTTTGATTTGTCTCCGTATTTTCATAGTATCACCTCCTAAAACATATTTATCAGGGGCTTTGTTTCTCTCACTGACTCCCTCTCCTGTGAGTTTGGAAGAAGAGAGCTGTGTCCTGGTCCCATGCTTGGGTCTCTGTGATGTTTTGTTGAACAGAAAAAATCAGCTTCTCTCTGCGAGGTGCACAGAGCGAGCTTTTACAGAACCATGATGTCAGTTTATTACCAGCTGCCATTTGCAAAAGGTCAAACTGCACTGGATGTGAAAATAGGCGATAGCGAAGTCATCTCACACCAACGTAAGTGTCTGTCAGCGGCTGACTTGCGCCTGCTCTGTTTCTCCCCAGTATGGTGAGGAGAAGGTGTCCCATGCTGCATTAGTGGAATAGTGACATGCTGGCCTGTCTGCCAGCATCAGGTGACCCTACCATCAGACTTCTCTCCCGTACGCAGATGAACACTGGACTTCAGAAATGTGAGTGCTTTCTCCATCATGATGTTTTTATGTCTATTTTAATGAGTCGTTTTCAGCTTCAGGGGTGGAGCTGGTTCACATTCTCATTTAGCCATCACTCAATAACTAAGGTTTACATGAAACGGACTGATTCTACAACACTGCCATTGTTTCTGACCCATTCAAGTGCTAAACATTTTTCAGTATATTGAATTGAATTGAATTGAATTGAATTTTATTGAATTGAAAGTACTTTATTAATCCCAGTGAAGGGAATTTAAATGTCACCGTGTACAGGACAGCCAACACACAACATGACAACATAAAAAAAAAAAAAAATGGCACACGGTACTAGGCTATATTTTTAAAGTATTTTGTATTTGTTGGCTTTTCAGGCCTTTATTGGATAGGACAGTAGAGAGACAGGTAACAGGGAGACAGAAAGAGGGGGAATGACATGCAACAAAGGCGTTGTTTAGTTTGGTGGGTAGAGCAGGCGCCCCATTTGCAGAGACTGTGGTCCTCGCCGCAGCCGGGCCCCTATCGAATCCTGACTCGGGCGGCCCATTGCTGCATGTCATTCCCCCTCTCTCTGCCCCCCATTTCCTGTCTCTCTTTACTACTACACTATCAAGTAAAGGCAAAAAGCCCCCAAAATATACTCAATATCAATGTAATAAAGTGTTACACTTTAAAGGATGTAAATCTTCAGAAAAGAAAACTGTGCTACCTGCCACCTGCAGCCTAACAACAGTGATCATGAATTTTAAAGTGGAAAGCTCACAGTTAAGTGCTTCACTTGAATATGTAATTGTTGTATTTTGTTGTGACTGTTGTTACACTGTGCGTTTGATGCAAAACATTAATGGGGGTGAAGTGCGGTTTTTGTTCTCCATAAAAGGCCCTGACAGCTGTAATGACTACACAGCTGTGTGTGTAGCAGAGGAAAGTGCAGCTCACACTGTGTAGAACATCACACCCACACTGTGCCTATTGTGTGACAATGTAGTGTGGAGGATATTATAGGACATAGTGCTGTATGTTGCTGTGCTTTCCTGTTGTCTGACCTGTCCACACATGTTGCAGGGGAAACTACACAGAAGATGAGATCTGCCAGCTACCCAACCCCAGCAGAGTTGGATGCCTATGCTAAGAAAGTTGCCAACCACCCTCTGACCATCCAGATCTTCCCCAACAGTGTCAAAGTACCTCAAAGGAAGCACATTCGACGCACAGTCAACGGGCTCGACACATCGTCATCCAGCCAGCGTCACAGTCCCTACCCCTCTCAGGTAAGCGCCAGCGGGGGCCTGTTGGCTGTCCTCGGCGCGCCTGCCAAAGGCGTCATCAAAGAATCCGACGGCTGCCGCGCTCGACACCTCCACAAGGCCATCATGAACCCTCACAGTGGGCCGTACCCCACTCAAAGCACTTTAAATCTCCCTCAGCCTGCACCTCACCTACAGGGCCCGCCTCCGGCCGCGGTCCAGGCTGCCCAGAAGCAGGGCATGGTTCACCCACAGGCGCTGCAGCAGCAGCAGCAGCAGCAGCAAAGCATGACTCACCCTATGACTTTACAGCAGCCTCAGACTATGCCTCACCCGCAGGCTCTACAACAAAGGAACATGGCTCATTCACAGGCTCTGCAGCGGCAGCAGAGCCTGTCCCAGGTTCAGACTTCACAGCAGCAGAGATTGGCTCATCCACAAGGGATACAGAGGCAGCAGAGTCTGCCTCACCCCCAGGCTCTGCAGCAGGGCCAGTCGTGTCCGTCGGTCGGCCCGCAGCAGCATCTCTCTCATCTGCAGACACTGAAGCATCAGGCAGCTCCTCAGCAAGCTTTACTTACGCAACAAGGAGTGACTCAGGATCTGCGCCACATATCTGATGGAGCTCAGCTTCCGAGCCTGCAGCACACCCAGGGCCTCGTCGGTTCGCAGCCCCTCCCTCAGGCTGTGGGTGCGGGACCCCCCACCATGCCTAACAGCCTCCAGCAGCCCCTGCCCGGGGCATACGGGCCCCGGAAGCTCCCCGACGCAGATGCCCCACCAAATGTAACTGTATCTACCTCCACCATCCCACTGTCCATGGCAGCCAGCCTGCATCAGAACCGGCCCAGTGACCTGAGCAGCATCGTGCACCAAATCAACCAGTTGTGCCAGGCGCGGGCTGGCATGGGCACCACCTCAGTCTGTGAGGGCCAGATCGCAAACCCCAGCCCCATCAGCCGCAACCTGCTGATCAATGCCAGCTCAAGGGTGTCCTCTCACCACCCAGCCCTGGGCATTGTGCCTAGCTGTCTCATGGTGGGACCCCCAGACAAAGCTACAGCTCAGCCTCCTAGTGCTCTCCACTCACAGCCCAATATAGCTGCCACTAATAGTATACCTGCCTTTCACACTGACCCAGAGAAGGTACAGCTCCAGCAGCAACAGCTTCAGCACCATTTACAACAGCAGCAGCAGCAGCAGCAGCAGCAGCAACAACAACATCTACAACAACTACAGCAGCTGCAGCTTCCGCCGCAGCAGCGATCCTGGGCCCAGCACCAGCTGGCCCACATGCAGCAGCCCCCCGAGGGGGCCCATCCCTGCAAGAACCCGAGGATGGAGGCTCCAGTTGAGTGTGCTTTCCCCTCTCAAAACCTGAACTACTCCCATAAGCTACCAAACACTGCACAGCCCTTCCCTCTGAAACACCCAGCAGAAAAACCCCGACCTTCGTCCCCCGTCAACTGCCCAGTAGGTTCGATGCCTTACGTCAACAGCCACTACATGCAGCCACTGTGGGGCAGCCTTCCCGCCACAACAGGTAACAATGGGTCTGGCCCTCAGGATCTCCCAGTGGCTTTCCAGGGAGGGCAGGCTGCTGCCTCCTCTGACCGCATCCCAGGGGCAAAGTACAGGCCAGGGAAGGAGGGCCCTAGCGGCCCGCCTAAGTTAATGCAGAATGTGGATTTCTTAGGAGCGGACTTCCAGATGCCCAACTTTCAGGAGCAGAACTTGGATGTGATGGAGAAGATGCACAGGTCAGCCATGGGCCAAGCTCAGGAGCCCAGTAATGGCAGAGCTGTCCACGCTCATCACCCAGGCTACCGTTAAGGCGTGTGCTTATCCCCTCTTGGTGTCTTGAGTTTAGTCTCTACAGCTACTTTCAGCTTCTGTGGTTTATTCTTTAAGATCTTGCAAGTGATCAATTACATTTTATTGCTTCAGAGCTTGATTTGTAGACCCACCAGGTTGTGATGATTCAAAGTATTCCTCAGGTCTTAAGCCATGTCGTACCTTTTTTTTGTTTTTTTTGCAGATGAAGGGTTTTTGAGGTTGACGTCCACGGTTGAGTAGATTTCCTCTTTTCATCACTGGTATGGATGTGCTGCTTTTTTCTCATGTATATATTGAGTCCTAAAATCCTCACAGCAGCTGAGAATATGCTTGTCACATGATTGTCACAGTGCTTCTCTGAGTTTGACAACATGGAACAACTCAACCTTTTTCAGCATTTGTGGCCTTACAACTGCCCAAAGGCATGATTCTGGATGTCCTTGTGTAATGTTTTTTTTTTTTTTTTTGCAGTTATTTATCCTCTAAACAGGTTTGTGATCCATTTAAATTAGAAGGTTACATGTATATGCAATTAATAAGACTGTTGTCCCAGGAGCTCCCTCCCTCAGTTGAGGTGTACACTGTTAAGTGAGAGCCACGGCTCCTCTGTCAGGAATACAACATGGCTTTGGAACTGCACAGTGAGCGGTCCAGGTAGTTTTTGCGCCGCTGCGCAGACAGCCAGCGACGCAAAAACAGTGAACCTTCCACTGCTGAGCAGAGTTTAGTTCTATATAAGACAAACCCAGCACTAGCAAAAACAGTAACATCCTCTGTTCTTTTTCGAGTTGCAACTAGGTTTCTCTTACAGATGGAAAGTTTAAAGTGCCCTCTTGTGTGTGATATTTCGAGAGTAGTTATTCTTTTATTACAGTTTTTTGTTGTATTTCTGTAGATGGTCCTACTTGAAATGTAGAAATTACTTTTTAAATGTTATGGTTAACATTTGGCAAAAGGAGCAGAAACTCCATTAGCCCGTATTTGTCTATAGCTAATGTAAACAGAATGGCATCCCATTATCATTGAAATGGTTTATATATGTGAAAAGCAAATTGATCACTTGCAAGCATGCAAGTACTTCAAATAATGCAAGTTGGGAAAATGCTTCATTTCCCCTCCGACACATTTCCTCACCACTTTACTACTGTAATGCAAGTGAATTGATGTGGTGTGGACATTATCTGTGTGGCTTGTGGTGGGCTGGTCATCTACTAATCACCAGCCTCGCCCTGTGTCGTATTTCTGCTACCTATAAAGAAAACAAGAACATTTACTGCAGGTTGTTTTGCTAGACGCGTCTAGCACGAAGCTCTGGACCCATTCGCCCCCTCTAAGTCCTGTTGTCCGGGCGTATGTTGCTCTGCTGTCCTCTAGCCTTCTGGAAAAAGCCTTAAATGTCACAGTAGTTATCCTCCAACCATAACGGACTTTCTTTGCCAGGATCCTAAATTATGTATGGCTTTGTTGTGAGAGAAAGAGGTCTTTTCTTTTTCTTTTCTTTTCACTGAGCTTCGTTTCATTTGAAAACTGTTCAAACTGTACTGTCGGATCATTGGGCATTGTTCATATGTTTAGGCAGTGGGAATGGGAGATATTGCCTTAAATGGAAATATTAAGGCAATATTGCCGCTCATACCTGTTCATAAATCACCCATCCTACTGTCGCAAATGTTGCCTAATTATCAAGGGTTTAAGATGATTTTAAGATTAAAATATGAATAGTATTTAGCAGAATTAGAAGGTTAAGTAGAACAGGGCTGTAGCAGTTATTTTAAAGTATTTGGACTGTGTTTTAGTTGTTATACTTAATAAATATCCTGATATGGTTTCTTAATTTATTTTTCGGACCACTGCATCCTGAAGCCATAGGTGATTTCACATTTGGTGCCATAGGGGACACACATAGACGCAGACAAACTAAACTGTAAACTGATTGTCTGCGCTCAAGAGGCAAATAAGAAGTTTGCATCTATGCTTTTATCTGATGTCTTTCACAACGCCGACCACGTCTCCCTCTCTGAGTCGCTCTCCGAACTCAGTACAGGTCAAACCAGAGAAAGAACGGTGAGATGACGCGTCACCTTCAGAGAAAGACAGCCAAGATGCGAGCTGTACCTTTTATCTGGATTTTGGTTTTCATACTTGATGGCAGTTTATTTTATTTCCTGGCTCTCATTTTTGATGTGCCTGCCCCTTGAAGCTGCTATTGAATTTAATCTTAACTCACACTAGTATGATTTGTGCGTGCGTGTGTATGAATAGTAATGATGTATGGGCTGTATCAGTGAAAAATAAGTTTCTATTTATGGGATGGGTGAAGGAAGGGTGAAAATTGCCACCACTGCAATGCTGGTAAACAGGTCAATGACTGTTTGTCTATTTACCAAACATATTTTGGACACGATTCTAAATGACCAGTGTTGAAAGTGACCAAGTGATTTTCAGGAGTCTGTCCCACTGTGGCCTATAGACAGACACCTTCCCGGCCTGCTGGGCTCTCTGTAACTACAAGTCCACAGTCACCGAGTGAAAACACTAAACTATTTAGACCTGTCCTGTTAATTCTGAACTGCCTCGTTACAGCCCAAACATAGTCAGGTTCTACAGTTTCATATGAAGTGCCTCCACTGGGCTTAGTATGGAGAAATGTGTGAATGGACGTCGAGTGTGTGTACGTATGTTAAGCTTGGGTACTTGCACACAGGTGTGCACGAAGTTTATCTCTGATGGGGGACCAAGCCTCTTAGTGTAACTACTGATACTGTGTCATGGACTGAAGTCCTGAAGTGTGCCACGATTCCTAGACACTGTAGGGATGTGTGAACTGTTTGCTGCTGACTCACTGACCAAAGTGACCAAGCGTCCCTCTCTGTAACCCCCCCCCCCCCTCTGGCCAAAAGCCTTGGCAACCTTGTAGTAGGAGCTGATGTTCTAACAGTAATAAGCAACAACCTGGGGACATAAAGCAGAGCTGCTGCCCTCGTCTGGACGGTGAGAAAAAACCCTGTGAAATGAAAGTTTAAAGATGTGAAGAGAGCATAAAAAATCTAGAGCGAGTGGTTCCTGTCTGCACAGTCCACCCCAAAGTTTTCCTCTCTAAAAGGAAAAAAAGATACAGGTGTTGTGGTGTCTAACCAGAACTTACTGTATGTTTTGTGGTTCCATTTCACAATATTATTACCATGTAGAAATCTTGTCACCCACAGTACATGTTAATATGCACTGTCTGAATCTAGTCTACTTAAGCACATTGCAGCTCATGTTCGTTGACGCAGATGGCAATATTTATTGGGGCACAGCTATGTAACAACTCTCTCTAGATTTATCTTTACTCCAGTTAATGATTATCTTTGATGATCAAAGATCTATCATGTGAACGGTGGTGGAGGGGGGCCTTACTTTCTCTACTTTGTGAAAATGTGATATTCCAGTTTTGCCTAACCTTCAGGAATAAAATGTCTTGCACAAACATTCCCCCTAACCAAAATAAAGTTTGCAAACACAAAGCCTTTGAGTGACTGTATTTTTTTTATCCACATAGACTGTCAAGATATAAATGCATGTTGGAGCCAATGTATAGTGAATACATTTTTTGTTTTTTCAGTAAATAAAAATTCAATCAATCATTTAAGACCTATAGTCTACAGACGTAGCCTGTTTACAAAAACAATTCAATTAGTTATTGTGGTAATCAGAGGTGAGAACGTCTGTTTTTGCCATTTCCCCTAGTCAATGGTGCAGCTTCTTTTTTAGAATATGAAGTGGGAGGGAGGATGAGCACACTCACATTTATTTGTAGAAAGGCTTTATGAGATTTCTAAACTGTCTTCAGTGCATCATGTCAGGAAGCATCCTGTGTTTGGAGGAGATCAGATGAATGACACGCCACGAAGACGCCAAGCTATAGTTCAGTATGTATGATAATGTGTTTTGAACTGATCCTGTCTGCCCTGGAAAACACCACAGTGTGTTTGTCAAGTGTGCAATGCACAGACAGGGATGGGTGTGCTCTGTATGACTGCATTATCTTATAGAGGCCTTTTATATCTTTGAGCATGATGTAAGCTACAGGAGAAGATATTGTGG
Source organism: Trachurus japonicus (assembly GCF_045865225.1). Classification (NCBI taxonomy): domain Eukaryota; kingdom Metazoa; phylum Chordata; class Actinopteri; order Carangiformes; family Carangidae; genus Trachurus; species Trachurus japonicus. Next base: position 27,439,179 of record NC_140919.1, read on the forward strand.
AAATACATTTTTACAGGAAGCATTGGGCTGATAGAATAAAAACTTTTTTCCAAATAAAAACAGAAATTCATCTTTTAATACGACTCACTCAGCATTTAAAACACAATTGAAATCCACACCTAGGCATTTAAAAACACTCTTAAAACACATTCAAAAACACAATCACAACAGATGGAAACACAGTACTCTATATTATGTATTATTTCGAGCAGTTATTGCAGAAGAGATGAAAGATTTCTTGTGTTTTTCCGGGCCAGTGAGGTTATGTAGCGTCTGCCTGATGGCAGCAGCATGAGGAAGTGGTGTAGAGGGAGGGTCCTCAGTAATCAGGGTGTCTTTCCTCATCACTAAGCACCATATTAAAACTGACAAGTGTTTTTCTTTTTAAACTGTACTTGATGGTTTGTGTTGAACACATTTGCTGAATGGTGCTGCTTTTACTGCCTTGTAATACACTAGTTAGAAATATATCATGAAACACAGCAACATTTTAGATGTGTTAAGGACAACACTTCTTGTTTGCAACTAGGCAGAGCCTAAGAGTACATTCAATGAATGTGATGATAAATGTTGGATGATTTTAAGACTGATTGTTGTGTTGCCATCAGACAGAGGGAGATGTAATTTAGCATGAATGAACTAAATGTAGTGATACAAAATAAAACTAACCTCCAAACCCTGCAGTGATTTTGTTTGGTCAGTTGTGAGAAGCAGAAATTATTTTTTAAGTTGGTACTGTGAAGCTTGCAAAGATGAGCAACACTGGTATAAATTTGAAGTTGTAGTCATGTGTCAGGTCAAGTGTAAATAACTGCTTACTCCAATGCTGGACTGAGGACAGACTACACACTATAGTGACTCACTATACCAGACTGTCTTTGACCAGGCTTACTTCAATAGAAGATAGAGAGGTCCCAACTGGCTGTGTAGCCTAGCAGAGCCAGCCCAAGGCATAAGCCAACTAAGCACTTGCTATAGTGAGTGACTTCTGTTGATCCCTAGAAAAACCCTCAACTGTTGCTGTTGCACTTCAAATTGTTGTTGCACATTGCCGTTGCAGTTTATTAAAAACAAACAACAAAAAAACAACAGATGACTCGTTTACAACAAATGCATTATTGGTTTATTTTGTTACTTTTAGGTCTAGATGATATTCAATATCCCACTTCCTATATCACTTTGAATATTAAGTGCAAATCAACCCCAGGCCGCACTTTTAGCTGATTCGTAATGACAGTTTAGAAAAATGAAATAAGTTTGTAGTAAGTGTGTAAATGATCAATAATCAGAAGAATTATTGGCAGAGGGCCCTAAAATAAAATTTTGCTTAGGGCCCCATGGAGGCTTGGACCGGCCCTGCTATGTAGCAAATAGAAAAACTTCAATGTTTAGGAAAAACATGTGGCAGATTATACAGCAGCTGATCTTGAATCAAAACACAGACTACTGGGTTTGATTTTTTTCTGTCAAATCGACAAATCCCTCGGTGTCACACTACCACACAGTTTGAGTTCACTTATGCACTCATGTCACTGTGTCGAGGTCACGTGCAGTCGTTCTCCCGCTGGAACCAAAGACAACTGAGGAGTTCAAACATGGAACTGTTTTAAGAACTGTAACGTTCTGAACCTCATTGTTCATCGGTACCGCTAGTAGCCTATAGGTGTTTGTGAACTGCGCTGAGTTTCCCTGTGTTTTATCCAGTGAAATTTAGAAAAAGAGTAAAGTAAACAGGATCCAAAGTGCTTAAGGTTACATCAATGGCTTGGTAAGTAGCACGTCCTGTTTGTGTTTGTGTTTGTTTTGTTTTTTTGTGTGTATTCACTGCTATCCACACTTAAAGTTGATTATTGTAGTTGTAAGTTAGTTTGTTGTGATTTCGTACATATTTTTGCATCAGTATTGCTATTTACATCATGGCGAGAGTAATGGCTGGAATTATTTATGATATCATCACAACAGGAGACTAAAGTCACTGTAGGCCTAGTTACGGTTTGTGTGTTGCTGTCCATACCTTTTTGTTTCATGACTGTCTCATGTAAAGTGTACCTACTGTGTAATTATCCACTTAAGTCAAGCTCCTCTGCTGCCAAACATGCCCAAGTATTTTGGTATCAGTGGTCCCATCAGTGAGGACCTGCCTGAGGAGGCTGACTTGGTCCAGACCAAGAAACTGATTGACATGCTCAAGTCCTATGGTGTGTTTGAGGACGACTCGGAGCTACAGCACAGGTTTGACACCTGTTTGTTTCTGTGTCATTGCCTCCACCTTCTTTTTTCATAAAGCCTGGAGAGGTAGAACTGAAAAAAAAAGTTTTTTTTTTTTTAACATGTTCTGTGTCTTGCATTGAAATCTCTCTCCTGGGGTGTTTTTACTATGAGGAGAGTGATAAAAAGCAGCATCCTCAGCAAACTTTTGTGGCGCTAATACAAGGGGCAGAGCTCATGTGAATAGGACAAAAGCATGCTTTGCTTGAATTGTCGATATTTGTACGTAAGCTGCATCTTATCTGCAGAGAGATGGTCATGACAAGACTGGAGTCCCTTTTTAAGGAGTGGCTCAAAGAAATATGTGTAGAATTGGTAAGAAATAGTTGATTCAATGTTTTTTTTTTTTTTAAATAACATAAATGTTATTGCATAGACAATTTGATCCTCAATGCTTTTTGATTTTTAGAACGTACCTGAATCTGTCACTGCAAATGTTGGAGGAAAAGTCCTTCCCTTTGGCTCCTACTATCTGGGAGCTCACTCAAAAGGTAATTCAGAGAGTCTTTCTTTCACCGCATTCAGAGCATAGTAGGACTGTGGCAACTTGTCCTAAACTGTGTTTTTTTGTCTTCATTCTCCTTTTTGCACCGTTGCACAATGGTCGAGACAATGGTCTATTTAAATCTAGACTTTCCTATGATGTGAATCTTTGTTTGACAGGTGCTGACATTGATGTCCTTTGTGTGGGACCTGGATTTATTGACAGAAAGGAGTTCTTTACCTCCTTCTATGAGAAGCTGAAAGCCCAGCAGGAGGTCAAAGATATACAGGTAAGTCATATCAGTGATTTATTACAAACAAGTCAAAGGAGATTTTTCACCCTAGTGCTGTGAGTGACAGTGTTATGTCCCTTAGGCCATTGAGGAAGCATTTGTCCCTGTCATTAAACTGTCCTATGATGGAATTGAGGTAATTTGTCCTGAGAAATCAACATAAACTCTGCTGTCCACAGTATTTTCAATCGAAGTTTTGTCTGCATGTGTCTGAGTTGTTGTTGTGTTTTTCTAGATCGACATGGTCTTCGCCCGTATAGCACGGAAGAGCGTCTCTGAAAAAATCAACCTTCTTGATGACAAGTGGTTACAGAACATAGACAAACACTGCGTCAGGAGTCTCAATGGTAAACATCAGATTAAAGCACCCAACTGGGAATCATGCAGTGTTAGATGACAGCTGCGCTTATTTGTTGTATAACAGTCTACAAAACTGTTCATTTGTGGTTTGCCCCTTTGGTTCTGTTTGTGTGCTCATTCTTGTTTTCATTTTTTTTATACAGGCTACAGAGTTACAGAAGAAATACTGAACCTTGTGCCAAATGTTCATAACTTCAGACTTACACTGAGAGTCATCAAGCAGTGGGCCAAATGTGAGTTGAACACACAGAATAGTTGGATCTACAATGGGTGACGGTGCTGATGTTCTTTCAAACAAGAAAGATTGGTGATGAGTTTTAATATAAAGGGGAAAGACTTCACAAGGACAGTGTTTCATTATTCTAAAACTGTTATATTATTCTCTTTTTTATACCAAGGCTTATGTTTTTCAATGTCCCATGTAGCCATGGATATTTTGTCTGGTCTTTCTAAACATCTGTTGTTTAAACTTGGACTCAATTAATAACAGTTGGAAGCAAAAGTGATGTAAAATGAAATAGAGGTATGAACTCTTATGTAAGTCTTACACAACTCTGTCCTTTTGTTTCCCTTCAGGCCGTAACATATACTCAAACAAGCTGGGCTTCTTAGGCGGTGTATCATGGGCCATACTGGTGGCCAGAATCTGTCAGGTTTACCCAAACGCTACAGTCTCCACTTTGGTTATCAAATTCTTCAAGGTCTACTCCATGTGGTGAGTTGTCTCAGCACTGCTGATGCATTTGTTAAATGATAACACCAGGCTCTGATAATTGGATCTTGAATTATTTTAATTTAAACCCAATTGCCTATTTCATCTCATCTCTTGGTGCATAGACTCCAGTTATGCATTTATTACAGAATCATCTAAGCTCTGTAAGACACGTGTTGCTGGCTGCAAAACATCAATCCAACTCACTTGGTGCATTTCTCCTAACGTCAACCTTTCTCAATATTTGAGAAATAATCTGAACACACATTTGGTGTATAATAGGGCTTTTGAAACTTTGAAGCTGCATTTAAAGGTTGCACATTTGAAATCTTGTGTTGTGTGTCAGGGAGTGGCCGATTCCAATTCGCCTGAGGATCGTGGAGAACCGCCACTACAACCTTCCCTTCTGGGATCCCAGGGTGAGGGCTCAGCACAGAATCATGGTGAGCGAGTCCATTACCAAACGCATGTAAGCTTGACAGTCTGTGTTCCTCTGTATTTCTAGTTTAATCTGGGTGACCGCTGCCATCATATGCCCATCATAACCCCAGCGTACCCGCAGCAAAACACAGCATTCAACGTGTCTCCTTCCACTTATTCTGTCATCACAGCAGAAATTGAACGGGGTATGTAGTCACTTGGCTGACAACCACCAGTTGCTCCTGTGCACTGCCTGCATTGTGGGCCCATGAATCATTGGAGTACAAATAAGTCGTTTTTGAGGTTGCAACTTGAAGTACTGTGCTTGACCTAGGTTTAGTGATGAGGTTTTGTTTCTTTGAGTCTGAAACAAGCTTTTTCTTCCTCATCCACAGGCCACGTAATCGCTCAACAAATACAACAGGGAAAAGCTGACTCGTCCGAACTCTTTGAAACACCAGACTTTTTTGAGAAATTCCAGTATGTATTGAGCTACCTGATTATAAAAATAAGCATAACTGTGTTTGCAGACCTTTATATTTGATGTTTTTTGTTATTTTCTTGTATGTGTACCGTTGTACAAAAGGAAACTGTAGCTTGCCAACTATTTAAGGAAGACTCATTGTTGCTGTTGTATTTAATCATGTCCAGAACTATTTGTGCAGTTATTAAGTGAAACACAGACTGACACTGACTGAGTTATTTAAGAAGTGAATCGTCTCTTTTTTGTTGCTGTGCAAAAATGAACATGTCTGCAATGAATGTGCCGACAGTTTTTTGTTTGTTTGCTTTTTATTGCTGTTATTAATTGGAAATGTCGACTTGGGTGTCCAAGTAATTTCCGAGGACGTGGGTCATGTTGTTGTTTCTGTGCAGATAGAAGAGTATGTTGTGTACTTCAGTGTCTCAAACCTGAATGTTTGGAAGGATTTGAGGTTCAGATTTCAAAGAGTAATTCAATATATGGACTGGAGCCAGTTATAAAATATTTGGAAATCACTATTGATCTTGTCTTATATATTGCTGTGCGGACTGTTGAAGTTTTCCATCACTTTGTACGCTGCCTGTAATGTTTCTCCCTAAGTTGATGTTAATGTTGCGTCCAAACTTTGCTGTTGATTTTTGTGTTAAATGTCTTGTTTAAATAAACCAGCTGTGTGGTCTGACCTCATGACCTTACTCTCACCTCTCATGAATTTCGACTTTATCTCATTTTCACGGTTACTTTTGAAACTGTTGGATTAGAGCAGGCAGTGTTTTGATGTGACTAATGATCCAGTTATTATCCTACGGAGGAACATTCATCAACACACCGAGCAGTTGTGTACAGCTGTTGATGTGAATTTTTAAAATTGTGTTGTTGACTTTTTTTGGCATTGTATACACAAACAGATCATCTCAATTTAAAACAATAAAGGTTGTAATATAATGGACCTAATGAAGACTACTATCCATCTTTGTATGCTGATGTTACTCATTATGCTGAACAGTAACCTGACATGCTTCAATCACATTGATCTTTGTTGGTAAAATGGAAATTAATATTTATGTGATAGCCCTGTTTGGGTACAACGGCCCAGCATCTATTGTAATTTATTGTAAATGAGGTTGCTCCTCAATATATTTCCGAGTTTAAATGAAGGTTATGATAATATTAGTAATCTGCACTGTCTGCTGCTATTGTTGTGCCTCTTTTCTTTCAAGGCATTACATTCTGCTCCAAGTCAGTTCTGCCACAGAAAAGGAGCATCCTCAGTGGTGAGTTCAAGTAAAACAGGGAGGAGTGTTGACATTTTTGTAGACAACTTTGGGTGAAAACACCCAACACACACATCATTAATGTCTTTGGGAGAAAAAAAAACTTTTTTCCTGAAAATGTTTTGATATCTGTGTCAGGTCTGGCCTGGTGGAGTCTAAAATCAGACATCTGGTGGGACTTCTGGAAAATTATGAAAATGTAAACCTGGCTCACGTTCATGTCCAGCCCTTTCATGAACACAGGACGGACAATAACAAGTAAAGACATGGTTTTATGGTTGTATTTGACCTGTTTCTATCCTGTGCGTTTACTCTTAATGAGGACGCACGAGGCATTCCCTGACCTGTGTTCCTTATTGACTTCTGTTTCAGAGATGGAGTGAGCACATCGTGGCTCATTGGGCTGTTTATGGCCTCAGATACAGACAGGTCTAAAAAGCAGAAAATAGACCTGACCTCAGATCTCATTTTATTCACGAATACTAGTATGTTGTTTTCCCTTTGCTCCACCTCCCAAATTTCAAATAAATGGAGCAATGATGTGTAAAATGACGATGTTGGTGTTTTGCTGCTGCAGTGTACATCCAGGCAAAGAGCTTGAAGATATATGAAGGGGGAATGACCATATCTGCCATGTACAGTCCCAGAGAGAAACTCTACTGGAAGATGCCTAATGGTGGAAGCAAAAGGTTTTTTACTGCAAAACCAAAACCTGAAGTGAGCCACAAAACTGCCTCTACAGTGCAACAACTTAGTCACACACAACCTGCCAGCACAGACAGAAAGAGAAAAAGCTTGCCTCAGTCTGAAACGCCAGCAAGGAGAATAAAAGCTGACAAGGTTTGTCCGACCATGTCATGCTGCTTTTGATGTCAACAACTATTAGTTTCTGCTGTGGAAATGTCCTACATGTTAGCAATGAATAGTTCACCATTACAGGAGATTTGCCTGTTTGCTTTCTGGCTGATACAAACCCTTCGTCCTCCACAGGAATCAGTGTCTATGAGGAAAACGTTCACATTCAACAAACCCACTTTACCGGCGGCCAGGATTTCTCAGCCCACAAAGAGACCTTGTTCTCCAAATTCACATACGTCTCCTAAGAAGTTAAAACGTGATGATGTTAAGGAGCTGCTCTGCCCTCTCAGTAAGAGTCTGAACCTCAAGAGATGCAGCACTCCCGAGCTGGAGGAGCCCGCCAAGAAATTCAAATCTGACCTGGTATGCTACACTTTCCTGAAGTGCTCAGTTTGCAGTTGGATAACACTTAGTACAAGTGGAAGTATTCATGTGCCTGTTCCTTCTGTCAGAGTGAGCCTCCTGACGAGCTCTCTGATCAACTCTCTGCACCAACCAAGCCTGCGGCTTTCGTGAAAAACGCCATCAAACTACATCTCCTCAGGTACAGCACACAGCTCTGAATAGAAACACTCCTGAGCTCCCTCTGACTGCACACACACCTCCACTCTCCTCTGTCTGGTCATGCCCTCTATACGACATAACACACAGCACACATGTTAAAAGGATCCATAGAAAGTGGGCTGCAGTGGGTAGATCAACAGAGCTCGCTGTGGGACATATCTTTTCACCACAAGAGGGCAGTAAAGTTTGTCTACTCAACTATTGAACTTTATTTTTTTTAATCATTGCTTGGAAGCATGAAAGACAGTTTAGCAGCTTGGGTTTTCTGCTCTTGAACTGGTTCATTTACATATAGACTCAGTAAAAGAAACTGACAGTGTGACAGTTGACTTGTGGTTCATGGGTTCATTCTTCCTAACAAGCCTGTTCTCCACTGTTTCTCTTCCAGGCATAACTGACAGACAAACTTCATTCTTCATTGTTTTGTTTTTTTCTTTCCTATTTTTGATCGTTTATTGTGTTTTGTGTGCATTAAAAAAAGTGAATGTGAATGTAAAAAATGTGAACCTTTTTTTTTTTTTTTTACAAATAAAAATTGCAAACACTGTGAATATTGTGCTATCATGATGCAGTATTTGACGAGGATTGAGGAGGAATGTGTTTACTTTTCAAATACAATATATTAGGGCTGTCAAACTATTTAAAAAATCAACTTGATTAATTGCAGTACTGATTAAATACCAATATTACTACTTGTATTTTGGTAAGTAGTTAAAACAAGTACCCCGGTTCGAATCCCGCGCCGAGCGGCCCTATCCTGCGTGTCATTCCCCCCTCTCTGCCTCCCATTTCCTATCTCTCTCTCGACTCTCCTGTCAATTAAAGGCAAAAAAGCCCTAAAAAATGTACTTAAAAAGAAATCTATTGCATGTAAATTTATATAAATGTACTACAGTGTTGAGTGTGTTTTCATTGCTGATGACCTCGAACCAAAAATCATTCACAGTTAGCGCCCCTACAATGTGTCACAGGTCAAGCAAACTTGACAGGATGGTTACAATTATGATTGCAGGGTAAGGTTAAGCTCTTAAGGTTGAGAGGGTGTTTTTGATGTCTAAGTCACAGAAAACCACAAACATTTTACGTCTAGTTTTACAAGTACAGCCCCACAGAGTAACAGGGTAGATGTAGGAAATTATTGTGGGCTCAAAAAGATATTTTAGACTGGTCTGTCACTCAGGAACACCTTAGCACTGGCTCATAATTTATGATTTGTTAACATGGAAAGAGTGGTGGGAAGAGAAGTGATCAAATTCAAAATTTTCTTCATTATCGTTTCACTCTGCTGAATGCAGAGTAACATATCCTTGAAACTGGAACTTGTAACACATTTTCGTTTCACATTTCATGCTGGGGTAACTCTCTTTTTTAATTGTCCCAGAATCTATTGTACCACATTGTGCAACAGATGACCGATTCTTGCCCTATCGAAGCCACAGCCAGAGTCTGTCTTTGTGAAACCAGTCCCTGGTCTGAATCTAATAAATCCAGATAGGATGCTCATGGCCACATGAATCCTGAATGTTCACATTTAAACTGTGGACTTGCTGGGAAGCTGAGGTTGGCGACGTCTCGAACGAATCCTCTCCAGGAGCGGACTTAGGTTCCAACGGTTCCCTGAAAGATTAGAAGGCAGCTCAGTGACGGGTTTACCAGTAAGAGACACATGTATAGGTTGTGTCTGTGTGTGTGTGGTCGTACCAAGAGTCTGGTCGTAGGGCTGTGGTTTAATCATTTGATTCCCAGGGTCCTCCTCCTGGATTACACCAAGATCTGACCTCCATTGTCTCCAGTTCATTTCCTCCACCCTGAAGTTCAGTAAGACTCATGATCACAAGGAGGACTAGAAATGCTTGACATGATCATATCTTCATAAACTGTAATAATACAGGATTTAAAGGGCCAGTTCAACTAAATTAATAAACGAGAAACTACCCATGGTAGTAATCAATATTGTTACCACCACTGTGCAAAGTAATTGAGTAAAGTTTAGTTTGTGGTGCAAAGCATCAATTAATAATTAAAACCTCAGCAGAGTGCCATCTTGAGATGTGGATAATCTGATGCCATCACTGTTTAAGAGTAACTACAACACTGTAATACAGTCACTGTTACCTAGTTCCATGTCACAAAGCACAATATAAAACTGAAAGTTTAACTTAAACTGAATATGAAAGTTAAAGTACAGAATATTATTAAAATATCAAAATTATAAGCTGTTGGTCACAGTGATGAGATATCATGCAGGAGACAATTATTTATTATAATGAAGGTGTTGATCCAGGTCTATGACTAATTGTCTTTATTACTTTACATTCAGTTTGGTTTTATAATTTGTATATTCTCTAATCTGCTATTGTGAAAGGTAAAATAAATTTACCATGTTTTCCTCTGTTATGTAGTGGAGTACCAAGTAGTGTACAACAGATATAGCGAAGTACAAGCATATTATTTAAATAAATTAACATATTTATTATACCTGAAAAATCTCCGAGACTCATCCTTTTGTCCTCCAAGACACACCATCTTTGACACTCCTGAGTACAGCTTAGTTCTCAGGCAACTGGGCAGAGTCCTCTCCATGTCCAAAATTGTAAAGGCTCTCTGAGGATGTGCAACAAAATGATAGTGGATTACATAAAATGTTTACACATAATTTAGAAACTCTGTTCTGGCCTAACCCCAACATGCAACCTGTGTTGATGCAACTGATATCCAGGTACATTTACAGACATCTTTAGGAAAAATCCAGAATTTGTGAGTTTAATTTAACCCTGATTCTGCGCACTGAAATCAAGTTTACAGGCCATAGCATCTTCCCACCTGCAGGTTCCAGATGTTTTCACTCTCCTTTGAGATTCTTTCGACTGTGTTTCCCATCAGAGCTATGAGCATGTTGAGCAGCAGGATGTACGTGAGCACTATGTACAAGATGAGCAGGATGTAGAAAACCTCCTTATACTGAACATGGTCGGTGAACTCCAGATCTCCCATTCCAATAGTGAACTTGAACAGCTCCAGTGTTGTAAAACGAATGTCATTGTAACTTGGTTTCTTGCACTTGAACGTGTCAGCAGCGAAGCTCCTTCCACGTGCCGGTGTGCCATCGGCCAGAGTTGGAGGAGAGTCCTCTATGAGTGCAACAATAGCTGTGGATAAGAAGAAAAGTTTAAACAGAAGACTTTACTTTGTAAAAAAAAAAAAAAAAAAAACATCTTAACTCTTAATTTCTGTGTTTATGTGTTTAAAATGTCTAAATTTGGAGTCCATTTGAGTTTTACCTGCAGAAAATCCAAAAAGCAGGACACCATAGACACATAAGAAGTGTAAAAGATCACCCAGGATCATCTGAAAAGACACACAGACTTAAAACCAGGTGGCCCACACTGAGACTTTAGGTAACTATAAAACTGACTTACTCTTTGCATCATGACACTGTACATCCCCAGTTCTTTAGAGCCTCTTGAATAGTAAAGGACATTGATCCAGGCAAGAGCCAGTGACAGCACAAGGAGTCCAACATATTCTCTCCGTCCACAGAAGTACAATAATGCGCAGATCAGAAGCAGCGCAGCCTGCAGAAAACTACAAACAAACAAAGTATAGTGGTAAGAAAGCACTGATAGGCCTAGTAAAAGCTAGTCTTCACAAGAGCAATGGCACTTACAATAGGATGTCACAGAATCCATCAGTGTAGAGAGACTTGAAAGTTGGGGGGTTCCTCTTGAAAATATATATCTATGGATTTAGAAATCGAGACAATAGGGAATTGGGAATAGTTTGAAATCAAATGTATCACCTTTTCTGTGAATTATTGCACCAGATTCCACTTTCTCACCGCTTTGTAGAGGAACCACACCGCTCCAAGGACACTGATGAGCTCACCGATGCAACGGAAGTAGTCAGCCGGGGTGTTTTCAACGGGAAACGGTGGCTGCAGGTTAAAAGGTTAAAGGAGGAGTCCTTAGGCCGAAACAAAGACTGTGATGTTTTGAGTTAGACAGTGGTTTAGTTGGGTTTTACCTGCCCTTCCTTTCTGTAGAAGGCCACTGTGGTGAAGATGATCAGGTACGTCAGGTACACCAAGAAATTCACCAAGAATAATTTGGAAGCAAACCGGTCCCATTTATCCTGGAGAAGACTGCGTAGAGGCTCGATCTGGAGCATCTCAGCACGATTCTGGGGTTATGTTCAAGAACAGTTTTCACATTGAAAACACTCAACAACAAAAACAAAAGGAGGATTATTACATTTTTTTTTTGTTGTTAGTTGTAAATTCAAATGAGATCAAAGTAAAGACTCGAACCGGATTTTCGCTCCCACAGACAACTATGTCCAACACAGAGTTGTCTTCATTGGTGTCGATGGAACTCATATCGTAAAGTGAGGAGTGAACAGGTCCGTAGACCCACTCTAGTAACTTCCTGGACAGCGGCCTCATCTCCTCATCCACAAATTCCCGTCGCAAAATGTGCGTGAACAGCTGGGAAGCCACAGATCAGAGAGGAGATCATTATCTCATGTTACAACAGATGTGTCCTCTTGTGACTTGAACATGCACGTTAATGTTTCCCACACTTCATGTTACAGGCCAACACACCCAAGTTAAATAGAGCAGTTGCACGTCAATAACAAAGCTTATCTGGGAATAGCCTACACTCAGACCGTCAAATAAAAACAGACCCACCCCGATCTTCCCGAACTTGGCCGCTAACTTCAGAGGAGTTAACCCCTGATTGTTTTCAATATCTTCCAGTTTGACCTTTGTTGTTTTCTCCAGTTTGTGGTGCAGAATGAGGATCTCATCATACATCCTTGCAACCATGTCAGTGTTTTCTTGTGTGTTGTCGGCTATGACCACCAAGGTGTGCAGGACAGTGTTTCCTTGTGAGTCTTTGTCAGTCAAGTCTGCTCTTCTGTAAGGGTTCTCCATCAGGAAAGACACAACATCAGGCTGGTTTGTGCAGGCAGCCAGAGACAGTGGAAGTTCTCCTGTTGAAAACAAACATTTATTGACTTTATTGACAAGATCTGGACATGAACAACTGAGGTATAAAATCTAGCTTCAGATTTTTTGGATGTAATTACGCACCAAAATAAAAGCCTGTTCCTGCATTATGCTGGAAGAACTTCCCATTGGCTTTAGCCTGCACGTCTGCTCCTTTCTTGACCAGCAGTTTCACATGGTCGAAGCTCCGTCTTTCAATGGCAACATGCAAGGCTGTCTGACCTGTGACAAGAAGTTTGTTGCCACAGTCAGTATCACAGTAAAAATCTCTTATCAGTTGAAGAATTTAGTAAAAATCTGTAACGATGGACACTTCCTGAGTGCCCTGCGTGGTGTTAGCACTCATGACTCTCTGTTTCATGTCACCTACCTTTGTAGCAAAAGTCGTTGTAAGACGCGTTGATAAAATTTTCTAAGTCTCCGGTTTTCTGTGCTATGTCAAGCAAAACTTCAATGGTGTCATTTTTTCCGTCTTTTAGATTCAGCAGAGCTTTCAGGAGGGCGGTCTTCCCATTTGTTTCATCTACAAGTTGGACACACAATAGGTTCAACAGGAGTTTTATTAACCTAAATGACACAGTTCACATTTAGCTTCATCTTATTTGGTATCTTTTAAAAAAAAATATTTCAGGTATTACCAGTAAGATCTTTATTTTGACTAACTGTATTGACTGTTTCACATGACTGGTTCCACTTATGTCTTTTCTGCACAAGCTGATTCAGAACTCATCCAACCAGTCTTGGTCATGGTGGCACCAATACAAATTAACATGGAAACAGATAACAGGAAGATAAAAGTGTGTCTTTCCACTTGCCTGTGAATTCAGTGCTTGTAAGGTGCTTATCATTAACTTGCAGGTAGTGGAGCAGGCCCTGCAGCTGACTCGCGTCCCCCTGGGAAGCTGCTTCAAACACCGTCTCCCTGGTGAACGCTTCAATGTAAATATTATCAACCTTGGAACTCTGTTGACTGAAAGGGAAGAAAAAAATCACACAAGATCAAATACATTGTGCAGCTCAAGGTTTTAAACCATGCAAGAACCCTAAATTGCATTGCCAGTCGTTTTTGAATATGATGTCCAAACACAACTTTAACATAATGTTTGTTTACTGTTTGAAAAGGATCCAGTCTGTGAACAAATAAGGGCTGTAAACAAAGATGTGTGTTTAACCTGAAATCCTACCACACGTCATCTGACACACTTAATCTCTTAAGACTAAAATACAATCTTTATCCTTAAAATAACCACACTGATTTCTCTACTCTCGACTCTAGCAGATAGCAGGTATTATTTAATACTTAAAATATATGAGCATAACACACAGAAGGAAATAAAACAGCTCTTTCACATTAAGGCCGGTTACCTTGACGTTAAAATGTTGGTGTCCATCGGTGCAGGGATGGTCTCTGAGCTGTCATTTCCAAGCAGCCAATCCAGACCATTCCCCTCCTCTTCTTTGTTTTTTTCAGACTCCTCTTTGTCTTGTGGGCGTCCGTTTTCCATCTTATTTGCTGTTAATAACTTCAGTCTTGATCTTGTACAGTTAGACCGTGTATTTGCTTCCACAAGTGGCTCATCAGGTATGATGAGCCTCAGCTGCACAGGTGTTGAATTGCAAAGGTCAGGAGTAGCACTGAGGTGGTTATGGTGCTTGTTACCTTAGTCACGCTCCTCCCCCTCCCCAGAGGACAGGTCTGTTGTTTACCGAACAGCAGCTTTTCTGTACAAACAAAGAGCACACTGAGCTGAGACCACAGCACATCCACTGCATGGTGATTCAGAGTTAATGGAGATTCAGGTTACCTGTGATCCAAATCTTTTGGTATTACACACTTACCTACTCACATCCTCTCACCTTTTACTATAGAGTGACACATGACACTGCTGATGATTAACGACATTAAAAAGCATGTTTTGGTCCAAAACAATGGTCTGAGAAGCTGTAACACGTCACTGTAATTGGGGCCACGGGGCAATCGCACTGAGCACTGGCCCCTACAGCTATGAAATCATGGGTGTCGCACCCGTGGGGGATGGGGGTGACACCCCCACTTATACAGCAAGGTGATTTGCCCCCCCACACCCCCATTTTCCAAAGGTAAAACACACACACACACACACACACACACACACACAGGACTGTGATCACAGCTCCTCCATATCAGTGCTCATGATCATCATTTGATTCCCATATTGACAGAGATGGTATGCCCGGCAGTAGCCCCCCTGTGGTCCTATCAAAATTTCACAGAGGAAATTTTCTAGTTGTGATTATCAGCCAAAACAATCAAATTCAAGTTAATCGTTTTGACAAAAATATCACTGTCTATTGTATTGACCAATCACTAGTGTGAAGTGAAACTTTAACCTTCCAGCTCTCATGTGGCCTGACTTAACTTCCCTTAGACATCTGCAATGAAAATGTTTCCTTATTCACAGATTCAGGTTTTTCCAATGACGAACAGGGAGAAAATGTAATTTTAAGCCATTTCCTGCACAGTCAATCATCTTAAATGCAGGTATGTTGGAAAGAGTCTCTTACGTTTTGAAAAGATCAAAAACATTACTCTCGCTTATTGATCACCCAAATGTTTCAGTCACTCTCCAAACCTTGGTCAAAAGTATTTTAAAGCTAAACTCTTAACAATGATCTGAAATAGATAATGCTCCGCCTAACACAGGTGCCAGGTGTAGAAGGCTACAATTAAAGTATTTTAAGTGATAGCATAACATCCCATGAGATCTCATCATTCAGTCCATTGCACAGTAGCATCTTCCAATTTAAAGGGGAGATGAAGCAGTCAGTCAAATGAACATAATGCTCTAAATCACTATAGTTATTGTGTAACTAATGTGGTTGAGTCTGACAAGGAGAGAGATATTGTTGCGTTTTGTGAATTAATCACTCACTCTCATTGTTTTCATCTGGAGATTGATTGTGCATAACCCTGCCTTTTTAAGGTAACTGTCACATTCAAAACTTGTTTGTGTGTCCAGATATGATAATAATATAATAATATATTGATTGTTGATTTTGATTGTTGTCGTTGGTTGTTGTGGCTGTGTGTTTAATGCATTTATGTTGTTATCTTGAGAGTCTGTTGACATGTAAGCAATTAGCAAGTTAGCTTTGTGCTGGTTTTCTTTAACGCATGTCTGAATATGTTTGTATTGAAAGTTGTTCACTTAATAATACAACAGCGAAGTAGTTTAGTTTTGTGTGTTTTAGCAACGGCGTGACCATCTTGTAAGATAAACCGTGACGTCAGGGTTGGTTCTCACTGGTAGACAGTGACAGAGACAGTGAAGGACAAAGACTGAGGAGGCACAGGATCTGAGGGAGAGGACTACTCTATTATAGCTCCTGGATATAACGAGTTTAACAGTTTTACAATTAATTTTAATTGTCTTGGTTGTTTTAATTGGACTAAATTGCTTTGAATGTTTTATTTCACTGTCTTGTGTTTTCTGGCTGAGGTTGTCTGACATGGACGCTTTACACTTTTTTTTTTTTTTTTACTGCAGAACAAGAGTTTACCTGTAGGTACACCAAAGTAACCTGATGGAAACCTCCAGGATTTCCAGGAAAATATTTCTTACCTTGACTCCTGGTAGCCTATTCCAAATCAGTCGGTCAGCAACAGTCATCCAGCTCTCCAACAGTCAGATAATCCACCAATGTTATCCCCATAACATTCCTCGCTGCATATGTGTGCAAAAAGGTTTTTCGCCTGCTTTGGCTGCACAAGTCCTGACATGAGAAGCTGGCCCGAGGAGATAGTGAAGCATCTCTGCACCTCTACCAATAAGATGGGGTTTCCAAAAGTTAATTATTTCCCCTCAGGTTGGTTTCCAATTACACATCTAGTATGTTTGGCGCTGCATTGTTTTATTCCAAGGAATTGCACATTTTCTGGGAAAAATCATGTATGTGTGCTATACTGTAGATTTACTGGTGTAATGATCTCTTCACAATGTCAGAGCCACACAGAACACACATTCAGGTTTGATGCTGGATATGAATTCCCTCAACAGACTTGAGGAAATGTATTGTGAGATTCAGGTACAGCATGACGGGATACATTACTGATTTCAACATGCTTTTCGTTTATTTGGCAGACATGATTTACAATAATTTGCTTTAGACAAATTCTAGGAAGAGCATGAATAGTTATTGAGCATCAACTCTCATACATTGAATACAGTGTAACAATTTCAAGTGTTTTCCACTTGTGCTTAAAGTGTCCAGCCATAGTCAGCTGGGTAACTATGTGGTGTGGTTGTTGATGACATTTCAGCTTTTTACTTGTAAAGTGTTTATGTTTTATGGTTTTAATGCACATATTTACAGGAACTATGACTGGAGTTCACGTCAACTCAGTGAGTGACCGAGACTCACTTCACATGCTCTTGTAGCAGCCTCTAGTGGAGACCAGAGTGCACACCCCCACAAACCTATTGGTCTTGTAAAGTGAGTGGCTCTTATTTGTTTATTCATGAGAAACATGTAGCTAAAACTGCTACAGACTGATACAACCCTCCTTCACTGAGGTCATAATGTTAAGTTCCTGTTGAAACTGTGTGGCAGAGGTGTTAATTGACCTGTGATCATCATGAGGGCTGTGGGTAGTGGTGCTGTGGGACTGTAATACATTATACAAAGAGGTGCGTCTGTCGTTTGGCCTACCCTCACTGATTTGAATAGGGGTAGACAAAACAGTAGGAACATGTCAACATTACGACAATACTGTTAAACATAACCACAAACTACATCCTACACAGTGAACAACATACAGAGGAATTAGCCTCTCTAAAAATGATTTACCGAAACTGAACACTGAAACTTTCACAGGAGAATAGGGGTTACTGCAGGACAGCTGTATTTAACTGCAGCAGTTTTAGTTTTTTATTTCTGAGAGCACTACATCCTGAACAGAAGAATTATCCAGACAGCTGGTCTATACTAGAGCTTCCGTAGGTCTACGTAAACCTTCAAAAGTGAGCTGTGGTAGTGATTTTGATGTGTCCCTCAGCTTGGAACGTGAAAGTAAAACAGTTATCATGTTATCTACACACAGCTGTGTCAAAATGAGTTGGTGCAGTTAATTGATAAAATGATTAATGCATGAAAGTTCAAACCAACTTTACAGTATTAATGCAAAAGATCCAGGTCAGCATGGTCAGCACTTATTGTAAACACATCTATGCACTTAACTTGCTATTGATACAGTCAGAGGTTAATAAGAGAAATATTTGAAAGATTCAAACAACTGAATCTCTTTCACTTTTTTCCTATTTGATATTTAGACATTATTATTATTATTATTATTATTATTATTATTATTATTATTATTATTATTATTATTATTATTATTATTATTATTATTATTATATCCTTGACCATAAATCCCTCATTTACAATGATGCTGAGCAGATACCGTAATCATAGGAACATGAGATAACAAAAAGTGGACAAAACTAGCATGGATGTAATACATAAAGGCATATTTCCTGCAATCACTCAACCTTTTGCAAAGGATGCATGTGATAACATGGTGAGTAACATGGTGAACACACAACCAATAATGAACATGAGAGAGCAATTGCACCAATGACCTTTAGACCCATAGCTGAGTCATGCTTGTACAAATTATAATAATAACAAATTAATAAATAATGGCTATTTTTTTTTTTAAATGCTACTGTTGCTTCAGCAAGGATTTGTACAGTGCAGTCTGGACCAGGATCAAAAACGGTAAAATTTGATACATAACTTCTAAGAATAACTCCTGATCAATCCAAATGCCAAGGTCCCGGAGCCATGGTAGTCTATACAGGATGTACGGGATATAGACAACAAGAAATGAAGAGATTCAGAGTAATGCATTCTATGGTAAGATTTTATTTCAGTTTTATCCTGGGCCCTAGTTTGGTTCTCTATAGATCTAGTCAGAAGACTAAATAGTGCCATTTCTGATTACAAGTTTATTTGGCTGATAAGAATCACTTAGACCTGACCTCTCAAAACCATTTTCTCCACCAGCCAGTCAGCAAAGCAGCTACAGCAGCTGAAGCAATGACAGGTTCTGTCTGTACAACACCTCAGACAGAA
Source organism: Trachurus japonicus (assembly GCF_045865225.1). NCBI lineage: Eukaryota > Metazoa > Chordata > Actinopteri > Carangiformes > Carangidae > Trachurus > Trachurus japonicus. The sequence goes on from NC_140919.1 coordinate 27,458,017, forward strand.
ATAGACCCATTTAATGATCAATATCTTTATCCCACAGGGGAATCTCAGGCACAGACTGACTGGAATGATCAGTTCACTGTGGCTGTGTGAGTCTGCTGTGTGTTATTGTTTCTTTGTGCATACATGTGAATCCACACTTCCTGTTTGACACGTTTGACAAGGTGTGTCTCGACAGAACACCGCCTGGTTTCATTTTGCAATATAGTGTCTGTGCGTGTACCCAGGTGAGTGGTTGTTGGGTGGGGGGCTGTGAGGAAACTGAGAGGAATAAATGTGTATTTACTCTAAAGTTTCCTTCCCTAAAGTGTGTGTGCATGTGTGTGTGTGTGTGTGTGTGTGTGTGTGTGTGTGTGCGCGCGGGCTTGTGATCACGTAATGCTTGGTGCCTGTTTACTGAGTAATCTCTGGCTGAACCTGTCTGATAGGTGTGGACTCACTGGCACTGACTTGTGCAGGTATGACGAGGAATCCGGCACAGTCCTGAGCTGAGTTCCTGAGAGGAGGGGAAGTGCAGAACCTCTGTGACGGTGCTGATTTCACCGAGAGGGAGGGCGGACACACACACTCATACACTACTAACACCAGAGTGGGACAAGGAAGGTGGAAGAGGAAGCCTTTGGAAGGAGAACAGGCCGTTGTGGAGTGAAAACAACAAAGAGGAGAATGCTTCACAATGTGAGATAACCTGGAGGAGATTCTTCTGCTGTGCTCTGACCGATGGGTGTTGGATTCTAATGTGGCATTTTAGGCTCTGGGATGTCCAAGATGTTGCTGTTTTTCTCAGCATCGCACTTTATATATGTGACTTAGGTAAGCATTTCTCACATATCTTTATCATTTGATCTGTCTCCAAAGCACTGACATTTGGTTTGTAGTGTTTGACAGCGTGCGTACAAGGTAATCCTGCCTTTGTTCAGGACTAAACAGGTCACACTGAGAACTGAGATCATGGCGGGAGTAAAAAAAATACATTTTATAATAATTAAACTCAACATTTTCTAAGTGTTGGTTCCAGTATAAGAGTATCAACACAGTCCTACAACGTTACCATCATGCTTTTCTGTACTCAAGCATTCAAATCCATTGCACATTGAGTCTCCAGGACACAGCAGTGAGGAAACAGCACTGAGAGCATTTATGTAACAGATTCTTTCACACAGAAAACACTGTGAGAAGTGTCAGTGTCAAAGAGGTTTGTCGCTCAATCATCACTTCAAATGTGATCTCTGCATATTAAGTCAGACACTTATTCCCACAATGCCTTTGTTCTTATTAGTCAGCACTGGTAGCCTACTCTCAGGTTGAATTCTTTTCCTGTGCTTCATTAAGCAAACACACCACCTGCAGAACCAGATCCCCCACTGAACCTGCTGAGGAAGTATTTGATGTGAGTGGGGGGCAGCAGCCACAGCAGACGAACCCTTTACTAACTGCTGCATTCAGTTAGGTGCTTCTCAGCTTGTTTGACAAGTTTCATTCCTGCACACAGTGCTGTGTGATTTGTAACCGTGTGGCACTTTTCTGACTGCACATGGAATTCAGTAGAAATGAGTCACAGTGTCTGGCAGCAACAGTGACTGACTGGGTCATGGTGAAATATTTCCCTTTCATAGCGCTGTGTTGTGTCATACACTGAAATGTGTTTCAGGTGTAATTAGGTATAATCAAACTGGTGCAATACACTACTGCAGTTTAGGCTTTTTCTTTTACGTTGGTTTTTATTTGAGCTTATTTGCATATTCTAATTTTTTATATCCTACCGGCCTCATACTGTGCTCCCTTGTTTGAGAATGTATAAATGTTTGTCTTGTTAATTCAATTCAATTTTATTTGGGTGGGACAGTGCAAGTTCATGAACAAGACATACAGAATTGTAAACGAGCCAGCCAGTCGGTGACTAACTGAATTGCCCTTCTGGGACAAATCGAGCGTTCTGAATCTGAATCACACCTGCATGAGGGTTGAATATTGGCTAAAGGTGTGAAAGGTTAAGATGTTTACTGTGCCTTTTTATCAAGTAGTCTTCTGAAATATTGCTATTTCTCTCTGCATTTATTACATTGCTTAAAGTACATTTTGATTGTATAGAAATGAACATCTGACACTGAATCTCGTCCTTTTCACTTTCGAAGCCGGAGCCATCTCCATCCATTCTCCTCAGAGGAGCTTCACCAGGTCAGTGCAGGAGGATGTGTTTTTCTCAGTGGACATTACCTGCAGTGGGATCCCCACAATACAATGGACCTTTATGTCAGGAGCGGTGAGCCGCGCCATAGGGACTTGGCAGCCTGGCGTGTACACCAACATAACGGTGGATTACAGCAGCAGAGTGCAGTCTTACAACAACGGCTCCATCAGCCTGTCAGACCTGCGGCTGCAGGATGCTGGATTCTACGTGGTCACTGTTACAGACGCATCAGGAAGCAGCAAGGACACTGGCTTTGTCCTGAAGGTGAACGGTGAGTTGGAGCTGGGATTCTGTGTAGGAGTTGTTTTTTTTTAAATGACAGTTTATTTTACACTGACGGGTTTAAGAAAATACCCAGTGCTTATTCTCACACTCTTCTACCTGCTGCTTAATTCAAACAGCAGGTCTAGACTAGAATAAACAGTCGTTATGTGCCAAACAACTGCTTATAGGGAACAACTTTGTAAGCACTGTTACCAAACGCATCTGGTGATTTCAAAATTAGAGCCCTTAGATCCGTGTGGGAGGACAATGAAAATGTCTCTCCCTCAATACCACCATAAGACTGAGGCAGATGTGAGTTGAATAAGGTCAAGGTGTTCCAGTCTAAGACAGCTTGGCTCTCCCTGAATAGCTAATCAATGGCACAAATAGAAAAACTGACACTGTATCTGTGGAGGCTAGAGCAACACTTTAAACAGTGTACGTGACTTTATTCATAACATCTGTCTGATAAACATTACAATCTGATACAAGATTTTAGGATTACAAAGTGTCATGTGAGAGTAGTTTTATATTCTGTTTTATTCATACATGCAAATGTATTATAATACAAATACATTGTAATATATAATACATTGCAAATGTAGTATAATATAATACATTTGCATGTATGAATAAAACAGAATATAAAACTGTGTTAAGACAGGTGGTATATTATACTACCTTTGTCCTCGTGCTGCTGTGTTACCGCTTCCACACACAAGCTGTACCATCGTGAATATGTTTTTGTGGTTTTGTGTGTGTGTGTGTGTCTGTGGTGACATCTTTGGAGAGCAGCCTGGCCTCAAGGTCTTTCTGACTCATGTACCTGTTGAAGTAAATCTATTTTGGCTCCTGTGTCTCTGTCCTCCAGAGGTGCTGTATGAGGACCTGCAGTACCTGTCTGTCTCTGCCCTGGCACTGGCTTGTGTGGCTGCTCTCCTCATGCTTGCTGTGTGGCTACTAGACAAGGCCTACAGGAAGATAGTGGCCTGGAGACACAGAAAGCAGATGCCAGGTAAATAAGTATCCAAAGTATTCAAAGCTTTATAAACAATGTTTCCCTGAAACACCCTCATGCTGAACTTTGCACTCAGACATGATGGCCCTATCAAAACATTAACCTAATTTCCCTACTGAATGAGACTTTACACAGTAGCTACTATTGCACAAAATTGATTAATCATTTTAAGCAATGATATAACATGACAGAGCATAATAAAACCATGGTTCATTTGAGCTGGAGCTCATAGTTTACTTTGGGCCTCTTTACTGTTACAAGTGTGAAATGTATGAATATGGTTTAGTGGGTGTGGATGTGGGCTCAGGTTATGTGCTGTGTATAAGCATGGGTGTGTTTTGAGTACAAAGGTCTGCAAAGTTCTATTGTGGCTTTTTTGCACCGCCGTGTTGTATTCATGTTAGTTTCTGTGTTGACAAAGTTTCATTTTTCTTTTACGCAGAAAACGATGCGACGGAGCTGCAGCGTCTTTGACCGATGTGCAGCTCGAAACACACCTCACACCCGTCAGCTCTGCAACACAAGGACTGTGATCTTAAAATATAAATGTAAAATGTATGTGTACATAAAACAACTGAATAGTTTTTTTGTTTTGTTTAGGAAGATGGTGTAAAAAGCATGAAAAACTGTGTCATGCCTATGTTTCGCATTGACACATGCAGTTACTGATCATCACTGTTGATGACACTGGATTCAATGTAAATAGATCAACCATGCCTCTGGAAAAAAAAATACATGCGGTATTTATTGTCTAAGCAAATGTACTGTGTTTTTTTTTGGCTTCTTTATGTGCTTAATCCAAACAAATCAGGCCACACTGAATTTTAGGTCTTCTGTATCAGACTTCAGATGCAGTGATAATCGATTTATTTTTTCTACAGCGTGTAATATATATACTAAATGACAAGGATATTTTTAACTTTGTTGGCTGGTGGAACTCAAACTTAACACATAGTTCGCTCTTAAAACCAATGAATCAGACTGAGAAAGACGTTCTTGAAATGTTCAAATCGGAAGAGATAAAGCAAGAAGACACAAACTCTTCCTTCTCAGTAAAAATACATTGAAGCCTTAAAGCTTTATTCTTATGATATCACAAAACAACACCAACACATACAGGTGGACTCTGCTTTTCTTTTGTATCAAACTGTTCTACATTTACTGTATAAACTCTCCACTCCTTACACAGTGAAAAACAGAGCAGGTAGTAGACACTGTTCACCGTTCAACAAGTCCATGGGTGTCATGGGTGTATGGGAAGGAAAAGTCTCATTATTAAAAAGGGTGGGGGGCTCTAACCTATGTGTCTCTGCCCCGGTCAAATGTTGTGACACAGCTTTAGTTTGTGTGTTAGTTGTAGGTTGTCCAGTTCCCTGCCAGAGGAGTGTGTAGACAGAGACTTTCTCTACGGGCAGGGAGTGAGTGCAGCCATGAGGAGCTCCATCTTGTAGACAAAGTTTCGTCCCTCCATCTTGCTCCAGTGGACCTCTTTGTTGGGCCCTCTGAGGTGGCTCCACTTGGTGTCCTGGATCACGTCGCTCTTTGGCAGCTCTTTGGTCTGACTGCGAGAAAACTGGACCAAAACTTTACACCCGCTCTCTGGGCCGTTACGCACTACATGGATACAGAACAGATGGAAACACATTCGCTTTATTAGTGACTAAAATCTGCTTGTGTTGATACAACCGTACTTCATTGGCAATGATGTTGCTATGATATGTTATGTATACTACAGTGCTGTGACTGGTTGTCCTAACGATCCCTCAGCTTGCAGCAACCTGTCTCTTCACTCTTGAGTGATTATCTACCGCTCTCAACGTTTTCACAACCCCCAGAAGAGAGGGTGTGGCCTGTGTGTATTCAGCTCTGCATGTTATCACACAGCCTGACAGCAGTTGCCCATTAATTAAACACGCGGCAGCTTTTCTTCTTGCTGCATTGCACTGAGGTCGCTTAGGTGGAATAGCAAACGTTTTAAATTGTCATCCCTGTGACTTGCATGGCTCTGAAATACGGACTCAAAACCCAGTGAGACTGAGAGAGCAACATTATTTGCTAAAGAAGCTAGTTGCACTGGATATCTACCAGCAAGTTCACACAGTAAGCTTTCTAAATTCATATTTTGATCTTTACAATACATCTGATAATACTTTCAATATGAATTTACAATGGTGCTATTTTGGCAGCACATACAGAGAAACTATTATAAATCAACGTCAGCCCTCTTACCTGAGATGGCATACTCTCCGTTGGGAGAGGCCACAGTGACAGCGGAGGCGTTTCCAATGCTCTCTACCGGGCCCAGGCCGACATGGTTACTGAAGCTCAGGACATGCCAGCCCATCACCTTGGCCAGCTGCTGAACAGCGTGCACCTGATGCTGCGACATCTGCGATAACACAACATGGACAAGAGCAAAATGGTTATTTGTAAGATGTGTTTTCTGCTCAGTTCAATAGACAGCAGGTCTGCAGCCACACACACACACACACACACATTGTGGGGAGAAGTGCTGTGATACCTGTGACAGGAGGAAGTCCTGCAGCTCCTGTTCCTGGTGTGACAGCGTGATGACACGTCCGTCTCTGTGTACCACTCTGATCTGCTCCACACCGATGTTCAGCTGCAGCTGGATCGACCTGAACACACAAATCATGTGATGTGTCAGCTGAAGCCAGGTCATACGTGTCAGTCAGAGAGAAAATGATCACAACATGAATGAGGGAATAAGAAAACACATAATAATCATATATATCAAATATTATTAAAGCTGTACAGAAAAGAAAATTGAATTTGAGCCCACTCTGGGTCATAAAATTAGTGTAATAACTCATCTATCAGACGATGTAGCCCAAACTTTGTGCAAAATTCTATTTTTGATTAAATCCGAGATGAAAGTGTGGTATTTTTTTTCCGCATTGGATAATGCAGGTGCACAGATTATACGTCAGCCTGCTCACGATTCATCCGCCACTGATATTGGATCCGTCATCCGTCAATCAAACGTCTGACACAACACACGCACGGAGCTCGGTCTCGCCCCAAGCATTAATTTCCCACCCGCTATTCGTTTTCCTTACTCAGGTAAACTTGTGCGGCAACTCGTGACAACTCGGTGCGACAAACAGGACAAACGGCCATTTCTGTACACCTTTAAAGAGCAGCGCAGCTCGTCAACATGTTATCTTCCATATTGTGTCCTATCCCTCCACCCTGTCGTCTGCTTACTTCATCTCTTCCACTTACTTGCAGATCTGCTCGTAGCCCTGAGAGGTGATGAGCACCTTGACGCTAGACTCATACACGTCGTTGATATTGGACCAATGAGCCTGGATCTGAGGGTCTTCAATGCGGCTGGCCAGGCTGTCGATGGTGCGTGCTGTCCTGGTGACCACACGTGCAAACATTGAGTTAAGAAACAGAACAATATGAGCACACATCATACATCATTCAAGAAAAACCCACTCTATCAGACAGGAAGGCTCCACCTTTCCACACACATCAGTTTAGTCCTTGCTGATCCTGTATTTCAAATATAAAAGCTCCAGACACGACTGATGTTCTTCCTCAGAACAACTCAACATTACAAGACTCTCCACTTGCCTGCTGTTAACATGTATTTCCCCTCTACTTTGTTCATTACAGTAAAAGAGTTTTCCCCTCTGACCAAAGTAAGAGGTTACTCATGGTTCTGTGTAAACCTAAATGAGACAGTTATAGATATCTAAACATTGCGTTGATTGTGTTAAACACCTCCAACATCTTCAACATGTGTCATTGTCTTTTAGATTTAGTTTTTGAGTTGAGAAAAAAAACAAAAAACTATGACATGGCCTGCAAGGTCTGCTAGGGTAGGTGAAGAGATTTGACCAAAAAATGGAAAACATAAGCATCACCTACCTATGTGTGATGACAGTTTAACAGTTTACATTACATTTTGAACAAAACAAAGAACAGATAGAAAACCAATGTTACCTGCTTCGGAGGAAGATGTGTTTGGCCTGTTTGATGATCTTCTCCAGCAGACCCTCACTCTGCTGCAGACTGGAGATCTCAGCTTTGTCGTAGGCCAGCGGTCCAGCCAGGCGCATGCGCTTGTGGCCAAATGGGGCGCTGGCAGGATGGGGCATTACCACAGAGCTCAGCTGCTGCTTGTGGAACTGTAACAGAGACAAAGTTGTTGTTGCAATGCACTGAAAAATGATACATCCAAACCATGAAGAAAGAAGTGACAGACGTGATCTAATGGATGGGCCCGAACTATTTCTGAATCCGCTGTGTACGTCGATACTGCAGCAACTGCAGTGAGTGACGTCTCACCTCTCTCATCATTTGATGCAGATTGTGTTCCAGTACGTAAAGGTGGTCGTCGGGTTTGGGTTTCTCTGGAGACGCCCGCTGATTCTTCTTCTCTCCCGTAGAGTGGCACAGTGAGATGGACAGCTGCAGACCTACGGAGGAACCCCAGGAACAAACAAGGCACGAGTCTATTAGTTTTATACTTCCATACAGAAAACAAAATCCATGCCAACTACAGAGTCCAGTTGATTAATGATTTATAATTATAATATCATCAATTTGATTGTGTTTTATTTTGTTTCAGGGGAGCCATTAAACTTTGAATCATCTATAACTGTTGTACTTATATATGGTGTAGGGGCATAAAAACCCACAAAGCGACAACTGTCTGTTTTCCATCTTTGATGTTGTCGGGGAGATTCTGACCTGGAAATGGCTGCGAAATGATCTGATTCTTCACCACAATGTGAGGGATCTGAGATTTAATCTGGACAGCTTCTCTGGACAGCTGGGCGAAGATCTCCTTACAGAGCAAAACGTTCTGGGCCGCCTCTAACTTCACGTGCCATGGCTGGGTTCCTGGTAGGACATGAAGAGAGAGGTCAGGTGGATGGCGATGGGAAGACAGGAAAGATGATCTCAATGTGAAAGATGGAGGAAGGTACAAATGGGGAATTCCAATGCTGTGATACATTTATGAATTACAAAGGCAGAGATTCAGGCAGTGAGTGAACCTGGCTGTCATGTGTTTGTGCATTGAACCATACCAGCTTTGGTTTTTGGAGGTCTCCTGAACAGGTTGACTGTTCCCAGATCACCAATGTCTGGAGCTTGCTTCTGAATGGACACCTGAAGACAAAAACAGCAATGGACTATTAAAATATGTTTCTCAAATATCTGTAGTCACGGTGTTTGCAGGTGACAGTAGTTTGGTAAATGTAAAATACACTTAATGGTAAAACAAAAGTTCACCAAACTATTTGTAAATAACATGGAGATTCTCCTTCGTCTAAAAACTAAATATTTAATGGAACTTGCAGTTGTGGAGAAACACACTGGTCCAGGTTTTGTTTGGTTCTCACCTTGATATAAGCAGATCCTTCTAAATCACTGGGGATCTGGACGTCGAGGGGGCAGTAGTCCTCTGGTATCTTTTTGTCCAGATCAATGTCCGTGTTCTTTATCACCTCAAAGGTGCCGTGATGAGGAAAGAGGGAACCTGCACCGTTGTCAAAGCACATTTGGTCGGGGTCAGACAACAAGTTAAAAGTGTGTTACTTTGTAGAAGACAAAAGAACAACTTTGCTGTGAATAAAGTCTTTTACAGAGTTGTCTGAATGTACGGTACATTAGAGGCCTCATCACCTGCACTGCGGTAGCTGAGGTCTCCCAGGATCTTGTCTCCCACTTTGCGTAGTTTCCACTGTGAGCGGAGACGCAGCAGTTCAGAGTTGAAGTCCCTCTGCCTCCTGTTCTCCAGGTTCTCTGCCACTGACTTGGTGAGTTTCTCTGCTCCCTTCAGGAGGAGCTGCGCTGCTGTGGCCAGTGACTTCTTCTTACTGATCAACTGGAACACCTGTGGCGTCTGCACAAGGACAAGAAAACACTGTTATGTATGGACCCTGGTGGGTTTGTTATGTCAAACTGCTTGCCAGAGAAGGTGCTCGGACCGTCACTATGTTTAAATATTGACGATTAATATTCTTTAGCGTTTTACCTTGCCAGCTGATGGATCCTGAGACACTGGGTCTAAGGCCATGTACTTCTTCTCCTTCACTACACTGAGCACATCATGGAGTACACACATCTCAGTCAGGGCACTGCGCAGGTTGTTACGCACCGAGTCCCAGGGCCAAAGAGATGGCTGAAACTTCACTTGGCCTGTGTAAAGAGACCAATATTATTTGAGTAAAAAGAATCCATGTTGACTCTTATATCACAGATGAAAAGAGTACATTTTGTTTTAATTCAATCCATCCATCTGTCATCAATAACCAGTTATCCTGTGCAGGACCATGGGTATGATAGCTGACAGGAAGTATTATGTTTTTATTATTTATCAGAACAGATTCTCCCTGGATAAAAAAAAAACAAAACCCTTACCTTTCTGGTTGTAACATTTTAAAAGAAGCTAATTTGTAAGTGTTGCAATTGCTACGTGGCCATTGTTAACTTTGTAGTCTTGCCACAAGCTTAGTCACCATTGCATTTACAGGACAAGAGGTTACAATATGACCTCTGAGCAGCACTTCTTATTCAGGGCAGACTGGGCACAGCAGTTTCTAGCTGGTTAGTGGTTAGCAACAACAACAGAGGAAGAAAAGAATGACAGACATATAGAGGCAAGACGAGATTTACTGCACCAGACAACTCCTAGTGAGTCAGGCAATTCAATTACTGTACTTGCAACATTACATCTCTTCTAGAGTAAACAGTTGCTAATGGTGAGGCTGAGTTGATATGTAGCAATAGAAAAGCCAACACGTGGCTTCTTTGAAGAATTACTGAGATTACAACATCATGTACCAGCTTGATGAAGACCATGTAGCTAAAAACTGTCTGGTCAGCAGATTATTGGGGAAAGGTTGTGCCACTTTTTTTCATTAGTGAGAGGGCCGGACAATTACAGTTCAGATTTTACTTTACACTGTAGATAATGATAACTAAACCACCACTGCATCTAATGCAATTCAGGTTTTAATATATACATCTACTTAAATAGCTGAATTTCCCAATACTCCAATACTGCCTGGTGTTCACCTTGCAATTAACCAAATTAAGTGATTGCACCATCTGAAAAGGGATTTATCAAAGTTTCATAACATTGTGAAGTGAAATGAACTGATCTGACACCATGACAAACTCTCCTTTGTAAAAGGTTTCATACATCTGCACTAACCTTCCTCTTCTTCTGGTTCCTGCTTGCCCCATTCGCGGTCCCTGGGTTCACCCAGTTCAACCCCATCCTCCTCTGAGTCAGATCCCTGGCTGAAGTCAATTCTTTGTGCCAACTTTGCCAAGTTCTGGGACATAGACAGAGGAGGGACATATGTCTCCGTCCCATCTAGGGCCACTTCCTGCACCTGCTTCTCGCAGGAAGACTCGATGCTGACCGTCACTGCTGGACCCCCAGACATGATGACAAGGCTGAGATGAGGAGAACAGACACAGGGATTCAGTCGTCAGAGTAACTGAGACACAGTTAATAGAAGTAATTAGGATGAGGATATCTCTGCAACTGAATTACTTTTTAGCCTAGTGTGAATCAGACAAAACAAAACAAAGTCACTTCAGAAAAGTAAAAACACAGATTTAAGTTGTCCTGTTCAGTCATTTACTTTATCGGATTTCTGCAATGTTCTCCGTGTTAAACTTGAGACAAATTTAATACCACATTTTTTAAATAACGTTTAATGGTCATATCAACTAAACTCTGAAGGATGTCCATGAAAGACAACATTATCAACAATGACGCCAAAAATAAACCATATTATAGATATTTTTTAAGTAAGATCAACATGCACTATAATTTGTACTGTCCATAACACCAGATGTCTAGAACAATAATACTGGGGATTGGAGAAAACAACACAATATTATTTTAGCTGACTTTGACTGGCAAGAAAAAAAACTGAAAAGAACTCAAGACTTGCTAACGTTACTTATTTTAGTGAAAGAAGGTTTTTTTTGTGTTTCGGTGTTTTCTATGACTTTTCAAGACTGCGATTATTCTGCTTATTTTATAAATCATGACTCTTCGGGGCCTGCTGCTTCATGTGTTAAATGGAGGAGTTTGCCTTTAACACTTTCAAGATTACAGACAGTTTATTATCCAGTAGCATTTTTTTTTTAACTGAGTGTGTGTGTCTGTCTATATCGAGCTAACGACAGCAGCTAGCGTTAGCCGGCTGCTAACCTGACAGGATAAACAAAGGCGTCCGGAGCTGGAGAGAAATGTACAAATGACAACACAATATTAAACTCGTGCAATTCTTACCACTCAGATTCACAAGACTGCAGAGTATAATAGGTCAGTCACTGATATTGTGGCTGAATACGATTCATTCTTCGCCCACTATACAGGGATACGCGCACTTGACTTTACTGTCCCCTGCAGAACAGTGGCAGTGCGGAACGATAGTTCCGGATCTTATGTTCCGGTGTCAATTTTTTGCTGCTTTGTTGAAAATTGCTACCGCCGCATCAACCTATAGGTCTATATATCAATTCAAACTACCACATCAAAAAATGCTACTTTTTTCTACCTCTGTATATCAAATGAAGGCAGTAAGTAAGCGTTTTCTATGATGTGTAGGCTAATTAAATTTATTTCAGCTGTTGCATATTTTGATAGTCCAATAGCATCCTATCAAATAATGCTCCCGCTACTCTATGCATTCATGTAAAGGGGTGGCACAGGTCTATGCAGGCCGTCGACACCACACACTACAATCTACAACATAAATCCTAACCAAAAGTACAGTACTCATGTACTCCAAAAGCCTGAAAGATTGTTTAATTAAGCCACTCTTCCTCAAAACCAATGTAGAAACTTTTTACAGTCTATGGTAGAAACTCAGGGCAACAGATACAGGGTGAACTTTGTGCAGTTTTTTATGTTTGTTTGTTTTTAATTGTTAGTTGTTCTATTGAGCAATTGAAAATACTCTCAAAGAAGGTAATACAGGTGAGAAATTAAGTGCAGTATAAAAATGCAAAAACACTTTGCACTTTGGGTCTGTTCATATTAAGTTGATTACATTTTTTCGATAAAGTCACTACATTTTGGGGTTTTGAGACACATTTCTAAAGGGAGGGGGAATAGTTTGTGGGTAGGAACCGTGGATAACCGATTCATGGTAGGAACTAAAGGGAGACATTTTGTTTCCGACCGGAGCGGGTACGGCGGGTAATTTAAACCACCGGAAGTGACGTTGTGAACAAAACCGTGCAGTTGTTTCGGTTGGAGGAGGTCTGGTGGTAAATAAAGAAAAAGAAACTCTTCGCGTCTGTTTTCTCTCTCTCTGGTAATTACTTGAGCATCCCTGGATTAGTTCGCACTTGTTTTACGACTGAAATGTTTTCTTAAAATGTCGGCGGTCGTGATGGTGGAGGAGCACCGGGCTAACGGACGAGCTACCTGCTGTTTACCGTTGTCAAGCCTCCGCCGACAATGAAGAGGAAAGTGTCCAAACTGAGACTGAGCCCCAACGAAGAGGCTCGGCTTTTAAGAGAGGAGCATGAAAGAAGGAGAAAACTGCGAATACAGCAGGTAAATAAAGTCACGTGTGGCCTTTAGTGAGGCCTTGCTTCATGTCTGATTAATAAACAACATAGTTTACGCAGGAGAGTTGCCACTTTACATAACTTAGGTCTGGCTGCTATTACCTGGGATTATTTTCTTGACTAATCGGCCAATCACTTACTATATAAGGTATTATAACCAGTGAAAAGTTCAAAAGATAATAATTCAATTCAATGGACGATAAATTAGTCTGATGGTAAGGTGATATCAGCCGCATGTATTGGGCACAGGGTGTCATGAACATGAACAGGAGTGTCTATTAGCACTGGTAAAATGTGGCAACAGCTTTGTCCTGGTTCAATTTCTCAAGCTCCTTTAAGACAAATATTTCAAAAACAAGACTTGATTTAATTGTCATGGCCATCTTTTTTATGAAATCACCTCCTTGGAAAGTCTTCAAAGTCTGTTTTTTCATGAAACCTCTTGGTCACTATGAGTAATTTTTGTATTAACCTCCAGGTACGAGAGCAGCAGCGGTACATTGCGCTGCAGATCCGTCAGGCGGTTGAACAGAAGCGGCAGCATGAGCTGGAGCAGCTGGAAAAGCAGCTGCGGCAGGACTGGGAGCGACAGCAGAGGGAGAAACTGGACACCCTGCAGAGGTTATACCAGGAGAGCCTACAGCTCCTTGGTCAGGGACACAGGAGTGCTAAAGAAAACGTAAGATCTTGGGCTAAAAGAGGACACTGCAGCTATGTCCTCACCAGCCAGAGTTTCTTTTGCTGATTGATTGAAGATACTACACCTGCTAATGAAACTGTCACAGCTTTTAAGGACATTCCAGTCAGTCATTTCAGATTTTCCATACAAATGAGTCCTGTGAGATGTATTTTAGAGCATCTGACACTAAAATGTACAAAAACTCAGTATGATGATAAACTAACTAAAAGATAAATACAGTATTTGAATAATTTATTTGTGTGCCACTTTTATTGATCTTAACCAGGAACCCGACTTGGCAGCCATAGCTAAGAAGGAAGAGGAAAATCACACCAAAGCAGAGGAACGTTATCGAGAAGCTCTGAGGGAGCTGAAATCACAGAGGCTTAAAGACACTGAGAGACAAAACCAGTGAGCAGCATGCTTAAGTACAGCACAGATATTTTACTATAGATTGTTTATTTGTTGAATATGAATTATGTTCCTTTGTTTTTCTGTAGACTCATCAATGCCAGGAAGAAGGCACTACTGTCAGAGAAGGAAAGATCGGCAAAAGTGGCCAGCCTCCCCCCTCCCCCCTCTAACCTCATTCAGGTGATTATTAATGACACACCTGACAAGCCAGCTCTATTTGTTGGCTCACGTTTTGGTTAACTGTCCAGAGACTACTAGCCAAGTGCTGTAAAGGTTTCGCTGAGTTTGGGCTAAGTGGTTTATCAATGCTTCACCTGATACAATGATATCACAAAAGGTACTGACATGGCAACTGTAATAGATGTAACTGGATGTATTGCCAGAGTCATGAATTTGTATTGCGTTAAAATTCTTTTCTTTCGCTGTTACAGCATATGTAAATCCAACATGATATGTTATCATTTGTTGGATATGCAAATACTCATAATCTTTCAGAGGTACTAGTCCTATTGTTATTATTGAAACAATAATACAGTGGAGATATTACGATAAAATGGTTATGCTTTAGAGCAACAGATGGCCAGATTTGCTTCTGATTATAAAATTAGCATAAGCTTTCTGAGCTGTACAGTTCAGGCTCTTTATATTATTATTATGGAGTCCAGATGAAACTTAATTGTCTTTTTCAGAGCATTGATTCCAGGAAGTCACATGTCGTTAAGAAATCTGATGTGAGTGCCTTCGCTGCGACTCATTACCACATGTCTGAGAGCTCAGTGGACAGGGAGGCAGAGACAGAGCAGGTAAGCCGTGTAATTTTCCGCACTTTACTCCACGTTTCGTTAGTGTTCGCTTGTTGTCTTATCTGGAGTTGTGTCTGCAGCTTAATGCCCACGAGGAAGCTGAGCTGGAGGCCAGGAGACTGCAGGATCTACAGAAGGAGGAGCAGAGGAGGAGAGAGGAGCAGCTGGAGAAGGCTCGTCTCCGAGGGAGGCAGGCACTGAAGAGGGAACAGCTGGTGCAGGTACAACTTACTTGTTACTAATACATAGTTCACGTGTCCAACAGATTTCCATCACTGTAGCAAACGCTAAGTGACAGTAGTGACAACAGTGTGCACCAGAGATAAGACACCTATCATCTAAGTCATAAAACATTGGAGTGGTGCATTTTACATGGATGTTCTGTCTTCATGACTGACACATCAGTCACATAGATACAGATACAGTGTATCCTAGCAAGGGGTTAATAGGAAGACAAATAGCTGTTGCCTGCAAATCTTTAATGGTTTTGTAATAGAAGGAAATGTTTTGGTGCTGTGTTAGTGCAGCTCTTTGTGTCTGAGCAATTTGATGTATTCTTTAAGGATCGTGAGCGTCTGCTTGTTGAGCTGGAGCACATGCAGCAGACAGACCTACTGAGGAGGAGACAGCAGGTGTCTCAGATGCCTCCTCAGATCTTCCAGCCTCTCTATAAGAGACAGGAGACAAGGGAGGACTTCCAGAGGGAGATGGAGTTTGCCTTTGAGGACATGTATACTGGAGAAAGGAGTAAGTTGTGTGCAGCATCTTGATATGAATGTTTTGTAAAAGAAAAACATACACATACAAAATCTATGCAATTTAGTTTAAAACCTCAGAAGTCATTTACAATAGGAGTTGCCAGAGGGTTGAGGTCTGTCTTTGTAGTTTGTCATTGTATTTACTTTGTTTTGTCACAAAGCAAAGATTCTGATAGCAAAATAGTCACAACGTTTTCATGGGACATGTAGTCTGCATGTATGGTTTCAGTGGAGCCTCTCTAATTCCCACCATGTCTGATTCCAGGGGTTAAAGGTGACCTGGTGGTCCAGCTGGTGCCCGAGCCTCTGCCAGCTCTTTCCACAGACGGCCAGGACCAGGAGCTGGACATCACACAGGATGAAGTCACCACACAGGGAACAGAAAACGCACAGCATGACGCTGAGCAAGAAGCTGCAAGTACTGAGCAGGAAATCTTAGCTCAAGGTGAAGAGAAGCTCCACATACACATAACACATGAATTCCTTTGCTAAGTTGCTGTGAATTATAAATCCATACAAAGGACGTGCATGTCAAATCATCAACCCAAATCCAATCTGAATGTGTAATGTGATAATCTTAATGAAACATCTTTGAAACGCTTAACAAACAAGTGTTTTTCTTTCTCTGCAGAGGAACCCTCCAGACCTCCTCCCAGACGAGCATTGAAGAAACTCCTGGATCGTATCAGGAACCAGAGGAGTCAGCGTACTGGAGCCTGGAGTCGTGCTCCTGCAGCCAGTTCACCAACTGCCTTCACTGATCAGATCCCAGAGCGGGACACAACCATAGAGACAGGTTCTCTGACCAGTGAGGAGAAGGAGAAAGAGCCGCCCACTGAACTACCTGAGCCACAAGGTCGGTTATCCAGAGTCACCTGAATAAGTAAAACAGTGTATATTGATATTAGATAATAGTGAGTTGTTTTTTTTGTTTTTTTTTACCTCAAATGTTCCCCCTACTCACATTTACTGTCTATACCGTGGCAACTTCAGTGTTAATAATAATAATTTTACACTACATCACGGTGTTGCTGATATAAAACAAATCATCTATTTTAAAAATGCCTGGTTTGTCACCTGTTCTTTTTCACTGTGTTTAATTCTAACGTTTGCGTTTACTTGTTTTTAATTCCATCAGTGTTGGAAACAACAGAGCAGTCGACAGCAGCAGATACTCGACTTCCCGACGTACTCGCAAACAGAATCCAAGAATTTGAAGACGAACGAAAGAAAAGGGTAGGTGCTATGATCAGACTTTGTTGACAGTGCAGACAAATCTCCACATTCTATATTCACTATACAGTTTATCAAAGCCTCCACAGCCCGGTTCACTTGTTATCCTCACAGCTGCGTATGGTTGTTGTGATTGGTCAATTGGTTTGATCCAGGGGTTCCTCATTACTTCATCAGTCCAGCCTCTGTCTAAAGCAGAGGGGATTGGGCCTTTTCAGAGGAGACCTCACATCTTCTGCGTTTTTTTTCCCCACTTCGAAACTGTTTTCTTCAAAGGTTTACAGAATTTGGATTTTCTGTAGTTATGTCCAAATCAAAAGCAAAATGAAGATGAGTATAATGAAGGCTGATGGATGTCTGCTGAGGGACACAGGAGCCTCGCTCTCAGTTGGCTCTTCTCCTTCAAAGTGGATATTCAGCAAAACACTGTTGTTGTTATTGTTGTTGTGTTGTTCAGGAAGAGGAGCTTGAGAATGAGAAGCAGAAGCAGATGGTTTTGCTCCAGGAGCTGGAGGAGCAGAAAGCCAAACTGGAGCAGATGCTGCTGGAGGCTCAGCAGGAGAGGGAACACCTGAAGGCTGCTGCAGATGCAGCACAGGAAGTGACTGTTAACCAAGCAGACGCACCTGTCCATGACCTGGACATCACATCTGTCGCCTCTGGTCAAGCCACTGAGGTTGGTCAAAATTTTATTATAATGTTCTTTTTTAATCTGGGTTTAGAGATTTTTTGA
Organism: Trachurus japonicus; assembly: GCF_045865225.1. Taxonomy (NCBI): domain Eukaryota; kingdom Metazoa; phylum Chordata; class Actinopteri; order Carangiformes; family Carangidae; genus Trachurus; species Trachurus japonicus. The sequence goes on from NC_140919.1 coordinate 27,475,692, forward strand.
TTTCATCTTGCTGGTGGCACTGACTGTCTGAGGGAGTTTCTGAAATTATTTTTGTGTTTGATGGTGAATTTTAAAATTTGTATAGCCCAATTGAAAATAGACATTTAAACAGGGGCATATATGCTATTGTTAATATTCCTGACAAATTAATAACATTTTTTTAATCTTAGTAGTCAGCCTTTTATAAATATCTTTGGAGTATATTTAGTACAGTTACTTTAGTGATGATTGATGCAACACTCTCTGCAGCTGGAGCCTCCTGCAGGTGAAGACGACCACACCAGGAGGATCAGAGAATACCAACAAAGGCTGCTGGAACAGAACAGGTGCGTTCAGGCCTGACAACACAATACCTGATACCATGATTCTCATTGTGGGGTTGTCTCTCTCACCAGTTTTCCACATAGTTAGATCTCAGACAGTTTGATTGACCCTGCTTATGTATTGTGTTGAGCTTACCCTTGCTGTATTTACCATAGTTAAGAGGATTTAAAGATGGTGTGTATCATGCTGTTTACATTATAAATCCCCTAAATTAAACTTGTAATTTGAATAACATTTTACATTTATTTTTTGGCCTACTTTTTTTTTTTTTTTTTTTTTTAAGGATTCATCAGCGATCAGTGGAAGTGGCTCGGCAGCGTCTGGAGGAATACCAGCGCGCTCTACAAATACGTTACAACATGACCTCCTTGTCTCTGCTGCCCACTGTCGTACCTCCAGGCCTCGGTCGCCCTCCACAGCACAGTCCCCTGTTAGTACCCCCTCCACCTCCTCTACAACACCCTCCCCCTGCAGTGGAGACATGTTTTCATAGACAACCACAAACCTCAGTGGAAGTTCCCACAAGAGAGTCTGACATGTTGGCTTCACCTCCCCGTCCCACTGACTCCAGTCTGAGCAGTGGCTTTGAAGTGCTGCAGGATGAAGCGGAGTCTGATTTTCTTCGTCTACGGACCCAGAGACCGGTCTGTGCCTGGCTGACTGACAAGGTGATGGAGAGGGTAACTGAGCACCTTCCGGAGAGAGTGAGACCCTCCTCGCTCACCACAGAGCCACTACCTCACAGTGTGTTCACACCACGTCACTCGGCCGTCGTCTCACCCCAGCCAGCCTCTGATCCCATCAGAGTCTTTAGCCCCACCTTTGCGGATGAGGCGCCTTTGGTCCCAGGCTATGCAGCAGCTCAGCCCGGGGCCACGTTGCATCGGCCCCTGCAGTTGGCATCCCCGAGCTCCAGCGAGGACGACATGGAGAAGCAGAGGAGGGAGCTGCAGGAGGTTCAGAGACGGGTGCTGGAGCAGAGGGAGGCAATGGAGCTGCAGCGGGAGAGGCAGGAAGAGGAGAGGCAGAGGCAGGAAGTGGAGATGGAGCAGATGAGGTGGCAAAGAGAGACGTTGCAGGCTCTGATTCAAACTGATACACAAGTAAGTGTGTAGACAACTACTCCTGCACTGGTGTTTTGTTACTGTTCAGAAGACAAATTATAGCTCACTTCTTTACTAATCTCAATAAAAGCAGCACATAACAAAATGACTTTTCTCACTTGCATGCAGACAGTTCCAGAGGCCAAGAGTGAAGTGTTGGTTTCAGAGAACATCAGTCAGACTCGCCTCCGATTACTGGCGTCCCTGCTGAGAGCTATAGAGGAATCTAATGGAGGCACGTTGTCACATCTGGAAGACCCTCAGGAGATAGATGGCTCCCCTCAGCAACATCCATGTAGCAGGGGTGAGACAGGTAAGTTGTTGATAGTGTTTCCCCACAATTATGACACAATCTTCATTTCATAATGTCAATTTTCTACTCTACTCTGATTTTACTCTCTGGCGATGACAGTGCCATATAGCCTCCTGCAGCTTCATGACTGGCTACCAACAATTGAGGAACTATGTGGGATTTTTAGCTTAACTCTGCACATTTTTACCTTAATTAAACAGATTTGGAGTAATTGGTGATGGTTTGTAACTTGTTACGAGGGAGATGGAGGCTCTCTGCCTTCAACGTAGCGTCTCTTGGCTGAAAAACAACCTTGCAAGATCAGAGCTGCCGCCCCGGTGTCCCAGCTCTCGTCTCTGCGCACCAGGATACAAACGCACTGTAACCCATAATCTCTTGTTTATGACAGATTAACTACACAAAAATACACGCCATAACATCATATATGATATATAACGTTATGTACTGCTCTATTGATTTATACTTCATTTAAAAACAAATGCACATGGCCTGGAGGAGGGTTAGCAAGACAGAGGAAAAGCGACCAGACTTGGATAGTTCCCCTTTAAATGTGCCATCATGGCTTTCATGGCATACATATAGATTTCATTATAAAACACTCAAAGCTGTAAAGTTTTTCGCTTTCTCCTCAGAACCCGTCACTCAGACCGCCGTTCCTGCTGGACCTGTCCCACTGTCTGTCCTCCCCTCAGGACTTCTCCCTCCTCCTCGAGCAGCGAAGCCCCCGGTGACCCGTGTCAGGCCGGGAATCATGGAGCTGATGACTGAACAACATGAGCTCAGTGCCATTCAGGAGGTGGAGACACCAGCCAACATCAGCCAAGTGGCAGGTTGGCTCAGACCCAGAAACACATGAATAACATGCTGCTTTTTTTTCACACACCCAAACCATGTGTCAGACTCTGGAGAGAATCGTGGGTTGATTGTTGTTTCCCATCGACCAGGCCCAGAGGAAAGTCTGACGGCTCCTTCACATGCTGTGGACTGGGATCCACACGAGGAATCGGATTCATCTGAGACCACTAACAGGACTCTGCAGACGCCCTCTGAGTCCAGCAGTGATCATTGGACTGCTGAGAGACAAAGCAGCTCTTGGACAAGGAGATCAAAACATCTCACCTTGAGAGAGAGACTGCTAATGGGGGCTGACTCCTCAGACTCTGGTATGTAGGATGCAGGTTGGGGAGGGGGTGGTGGTATTTTATTACAAAACAAGACAAAAGCGTCAAAAAGATATTTACACTTGATTTAAATATTGTTTTCCAGATTCAGCCCTGAGAGTAATCTCACCACTCTCCTCTGACTCTGGGAGAGGAGCCGACTACTCTGGTCGTGCGATCACAAGCTACAGGTCCTTCACAGAGGTAACCAGGGCAACTGAACACGTACACAAACTAGTAATGGCTCTTTCATGTTTTTGTGGCAAACTTCTGCAGCAAAGAAAGGAGCGAGACAAAGAGCAGTGACGGAGCGTCGTCTCCTCTCTGTTGTTCTCTCTCTGAGGTTCACGTGTTGTGAATCGGTGATGAAAAAATAGCCAAATCTGAGAGCTGGAGCACAACCTGTGTCAGCTTGTGATTACGCTTGAGAAGCTTTGTGTGAATGTGTGTGAGTGAACTTCTGTGTGTGCGCGCGCATGTTTGTACTTCTTTCTGTGTGTGTGCGTCTGTGTGTACTGAGCGATGATGTCAAATGACTCAACCTGAAGTGTATTTAATCAAAATACATCTGGTGATGGTCTCTACACTTGAACTGAGCTCAGTGAATGTTTGATGTGTGAACTGTCTGTTAGTTTAGTACATAGTTCTTTGTGTTAATGTTTAATGTTGATGTTGTTAATGTGTGTCTCTGTCTTTGTATGTGTCTGTGTATGTATTTGTTCTTCTTTGTGTGTGCGTATGTGTGTGTATGTGTACATCTGTGTGTACTGAGCGATGATGTAAAATGACTCAACCTGAAGTGTATTTAATCAAAATACATTTGGTGATGGTTTCTACACTTGAACTGAGCTCAGTGAGTCTGTGATCATGTGTGAACTGTCTAGTTAGTTAGTTTGTTAATGTTTAACGTTGACCCTGAGAATGTGTGTGTGTCAGTCTCCCCACAGGCCTCCTGAGTCTGACTGTCTCTCATCCACCACCATCTCCACCGGCAGCTACATCACCACCGACCCTGAGCAGAATATTGGTGAGGAACAGGAGTGTGTGTGTGTGGTTGTACACATGTAGTTGATTTGTACTTGGAGCATAGAAACATCCAAGAAGTATTCATGTCGGAAAATGCCAGTAGCAGGAAAAACGACCTGTTGGAATAATTGCTTCAGCTCTGCACATGACAACATGTACTTTCAACTTTGTTCTTCATCTCCCTCTTCTTTAGATAAATCTCCAGGAGCTGGATATTGTGAGGAAGAAGGAAGAGGAGCAGACTTGCGTCACGCCTCTTCTCCATTTGCTCAAAGCTCCTGTATCAAGGAGGGCTCAGCTGCAGCGGCCGTAGACTCTCTGTTTAACGACAGCAGCATCCAACGCATCATCGACAGATACACAAGGGAGCTTAACATCTCCCTCAGCACTGCTGGGAGAACCACAGGTACAGTACACCAAGTCCACATGTTTCTTACAAGGATCCCCTCTCATTAATCAAGCTGATGGATCGATAGCAGGTCTCTGTCCTGGTGTTGGTTTGGTGCAGCAATTACTAACATCATAGTGAGACGGTGCAATTACAGCATTTCACGCCGGCCTCACTCACAGGTCAGAGGTGATGATCCTACAAAGTGACAACTCTCAGCACACCTGGTAGATTCCTGTGACATGGGGTCATTGAAATTCTTAGCCAACTGTCTGCTGTTTGGTGCTGAGCAGGTTGTGCACACTAGATTTTTAACAGCTTCCTGCTGTGGCCCTTAATTGTTGCTGTGCTTATTGCACATATTTTACATCAGAAGATGGTACCATGTCAGTGTCTCTTTTATCCCTCTGCAGACAGTGAAGGCTCGTATGTGGAGGAATCTGGGTCTTCACTTTCACAGCTGTCTCAGGTTCAAGACTCAGAGAGAAGTGGGGAGCTTGAAGACTCTGCAGGTCGTCGCTCTCTTTCCTCACAAACCAGTGGCCAGGTCAGTGAGTCTTAAACCACATGGGGAATATTGTAACTTATTCTGGGGCCCAGCAGGGAAAGTTTGGGAACCACTCTTATAACTGATGATATTAAGTTAAAAAGTGAAATATGGTTTAATTAATTAATAATTAATTGTCACGTTTAAGTCGCAGGAAAGAATCGATCCGGTCCATGAGCAGCTCTCAGGTGGGGACCTGTCACAGGCTGAGGACCCTGAGCAGGATTCTTTCAGGCCTCTGATTGGCCAGCCGGCAGACCAGTCGTCCTGTCTGGCCGCTGACCAGAGGAGCTCGGCCATGGAGCGACTGGTCGGTCAGCCCTCGGCTCACTCGTCCATGATCGGTCACCTTCCGGGTCTGCCTGCTTCAGTGAGCTTGGATCAGGGTGGATGGGATTCCACTCTGAGTCGGATGATCGGTCAACTCTCGCATCAGTCCAGCTTTAACTGGCTGAGTGGCGGGCAGGACTTTTACGCAGACCAGCTGATAGGGCAGTTGGTGCAGGAGCCGTCGACCACATGGTTGGATGAAGGGCAGGAGGAGAGTGTCATGAGGCCGCTGGTCGGGGAGCTGGATAACGATCAACACAGTGGAAGCTCAGGTAAAATGTGCAGTAAGGCTGCTAAATGACCTGAAGACAAGAGTTCAACCTTTTGAGTGTGTCAAATTATCAGATGATGCCCATCTGTTGAAATATTATTTTATTATTACAAATAAAGGTCAAAATTGAGTAATTAAATGGACTTTGTCGAAGTATAGAAAAACGATCTGAGTTGAGAACTTGTTTCTGTTTGTAGACGAAAGAACTCGTGTAGATCTCGGCGTCTCGACTGAATCCTGTGTGCCGGTGTACACAGCGCTGCCTCCTGAGGCTTCATCACACAGCTCCACCATCCCAAGTGTGAGTCAGAATCCAGAACACCAGGAGCTGCACAACCGAAGCCGTCGCGTGGACTTGGGCCCAGAGAGAAGTGAAGGTGAAGATTTGTTGGTGGCTGCTTCAGAAGGAGAATATGACCTGCGCCATATCTGTGTGGTGTCTGAAGTTCATTCAGTTTTTTGCTTTTTTTTAAACTACAGTCACTTTGCTTTTATCTGCATGTGTTTAACTGCACATTATGTCCATGTTAATCACTTTTTATGTTAGTTTTTCCAGGCTCCGACTCATTCCACCCACTACTTGCTGAGATCACCCACAATGAAACAGTCGACGCGTCCATGACCTTTCACCTGCTGGAACACAACGTGCCTACCTCGCCTGAAGGACAGCCCGCCACTGAGAGACGCCGTGTCCCCACCCCTCATGAAGAGTCTGAAACCCACTCTGATCCTTCTCCTGAACGTCTTCGAACTGAACACGCCGTGTATGAATCCTGCCAGAGCCAGCCCCAGGAGTCTGTGCTCACGCTGGACGACACCATGAAGACAGATGTGGAACTAACAGCTCTGAATTTGTCTAATTTCTCCATGCGTGATGATTCACCCGCTCTGGAGCTGCCACAGCCAGCAGCAGGCATGTCTGTAGAAGCAAACAGCATTTCTGAAAATCTTCAACTTTCAGGGCCATTCAGTGACCTTTGTGCTGAAGAACTGAAGTCTGAGCAGGGGGATGATAAGATATTGGTATGATTTCTGTGATTTAATCTCAGAAAAAGGCTGAACATCTTTTTAAATATCTTGTACTCATGTGCAACATCTTTGGCTGAACTGTGTTGTTGTCATCTTTGATCTTTCCCTGGACATCAGGAAGGACTGAGTGAGAAGGGGATCCTGGAGCAGTCACAGATAACCCTAGTGAGCCTGGCAGACACCACGCTGCAGGACCAAGAGACGAGCGTCACTGAGGGAGATCCAGTTCAGGAAGACAAACTTCCACACATGGAGTGGGAGAAAGGACAGACAAGCCAAGAGACAGAGGTAACTGTATATGATATCACAAATCTGACCGATCTGTACATAATAAAAATACCTGTAGCCCAAGTCCAAAGCGTATGTCCAAATAAGATGTGTCTCCTACAGGAGGCAGAATCCACACTGTTAGCAGAGGACATAGTGGAAGACGAGCACCAAACACACCAAGGTAAAAATCACAGCTGTGAATATAACAAAATGAAAATATGATGGGGGTGAGATTTGGATTTTTAAATATGGATGTGATCGAGGACACAAAAGGAGTAAAATGCATGTGATTACGACTTTGTGTAAACATTGTACATTCATGTGTGGAAAAGGGAACATTTGTTTTTTTTCTGCTCTTTTTCTCTAATATTTAGTGACCTTACAGAAGTTTGAGTGGGGGTCTAGCGGAGGTCAGCAGCAGGTCAACCAGCAGAAGCGCAACGCTCTGCTCCAGAGATCAGCCCGCAGGGTGGAGGCCATCAAGGCCAAAGGAGCTCTGGCCAGGATGAAGCCTGGGATCCAAACTTCATCTGAACCCAGAGAGAAGTCTAAAGCTGGGAAATGTCAACCAGTCTGTAGTGAGACAAAGACTGAACCAGAGCTTCAACATGAGGCTAATCGCAAGTCGAAGGGAGGACGAGCTGAGCAGCAGCAGACTGAAGGATCCAGCCTCAAGCTGAAACAGGCCCAGCTCCCCCCGCCAGGTATGTGAGCTACATACAGACCGTTTCACATTTCATTTCAAATCACAGCATTAATATTATGGGAGACAGAACACGCAATCTGTAGATCCTTAATCAGGAGTCTTCCCCCAGACATTTACCATTTCAAACTTTGCATTGATTTGTCAGTAATGACACTTGAGAAACTTGAGACTGTTCACCACAAGGAACTGCTTTAATCTGATCAGCTGCTCAACAAAACACGACCAGTAATACAAACTGTTGCAAAAAGGCCGTTTTCCTTTTCTATCTTAAAGGGACAATGAGGAGTTTTGGAAAAGCGAAGCGTTTTCACACTACATTTATGAGCCTCCGCGCGCACCGTAAAATTCTTTGACCGGCGCGAGACGGACTCATGTTTTCATTCATCAAGAATTAAAGTCAGAGGTTCGAAGACGATCACATACCGTCGTAGTTCCGACCATATACGGCGATTCAGCTGCGTTATTCTCATGACTTGCCACAAAACCGAAAGTAAGGAAATGCTGGTTGGCTCGACCAGAATTTCCGCCACCATTAATAATGACAAAATAACGATAGAGACAGAACGATATATTTATCGAAAATGGGCCCATTAACAAGTGTGGGTAGCGGAGATTGAGACTTTTTTATAACCGAATAGAAACTCCTCGTTGTCCCTTTAAAAGTTTGGCAAACCAAATCAACTTCCTGTTCCTGTTGTTTTTTTTTACAAAAACAATCGAATGTTAACTGTATACCTCTTTCTCTGCTCATCCTTTACTCATGTCTCTGTTCACAGAAACTTTTATTGCCCTGTGTACCTCTGTACTTTATTGTGTATTATTTAGGCAAAATGAGAACCTGAAATTTGATTTAAATATTAGATTCCAACTGTAGTGATAATTAACAAGGCAACTTCAGTTAACTTATATTTACATATTTCTGCCAGTGCGTGATTCCAGGCCGAAAAAGATGGATGTGTTGAAGATCCACACACCAGAGCAAAGAAAGCTGGACGTTTCTGAGATGCACCAGAGAACTCGGAGGTACTGCAATAATATCAGATTTTAACCTTCAACATTTTGAGCTAAAAGTAAATATAATCTGTAGACACTGTACACCAACCACACACTCTACAGATATTAGTCTGGACGGTTCATTTCCAAAGTCTAAAACTGCTTCTTACAATTGGTCATATTATATTGAGGTCTAAGTAAAAACATGCATTAAATATAAATGATGTGGTTTTGACAGAACAAAATGATGCAATTTCTGTGTGTGCACTTGTTTGTGCAGACTGTACGAGCAGCTGGAGGAGGTGAAGCAACAGAAAACAATCAGGGGCAGACAGGAAGCTAATGCGAAAAACAGACTGAAGGCCAAAGAGTTCCACATGGTAAAAAAAAAAAGTCTGTAGCAGAAGTTGCTCAAATTCTGAGTTTGAGGTGATATTGAAGTAATAGTGTATGAAATGTTTTTCCTCTCTTCACAGAAAACCTTACAGAAGCTTCGTGCCAAGCAGACTCTGCAGTGACCGACTTTAAATGTTCTAGTTTTACTCATGTAAATTTAGTTTTGTAAAGTTTTATCAATAAAGAATTAAGTTATTTGAATCTAGTTCTGCACTTCATGTATTTGTATTAAGTAAAATATCACAGCAGGCACCTCAGTCAAAACTTTCAGCTGAGTTTTTAATAAGATGAGACATTCATCAAGTCATTTACAGGTTATACAAAACAGTGGTAACGTTTCCAGCATGAAGCCTCTGCTGAAGGCAAACTGAGGAGTGAGTGAGGTCACTTTAGATTTAGTCTTCTGTTCCTGTCCTGCTACTCAAACACCGATCACCTGCAGTTAAACGCAGCTGAAGACATGACCGGCTCATACTGGCTGAGACGAACATGTTGTGGTCATCCATTTGTGATCATTTCTCCAACATGCCTCCACTTCTGTTAGTCTGTTAGATCAAAGTCCTTCCTCCCCACATGGCCACAGATTCTAGTTTTGGTGTTTGGTCACATGGGGCTCCTCCCACAGAAAGGCCAAGGTGGTGTATTATCTGAGCTGTGCCTCAGTGAGCGTTAGAGTTTGGAGAAGGTTATCGTCTTTGGACTCTTCTTCTCCATGGCAGCCTGAGCTGACTTCATCACATCCTGAGTCTGGAGCATGCTCATGTTCCACGTGGCCTGGAGGGACAAATGAGGTGGCGATTAGAGTCGGAAAGGGAAGCGTCATTCACACCACGATACTAATGGAAGATGAGCAGAAAAGCGTGCCGTTGTTATTGTCTTTATTTTGAAAGGGCATACGATGATCTCACCATGTAGTCCAGTCCCTCTGTCACGCTGTGGTCTCTGGAGTAGATGAGGTTGATTTTGGTCCCCTGCACAGCTACAGGGCTGCGACCGGCGATCTCCTCGGCCATCTCCAGAGCTCCAGCCATCATGGCTTCCTTATCTGCAAACACACGGCTGGAGACAAAATGTGGAGCATTTAAAGCAGCACTATAGCAAATAGAGCAGTAATGGCAATAAAAAAAACTGATATACGCAATAAATATGTCCAGGGGAGCCATAACTATCTGTACACAAAAACGGTGTAGTGCCTGTGGAGCAAATGCAGAATTCCTTTTTGTTATAAGACAAGCTGGCCCGGCGCTCAGCCCCACCTCCTTAACAGCAGGCTATGTAAAGAGGACAAGGATGTTTACGTCTGATACGCTGCACCACTGGCCCCATCTAGTGGCCGAACAAAGAATTGGAATTTGTGATAGTGCTACTTTAAAAATAAGGGGGGAGCTGCCGGTCTGAAGTGAGACCAGCTTGCTGGCTAACACACATTACAATGAACAACACTGATCCTGTCAGCGCTGTCGTCTCTGCTGTGGCTCGAGAGTTTAGCAATACATGCTGTTGCAGCTCATCACTTGTTGAGTGACTGATGGTAAAAACAACGACAGAAATGTGTAAGTGCATCATTCCGTGGATGGTTGACAGTCAGGTGTGTTTACCTGACGAGCCCGCTGCTCTTGGCTTCATCTGCATACATCTTCCTGGCCGTCAAAGCCAAGTCGTTCACCAGGCTGCAGAAACAACAACAGCATGGACTTAGAGCACACGTAAAAGGATTTGGAAATGTAACCTTGAAGGGGTTAGTCACTCAAACATGTTCCTATCAAGAGCTTTTATTTTTCTTCTTAAATGTTCTGTATATTTCCATCTTCAGACACGTCTCTACATCCCTCCACAGTCATATGAACTATCTTCAGGGCAGAGGAGAAGGATGAGGTGATGGTCTTTCCCCCCACAGAGCCTCAATCTCAACATCATGGAATCGTATCAAACTGTGAAAAAGACACTGACTCGTGTCTTTCTCTCTGCTGCACACACAGCAGTGCACAGCTGGTTGTTGTGTGGATCTGTGTAGCAGCTGCTCCGGTTGTTAAAGGGCTCAGTGTGTGGGAGCGATGTCCTGTACTCTCGTCACTTTTAAACGATTCACGCTCACATTCAAACAGACCGGCTACAGGCTCAACAGTGAGGAGGAGCAGAGGGTGTGTGTTTGATTTACTGAAGAGGTGTGTTTACCTGCGGCTGCCGATGACTTTAGGAAGTCTCTGCAGAGTCCCAACATCTGCGGCAAGTCCAATATCAACTTCCTGTGAAGCCAGAAGACACACTGATGAAGACTGTTGTAACATTATCTTCAAGTTTCATATCATGATTCATGATTTTTCACCTGTAGTCTTTACTACATAGGCGTTTATTTAAGTCTCACAAATGTAATTAAAAACCCTGTCCTTATTTCTATATTCTTAAACACTTGTCTGTATTTCATAATGTTTATTTCCCTATAATTAAACAGTGTGGTTGAGGATGATACAGGTTTTGTGAAAAATATTTTTTTACATGGAACACTGACATGTCAAATACACCTGAATACATCCCTCAAAGATACACAGATTCACAAATAAAATAATCAGAATGGAGTATAAAAATAAACATAAAGCCTTTTCCTTGACTGTCATCCTGTCAAAGTAAATTCCAACTTATTCTTGTTGTCTTTCACATGCTTGTTTTATTTTTCAGCTCCTTCATCTATTCCCATCTCTTCATCTAGAACCACACTCCCAAATGACCAGTGTTGGGTGCACATGAATGAACTCACCTTGATCTGGAACCAGGCGTCCTGGGTGCACAGGCGGATGTCACAGGCTGTGATCAAGTCCACACCTGCCACAGAGCACAACATCCACTGTGAACACGACTGTGTACTAACAACAGGAACTGCAGCAGCACAGTGATAGACATGATGTAACAAGTAACCCTGACCATGGTGGTCTAAACCTGGACCAGCTCTATGCAACAGGAAAACCAGAACCTTAATTCTCAATGCACCGATGCTTTCACTCACCCCCTCCGACGCAGGCTCCATGGACGGCCACCACAACAGGCTTTGGACACTACAGGGAGAAAATAATAGCAATAAGTAATTTCACAGACAATCAAATATATTTGGTGCCGTTCAAACAGACAATTATATACATTTAACTGCAGCTACTGATAATTGAATATTAAGTTCAGTCATTTTGAAGCATAATTACCAAACACTTCCTGTTTCAACCTTTTCAAATTAAATAATGTTGTTCTTTTCTTCATTTCATGTTATTAAACTGATCTTTAGGACTTTGGACTGATGCTTGGGCAAACAAGCATTAAGAGATTATAATTGTGGGATAAGGGGAATTATTATTATTATTATTAGACTATATGAATAATCAATTTATGAAGAAAACAAGTGGCAGTGCTTAATGTGCTAAACAGAGACACTCCTCAGGTCAGACCTTCTCAATGACGGAGAACGTCTCTTGATACTGGGCGATCTTCTGTCTGAGGTTCCAGGAAATTCTGGCAGTGTCGTCGCCCTGTGGCTGGAGTATGTCGCCGGCCATGTCCATCAGGTCAATACCTGGACAGTAACACAACACAGACAATATATCAACAACTCTATGACAAAAAACAAAATAATTTATCATTAAAAAAGTAAAAACAAGTGCCTGATACACACCAGCTGTGAAGATCTTCCCTGCTCCAGAAACCACCACCACTCTGCACTCTGGGTCTCCAGCTATTTCATTAAAGCAGTCCACCATCTCACTGGGAGAGAGGATCAAAAACAAAAGAACATCTCTGTCAGCATTTTCACATAGTAAAACATTTTTCAGTTCTTTTATCAAGTGTCCTTTGATTAAAAAGACAAGAATCTGCTCACAGTGAGCAGATTCACAACACAATAACACGCTCCATTTTAAGTCATGTGTAAGACAGCTGCTTTTTAAAATGTGAAAAAGAATAAATTGTCCAACAACTTGTACTCCACTAAATCTAACTTAAGTTTAATGATCCAAGGTATCAATGAGAACATTTCAGCATATTCAGTTCAGACAATAATTTATATAATATATTATAAGAGAAGAATAATTGCCCTGTGTTCATCTACCACAAATGATTGTATGTTTATTTAAACTGGCCGTGCCTCCAGAAGGCTTTGTTCATGGCGTTGCGTTTCTCAGGCCGGTGAAGCTCCACATGTGTGACGGACTCTGCCGGGTGGCTGATGGCCAGGGTGGTGTAAGGAGAGGTGTGGCCCACTGAAGACGACATGGCTCTGACAAGAGACTGACTGGACAGCCGCAAACTCCTGTCTGAGGTGAGAGAAGGATAACGAATAAGAATAAAACGCGCTGATTTAAACTGCAGCAACAGCACAAGACTCGCCTTTAGCACAGAGATAAATGGATTAATCTGGAAATAAATCTGAAAACTTATCTCTGATTAATAATCACTTTACTGCTTCTTTCAACAATATTCTCATTCCAGTTTTTCAAATGTTGAGGATGAGATCAATAAGTGTGATTGATTCTCTAGTGCAAAATGTTAAGATTTGGAGGGTAACACTCATGCAAAGAGTTTAACACAGGACTTCCACTGGTCTACAGCAAAGGACAATGACAAAAAAATATCTACATCAACTCATCTGCAGATTATTTTTAATGAATAATTTTGCATTACTACTACTTGATTATTGTCCATGCAAAGTAAGGTTCAACAGCTGGTATTTTAGTGCACAACATACAAAAATAAGCTCTTTGCATGTTGCATAAAGAAATCCTGACCTTTCACCTACATCGCCATTCACGCCTTCTGTTTACTTCACTGAAAGATATTTTAGTCACGAGTTAAGGGAAGTGAACAAACACGTTTAAACCTGTGTATAACACCAAGTCAGGTTTTATATATTTACCTAAATAACACAGCAGTCAAAACATAAAACATAACACACACGTACACCCACACACTCTCTCACACACACGACACTTACATTTCGTGAGAGTCGACCTGACAATGACTGACAACATCGCAGGTGTTCAGGTTGCAGAGTCCACAGTCTTATTAGATCAATAAACCTGCAGCAAACAGAGAAGTGACACAGATATTAGCCTGCTGCTTCACATTAGCCTGGATGCTAACTGCTGCACATAAACTACTACAGTCTCACCTGCGTTACAGTCCGAAGAGTCCGCTGGTGGTCAGAAAACCCGACAGAAGCAGACACACGGGACTGCGATAGAAAACAGAAGTTTTAGCTTTTATAAGTGCAGTCCAAGGTAAATAACCTTTATGTCAACTAGCTCGACTCAGCCTCCTTGTCAACCTGATACGGTGGCTGACGAGGCTCAAACTTGAGAGACGAAAAAGCGAATGTCAAAAGTCAGTAAATAATGTAGGCTACTGTGTGCACAGTCGAACCCTGCAGTTACCAGTTTATAAAACGGACCACATTTGAGACAATAACATTGTGTTTGAGTGGGACTCTGACCTCAACAAAACAAAAAGATACATTTTCAGCTACATCACTCAGTTAAATATCAACTATGTTAGTATTTAATTGAACACTCGCTGAATATTGGACAAACTTGGACAGTAGCCTGTACAAATGAGTCCTACATTTCATTGAAATCCTTCATTCTTAAATAACTCTGCTCTTCCTCGTATCGCTTTTTCTTTATTTAAAAATGTAAAATAAAATAAAATTAAAAAATGAAATATTGATGAATGTCATTGTGAATCTGACTTTTAACTTGAAGAGTGAAGTTTGGAAAGAATTTGTCTTTATTGTCTTTAGTAGTGAAACATTTAGAGGACTGAACTTTGCGGAGACTTTTTACCTTTGCACCTGCCTGATGTTGTGCAGCTTATTAACATCTTCTATATTCCTACTGTAACAGACTTTATGAGCCACTCAGCTACTGACCTAAACCCCATTGAACAGATCTGAGGTTAACTGGGACACCCACCACCAGTTTGATATATATTTGAGACAACAGGGTGAGTTACGTTCACTGAGGAGAGCTGTGGGAAATGGGTGAAGGCTCCAGTAAAAGATAAATAAGGGGACTGTGGAGGATCTTCTTCAGATGGGCTACTAAATCTTCTGAATCACCTTAACTTTCAACTGACAAGAGTCAAAGTCATCTTTAAGATTTTACTGAAATATACAAGTAGATAAAGAAAAACTGTGGCTGGGTTCATGAATACAGAAACTGACGTACAAGTAAAAGTCTCTTCTTCTTCTATAGTTCATGTCTTCTGCTGTGGGTGAAACTTGTGTCCATATCAAAGCCGTCTTCACTTTGGGCCACCCATTGTCTGGCACCTTGGGGAGCCACTGATGCTCACATTAACTGGTTTAACTGGTTATGTTTTTGTTTCTTTTTACCTTAGGCTACTCAAATTAAGTCAAGAGTTAAACATACATTTGTCAGTATATTGAATAAAACACAGACACATGGACAATAATACACAACAAAACCATTTTTTAAAACAGTTTTAAAAGTTAAAAGTAACATTCCAAAAAATGCTACATAACAGGTGCTTCAGGGTTTTTCTGGACAAGCTGTTTGTGGATGGGCCTGGGTGGTGCCGTGATGCGCGCGGCCTGCGATACAGTGAGTAGAGCGTGTGGTCCGTCAAGGGTGTCGTCGCTGATGGTCATGTCGTCCATCTGCTGATGCACCTGAAGCCTCAGCTGCTGGTTCTCTTGCCTCAGGGCCTGTTTCTGTTTCTTCAGAGTGTCTCGAACCAGCAGAGCATTTTCCATGCGAACCATCAACTTGTGAAAATTTTGAAACTCACATGTCTGCCACAGAGAGACGGAGAGGTCAGTGAGGTTGGCACTGTTGTATATAAGAGGACCAGGGAGACCTGACAGCTAGGATGGCAGCCTACCTGTCCTGGTTCCTCCCTCTCGGTCACAGAGGTTTCACTATCTGCAGCTGATGACAGTGACGATAAGGCCTCCCTGTGCTTGCTCTCCAGCTTTTGGCACATATCACCAACACGTAAAACCTTCTCACCCTGAAACAACAGAGATCAAGAAGACCAAACACTGAATACGTTATGCTGAAGTGAAACAAATCTCCTTGCACGGCCACAGGTGGTCAGGTGCTGTTCGGCAGCAGGAGTAGGCTATATTTAATAGGATGAAAAATAAGCAACCACCGTTTATTGAAGGCGAACAACGCGTTTCGCATGTAGCTTTATCAGGTTCCTGATGACGCTACACACTGCTTATGTTGCTTATTTTTCATCTTACTCAATATGTTACATCAGATGTGTCCGTTGACAGAGTGAGTGGTTTCACCTTGGCGATCACTGCCTGCAGTTTCTTGGTGGCGTTGTCGCTCCGTACACTGAGGCTGATGAGCTGTTTTCTCGCCACTGAGCGACTCTCGTTCAGCTGCTGGGAAAGCTTCTCTGCCTTTTTATTCACTTCGGCCCTGATGACCGTCAGATCTTGTTCCTCTGCCTGGTTTCTTGTCTTATTCTTGTTCAGCCCTTTCCTGGTTTGAGCGAGTAAGCGCTGAGAGTGAGGAGAAACATGAGGAGTTTTGGAGATTTGCTTAAAGTTGAGCACATGGGGAGACAGTCACATTATATCCTATCTGCAACCTGTGTTAAAATTATTATTTTATCATTCGAATTATAAGAGTCTCTGAGGATTGTTGTACTGTCCTCACCATAAGAAGCACTTAAATACAATGCAGGACAGTGTTATTAGATCAAGTCTGTGCTTTTCTGATTATTACTGGAAAAAACAGCTCCACTCTGTGACTCAAAAGTCCTGATAGTACATTAGAAAATGCAAAAACACAGCCATTGAAGTTGAAAAAAAGAAAGAAAATGTAATATAAATTATGATATCAAACCAAAATATGTCCCTGAATCATGTTATGACATAATAATTGTTTTGGGTTTTTTTTTGCACTGACCTTCAGCGCCTGAATTTTCTTCATCTCTTCAGCTTTTATTTCAGTGTCCCTCTGCCCTCTGTTGATGAACTTGTTCAGTCTTTCTTCCTTTTTGTGGCAGAACTGCACAGCCCCCCGCACTATTCTCCGGCGTCCAGGGGAGACTGCCTGTGCACAATGAGGTGAAGAGACAGGAGACGAAAGAGAAACAAGACAAGCCTCAGAGAGTCAGCCAGACTCAGCCAGGACACCACTGGGTACAGCTAGAGAGAATTGCTGCTGGGAGATACCTGTGCTTCAGCAGCCTGCTTGTACATTTTAATGCTTTCTTTGTACAGCTTGCCGATACTAGTCATCACTTTATTGTACTCCTGCTCCACAGAGGATATTGCGTCTACCAGGTGAACTGGTTCCTTCTGAGAGAGGGCAAACAGCCGCTTCCTGAGAAACACACACGGTTCAGACCGGAGGGGCAATGAACAGAACAGTGAACTCAATCCATAATTATCTTATAATTATCTCCCCTTGTACACAAGGAATTTGCACTTGACTTTTGGTCATATGAAGCATGTGGGGCGTTTTATGTCTCTATGCAGTTGCATTTTGACAATTTGTCATTGTTTTATGTCTCCTTGTAGTTGTAGTTGCCTTTTGCCTCTCTGCTGGAGAATTAAGTCTTGTTAAGTCTCTGTTGTTTTGTTTCCCTTTGTGGTGATTCTGTGAAGTGAATACACAGTGTAATTTGTCAGCAGTTACCAGATGAGAGCTTTAGAAGTACCTCACTCAGTGATGGAGAAGTTCTTTGTTTGGGATGTGACACCCTCACTATAAAATACTGTTGGAAAAAAAACAAGGACTCTGCCAAAATGGAAATTATTTTTGCGCTCTATATCACAGCTGTCTGTAGGGGGCGCTACAGCTCCTCAGCCTTACTCCTTGGTGTAGAACTCGGAGTTCAGCTGCTGCATGCTGTTCTCCCAGTGCTGCTGCACAGTCATCATCTGTGTTTCATGCAGGCCCCACAGACGCTCCAGGCGCTGCAGGTGCATCCTGTGCACCCAGTTGGACTGACGCGCCTTCTCCTGCAGGTCAAGCAACAGGTTCTGCAAAACAAACAAGCAGCAGGTAGGTAGTCCATTCAGAGTCAACAGCTTAATGTTCAGTGCAAGTGACTGGGTAGATGTCAGACAGCAGCTGTTCACCTGAATGACACTGTCCAGTCCGTCCATCTGACCCTCAAACGTCTGCCTGGAGGCAATGATGTCTTCACGAAGCTGAGGGTCTCGAGTCTGACGGAGGATGGCCCTCCAGCCCTCATTCAGCCTCAGCAGGTTTGCTGCTTTGCTCTTCTCCTCCTTCTCCAAATCGTCCTGGTTTTAAACAAGAGATGTCAAATGTAGATAATGAGCTACTCGGCACAAGTTTCCACAAATTTACTTTTCTTAGACAATTAACTGGTGCCGGCTTCCACAGGAAATTGGTGAATAGTGTGTGGACAGTTGAACTACTAATGAAAGTTAATTTTGTTCTTCAATTTTGTTTGTTTCTTCTTTAACTGTGAAGCACTTGGTGAAATCTGAATGTTACCCTGAGGCCCTGTGCGACTGACTCCTCTCTCTTCTTGGCCATCTCCTCCTCAGTCTGGGACTCTTCTCTCCCCATCTTTCCTCCTCCACCCTTCTTGGCTTTCTTTGGCATGATCCCTTCACACCCCTTGTCCTGGTGCCAAGGCTGCTTTGTTTAATAATCTGGCTGCTCTATAAAACATATCAGACATTCAAAATCAGACAGAAGCATGGTTTCTTGTTCTCTTACGTTAGGCTACTTCCCTTCAAGGTAAATAGCAGCTTGCTCTAAGTATTCACAGCCCCTCACTTCCACACTGCACCTGTTGAATAATGTTACACATCTAGCTTTGGGCAGTTAGGCTAATTTTAAAAAACAATATCTCATGCTGATCTTTATTCACATCTATGGGTTTTAAAAAGTGAAATCAGAGACTATGGAGACAGATTGCAATGAGAACTTTTTTTTTTTTTTTTAAGAGAGAGAGAGAGAGAAAGGGGAAAGAATTGTTTGTTGACAAGTTTATAAATGATTATCAAAACATTAAAAAACATAAGACGTCTACGTTGTAAACCTCCCAGCCGTTACGTAACTTGGCGTGCCACCATACGTTGAACCGGTGTGAATAATGTTTGAATGACATTACCCTATGCATTTAACCGGCACATTTTGAAAACACGCTGTAGACTCCACACTGCGTGAAGTGAAATACAGACTGTAGCATACACAAATTGTTTGTTTGTTTTACTCACCTGGAGAACTCGTTGATAAAATCCGCCTTGAAATTGATCAGACTTGTGCAGGAGGATTATCAGCAAGTGGCGTTTCCAATAGCAACAGCTTCGACTGGTCACGAACGCTGTGACGTCACGTCACCCTTCTCCAGACTCTTCTCAGCAGCGGTCAGCGCCCCAGCATCCATTCCTGTCCGACATCCTCACCTGTCCAGGTGTGTCATACAGACCACGGACCTCAGCTTTCACTCGACGGTTTCTTAGTAAAACGACATTGAACCTGCTACTTTTGGACCCATGGGTCGTATTTGTTCACACCTTTGTCTCTCCTGTTTTCTCTTCCTCCTCATAATATTTCCTTCCCTCCTTCTTCCTAATATGAATAATGTCCACTTCATTTTTTCTCAAATATTCCCATGTCCACATAAACATAATGTGGAGAATGTGAAAGAGAGATAATAATATCTCCTCAGTCCTCAGCTATGCACGGCTGGGTGGGTCACTACCAGAAAGGCATCCATCACCTGGACCTTCATATCAGGCAGGACCATATGGAGATGTCCTCTGAGGAGCGGGCCTCTGCTGACCAGCCCCACCCCGCTCCACCAGTCTGGCCTGGACCTGGGTGAGTTGGTACAGGAGTCCCTTGATGAGCTCCCTTAACCCAGAGTGCCACAAGACTCATAAGAGCTGGCACTGCAGGTCCTTCTCTCATGAGTCTGTGACTGTAGGTTAGGGACCTGGAGCCAGAGGCAGAGGGACATTGAAGGCTCTGATCTGCCCAAATATTTAACAATTTAAGCTTCACTTTTTCTCTGGTGAGCACAAAACAGTTCAAACCATGAAGTCTCCTTGATCCCATGACATGTTTTTAGATGAGCAGGAGGAGGTGCATGAGGGCAACACGTCTCCAAACTGTCTCATGTTGAAGCTAAACATTTCATGTTTCAGATTCAAACAGATGAATTGAACCCATCCAGCTGGTTTCTGGGATTTAACTACAGCCTGCTCCTTTCCTATTTTCATTTAGAGTAGAGGTGGAAGATGAAGAGGTGGTGGTGGGGGCATGTTTACAAATCCTCGTTTGGTCTTTTGTATTTTACGCTGTGCTTTCACATTTGCCGTTTGATGCTGAAAACCATGGCAGTGTAATCTCCCTGCATATTTCAGCTACAGTCATTTTGAGGCGGTAAACATTTAGCCGTCTTTCTGTAATATCAGAGGAGATCCAAGCATTTTGGAAGGAAGAGCAATTTTGGTACCTTGCTCCTGGGGTTGTCTTGGCCTGCGTTGTTAACTGCCTACGTTTGCATCTGAGAGGGAGTCAACAGCTGGCTGTGTTGCTGTCTGATTTAATGGTGAACAGACCGACAGTGGACTGGGAACATGTTATTACAATTCAGGTCTTACTAGTCAAAGATGTTGAGAGAACAGTAACATCTGAGATGTCAAATTGATAAAGATGGCACTGGGAACTTTAGGTTTTTTATTTTCTTAGAACAAAACATTTCTCCATTTTCATATCAGACATGGAGACGCACAACTGAATCTGCAGCAATTAAAATAACACAAAAAGAAATAAGTGGGCTATAATAAAAGTTTCAAAAGACAGCTCTTTACAAAACCACGTTGTCCACTGCCACTGAACCACCTGAGCATAAAACCTTCACATACGCTTCCTCACGTCAGGTTACTGTATAAGCATAATACAAAAAGTAAAAAGGACAACTTAATACCAAAGACACACAGGTACTAATACTCTAGAAACCACATCTGGGGCATAAATATCAAAATCTTAAATGCCCGTTAGCATTTGTTAAATCAGCTTCATATACCAAATATAACGTGGGATCAATTACATTGTGAACAATAATATCTCATTGATATTGAAGATCAATTTTCCCCAGGTGTGTTGCAAGCAGTCACGATCTAAGTACATGTGAACATGGGAATGGCAGACCAGTCATCATCATCATCATCATCATCATCTTCATCCTGGCTAAAGAGTGTGTTCAGTTGGCGTGCTGGACAGTGGAGAAGCACAGTTTGAGGGTGTAGGGGTAGGGGCCTGCTGCAAAAAAAGGGAGGAGAAAATCAGGCAACAATAAACTCGACTTGTTTGACCAATCAGTCGAATAATTATCTCTGAATTAAACCAATGACTGTTCACATCTTAACCAACCTGCTCTAGTCCAAGTTACTCCAGTGATTAAGATTAAGTGCCATAACTTTAACACTGTCTTGATTGTAAGGCTACTTTCAGATTATTACTGTACAATAGTCCCACTTAACTTTGTGTTATCTACCATATGTGATCTTGGATCTCATCCGTCTCAAGGTACCTGAACCAACAGCCACTGAAACCAGACTGTTGCCTTTTGTAAAAGCAGGGACAGACTGTTCAGCAAACACGTACCTGCGTTTTTCATCTGGAAGTGGTTCATCATGGCCAGGGCCTCCATGGCGTCGTTGATGGACTCCCACTCCAGCAGACCTGAAGCACTGCGGTCACTGGGCGCTGCACCACCTGGTGGTCAGAGGGGTCAACAGGGGTCAAACTTCAGGATCCTGCTCTAAGGCTTTCACACACTCCCAGTTCTCAAACACAAGAGTTTGTGCACCTCCACTTTTTATATTAGACATGTGTCTCGGCTGCTCTCATTTCTATTAAGGACTTTACAGGAACCACCTCACACAAACCTTCAAATAAGTAGAATCAAAGCTGCTTACTTTTTCCTGTGAACATTTTGACGTTGACGGGACACTTGACACCGATCTCATCACAAATCTGTAAAGAGCACAACATCTATTAACGATTTTTTATATACAAACGACAGCATGTAAAACACTTGAAACAGTTATTTAGTTTTAAAAAGACTCACATGTATATTGTGAATGAACAGTTCAAGTGAAATGCCCACAGAGATGAGATGAGTCAAACTCCCATCATACACATTTCTTTCTACTGACCTGAGAGAACACCTCTGGAGTGACATCTGGCTGGGCATTGAAGAAGTGCAGTACATTGCTTGGGTGCTGGATGCGGTTTTTGGCTGCCTGTTCTGGTGAGGTGAACCTGTTGTTCCTGGAGCCATGGAAATCCTTGAAACTGCTTGTGCCATCGTCCAGCTCATAGCACTGACCGGGTACGATGGCTTGCTGCTTGGACACACTGTGGGGAGAGATAATTATACATTTACTTTTTATGGCTCCTCCAATATTCTTAAAAACTCCACAGCAGGATTCACTGCTCGTGGACAACAAGAACTGCTTTGGGAGCAGGGCGGGTTAAACTCACCACACATTCAATTTCTGTCCAAAGAGGAAGTTGTTGTTGAGATGAGTGATAGCACGATCCACTGCATAGCAGTCTCCCATTTCCACCATGGCAGCCCCTGGCTTGCTCTTCATGAATTTCACCTGTGGAAAAGCGTCAGAGGACAGGATTGACCAGCTTTCTACAGAACAGTGGCACCCTGCTTCAAAGAGACAAAGATTCATTTGCACACACATTGCCAGGTGTGAGATGACAGTTTGATGGTTCATTATCAGCTTGTCAACATTCCTGATCTTTATCAGCAGGATGAGGAAATAAAGAGATGAAACTTGCTACTATTTTAAGAGCAACTACTCAGAGACCCATGACAACGGCTTCTTTCAGCAGAAACACATGGGATTTTAAATGGCGAATTTAGAACAGATCCTAACCCTGTTCTCATAAAACTGGAATGACTTCACTTGCCCTTTGATGGCACATTTCTCCCTGGTGCCAACAGCTGGAACATTCATTTTTTCTCACCGTGCACAATATGTCCCTTTATCTCTTGTAAATACATTTCATTAATATGTTTGACACCAAATTTATAGTTGTAATTTTCTGTCTGTATATTAAATCACATAGATTTAATCTCTTGTATGAAATTAAATGTGTGGTACATTTCAGTGACGCCCTCTCCCTTCCCATCAAAGACAGACACATTCAAGTTTCAGACACTGACCCGCTCTACATTGCCATAGAGACAAAAGATATTGAAGACACGGTCGGCATTCATCTTGAGAGGATCCAATCCGTACACCATGACCACTGGAGAATCAGCGTGGGCACCATACTCGCCAGGTGGAGGGGGAGGTGGTCCGTAGCCTGGCCCGTAGCTTCTTCCCCCTCGCCCTCTCATCGGCGGCCCCATACGCCGACCTTCATAGGGCGGGGATCCGTAGCTCTCATCATAGCCGTGGTAACCACCTCCTGAAGAAGGAGACGGGGAGTAAATGAAGAGAAAATAAAATATTAATCGAGCAGGACAACAGTTGCAACACTAACACTAGTTATGAAGATTCTGGTCCCTGCTTTATAAACGCAGATGTGTATGTAGCCTAATTACAAATGAAAACACAGCACCACTTAACTGCCACTGTGTGGAGGACCCAGTTACCAACTGGTTAGTCAACCCAAATGCATCAGGTTTACAATCTAGACTGTCTACATAGAAAACGGGTAATGAAATAAGAGGGTATGCTGTGTGTTGAAGCTTGCAAGAGTCCAGAAGAGGTGTGCCTTACCGTACTCTGGAGGGTGATCGCCCAGCAGAGCAGGCTGTCTCTGGCGCTTGTTGGGGTTGGCATTCACATCCTCTATAAGAACAGGAGGACAAAAGAGAAGGGTAGAGAAAGGGGAAAAAAAGATAAATATGAC
Source organism: Trachurus japonicus (assembly GCF_045865225.1). NCBI lineage: Eukaryota > Metazoa > Chordata > Actinopteri > Carangiformes > Carangidae > Trachurus > Trachurus japonicus. Next base: position 27,499,439 of record NC_140919.1, read on the forward strand.
AACGAGTGACTGCAAACAAGGCTGACTGCAATCTGTACATGACAATGGGATGCCTAATCCCTTTAAAATACTGGATGCATTATGGTTAACTGACAGTGTTGTCAAAGTCTGCCTCAGACTGCACACCATAGAGTAGATTGTTTATTGTTAGGGAGGCTTTATAAAAAAGGGACTTCATAGTAACACCTGAGATACATACATGCATAGATGCAAGATTGATACATCTTGCCTCTAGGACTAAAACCAGCCACCATAACTCTCACATTACACTCCAGGCAGGCTACAACAGTTAAACCTAGGGGCTGACATTATCTTAGCAATGGGCCTTCATCTTCATTGAAATTAGTTGGGGGAAATAGGGAGGGGGCATGGGAATGTCACAAATGGCAAGACCAGTATTAGGTTCTCAGGAAATGGCCCTAAAATGAAAGTCTGAAAACACCCACAAGGTAAACCCTTAGCATCTAAAGAGGAACAGGGAAATGGAAAAGATGGGTGGATTGTTGGTGATCTAGGAAGTGAAGAGGGTTCAAGTTATCAAGCAGTCACTCTGGATAAGTGTCACAAAATGGCTAAATTTATAAATAAAGTTTGTACGCTCACACACACACACCTGCATTGCTCCCATTGCCATCTGCATCTCCATCTGTACAGGTACACAATAATCACAGACAATCAGAATGGAAGCCAGGTTAAGCAAATTAACATTTTTGTTTTTTTCCCCCTATTTCGGGCAAATGTGAAATTACCCATTTAATAACAAAAGACTGACGTAAAACCACTAATGACAAAGCTGTCTGTCCTCACATAGTAAAAGCAGTTTAGGATAAATGTGGACCAAAAACAAATCAAAGAAACGTCAAACTACAAAATACGGATGGCTTGGTACCTCTGCAGGTAACCAGCCAGGCTCTTGCCGACCCTACAAGCAATTTGGCAACAAAAATAGCAAAACATCAGCAGCCACTGTGGCTTTTGGATGAAAAGCTTTGCTGGCTTTGCAGGTATGTGCTGGTTTCTAACAAATTCATCATTGATTAAGCACACCCCACAGGAATTAATAAATTCACACCCTTTCCCCAGAGTAAAAATCAGGATTTAATTCCCACATTAACTGTTACAAATTTGTGGAACCACACCCAAAGATAAGATTCCTGATGGCCGTAAACTGCCAACAGAGGGAGTGACGAGACATACATAGCAAACACACACACAGTAGTTTTGAGTGACATTAGAGATGCAGGCTCTGAGAGAACCACAACCATCACCCTCTTCCAGAAAGAGAAAGATACAGCCTGTATGAGGAGGAAAAATGGAGTCATATCAGTCTTGTGTGGCGATGTTGGGTGCTGGGCTTTGGGGGTCATGTCGTGCTGTGCAGTTATGTTCCCTGAGGAGGGTCTTGATTTACTTACTGCATGCTTACAAACAGTGGGAGGAAGACATTTGCAGAAGTAGTTCCACCACTCTCCACTCAATTCATTTCATCCCATACTCTTATCCATTTCCTCTTTTGGTGAAACAACTCTCCACCTCAGGATCGATTTCTGGTTTAATCAAGTTGAAACGCCCACTGGCGGGGTGGTTGGCCGTTTGGCTGACGTTTCCATCCTTTTTGTTCCTTTTTGGAATAGTCCGCTTACCGCCCACTGGTAGGCCTTGAGGCTGCCATAGAGCACATTTCAGTTGGGAAGCCGGCTCCTCTTAGCCGCAAATTGCCAAACCTGCATCACATGGAAGGTGTTACACAGGTTCTAGAGACTTTAGAATATTTAGAAAAAAGCTGCACTCAAAAAAGGGAAAGCTAAACAGGGATGCAATGTAGTAAGAAAATCAGAGGGAGGAAAAGATGAAGAGATGAAGAAAAAGAGCAAGAGAGAAAAGCTGAATTCCATGTGGGAGAAACACATAAGGGTAAAACCAAAAATGGGCCTGACTGGGCTCTGAGTGTACTTGATGGTGTTGTCAGCAGTGTCTTGTCTTCATCAGTTGTCTTGTGTTGTCTCCAATGTGACTGGCTACAGCTCGATTCGGGCGTGTAAGTTGGTACGGCATCAGCAAGTGTCAGTGTGCTGCTCAAATGTTTTGTTTTCGTGATGACAAGCGTGACGAGCAACGCGGCCCGTGACAGTACAGGAAGGGCCGAGGCTTTAAACATGTGATCTTGGTCGACTGGTTAATATCAGTATGCGTCATCTGTTGTACTGATGTCTGTCACTACTTCTGTTTGGTGGATGCTGTGTCTTCGCTGGTATCAGTCTCCATTTGGTGTAGACAGTGGGGGTTTGTAGATGCAAGCTTTGGCCTGCTTCAATGTGTGATTCGCTTGTGTCTCAAAATGAAAAGAAAGCAGGACGGGGACAATGAAGGGGGAGGGACCAAGTATAGCTCAGTGCCCAAAACTCCCCTCCCTCTAGAAGTGTGCGTTGTCTTCGTGGCTCTTGTGCTGGGATGCAGAGATGAGGAATGAGTGGTATATCAGTCCTACATCGGCATGTTGAGTGGGAGGTGTCTTGTAGCGTATCCCCTTGTGTCTCTGGGGACATTTGGCCCTCTGTATGATAGTGGTTGTGTCCTCACTGAAGAAGTGGATACTGGAGATGGTGGTTGCTGAGTGGTGATGTTGTCAGCATGTATTCTGCCTCTTAGCACAAGTCCTGTCCTGTGCATGTTTTGTAATTGATCACTGATGTATTAGGAGGAGATAAGGCATTACATGATGTTGCAGATGCAGCCTGTTGACTGATGCTGGTCGTTGCCTCTGTTCTCACTTCTCAGACAAATCTCACAACAAAATTAGTTACAGACTAGGCTGTCTGACCAGCTGCTCCTGTCAGAACCACTTTGTTTTACTTTATTTTGGTTGTACAGAGGGGAACCGACTGTACAATGCCATTTGTTTTGGTTAGATTAAAAACAATCAACAATCAATTGGAGAATTTGATGGTAGAAGTTAGGTGGCAGTGGCAAAGACCACGATCAGTTTGGGCAAGGAAATTTGTGTCCACAGACCTAAATGTTGATAACAAACATCACCTATTAAAAATGGGTGATAACACTGGAAGTTTAAACTTTGAGCTAATGCACCTTTTTTCCACTCAAGGGACCCCAAAAATTGACAGGTATGGTAAGAAAGGCAGGAACAGCAAATGCTGACAACATGATACATCTGTCATGAAGACAAAGTTATAGTGTATAAAGGGGGATCTTGAACATGTCACTTAGCCCCACCAGACAAAAAAGCACATATTCTCTGTCTCAAGCTGCTTCTATAACAGAAACACAGGATTTGAACTAAATATGTCAAATTCTCATTTAGTCTATTTTATCACTTGCAGTAAAATAATATTTCACTGCAACTTTTTACATTTACTGCTAAGTAAAATAAAATTAATCTTCAAACACTATTACTACTAGTTGTATTAACCCACTGAAGACTGACAGATCAGACAGGAGGCCTCTTAATGTCTATGCACTTTGCAACAGCAAAGAATTCATATAGTAGTTAGATCACAACTGTCTACAAAGATAAAATGATCTAAAATGGCCAGTCGTCCAGCAAATAAAAACATGTCATTAGTAAGTAAATCTAAACAACTTCATACCGGGACAAACTAAATGCTCTTCAAGAGCAACATGTGTTTCTGTCTGCAAATGTGTTTCTGCCATTCCCACCACACAGCCGAGTTGTTGTTGGTAGTTCTCTGGAGTTAAGGTTTTTACAATTATCTAACCCATCTACTAATCACATCATGCTTCTAATTCACACTTTTCACTCCTGCTTATGAAGCCTGACTGTAGTGTGTATTGAGAAGTGTCAGAATACGACCCAAAGCAACACTTCAGTCATAATGCCACGCAAGTTCTCCCAAAATATAACATTTGATTAATTGGGTACATATTCAAATCCATCTACTTAGTAGCATTATCAGTGACAAGTGTTGTCTGCATCTTCCCATTAGCTTGCTTGCTGAAACTCCACACAGTGGCAGTAAGAGTACTTAACACTATCAGGCTTCTCAGCTACAAGAGTAGTGGGTTGGGAGTTTGAGGTTTTACCTGGACCTCCCAGGTTGGGGTTCGTGTAGTCCCAGGTATCTTGGTCATTCTTGAACACATTCAGGCGAGTGGGCTGTGGGAAAAGAAGTTCATATGAATACACTACACCAACCACAACTTATGCGTTAACCATACGTTGTGTCAACTTGTAAACACGGTGTGTTGCAGTAGTACCTTAGCATACTCGATCTTCAGCGTGCAGCAGCCAGAGTAGATGTCTGCACCATTAAGTGATGCCTTGGCACGCTGGGCACTTTGCACAGAGTCAAATGTGAGGACATGGTTAAGGACAAAACAGGATTCACAAGGTTATCTTGATGGCCGACTACCAAAACCCATGAAGGATAAAATAATAAAACCTGCACATGTCTGTCTTAAGTTCTCCAGAGACCTGGGGATGAGCCATGTAATGATAACTTAATTTATATAGCACCTTTAAAAACACAGGTAACAAAGTGCTTGATAAAACATGTAGAGATCACAGAAGACAAATAACAAAAAGTGTCATAAAACCATAGGAAATGAACGGCCCAAGCAATACAGCAACACAGGCAATACGATGTGCAGGGTTCTTGTTTTCCTCATGCAAAGCAAACATCTGTGACTGCTTTTGAGCATCTGTGAAATTTGCCTACATGTTCCAGAACAGTCTATACATGAAACAGGTGTTGGAAATTGCCACCACACTATCCGTTTGTTCAGTTAGAACTAGCGGTGCTGTGGGAATACACCAGTATTCAAACGGAAGGTCATCTCCATGTCAAACAGCACCCATAGAAAAGGATATTCAACCATTGCCTGGACGCCGTTCTTCCTGAAGATGACGATTCTCTGGACAGGACCACAGTTGTTGCAGATAGTGTAAAGGACATCCTGTGAAAATGTACAAAATTTAACAAACCGTCATGAACTGATGTCTACAGGCAACAATTTGATTTTGCCTTAGAATTTCATTGTTTATGCACATCATTTTTTCCCTTTTCACAAAGAACCCATTAATGACATTCTACTCAATTAAATAGTTTACAAGATGTCATAAAATAGTGCATATGTAGTAAATATCTGGTAGATTGACAAGGAAGATCTTAAATTGCAGTCTGTATTGTAGCTGTGCTCGTAGCATCCAGCTGACATTCTTACTATGCAACATGTTTTCAGCACAACTTTGAGCCAAAATCCAGCACATACAAATTAGAAAATACTGGCCAAATTTAATTAAAAATATTTACCGTAGTGATGGGGTAGATTGGATTCATGATGGTGAGCAGAAGAACATTGTTAACACTTCTCGAGTCGTCCGAGTCGCCCGGTCTGGAGATCTTCTGGCTAGTGGAGTAGTTGATAAAGGCTGGGTGGCCAGCAATGTAAACTTGGTTGTCTGCAGCGTAGGTTACAGCTGTGGATGATCCGTTCATGTCTTCATACTCCACCAGTGCCTGACGCTTCTTGGGCATAACCACCACATAGCTGAAAACAAAAGTAATGGTGGGCTTAGATAAAATGGCAGATACTACAAAGTCAGTTGGACCAATTTTGTAGCTAGCTGCCTTTAAAAACGTTGTTCTTAATGTCATGTCTTTTCTAAACCCCATGTTGGTTTGTCCGTCAAAGTTAGAAATCCATGTAGAAGAATGTCACCCCCCTCCTCTACGCAGATGAAGTTGCTTTTTTTTTTGTTCTACCTGATTGCTCCAAATTCTTGCAAAGCCTCCACAAGGTCGGCTTCTGTGACTCCGTCCACCAGCCCCCGGACATGCACCACAACAGAGGGAAGGGTCTTGTGTGGATCCTCATATCCCTGTGTCAAAGAAAACATGATCAATTCTCACGCAATACACTTAGTCAACTATGCAAGTAGTTTGTGGTCACACTGACCTTGAACACAGAATCTAGGTAATAAACAATTCAAGACAAAAATTTAAGAAATTCCCTTGCTGAGATATTGCATCCATGAGAATGGGTTAAGAACAGAACAACCTGATCTGTGGCTGTTTCTGGCACAGGCATAAAAAGCAACCAGCTGCCTGTATGCACCACCTCAACTGATATCAGACATTTACACTGTGATAGTTACAGCCAATACAGATCAGCCACAGATTTAGGGAATGTTGTTACTTAGGATGGTTAGCCAACTACAATGACAGAAAATAGGCACTGCATCCCTTTTCATGATAACAATGTCTTGTTAACATCCTTTATGTTATGTGCCTAACAAATAAAAAATTGTGCGCAAGTCAGTCGTTCTGCATTTGCCAACAAAAATAAATCCTTTGTCCACAGTTTTATGAGGATGTGTTAGCTTAGCAAACAATATGTACTTGACTCAGTTCTTAAAATTCAGGAAAACCATCTTGCTCACTTGTTGCAAAAAGCAGTTTTCATTACTTATCCTGGGAACTTTATATGCACCTAACATCTGCATTAGGGTCAATGACGTGATGCAACTGGTATTTTCTCATAGAAATATTACAGGAAAATAAGTCTGGACTCAAATGTGGAATCAATGTTATCCACTTCTTCATTGCAACACTATGCTCCTTGACACATACTATTTGTCACACATGTCAACACATGTTAGCTGTGTTTTTCCTGCTCAGCATCGCCAAAATGCATTAAAACTTAAATAGACAAATATATCTAAATTAGATAGAGGTATTTTAAATATCTAATAAAACGGGAATTTCTTAATTTCCCATCTTGCCAACCCTTAATCTGATGCCACTGAATCGTCAAGAAGAGATTCTGGACTTGAATCTACTTTAGGTGAACCAAAATCATATGTGGAGATAGTGCTGTTATCCAGTCCTCGTGTTTAGCATGGGTGTTAGCAAAACTACCATGTGTTGCACTGCAGTTGATTTATCAATGGATGCGGATTTTAAGTTTTACTGTTATTCTTTTAAGTGGCTTACTAACATCTTTCTTTAAGATGAATGAGCACGCCTCCTGCTTTATGAGGCAAAGAGCATGTGGAACTCGTAATTTGGCGGTTTTATTCGCCGATAGGGTCACTTTGATTCTCTTTCCTTGGCCAAGCTCCCTTTACGCAAACCTTTAATTAACCTCGCATTGCTCTCCAGCTGGGGGAAGGGGCCGTTAATTGCCCTGGTGACCTGTGTTTAATTTAATCGGCATTCCCCCTGATCTAAAACATTACTCTTGTTTTTAAAAGTACTCAAACTCTATGTGCAACCAAGACACACATGGCTCAAACACAAAGCAGAGGCTGGTTTGATGCTGACCGGTCTAATCTGATCATGAGCACGGTTATGTACGTTAGCTCGAAGCTAGCAGGCAGCTAACGTTACCGGCGCTAGAACAAAGCCGGGCTCAGACGAGGCCCAGCCGGGGAAACCGCCCTCCGAGGAGCCCACTCACACTGTACAGCACAGCCACCCTGACGAAATTTCCCCGTGTCCACCCCACAAATACTCAACATTGACCCGTTTAAGTTCATGAGAAGACGAGCCATGAACCACAACCTTTCGCTCTCCAACACATTTGACGACCTGCGACGCGTCGTGAGTTTTTTTTTTCCCCCAACGCGCATTTCAATGAATTAAAATCCACCGAGACGACTGTTACCGGGCCGGGCGGGTGCATTGTGCAACTTAAACTATTCCCCAATGCTACCCACACAAAACCAACTCACCGTGGCCATTCCGTCGGTTTTCTGTCTCTTCGTTGCCCTGCCGTCTTCGCTGTAATAACGGCTCGCTGCAGTAGCCATGTTGTCCCGGTTAAAAAGGATGGTGGTTGTGACGATCAACTGAAATGGACGGAAAAGTCAAGAAAAACGAAGCTCGGGTTTCCACGCCCACTAAGACGCCATCACGTACTGTGATAGGCTGAATCAGCTGCCAATCAATTTGTGACCAGAGTTGTAGCCAATGGGGTTACAGAAAGGCGGAAGAAGGCGATGACGCGACATTACAGTAGTTATCCAACGTTTATGAAGCATCTAGTAAGACACCCTGATGCGTTTGTCCAAAGCTGAGACCACTTCAGGGCCTGTTATGCATAAAATAACTGAGTCGAGTTACTACTTGACTCATTTTCCTTCAGCTTGGTAGCCCTTATTTGAAAATAGAGCATCGCAAGTTTGTTATGCTGTCCTTTGCTTGACAAGCGGTCCCCTCTTACAAGAGTTCAAATACAGTAAGAGCATTCATATGAAAATCCAATGACACATTACTGTTAAAATTTGTAGTGAAAACTGCAGCTAATATTCATAAATCAAGTCCCAACACACCTAGGTGAAGAAGAAAAAAAAGGCAATGATGTTTGTTGAAGAGGTTTATTCAAAAATAAAACTGCCACTGTCTTACCGTACAAGCCAGAAACAGAACCAAAATGTTGAAGCAGCCCTTACTGAAATCAAACTTGAGCACAGTATTTAATCTAAAATCAGGTCACAGAAACAAAATCAGTAAACACACGGGGAGGGGGGAAGATTCAGCAGAGTGAAGATGATCAAGGTTGTAGAAAGGGAAGTGCAGCACAGAAACAACAGTAGGAATGTGCCATCATAGATAAAGGCATGCAGGCCAGTAAGTATCTCTTATGAGTGGAAATAAACAGCATTTGAACTCAATAGTCATACTGGAGTGCAAGACAAAAAAAATTATCTATGCCGATTTTAATTGGGGGGGGGGGGTCTTCAGGCTGATAAATTTAAGCACAAGAAATAAAAGCATTTTTTGATACAATGTCCTCACCCTTGGGAACTGTTTCAATGGGGTTTCTTCAACTGCAGTTAACTGTATAAGCTGCCCAAACCACTGCTAAAAGTCAAATGCAACAATCAGTTTTACCTTAAAGTGTTGCTTGTCACATTTGCTACACAGCTTCCAAGAAGAAAGACGGCCTATGTCCGCAGCAAAAAGATAATTTAAAATAACCCCTGTCCATTGAAAACTGATGCCAGTCTGCTGTGTTGACAAAAGCCTAAACAATGTAAGACAGCAAAAAGAATACAGTCTATAGGGGGAAACTGAACCTCAATGACTGAGACTAGACAGACATGTACAAAAAACAGCTGCTTTAGGGCTGTAAAAAGCAGATGTGGCGCAGGGACTGAGGGTCGGTCTGTTAAGGAGAAATGTAATGGGGAGGGACTAATAGTCTTCTTCACTCAGTCATCTGCTGGCGTAGGGCTGCGGTTTGGACTTGCTGAACGGGAACGACTGAAACAGAAATGGAAAAGAGTTAGCTTGCCACAAGGGAGGCTGGAAGAATAATCAGAACAATATCCCACATTACTCAATATATTGATACCATTTTTTTTTAAGTGGATGGGCATTTATATTTAACTGTAAATATTTTTTCAACTTGTCAAAACCAAGATTCATCTCAAGAGCCACAGATTATTTTTAAGTGTCCAGGGTCTAAAGCTAAAAACACAAATGAGCCCTCAGGACAAACAGCTAATCAAATATATCATAAGTCTGCGACACCGTGTCCTTTAATGCTACTTGAACAGGTTGTCAGCATAGTAGAGAGATTTAAAACTTAAACCTTCAACAACTACAACACAGAAAGAGGGGTCAGCACAAACAGATGGAAACTATTCTATACCAAGACCAGAAAATTAACTACAGATTGTTTTGAGTATTAAAGGATATACTATAATAGAGAATAATCCTAAAATGATATTGATGTTGTGACATGTATGGCACAAGAAGAAAAACATATCTGACAAAGCCTCCTCAGAGATATCAGCCCATTAAAATTCATATTGCTTTCTTCTCTCGCACTCAGTCATCCACACACTCTCACATGCAGCCACACATTTGTACTCTGTGCATGCTTGTTAAATGCTCAACTTTAGCTGTGTCATCACCAGTTTTCCAGACTACATTTAAGTCTGTGCATTTTCTTTCATCATCAAAATGAGCTTGTCAGGGGGTTTGATTTTTGGTTACCTTTGGAGACAGTGGCAGAAACAACAAGTACAGAGAAGCGAAGGATGAAAGGACTGAAGGACGGATGACTACAACTTGGAGAAACACTGCGCTGGGAGGCTCTTGAAGACTGATCTCTCGTCAGCTCTCTTTCTCTCACTTTCAGAAGCTAAGTCAGAGGCCGTAGAACTCTGGTAGGTAGGTAGGGGGGTCTGGTTGGTAGGTTAGGATTAAAAAAGGTAGTGGTCGCACTCTGATCTGTGTGGGTCAGCCCTCTGGTACGTCTGAAGGCTGGCTGGCTGGCTGGGTGACTCTAGTAGAACAACTGTATGTGTGCGCGGGCTGATCTCGTCTGAGCGTGTGCGTCGGTTGAACAGACGGTCGCCCATTCACTGTGGGGAGGGTTTGGTCGGTAGGTCGACCTCTTTCTCGCTGTCTAACACCAGATGCAGGCGAAGGCTGATCTCAGGTCAGCTCTTAGTCACCCTCCCGCAGGACGTACACACCGCCAGCTGGCAGACCCTGGGCCTGGGATCAGCTGCGGTGTCTGTGCAGTGCTCAGCTCCCACCACACGCTTTAAAGAAAATATGAAAAATAAACAAAACTGTGCTGCAAAGATGCTTACCCTTAGTCACACCAAGGGTGTCGTGTTGTCTTATGTCAGCTAATATGTTTCTGAGTTCTCTTCATCTAGCCAAATTCAAGATAGAGGGAATTCAAATTTAAGAAAAAGTAAAACATTTAAAATACTAGCTCTGTTCATGTCTACTTAACAGTTAATAATCCAATAAAATGTGTGTCAACAGTTTACAGACTTCACAAAGACTGTCTGTCATGTGCTCTTTTTTCCAAGATCAACTGGGACTGATTAAGAGCTACATTTATGTTTAACAGTGCAGAGCTTGTGATTGCTGGAAAAGAGAGCACAAGAGAGAGGTCTAATCTTACATTTACTTTTACTTCTCTACATCAGAGGGCCCAAGGCCCTGTCCTCTAGCCCTCTCTCTCCACTATTAGCCAACAGCAGAAGCAGAAGACATTGCGCAGGATGCAGATCTCTCCGAGTCGCCGAGGGTGAGGAGTCTCAGCAGTCGCCCATCTCATCGTCGTGTGGTGGTCGTTTGGCAGCATAGCGCTCCCACGTGGAATGAGGGTCTATTAGACAATCCCTGCCTTGGAGTATCTAGCTCTGGCCAGTGTAAAAAACATAACTCACCCTCACTTGGAACACAGGATGGTTGTGATCTGAACTGTGATATATACAATCTATAATGGATCATCTAGACCTCACTGAAGCTTCTTCCTACCCAGGTGTTACACACTTATAAATGTCTTAGTAAAACAATGCACTAGTAATTCATTAGACAACCTAAACTGTTTCAGTGACTGAGGGTTTACCTGTTCCGCTTGTGGTTGGTTGATGGAGATCGTGAGCGGGATCGAGACACAGAGCGTCTTCTGGGTGCAGAGCCAGACCGAGACCGAGATCTGGAGCGACTGGAGAGGACACAAAAACAAAAGTTTACCAGTGTCACTATAAATGATAAAGGCGGGTTATGTAAACGTCTTTACAAACCTACGCAGAGATGGGTGTCATTGATGGCTGCAGAGAACCACAGAATAGCAGACGTACACAAATCTAAACTTGATTGTGTACTGTTGACAGGACTGGCGGGTTGATCCACCACTGTGTCAGAAGTTCTCCCTTTTTGTTTGAGAGTTTGGACGAACATTTCAAGTGCACAAGAACAAATTCCTCTGTATGGTATGTCATTTTGTTGCCCATCTTGTCAGTTCACTCCATCTACATGGATAAAATCTAGCAAATGGTTGTGATGTGATTGTAGTGACTTTACATGGTTACTAGTGAAAATTATTTCCTTTCCATTGATTCACTTTTTTTCCTTTACATTGTGATTTGATAAGTGTCTTTGCGTCCTTTACACACTGAACCTCAAATCTACAAGAAATGTATTAACAAATATGTCTCACATGGCTGAAGTCACTATGAAAAAAATAGGACATATTACAAAGTACAGAGATAAACTGGTTGATATCATTTTGTAAGCAATCCTTACTTTGTGTGTGTCTTACTCTACAATCATGCCATCAGGACAGAGGGGACAGCAGTGACAGTGTGCTTCAGACAAACTGTGCTCAAATGAAGCGAACACAACCTACCTTCTCACTGGAGTCCGAGACTTAGAACGGGGCTGGGAGCCAGACCTAATGTTACAGGAGAAAGAGGCTTTAATTGCAGCTATGACGGAATAAGGGCAACACTGGAGGTGTTAACAACAAGAGTGAGGCGGAGAAAATAACATGTAGCAAATGTCTATAATTGATCCCTGAGGGAGTTTACAATTATTTTCCCTGCCCATCAGTCCTCCCCCCTTCTTAAAAAAATGGATCAACACAACCCAGATGAGGAGCAGTTACATCTCTCACATCTTCTTAAGTACACACAGCATCCAAATGAATGCACTGCCATATGAGTTAAATATCATTACAGCATATAAACTCTGTTCTCACCTGCTTCTGCGTCTAGAATAGGATGGAGATCGGCGGTGGCTCCTGAGAAAATAAAAAAAGAGTTAACTGTTAGTAATAAACATGACAAAACAGTTCAGTTGCCCTTCCAAAAAAACAAGTCACCACTTGGATTTAACTGAGCTAATAGGTTAAGAGCCTCCCATTGGATAGTTACTGCATGGATGATTATTTTTCAGCTGGCAACAATTTATTTAATCTTAACTGATGCAGTCTCATTTCTTAAACAACCATGTTGGAAGACACATCCTGTGGCTTTGGAAAAGTCTGTTTCAGAATGGTCAAATTACTGGCATGCATCAAGCAAATAAAACATCTAAGAAGATTGCAGAGACTGCTAAAATTGGGTTAAGAACTGTCCAACGCATTATTAAAGACTGAAAGGATAGTGAGGAACCATCATCTTCAAGGAAGAAATGTGGTCTAATGTGACCATAGAGTCCAGACCTGAACCCCAATGAGAGTCTTTGAAAAATGAATGCAATTCTGGATCAAAATAAATGTTGTGACATTGCCTATCGAAATGATGCTGTAATCAAAGCTACGGGCAGTTCAACAAAATATTAGAGTGTGTGACGTTTTTTTGGACGGGTAGTGTATAAACTGTGTATGTGTTAACACCTACTAAGAAGTGGCTGTACTTGTTAACGTGACAGGGTACAAGTATCATTTGCAACAACACTTGTGCCATGTTTCATAGCGCAAACACAACCAACAGACCTATCACCTTGCAGCACCGTGCTGATAAATCACAAACACAGACACGGTTACACTAGAGTGAAAGGTAAATGATGTCGATGGATGAAACAAGTTGGAATCAGTTCTAAACTGAAACTGGTTCTCGATTCCCATCTCTAGAGCTCACACTCATTATTTTGAGTATATTAACATTATTTTGTCTGCATTACAAACTTTACAAGCAAAAAATAACACTACTTTAGTCAGCGTGCCAGTGTCCACATTAATATTTCCTTTTAGGTGAGACCCCAACTTACCGGCTGTAGCTTCTGCTGCGGGAACGAGAGCGATAGCGGCGTCCACGGGACCTGGACCTGGATCGGGATCGAGAACGGGAGCGAGACCTGAAATGGAAAAACAAACATGTTCCAGTAAATCCTTTGCCCCTTCAATGGCAAATACTGCTTGTGTAAGCCAGCAGCAAAACAGCCTGTATTCCTTCACCTGCTGCGACGGCCGCCTCTTTTGCTGAAGCGGTAGCAGTCGTAGGCATAGTGGCCACGATCCCCACACTGGTAGCACCGGTCATTGGGGTCAAATTGGCGTCTGCTGGGGCGGCCACGGCCTTTCCTGGACATACCTGTTGACATCTCCACGCGAACACGGGAACCACAGAGGACCCTGAACAGATAAAAAATCAGTTAGAGAGGCCAGTAGTCTCCAGGCTGCATGAATTCACATATTTAGATACAATGACACTTTAGGTCTTTATGTAAAATCTGGCAATTGTTTACTTTGTTACAAGGCAGAACACACAGGAGCAAAGAGATACCATTGTCAAAAAACAAAACAAAAAACACTCCTGAAATATTAAAGGAGAATATTACTACTCACTTTCCATCCATGCCCTTCACAGCATCTTCTGCATCTCTGGGATCCTCAAACTCCACAAAGGCAAACCCAGGTGGGTTCCTGGCAACCCAGACACTTCTCAGTGGGCCATAATAACTGAACGCCCGCTCCAGTTCGCCCTTGGCAGCACCATTTCCCAGGTCACCCACATATACTTTACAGTCAGTGGCCCGGGATGAACTACGGGAGGAGGAATAATAGGACATCTCTCCCTTCCTGTTGATAGAGGGGCAAAATTTAAATGTGTGTAATGTAAAGTAGACCTGACACAGTTAATTACTCAGTAAACTGATCTACAACTATCTGAAAGTACAATGGTTTCAGTCGTCTTTCAAACAAAACAGATTATCTGTAGAGACTATTGTTTGGATAGAAAACGGGGTGTGACCCAACCTCACAGGAGAAAGTGTTAATCATTGGGAATTGAATATTTGGGTTTTTAAGGACGTCTACCGTTATCCTCAACACACATAGATCTAAAGCCATCGACCAGTGTGGAGAATAACATCCTATAAGCATCAGTGGTCTCAGTGGCTCCAATACAACAATGACCAACAGCGCTCCGGAGGAGCAGGTTTTACACACATCCTGAGCAGGTGCGGCAGCAGCGCCGCTTGGTTCCTGTGGTGTGTTAGCGCGCCAAACACGGTCTCTTTACACCGATACCAGTTCCCATTGATACTGTTTCACACAAACCAGTCGAGTCACACTCGCTCACAAACGCGACTGGTTTATCTGAATAACCATGGCGCAGTAGGGATATACAGCCATCGTATATTATACGGAGCGAGAGCATTAACGTTAACGTTACTGTGAAACGGCCCCGCTGCAATTCATGAATCGAAACCATTGAGTCTTTAAGACCGTGGAGGCATTTCTAGCTCGCTAAAGCTCCACACTAATTTAATAAAGGCAGACATTTTCATTCAAAATTAACAAAACCGAATACACAACATGCATTTCACGCATGAGCATGTAAGCATTTCAGCCCGTGAATGCAAGGCCTCGCCCGCAGCCTGCTCATAAACAATGGCGGCGGCACGTTGGCTAGGCTTACCTTCCCCCGTTGGTTTCTGATTCGGCTCCCAGTGTAAATGCGGTTTGGACCAACTCAAACAGAAGTTTGAGGTGGTTTTTAACATAAAAAAAAGGTTGTTTACGATATGGACTTGCTAGCCAGCCACTTTCGAGCTCTAACAGCTCGTCTACAGGTCCAGGTCGGTCCTGTCGGTGACCGTGTTAGCAACGAGCGACGAAAAGCCCCCTACTCCTGACGTGACGACGTGACGTCCGCATCTGCGCAGGAAGGCACTTCCGGTTAAACCAGAGCGATGTTATATCATGGATGTATTTTGTTATATCTATCGCTCTGGGTTAATATAATACATCCATGGGTTAAACCAAACCCTGTTTTATTTTTTCTATGTAGGCTACCTATCTTTGATTTATTTATTCATCTTTAACTTAAACTATATTTTTGTAATGGTCTATTATTGTGCTTTTGACTATTTGAGTTTTTGATGTGCTGTGCTATTGCTAAATAAATAAATAAAAACTCCGACAAACTGACGGTGTTTTTTTTGTTGTTGTTGATGTTGCAGCAAAACCTGCAATTCTATTCATTTCCGTTTGTTTTAATCATAGATTGTGTATGGTTTTAATAAATAGCCAATGACATTAGTTTGTTTAGTTGTAGCCTATCGCTGCAAGGTGTTTTCTTTATATCGAAATATTGGTGGTAATTGTTTTATTATGGCGAAAAAGCTAAACAAATAGTCCTACTTGAACAAAAATGTTACAGTCGGAATTTAATTAACAAAACATTAAAATACGTGGTTCTAGGGCCCAGAAACACCAACACCACTGAGAATTACCAGTAGGCCTATTTTTTTGTGTGTGTGTTTTTTTTTTTTTTTTGGTATAGGCTACACTTTAAATCATTTTTTTATGTTTGTAAAACATAAGGTCCTCTGCTGTCATAATAACAATGTTTGGCTAACTGTATTTGGCTAAACAGCTTGGCCTACTCAACTTTGTGTTCAGTTTTGAAAGTCAATACAGACAAATTTTCATTACCTTTATATTTGATCAGTTTGTAAGGTCAATTCCTCATCTGACACTAAAACCTACAGGCGTAGCTACTACTTTGTCATTTAAACTACAAAAAAGAAGGATCTATATTAATATGAGTCATAAAAGAAGGGGGTATTGTGTTGAAGGTGTTAAGAGGAGTCTTCATGGCATTCTTGAATATAGAGAGTTGCTCCTGTTTTAACAATGTTCAACGGCTTGCTCCATTTTCAGGGAACCAGAGGAGTCAGACTGAGATTGTCTTTTTTTCTTTTCTTTTTTTTTACAGGGATGGCAATGCCAGAAAAAAGCAATCATACACACACAGTGTATGATTCAGTTGAAGTAGATGAAAACCCCACATTTGTTTCCCTTTTCTTCATGGTTGTGGGTTAAACAGGTGAATCAAAGTCATGTCGCATCATTATCGAAAAGCACACAAGATATCCAAGTGTGGTTTATACATGTAGCAGTTTACATCTATCCTCACCTAAATTGTGATCATGATTTATGTATTAAATGTTTGTTTGATAAAGTGATGCATTACTGAGGGCGTAAACTGGCCAGTGGGTTTGGAGCCCATAGTTTTAACCTATGACGTGTGTGGTGCAGACACAAAATAATATGAATGTGAGTGCAAAAATAATGACTCAGACACATGACGCCTTGAAAATAAATAAACTATATTCAAACAAGGTCAACTTCACTTGATTAAAGACCTTCGTTTTCTTTCAGTAACACATTACACCTCATGCCATGTTCTCAAAAACAAATTGTCATCTTTTTCTAAGATTTTTTTCTTCTGCATTTCATAAAAAAACTTTTGTATCATCTTCAGTTAATAATTTATTACAGTATTGAATAAATGTTTATGCCTATCACATGATATTGTAGTAACTCTGTCATTATTTACCTACAAAGGTTCAGGCAGAGAGAAATTTTCATCATCACAGGAAAAAACTTCACAGAGAAACACAATGAGCAAGACCTGGGAGGGAGCGAATGGTAGAGGAAGAGTACAAGGAGGAGGGGGAGGGGGAGGGAGAAGAAGGGGACACTAACACGGACACAGAAATATCGTACATCAACAAACAAAAAAGATGACCTGGGGTGCTGCTCGTTGCAGACGTAGCCTTGACACAACCGAGCAGGATCTCTTTTCAGAGCTTCTGAAGGTTAAAAAAATCGAATTCGCAGGAGACTCTGAATCCATATCCTGTCTGCCTGTGTGTGTGTGTGTGTGTGTTGGTTCAATCTGTATGGAGTTGTGGTTGTGTCTGTGCGCGTCACTTGCTCACTTTAATTCATCTCTTGTATTTGAGATTGTGGGGAATCAACCTGTTAAAATATACTTATAGGCGTCCATCACGGTAGACCATGCTGCTAGCACACATACACAGGGATTCATCATGCATCTGCAGAGGAACACGGAGGGAGGCAAACACAGACACACACTGGGGAGGGAGGGGTGAGGAAGAGAGTCTGGATCGGGGAGGCATCACATCTAGCTACAGAACAGCAAAGGCCGAAGCCAGACAGTTAGTACAGAAGTTCATGGAAACACGGAACATTGTCCGGACATTGTAGACAGTTCTGGACTTGGGTGCTGAACCACATCTGGTTCACATCTGCTGGGACAAAGCTGGGAGCACTGGGCACATGAGCTGATCTGGTCCGTGCAGTAGGCTGATGATTTTTTTTTTTACCCAGTCACAGTTTACTTCAGCAGACCTGTGTATGTGTATGTGTATGTGTGTGTGTGTGTATGTGTGTTATCTTGGTCCCACCTGGTTGGTTCAGTGAGTAGACTTCAGTTATGTCACCGCCACTACCTCACACACCACTGACCTGCCTCACTGCCACCACTAACATCGACAAAATGTCCCTGTTCAGCTCATATCAACCCAAGACTGACAATCAAACTTACAATGTTCCACACTGTTTCTTCATGTAAACATGCTACTTACAGTCAAAACTCCTTCTTCAGGAGGACTGGATGAAGAAATGTATGTTGGCAGAGGTTAACAACAAACACTGCAGCAGAAAAAAACATCTCAACTGACCTCTCGTGAAAAACCCACTAACGAAATTAGATGTGTATGAATTTTTTTTTCCTTTATTGCACATTGAGACCACACTCCTTGAACTAAACTCCAAACTGTTCACCTCAAGGACCTGTGGCACACCTTATCCATAGATAAATAATCCTTTTATAAATAAATAAATATCTAAATAATCTCATGAGACTAAATATACATAAGTAACATAGACGCGAACATGTCAGCAGATAAAGGGTTTGACTAAATGAGATGAGATTACGCTCAGTTATGATACACTACACTGTTTGAGCGGTTCAAAGGGGAGCTTCCTCTGTGGAAAATATATCAAAATCTAATCCACTAAATTCAGTAAAGATGTCATCTACACAGCCATCTCTAGATACTGATTCTACCCTAAACATTGTTTAGAAGTACAAAAAAATCTACTTTGGATATATCTGTAAGGAAAAGATACAAAATCGGTTTTAGAAAGTTTACAAAGTATAGTTAGTTAAGGGTAAATGAATCAAATCTTTCTCATGTTACTGTGTATAATAAGAGTAATAACAATTTCCACTTGTATAGCACTTATCATTTGAGGGTGAAATGTTTGTAATGCAGCTGCAGCACTAAGTACAATGTTCTCACAGAAATATTTTAAGGTGACTAATATTAGGCAGTAAATATTACAGTAATTGTATTGTCTATTGTGATGTGTACAAAAGGATGCGGGGCTGTTGATGTGTCATGTCGTAGTTAACAGTTCATATCACACCATGATGCTGCACGCTGCTCACTACGTTTGCTGTGACATTTGCTTTTTTCATGTACAGAGCTTTTGGCTTCATGTTTCTCAGTGATCAAAACCTGAAACGTCAGCATGTAAACATCACAGCAAATCAGAGGATGTTGTCACATAGTTCATTGTTTTTCACTGGTTTGCATCTCTGTTGTGCATCCTGTCTATTTAGCAGCCAGTAGTTTCAGTAGCTTGTGAACATTTTACCGTGTTCCAACTCTTTTATGCAATACTGAGCAACACATGAATTGAGGGAGGATGTTTTCTATTGTGATTTTTTTGCAGAAAGCAGCATGTGCTATGGTATCATGACTACAGAAACTGTCTCTCATTTAAATCTAGATTAGACAGTGTGCACTTAACCGCTGTCTGCAAAATGAAGCCCTATCTGCTGCTGACCTACAGACTGTAAACAAAGCCTGGTGAACGTCACATGATAGCTTAGTTAGTCCTTTTAAACAACGTCCACCAGGATGGAGAGTCATTCTAAGCAGGTACTTACACAGAGTATATTGTGCTCTCAACACATATGGATGGTCAGGGACAAATTACCACAAAACCCTTCCCACAGAAAAGAAACATCCAGTGTTACATGTGTCAAACTTGTGACAGTTCACAGTTTTCCTCCAGTGACTCTCCCTTCAACAGTTTCTCGACTAAAGACAAAAGAACAAAAACACAACACAGTATGTTTTAGTTATATCAAACAAAGTGCAGTCTGAACAGTTCGATCAGCTGAGAGCTTGAATACTAGATTTTTACTTGGACATTTTCCTTAAGGCATTGTATACAGTAGGTACTATCTTGAATCATCAGTGTGGTGTAGACTAACATCCTGCAGGATCTTGTGTCCCAATCAATAAGTGAATCTTGGTGTTTTGAGTCTAGACAGTATTTACATCACTATTAATTGTAATTTACTGGCTTTAGATGCTTCACTCTTTAACATTAACCAGTTGTTCTCAAACTGTGTGTGTCTGTGCAGGGAGGGAGTAGAGTCACTTCAGGGGGGTTGTGAAGACTGAGGAAAATATGGAGTGAAACTAAACTGAATGAATGTCATTTATGTCAGAAAAATAAACAAACAAGTTTTTGCTGACCTGTATTTCACCAAAACATGGATCCTGTTTATTAGTTACTTCCCCTGTTGTTGGTTTGTATGGTTGATAAAAACCGTTTTTGGCCTCAGAAGGGGGGCATGCCCCAAAAAGTTAAACAAACACTGTTAAAGTCTCGGTTGTCTGACATGCTGCGGTCACTAAAGATAGAGGATTAGTCTGTCAGGATACATGCCACAGTAGTGAGTTTGTCACTTGTAATAATTGAAGAGTGATGACTGATGTCTGTTCAGCGATCTCAGCCCATGGGTGGAGCAGAAACCCTCAGAGATTCCACACGTTTGGTCTTTCTGAGGAGGAAAATGTCTTGTTTGTTCCTTACAGACCAAAATGCTCTCTCCTTCCTGTCTGCCTACACACAGATTCACACACCAAGGACCAGTTGATTCTCTGAGCAGACACACAAATGCAGGCATGTAATCTACAGGTGGATTCTGTTCATTCCCTTTTACATAGTATAAATGTGACTTAATATGAGAAGATGCTCTGTAACTGGCTACACATGCAGAAATATAATCCTTCAGTTTGCTATAAGATCTTCCACCAGAGAGGGAACATCCTGTAAAGAGACACATTGTGACTGGAACACGACACAAAAAGATGCTGAGGAGCAGTGGCTCCATAAAGACTGTCAGCCACTTCAGCACTTTGATTTCACCAGTTTACCATTTCTTTATTTGGTCTGTTAAGATTTCAGTCTCCATTTATGATGTCTTCATTTCCCTATGTTTGGGACCTATGGCCTAGTTCCAGTCTGTGCATGAATAGAAACAGACGATTCAGTTTCCTGTAATCTGGCTTTCTATACAGATAAGTAGCTTTGCATTCTGGGGGAATCCTCTCTTTCACCCTCTCCAACTCTTTCCCGGGGTAGGCAGCTCTACCTGCCTACTGAAAACACTACACTCTATATGTACATTAGTTTTTACTATTTACAGCGTGTGTGGAGAACAGCTTTCATCTATACTGTGCATTAGACAAGCATCGCCACTTTATATGAATCTCCCGTAGTAAACAGACTCAATGTTGTTGTAAACATTCCACTCCTTTTTTTTTCGCTCCACCACCTCGGAGAAGAAACGTGGAGCTGTACCAGTAAAGATGGAGAGATGGCCGGGACATGTTTTATTGTGGGATGTAACTCCAGTGTGGAGAGCTCTCTGGTCCATTTTAACACTAACAGGCCTGCTCCTCTGATCCAGCCTAAACCCACCTGACTTTAATCTCTCAGGCTGAAACAGCTCCAGAGGCTGACCTCTGCTCTTGTCGCCTTGTAAACTTCACAGTCACCCTCTTTGTCTCTACATCTTTTCTTCCTCCTGCTTAATTTGCTGCTATAACCTTCTGAATTCTCACTTCCTGGCCCTCACAAACACTTGCTCTCATCCTCCACCATGCCCAACTGTAACTGTGCCTGTGTGTGTCCCTTAAGATCTGATCTGTTTACACATGTGTACATATAAAGTGTGTGTGTGTGTGAACATGTACTGTATCTGGAGTGTTTGAGTGCCCCTGCATCAAAGCTCAGGACTCCTCCAGGCTGCAGTGAGGCTGATTAAACAGATGAATCATACACTTGTTTCATGTTGAGCTGTGAACTGTATGGGCTGCGAGTTAAAGTGTATGTGTGTGTTGTTGTGCAATATTCTTCCAGAACTTTCTCCATCTCCTGTTTAAAAGCCGCTGATGTGGCAGTAGGCCTCCAGGCTGGAGAAGAGGATGTAGAGGAACCACAGACCCAGGAACAGCAGGGTGGTCAGGAGGCGGGGCACCCTGGGGCCGCCCAGCTCTCCGCCGATGGAGGGCCGGCGTCTGAACAGGAGCACCGCCATGCAGATGAAAGCAAAGATGGTGAAGAGGGTGACGGAGAAGGCCAGCGACCCCGGGTCCACCTTGAACTCTCGCCCCTGGATTTTACAGTAGATGGCGGCCACCGACCAGGCCACGCCGATCCCCAAGAACACGTTGACAGCGTTGCTGCCGGTGACGTTTCCGACGGACGCATCGGCGTGCTGGTCCTGCATGGCGGCCACTTTGCTAGCAAAGGTGTCTGAGTGAGAGAGAGAGGTGACAGGAATAAATCATGCACCTTCTCACACACATGTGCACGTACAAACACAGGAAGCTGCACTAGATATCGACCAAACCAGGGATGTGGACGGACTGGGCCATGCAAGGAGATGCTACTGTCTGCTGCTTTCCTGGGCAAATGTTTGATACAGTGGAAAAATAGTCACACTGACATCCATTTGACAAATTATCCTCACCTCTTTGGCAATAAAAAGCATAAGGCATAGGCGAACTAAGCGCCCGAGTAGGGCCCCGTGACCACTAGGGGGCCCCAAAGTGCTTTCTACAGCACTTACACACATACAAACATGGCTTACAAGTTCATGTCTTATTCTGAATGCAAAAAAAACTGTTTGTCTATTTCTGTCGAAGCAATCTGCTTCTTCCATGCCTTCTCGCTCAGGTGTTTTTTTGGGTACTGACGAGTTGGAGGTTGTTAGTGAATTCAAATATTTAGGTGTGATTATAGACTCTAAACTTTCATTTAAAAATCATGTTAAAACGTTATCAAAAAAAATTAAATATCACCTTAGCAACTTTAAGCAAATCAGAGGTTCGTTGTCACAAGCAGCCGCTTTGATGTTTCTGCACTCTATGATTTTTTCTCATTTAAGCTACTGTATCACCAGCTGGTCTATGACCGGATCTACTATCGTGAAACCAGTTGAGCTTCTGTACAAAAAAGCACTCAAAATCTTAGACAAAAAAACGGTATCTTACCATCATTGTAATATTCTAGTGAAATATAAATTGCTGAGTTTTCCTAATTTTTGTAAATTCTCCTCTGCTTGCCTAATATATAAAGTACTTCATGGCCTGGCGCCATCTCCACTTAAAGAGTTTATTGCACTTAAACAAACTAGGACTACCAGGTCAATCACTAACAGGGACTGTGTGGTTCCGTACAGGAAGACCTCTTTCGGTCGAAATGCCCTGTCTACGATGGGAGCTACGGTTTGGAACACACTACCTTTGCCCATAAAGGAGTGCCCTACTCTGTCTACTTTTAAGGGCCGCCTGAAGGTATGGCTTAGAGCCAACCAGGCATGTGATCACTTTTAATGTACCAATACTGTGTAACTGTGGTACTGCGTACTGATACTGTGGTACTGTTACCTGTTAATGTATATTTGAAACTGTAATGAGTTATAGGTGCGTACGTGCATGTGGGTCGGAGGGGTAGGGGATAAGGTGTATTGTTGTGTAGCGATCTGTGTTATCTGTCTTAATGTGTCTTAATGTAACTTTTTATATACCTTTGTTTTATGTTTTATTGCCATGCTCCATCAGGCAGGGGGACTGCCAACGGAAATTAGCCTTTTGGCTATAATTGGGTGCATTTACATTTTATTCTTTTAAAATGTTCATTGATGTACACTGTCCCTCTTAAACAAATAAAGGAAATTAAATTAAATTAAAGAGCAATTAACTGTTTCAGCTAGAGTGCATAAATTCTGTTGATCCCTAAAGAAATTCTGCATAATTACAAAATCTTTAATTGTTGTTGATGTTGTTAATTGATGCACTTTTCTGTTGCAGTTTATTTAAAACCCAAAAAACATGACATGTTTATAGCAAATGCATTGTCTATTGGTTTATTTTGTTACTTTTACTAGGCCTAGATGTTCAGAATCCCACTTAGTACCGTACTACTTTGACTGTTAAGTACAAATCCACCCCAGGCCACACTATTAGCTGAATTTAGTAATATTTCAGATTAAAAAACCATCGATGGGTAAAACATGCCATGTTAGGATGATGATTCATAATGACAGATTATAAAATGAAATAACTAAGTTAATACTAGGTATGTAAATGATCAATAATCAGTATTACTGGCAGTAATAATAAACTGGTTAAAACAGACACTGAGGCCTTGAGGACACACCCCAACACCTTCTCTGACTGGTTCATTGCTGTTACTATTGCTCCAAAGAGAAGCCTGGGAGAGATGTAAAACTACACTGACTTTTCAGTTCTGAAAACCACATAGGAGTGGGACATGTTTGTGTTACCCTCTATACCTTCCTGCTCTCATACACTGACAGAGGACTTCCACTCACCTGGAATAGAAGTTCCCAATGCCACAAAGACCACTGCGGTCACAGTGTCCCGGAGCCCCACGGTGCAGCCGAAGTGTGACGCCAAATCGCCGATGACAGCAGTAAGGAGGCCGATGACACTGATGGAGACAATGAAACACGCCCAGCCGTTCCAGTACTCTGTGGGCGGGACGCAGGCGAACAGAACCTTCCAGAAAACAGTGAGGAAATGCATGACGTAGTCGTAACAAGATGGAAGGTGCTCCTCACGACCTTCCTCATCATCATCACCGTCTCCTGGGAGAGAAACAGCAGAAATATGAGAAGTTTTACATTTAAACATGGAGTGAGGACAGGTTTTAGGTTTGAACATTCATATTAAAATATATGAACAGTTTGTGGATGTTGCAGCATGTGCATATTCAGACTTTTAGGGAGCTAATAATAATAATAATAATAAATTTTATTTGTAATGCACTTTACATTTAGGCAATCTCAAAGTGCTACAGTACAAAGCTACAAAGCTCAGCTTTGTGGTAACAGACGGATGGTGGAGAGAAGCACTAATCAGGGTAAATTCTCCATCTTCTTGTGCCCCTCTTGGTTCAGTTCAGTTTAAGGTCCTCCACAAGATTAATTTCTTAGCAGGCTGTTTCCAGGCACAAATGATATCTGTGACAGATGTGGTTCGTCTCTGGCAGATCCTATGTTTTTTTCTCGTCCTGAATTAATTTCTAGTCTTGTTTTTTTTTTTTTTTTATCATTTAGTGAAACCCTAAGTGGAACACTACTTTGTGTACTTGATACTTGTATAATGCTGGTCTCAAAATAAAAAAAAATAAAAATCCAACCTTCAAATCTAAGCTCCTGCACAGAAACACCAGGGTGGAGTCCTCACTGTCTACAGTGAACTGTTACTTCCACTAGATGGCGGCCTTGAGTTACAGTCCTAACAGCCATTCATGGTTCAGTAACAACACAGATTTCATTCTGACAGACACCTGCATGAATTGTCATGTTTCAGCATTATCATTCTTCAGTAAGTACAATTTTAATCAAACATGCAGTATTTTAATTAAAACAGAGTTGTGATATATACACATGGTTAAATACTGGTCTAGGTGGGCGGTCGTATGCCGAACAACCTTCACATAAATCAGTGTTGTAGTAGTTAACAACAATGTGGCAAGAAAACTGTGTCACACTGACACAATTTTATAAATGAGTTGTGAAAACATTTTCATTCAACCAATCACCTGTGTCAGACTCTACAATGTGGTGGAATGAAGTCCTGCTGAATTGGATTGAAACTGAACAGATGCAAGTAGAGAAATCAATGCCATCTGCTCCCATGTTTTGAAAATGTAGAAAAACTCTCACTCATCTGATGGTGGGCTACAATCTCAGTCCATCTGATACACAAAGACTTCTGTCACAAATTTTAACTTTCATCTGTGAACAGCTCAAAGCCACGTGGTGTAAACAAGACAGAAAAAAACCCAGAGTCACAAAACAGACAGACTGTGCTCGTTTCTGAAGAAGTTAACTGGCTGATTTTATTCATTATCAGTGAAGACAACCAACCTGAATTACCACAATAGTAATTGGGTAACTTGGGGCCCCTGGTTCACAGAGCTGCGATGAATAACAAACCAGGTAGATCAGTCTCATTCACCACAGACGCTCAGACTTTGTCTCCGTTCAGGAATATGTTATTATTTAAACACACACACAGACACACACACACAAAAACACACACACACACAGCTCACCTGCACTGACAGTGACGGCCTCAACAAATTGTTCCCTCCAGGAGTGTGTGCCGATCACCAGCGCCAGGTTGGTCTTCTTAATGAGCTTGTCGACGGTGCTCTGCCAATCAGAAGCACAGTACACTCCATTAGCAACCAGTAGCAAGCGAGGCCAGGTGACGGGGTGAAGGCGCAATCAGACTGAACTACTGTAGAGCACAAATAAACTATATTTCTTTATTGACAGGTGTGTTGCAGCCACTCCTTTAAACTGCCTGGATACTGGAGAGTTTGTCTTCTTTGAAAGTTCATGTTTTATTAGACTATATGAAGTGAAAGAGATGGAAAGAGGAGTGCAACAGCTATGGATTAGGATGAATACCATTCTTATGTCTGTACTTTAAAATTAGCTAAGCACAAACTCCAATAACAAAGGGAAACAACTATCCTGTTTAAAAGTAGGAAAACAAACCTCCTAACATTTTAGCTAATTCAGTTATGTCTTGTTCTTCACAGAAGTTTATGTGCCAGTATATTGTAAGCCTTGCCTTCTGTTTTGTAAACTGATGACACAAGGCAGCAACCACATTAACAACAGAAATGTAATTGAGAGAAAAGATCTTCTCATGCACCGTTTGTTACATTTGCAGAGGATTGGATTTCCCAACTGCTGAGATGTCTGCCACCACCTCACAAAACTCATAAACCTCTGCTTGTATCTAAGTGGTGTTGGTTATAAACTGAGCAAAATAAACCTCCCAGAGTAAAAACAACAGAGTCTATGCATCAATAATAAAAACATCTATACGCAGCAGCATAAAGAGTTTGTCTACAGCTTCACTTACAACTAAAAGAGGAAGCTAATTATGTTTTGTTTTTTTTGGAGCTATGATCAGTAAGTTAAATAACAAACTAGAAAAATGAGCAGAGACACCACACTTATACCAGTCTATGGCAATCCACTATTAAATCATTCCTTGCCATTTTCATCTACTGGTGCCTACAGCAGCCGGAGCTTCTCACATTGATCTCCAGTGAACTGATTCTGAATGCCAGTCACACTGAACTGCAGTTTGTTGTTGTGAGTTTGTTCTCACAAATCATAAGAGACTAGGCCAATTGGACTTCCACACGGGGTGAAAGTAATCACATATAGGATGAGGATATTGAATTTAAGTCGACTGTGTTTGGAGTGATGAAGGAACAACAGGTTCTCATTCATCTCTTTTGTTGATGTTGTTTGTTCAGTGCTCGTTGCCGTTGTACTCTCTGGCCCTCTGCGGTGAATTCTCAAACGATCTCTGCCACTGTTGATTTTTAATTGGCTCAGATTGAGGCAGATGTTTGATTTGTTTGCTTTCTGTGTTGAGTGGAAAGTTTCCATTTTAAAAGGTGTTAATTCTTGTTTACAGAAGCTGCAGAAGAGCAAAGGAGGGATTTTATATTTCCTAACCAAAGGCTGCTAAAGTCAGTGATCGGATAATAATAATAACCAAGAATGTTTGATTGACTTCCAGGATTGCTGGGCCTCTGACCCGTGAGACACCGACTGCCTCACTTACAAACACAGATGCCAACAGTGCAGATGACAACAGGCTATGCTGCGGTGCCATATTTAAATTATTTATTTTGTGCATCTCACACAGACAGAGTCATACAACTGCGGTTCTTTCGGGTAAAACACTGCAAGAAGACGTTCACTGCACTTGATGGAGCCTCAATGTTCTAATGTAAAAGTCCATTGTTGAATTGATAAGCAATTACACCTTCTGTCCCTTTTGTGAATGGAGACTTATTGCTGTTCCAACAGACTCATTTCATTGCTCAGTGGGAGATGCAGTCTATATTGGCTCATGTGAGGGTTGTCTGCTTCTATTTGCTTAGAATACACCTGAGCTCACACTTTTCAAACATTTGGATTGAGCTAATTTGTCCAATTTTGCTCCGTTCACAGGGGAAGGCCTGCAGGGCAGAGCAGCAGCAGCTCTCTGTGCATGTCATGAGAGCTTGAATCCTGCACGCCTAGAGTGAGCTGCTGTATCAAGGGCAACTCATACATTTTGAATAATTCAAACCCATTCTCGATCCTGCTTGCTGAGAGGGTTAGGACCGGGTTCACTAGTGTGAAAAAAAGTGTAATGGTGGATTATGCAACATCCAGAGGAGCAGAGTTCAACCCTTCATGTCCACAAATCCTCAATCCTCAAACACTGTCAGTGTTGTGGTTTTTGGCATCAGGATAGAGATGCCCAAATATTCTAGGGCAGGAAGTACATACTGTAATTTATATAGTATTACGGTATCTATTTTTGAATTAGCCTTTATTGAACCTTTATTTTACCAGGTTGTCCCTTGAGATTGGATCTCTTTTGTGAGGGAGACTTTATTTACAACACTTTATCTTGATGTCATAAAGTGATCTGGTGATAACCCTTGAAATTGCTATGGGATGAAAATATGAAAATAAATAAATGATGCTGCACCTTGAACTCATATGACTCCTCGATGACCACCTCCAGGCGGCTGTGCTCTCCCAGGATGGGCTTGCCCATCTCAGCTATCCTGCGGGCCTCCTCCTCCTCAGCGCTCATCTGTCCCTCCACCCCCTCTGTGAGAAGAAAGAAGGTAGAAAGGGAAAGAGAGGCAGAAGGAGAGGTGATTTGAAGGAAACAAGAAAGATACTATCAGAGGCCGTGGGTTGAAAATAAAATGTCACAGAGATTCCCAAGTTCTACCTATATCAATAATAGATTGTGACTCAGCATTTTATTCAGAGCAGCACTACATTTCTGAGGTCTGAAAAATGTATTTCATCCTGTAGCGTATGCGAGTGTGTATGTGTGTGTGCGTTTGTGTGTTTTCTCACACAGTGTGGGAGAGGGACATGAGAAAATGACAGATGGATGATATCTGTATGTGTGTGTGTGCATGTGTGTATGTGTGATAGAGAGGAGGATTTGCAGAAAGTATCCTCCAAATGTAAATGGGTTGTTGACAAATAATTTTTTTGTATAACACATTTTTTGAAGAAAAAATATAAGTGATCACTAACTTTTTCAATTTTTTCACTTTTTTTTTTAACATCTCCTCTGAACTGCACCATAAATGTGTCCTGTGGTGTGATGTAAAAGAAATTAAGAAAAAAAAAACTTCAATACTACACAAATAGCATGAGACAGATTTATCTCAATTGTGAAACACTTATTTTCATATAGTGTTATCTATTTAATGATAAATTATGAATAACATGATTTTTCCCCATGACTTGTTAACCGTTTTCAATAAATGCAATGAATGCGAGTCAAACTTTGATGTCAACCTTTCAAAACTGTTGAAAAAATGGAAATAATCCAAGGAGAATGATGATAATATATGCCCTAATGCAATACTCAACCGTTTTTTAGGATATTTTCGTCATACAAATACATTTTTGGTTCTTTTATGTGTACTACACCATAGGACATTGTCACACTAAAGGACAGAAACAGAGAAATTGAGAGATTTTACATTGAAATACTTTTCATTTAACTTTGAAAATGTCTACAATGAAAGAATATTTTTTCTTTTTTTTCTTTTTTTTTTACAAACAATATCAACCATATTTTTAAACAAAACAAAACAAAAAGTTTTCACCTAACTAACATACAAATTTTCAGCAAATAATAAAGCAACATTTAAATTAATGTAGCTTTACTAAAAACACTGAAAATGGCCAAGGTAAGAAAAATTGTTTTTAAAATATCTTATTTAATTGTTTAAAATGCTTTTTTAAAGAGACCTTGTCCTCCAGTGTGACATATTTGTCCTTTGGTGTGACAGCTAAAGCCTAGCAAAGGTGTCACACCGAATGACAAATTGTGTCACACTAAAGGACATTTCAGCCTTTTGTGTTAAAGGGATAGTTCAACATTTTGGCAAATTGGCCCATTGCCATAATTGCTATAGTCATAGCAGTAGGTTCGTTACCTTTAATTGTAGGTGTAAGCTATTTTTAGTACAGCGGAGCGCAGCAGCAGGCTGCTCAGAGCTACGCTATGGAGGCTAAGGGAATTTCTTGAGCCGTTTTCGAGGTAAATTCATACAAAACCGCTGATGCGCGTTGCGTTCAGGGACAGTTTTTCAGCAAGCAGTCTCCGTATTTACCCTCGAAAACGGCTCCGTTTCGTATCGTTCCGTCATTATCTCATAGCGTGGTGGTTGTGCAGGTCACAACTTGTCTACAAAAGCGCTGTGGAGTTTTGGGATGTTGAATTTGATGAGTTTAATGAGGGAAACCAAGAAATTCCCTTAGCCTCCATAGCATAGCTCTGAGCAGCCAGCTGCTGCGCTCCGCCGTACTGAAAATAGCTTACACCTACAATTAAAGGTAATGAACCTACTGCTATGACTATAGCGATTATGGCAATGGGCCAATTTGCCAAAATGTTGAACTATCCCTTTAAGTTAATTACCATGCTATTCCTAGAAAACCAGTCTTAAAAGAAGTTAGCAGTTAGCATTTGTATAGTTCTCCATAATTATGTAGTTTAACCAACAGTTTTTAATCCAAAAATATAATTTAGTGACGTCACACCAAAGGACAACAAAAGTGAACACTTTCCTGGTGGTTCGGAAAAAGTTAAATATTTGAATAATGCTGAGACAAGAACTTACCATGTACTCATGTCATTGACTTCATAAGAGGCTTCAGTAACAGGAATTTGAATGGGGCCCTTCAATTAAATAAAGTTGTTTGTTGAATTACCCGATTTAAAATCAGAATAAGGTGTCACACCGAAGGACATGGTTTTCTGTGACAAAATGTATCAAGTTCTTGGGAATTTAGAAATATATGAATAAAAAAGTGATTGCCATTTATTTCATAAACACTTGTAAAGAGTTATTTATAAACATTTTATGCTTTTAAAAAAAACTTGTAAAAGTTGTAAATCGTTGTATTAGGCATGTGACAGTCACACCATAGGACAATTTTGAGATTTGACTCAAAAATGTAAAAAATCTAATAACAAAGCAGTTTTTATAACAACAGGTCCATGTAGAACAAATAAATGTTTAACCATTTATTGTATTTTAAATGATAAGAATACTAATTATATTCATTTTTATCTCCTGTGACAGTGAAAAATACATGTCATGTCAACAACCCAAATATCAACATTTAGTTGGTTGTCTTATTCACTGAAGTTGAGAATAAAAATGAAATTATTCATTTTTAGACTAAACGATATGACATATAAATGTGTGTGTACGGTAACCATCTTGCATGTTTTCCACAGGGCAGCACGGTGGTGACTCTCAGCAAAAAGGTTCTAGGTTTGATTCCCGGGCCTGGGGCCTGGGGAGTTGTTCTCCCTGTGACTGTGTGGGCTCTCTGCAGGTTCTAGCTTCTAGCTTCCTCCCACAGTCCAAAAAGTCATGCACACTGGATCAATTGGTGGCTCTAGATTGCCCGTAGGTGTTAATGTAAGTGAGTGTGTGAAGGTGTTTGTCTCTATGTCAGCCCTGTGATAGACTGGTGACCTGTCCCCACCAAACCCCTTTGTGAGCGTACAATTTTCACAGCCATTTAATCACATTGTAAAACACAGTACTACTGATGAACAAATGCCCAAATAATGTGTATTCCCAGTGTGTTCTGCATCATGTCATGTATAAACATTGGTTATAGTAGCAGTTATTGTGACGTTTTGGTCCCAAATGTTGCCTGACAATCAAATAATTCACCACTTTAACCTGGAGCAACCCAAAACAACACAGTGTAAAGGCACAGTTAATCTTTCCTTATCCTTTATATGACAATTCATATACACACATTTTAAATGATTTCTTTAAATCACAGTTCCCCAGGATCTAAGACAACACCATAATAAAACTGCTGATGTCCAACCAAATACAGTCACACAGATTGTTTTAATAGTTGGAGCCAGGGAATGTTTACTATTTATCATTGTTTGCTTAATAAATGACTTATACTGTAGAATTAATGGATTATCATAATTGTTGTTGATTCATTTTGTCCTGTTGCAGTTTAATTAACTGTTTCAACAGTGATTGCCACTAACGAATGGGAAATTAATTTTAATTGCAATGCAATTAAGGCAAAAATAACTAACTCGGCCTCAAATAAAGATTTTGCTCCTGATTTACTTGGCTGGTTGGAAAGCAACAAAGAGAGATTTGATAGAGCTAAACAGCTTAACCTTGTGCCTCCTGATAACATCGATCCACTTGGGAATCTTTCTTGTGCTGCTTCCAAACATTATTAGAGAGCGAGCAAGGCCCAGTTTGTGGTATTGATCAGCTGCCAACAGAGAAGCAACCACAGCTCCACCAGCCGCAGTTCAACTTAAAGAAATAACTGAGAAATGGAGCCAATCAGGGATCATGTTATTAAAGCCTGAAGTCTCACAGAACAGAGGGTGCAACACTGTGGTGGTCCACAAAGAGCTTCACAAACACTTCAGGCCGTCTAAAGCTGAGTGTGTGTTCATGTCTGTTGGAAGTGGCATTTTCTCATTTGTCCCTTCTGTTCAGTAAGTATGGAGGCAGAGTGTGTGTTTATGAGTGAATGAAGAGCATTATAGCCCCCCACTGCCCGCCATGTCTAATTATGAAAAAACTGTAGGAGTACAGCAGCATATGGCAGCCATCCCAACAGTATTCATTGACATAATTCATAGCTACACACATTCTCAGACCCATGCATGAATATACACATGACCGCACACACTCAAATATGTTTTCGTTCCACTCTGCCGCCCCACTGAGCAGCACCATCACCAGAGCTGCCCTGCTGTGACAGACGGCTGAGAAACAACCTTTGGGACAATGATCATCATTATGTGTCATCACCACCGCAGGGCTTCCCGCTCTCACTGCACTTTTCATGTAGCCTCAGATTTCTGCTTCAGCTGCCGATCGGCTCCCCTCCCCCCGCCGCAGGAGGTGTTTTGAATTTTGGAAAAGTCGAGTGTTGCGTTGCGTCATCAGAGAAAAAGCATGTGAAGTCAGTGACCTGTGCACCCAGTGGAAACCAGTGCATCTGATTCTTCACATGACAATGCTTATTAGCAAATCTCTCCTCCTTTAGGATACTGTGCTCAGCTGTTGCTGGTGTGGAGAAAATTTTTGATCTGCCTCAAGCTCAGAGGATTTCCAACTCAAGAGCAAATCTGAGCATTTTCAACAGACTATCATGTTGTACACATCTTCATTCTCTAGTCTTCTTGTCTACTCCCAAAAATAAGATCAGTTTTCATAAAAACCAATCAAGTTTTCCAAGTATCCTTTTTACACTGGTGGGGTTTCTCACAGTCTGCCTCTCAGTTGCAACTGACTTCCTGTGGCCTGACACGACAGGAGCAGTTACGTGAATGTGGAAAAAAGTATTTCCATTTTAGCAAAAAAAACATCTCGTTGTAAATCATGTTTGTGGCGTTTGCGTTTTTATGAATTTCACATGTTTCAATTTCTCTTTTGCAAATTTGCAATTTCAAAGTGGCATGAAGACGTTTAAAGAAAACATGGCTACTCTCTTTTGGCTCCAACGCACAAGACTCCCAAACAGTCACAGAAAGAAAATATAAAATCAAATTCTAATATGGTATATGAAGCAAAGGAAGGCAGGGTCTTCGTATAAGCCAGCCCTTTGGTTGTCTAAGAAAGGCCACAAACACGCTGTTACATTTGCATCAACGCAGCAAATCTATATGCATTCATTCAATGCTGTTCTCTTGAGATCCAGGGGCCAGTTCTGCTGTGATCCAAATGTAAACAGACAAAGACCAATTTCTCCACCTAGCCAGGCTACAAGAAGTGCCAGAAATGTGAGCCAGGCAATTAGAGTGTGGGCCAGAGTAAACAATGTCCTCATGGAGAGGGAGGGAAGCTGAGCTGCTGCAACAGAAAGAAAATGTGACATCTATTCACATCTTCTCTGCCATCTCCGCACTCAACAACCTCCCCCAATAGCCCTGCATGGACCCAGCCCTGCTGAGTTTGGTTGTCTGGTGTGTGTATATTATGTTGCTTCATGTCTGGTGGCGTCCTGGTTCTACATGTGGCTCAGTGTTGGTGACGTTTCTATGTTGCTCAGTAACAGAGTGTGAAAATGAATTTCCCTTATGGGACAATAAAGGCATTCTATCTATTCTATCTATCTATTCTGCATCTGAAAGCAAATGACTCCTTTACCATTCAAGTCATTTGCAACAAGTGTCAGCACTCAATGTCTGTTCATGGCGATAAAATACCTTGTCTAAAAGGAAATTTGAGTTGAACACAGCTTTTTAACAAATTATCTTTTTCAAAAAACAAAAACGCTGCTTTAGTGTCATCTCTAGTGTTTCAGTAACGTATAGTCATTATCGGGGAGGCAGCTGGAGAACCTATAGAACCCACATAGACACAGACAGAATATGCAAACTCCCAGGCCTGGGAATCAAACACAGAACCTTGGTTGGTTGGATGTAAGTTTTGACCAAATTTCAATGTCACAGTAGACATTTTTTATTATTAGGTTTAAGTTGTGTTGTTAAGTAACTAAAATCCCAACGTCTGTCAGTGTTTCACGCAGACACTAAAATAAATATCGACTTTTTAGTTGTGACCAAACCAAATGTCTGCTAAACCTCACATTGCCAATTAGTCACCATTGGGTTTTGACTTTGATTTTAAATTCTGACTAAAAATGAAACTTAAATCTTTCATTGATGTCCGTTGCCATCAGGGCAGGTTGTCATAATAAATGTGGATGGATAGACATGGAGACAACTGATAAACCCACAGAAGAAGCTGAGGCACAGAATGAACGACATCAAGCTATGATGCTAAACATGTGTTTTCTATTATGTTGTGTAAGAGGCTGATCTGCAGTGGTGTACTCCATGCCATTTTAATGTTCTTTTCTTTTTCCAGCAACACAGACTGACTGGATGGATCAGTCGCTTTCTAAATATGCAGATGCTTTGATGTGACTTAACTAAAGCTTCAAATATATCAGATCAGTAATTGGCTTTTAGATGACATCAGCCTCAGATTTAAAACAGAAACAATTAGTTAATCTTTAGAAAAATTAATCAGCAGTGATTTTGATAACTGAATCATCTCAGCTTTGTAATTGTGTGGATCGGCTGCTTTTCTCTGATTTATATCATTATAATCTACACATCTTTGTGTTTTCCACTGTTGGTCAGAGTTAACATCTTTGACTTTAGGAAATGTCAATCTCTTTAGACATTCTATTGAACAATTAAGTAAGAAATTAATCAGCAGATTACTCAATCATATAAATGACTCTTATTTATCCAAGGCAATATCCTAATATAACGTCTAATGTCTAATATAACGTCTAATGTCCAACCAACAATCTCACTGCCTGACATATTCACGCAGAGTGAGGTAAATCATCTACTAGACTTCCTTGCAAACGGATCTTGGGTTTAAAGTGGGAGGAATAATCAGATGGTCTTACCTTGGTTGAGCAGCAGGGCTGTAAAGACCAGAGACGAGGGGAGGCAAGAAGAAAGAGCAGTGAGTAAATTCACACATTCACAGAATCAAAGTCTAATAACACATCAAACTGCACTCCATGTTCACAAACTCACAGATGCTCACACAGTCAGTAATCAGAGGCGCCTGTGTCCATCACTCCTGCTCATTATTAGAAATGCCTTCATTTCACCCACTATCTTCACAAATAAACAAATGCTCTTGTATTTACCATTAATAAAAGGCTCAGCTACCACTGCCCTTACAATCTCTGAGTCTTAACAATCTTTAAATTTAAATAAACAACCCTCTCTTTCTTTCTCTCTCTCTCTCTCTCTGTCATTCCAGGTTTTCCACAGAGAGTCTGTTATTGTTGGGACAAGTAATGGATGAATGGCTGTGTTCCTGAATGAGTGTGCAGTTTTTTGAGTGTCTTTTTGTCTAAGGTGAGATTAAACTTTATTGATCCCTTTGAGTTAAGTCACCGATGCAGCTAAAAAGAAAGAAAGAGAACAGACTGTCGAACAGAAAATAAACCCTGGGAATACAGAATGTACCAGAATAAATGTGATCTGGTTTGGATTACCTGTATACATTTTAATTAATTACTTAACGGGGCTTATGCAGTTAATGATTAACAAAAAAGCAATGAAAGGCTATAAAACACCAAGTCAGACAGCTAGAATTAAATGTAATGAATGCACCAGTCAAATAGCAGTTTATGTTTGTCCATGTAGTAAATTGAAGACGAAAGACTATTTATTAGTGAAATAGAAGCTAGCACTATATTGAGATGAATGATTCCATCTGATGATTCACTCTCTGATTAAACATCAAACATGCACTGCAGACTGGCCAGACAAGTGCTTTGGAAAACATTATGAAGTCATAGTGAAGTTGACACTTGACCTTTTGGATACAAAATATGGCCACTTAATTTCTTTATGCACATTTGTGTTCAGTGGTATGATCATTATGAATTGGTAAGGAATATTCAGTTATGGTCAAAATGTGCATTTGTGAGGTGAGACAGGACATCAGGCATAACCTGACAAACCCTGATGCACTGACCATCAAAAAATACAATTTAATATAATCCCTGTTTGTCTCTTTCTCTGTCTGTCTGCGTGACTGTTGTTCTTTTATTTTAGACTTCATTTTCACATTTTTTCTTTGTATTTCATGGATAAATATTGCAGCTCGTTTACTTGTTGATTTCTTTTTGTTCCCTCTACTTCCACTCTGTCATCATTT
This sequence comes from Trachurus japonicus, assembly GCF_045865225.1. Taxonomy (NCBI): domain Eukaryota; kingdom Metazoa; phylum Chordata; class Actinopteri; order Carangiformes; family Carangidae; genus Trachurus; species Trachurus japonicus. Next base: position 27,536,174 of record NC_140919.1, read on the forward strand.
TAGATCAGATTAGTCAGATGCCGTATTCTCATCTATTCTGTCTGTGGATTTCATCTGCAGCTCAGCAGCTTTCACTGTGAATCATCTTACATCTGTTGAACATGGAAACATGAGTTCACTTTCTGCCTTCAGTGAGAAGTCAGCAGCTTGCTCGCTGATGAAAAAGTAATGGCTTCAAGACGTTCTTCGCCTGACAAGAAGAAGCTACAGCCACAGCTTGAACCAGTTTACACCAGAGTCAGTCAAAGGCTGACTCTCACACACAGTGAGGTTCCATCTTGTCTGATTCAAGCTCTGTAGTGGCGTGAAAATTCAAATAAATCCTAAATCTGATCTAGACTGAACTGACTTGAAACAAGCAAAACTTACATATTAACATTAGGTCAACAAACTGAAAAACTATTTTGATTCTGCTAAATTGAAAATTATGTTTTACAGAGTGCAAATGACCAAAAGTCAAGATACAGTATACAGAACAGAACAACTATACAGTGAATTCAGCTGCATTAAAACATAGTTCACTGGAGCAGCTCCAGTCAGCTGTCAATGAATGCAGGCAATTATATACATTCACAGTTCAATTTCACACTTCAGAGAAACACGTCGCTCAGGCAAAAACACTCAGTTTGCATGAGACTGAATGGACACACACATAATATAGAATACAGAAGGATCTATCAAAAAGAAAACATGTCTGCACGTACCTGAGATCCCTCTCTTTAGCCAGCGTGGCTCCTCCAGCACGACAAAGAAGTTTTCATGTTTCTCATATTCTTCGTCATCGATTATTCTTATCTGAAGAGTCTGACTGTTCACACACATAGGCACATTTTAATTATTGGCATATTTAAAAGAAACAATACAGAACAGACAAGCACACACACACAGCTGCCAATGTGATGGCCTTCCTCCTGCTGTGTGAATCAGAGCAGGAGGAAAAGAGACACAAAATCAATAATTCAGTTGAAGACAGGAGCAGAGGAAAGAAGGTTAAAAAGAAACAAAAGAATCAAAAAGAAAGTGAGAGAAAGAAAGACATGAACTCCACTTCTTCAGTCTTTACTTACTAATGTCCTTTTGGTTGTAGTTATTAGGTTAATTATCAATCAGTGCTCCAGATCAATAGTTATAAATTTGAGACTGACGCAAACTTCTGACTCTCCTTACCTTGAGAAATTTTAATAAATTTTAAAGTCAGGCTGGAACTTATGCACACCGGCATGGACAGGCAGGTGCGTAGGAGAAGACCTTGGTGGTTGAGTAATGTGAGAGAAAGCTCCCGCACACTGTCATCACTTGCAAAGATTTTATTTATTTTATTTTATTGAGCTCAATAAAATCTTTGCAAGTGATGACAGTGTGCGGGAGCTTTCTCTCACAATTAATTGTGAAAAAAAGTGAAAGTTTGATATTATTTTTGTATGTCAATATTTAATTTATGATAGCCAATAAATTGATAAACAGCCGATGCACAGCATATTGATGTTCTGTATGAGGCAAATCAGAGTACCTATTTATCAAAAGAACATAAAATGAAGGAAAAAAAGTGAGTTAGAGAGACTTTTATGCTGTCATGATGTTAAATTTGAGGATTGATGGCCTGGTGCTAGAGGAGAGGAGAAGAAAAGAAGATAAATTGATGATGACAAGACCTGTTAGTGTCTCTGAGGAGCACCAGACTGAAATGTCAGCGCAGAGAGCAGCTTAAGGAAAACCAACACCGACAACAGAGAGCAAGAGAAGGATGGAGAGAGAAAGGAAATGACAGGCGGAGGGAAAGGTACAGAGGACGAAAGAACAAACTGAAGGGGGAGAACAGAGTTGGCCAGGAAAGAGTGATGATGAGGACAGTAGAATAAAGAAGAATGGAAGGAGTTGACACAGGAAGATGGGAAGACAGGGATGTATAGGAATGAGGGAGGTCTTGGATGGAAGGGTGCACAAGACAGGGAACAATGATGGGAAGAAAGAGGAAAAAATTAGGGAGACGGGTGGGAAGGCGGAGGGGGCGTGAGGGGGGGGGGCTACAAACAGAAAAGAAGTGAAGTGAAAGAGGGATTAAGATGGAAATGAGGGAGATGGAGAGAAGCAATCACTGGGCAGTCATCCTGACTGCAGAACAATACGGCATGAAATGACATAAATTAGGAGGGATTAGATGATGATTGGATGATTAGACAGGGTGAAGATGAGTTACAGCAGTGATCACACTGCTGAGAGCTATAAACTCTACTCACACCTGAAGTGTTGCCCCATGCAGACGGAAGTCAGTGCAAATTAGAAACTCTGTCTGTTGGTGCTGTAATAACTGCTTAGGTTATTATACGGTAATAATTAACTGGAGCCAATCGTAGCTGACATTTGACTGATGGTGGGATACAACCTGGACAGGTTGCTAAGTCAACGACTGGGCCTGCTCCAAACAGTCCAGTGGTAATTAAAGAGTTGTGTTATGGAAAACCGTGTGTTTTGTGACCTTTGACCATCAAATACTGTATATATTCAATTGATCTTTGAGTTCAAGTGAATGTTCAAACTTCTCTCAAGGTGTTACTCAGATGATGTGAGTTATACAGGCTGGACTCCGCTATTATAAATGTCACATGAATTTTAAGGTTGATTGTGAGGTCAACAGTTTAATGTCAGTTTGTGGGGGAATTGATATTTGTTTACAACTATTTGTTGTTCACACTGAACTTTGACACACAACTTTGACGTGTCACATGATTTTGCTTCTACACAATTTAATGTATAAACAGAAGAGCCTAAGCTCCCTCTGCTGTTTTGTTACAACCAGTCGGTGTTCACCCAGCCCACACAGATCAGGGACAGATTATAAAAGTCCAGTGCTGGATGAGTCTAGTCCAGTTCTTAGTAGTGTCTTTTTACCATAATTCTTTCTGAAAGGGTGGAGCCGAGAGGAGCCAAACTGCTCCTGAACGAGCTCACTGAGCTGAGGAGTTACAGAGGTAAAAGCTGAGCTGGCTGCAGATGCATGAAGTCATGTGGGACTGCAGTTACAGCAATTTTCCCATTCAAATCTGAAGGCTTGTCAGTGTATCATCGTTTATCGACTTAGTTTATATAGTCATAGAGAAGCTGAAGAGAGCCACAGTAGCCAGAGATGTGGTCATAGTCACAGAGGAGGTGAAAAAGATGTCAAAATGATCAGTCCAGCTGCAGGAATGTTCCAGGTGTCTGGTTTGAAGCAGACAGCGCTGTCGTTAACCACATGGAAAACAACCTGGAATAAACCCCTCCAGCACAGGGCCAAGGTGGTGCTGGGGCCATCAAATTATACCAACTTTTCCACTATCAGAGAAACATGACATCCACCTACTCACCATTCACCCAACACCGTCCCTGTCTCACCTAATCCAGGTCTCTGTCAACAAACCTGTCAGTCAACATCAGCTTAGAGCTGCTGCGGCTGCTGGAGTCAACACCTCACTAACGACAGCCCACTCCAGTTTGTCAAAGCTGCTGCACAAACATAAAACCAATGGTAACACAGAAACACACACATACACATAAACATACACTCACCAACTTATCTGACAACTAGGGGTCGAACAGAGAGTATTGATAGTATTCTACCATGCTGTTAGGAATAGCATTTTACGTTGTATGATTTCTGCTTGGTTTGGTAATTTATCGGTTAAGTTAAGATCTCAAATAAGCAGACTAGTTCATTTTGCAAGGAAAGTGATTGGGGTGAAAGAATACCTCTCCCTCCAGATGCTTTTTGATAAAATCATTGTTAGACAGGCTAAGAAAATCACCACCGACCCCTCTCATGTCCTACACAGCGAATACGAGCTGCTCCCATCCGGCAGACGCTATAGAGTTCCAGTTTAGAATAAAAAAACACTACCTCAAAAGATACAGGAACTCCTTCATTCCACTTTCAGTGGGTCTCCTGAACGCATAGCAGTATCAACGCTGAGTATAGTGTTGTGATTGTATAATTGTGATTTTTGTATATTCGTAGACGTATTGTGATGCACTTGAATTGTACATGCTCTAATGTCCTGTCCATGCACCATGCAATATTGTACGTACATGTAGCAGCCTGCATGCATGTCCTAGACATATTTCCTATGGGACAAATACATTTAACTAACTACTGTAACTAACTAACTTGATGCCCTCTTAAGCTTTATTGATCTTCTGCTAATAAAGAATTAACCACTGATAAATTAGAAGTGTATAGTCGATTACAAGAACATCTCATAGAGTCATCATCTACTACTGCAACTCCCTGGGTGACAGCAGTTACTGAGTTTAAGAATAAAAAGTGTCCTTCATTGATCTCATCAACAGACTGCATCTTTGGTCACATATGCATCTACTGTCTGTGTTAGTCCACTCAGTGCTGGTAATACCAGCTTCCAGGTGGAGGTGTCAGTCTGTTTAGCAGCTATATGGGAGCATATACCAGTCTGCAGTCACTGAACAATTAGTGAACCCAACACTCCAAAACACTTCACTACGAAAAACAAAGTGGCACTTCAACACACAGACACAACATTTTCTTTTCACTGAAATTTAGAGAGGAGTCAACATGAATGTGTTCACATCAGCCACAAGGAACCATGGACAGGTCACTTTTTCTATTTTTTTTGTCTATTTTTGTGTGTGTGAAATAGAGGAAAAAGTTGAAAGAGACAAAGAGGAGAGGCACAGTGAGCGAGGAGGTGAGCGTGAATAAGAGGAAAGGTGAGGAGGGTTTGGGTCATTATATTTTATAAATGCACTCCCTACTTGAAAAAGCCAGGGAAAAATAAATGCCAATGCAAAATATCCAAATTTACAGCAGCAGACATAAACATGTTTACAGCCGGGTACAAAAAACAAACAGGAGGTTGAGTGTACAGTAGCCTACACCTGCCACATGTCAGCATGCACCAAAGTCAGGACTCCAAACACACACACACCTCTACCCTTTGCCCATTTTTGGATTAGCTGAGAGTTAGGTGGAGTCAGAACTGGCAAGATGGCGACAGAGGAGCAGCTCACTGAACTTCAAAACTGCTCTTCAGAAATGTATGAGAGGTGTCATGAAGGTTAATTGTCAATCCCTAAATATAGTCTCTGGTCTTCACCAACTCCTGAGAAACACACGTCACTCTGGCTGCTTCACAGTCCACTTTCTTCACCAATTCGTCAGTAAGAGTCACCCAGTAAACCCACCAGTCAACAGGATGACGAGAGTGACCACGAATAGTCTTAAAATCTTTTAGATGGGTTCATTATGAGCGAGCGCACATTGGACAAAGTCATTTATCCATTATTAGTATAGGAGATGATTAGTGAAGCTTTAATGCTTTTCTATTCATTATCAACGACAGTCATGCTACTACAGCTACAACACAGCTGCTCTCCAGCAGCAGAGGAGTTTCACTAAACCACTCTGGATGAAGATGGAGGTTAAGGGCTCTCCAGAGAGTAAGAGAAGTGGTGTTAAGTTTCACTCACGTGGTCTGATCGTTGGTGAACTCCAGCTCCCCTCGAGCCTCCTCGTAGTCTTCCCCGGACTTGGCGGTGCCCGGCTCGGTGTGGTATGGCAGGATGACGGTGCCGCGGGCGCCTGAGTTGCGAGACACCGTCACCTCCATGGTGCCCACGCTCTCGCTCACACGCACCATGCGCTCGCTGAAGGTAAAGATGCCAGCGTGGTCGTCATCCAGGATGGTCACCGTGGCAACCAGAGGCTCAACCAAGCGAGCTTTGGGGGCGGCGCCCACTTCGTCGCTCTCAAACATGCCCTCGGCGTCACCAACGCGCAGATTCAGCAGGCGCACAAAGAAGTGCTCGTCCTCTTCAAATATGTCATCATCGATGATACCGACCTGGAGGCAGGGAGAGACAGAAGGTCGTTCGTTATCTTCAGGCACCACTGATCAGACTCTGCAGCTCTGCTCTCTGCCATTTGATAGATTAGAGGAACACATTCCATGCATGAGCAAAAACAGACAACAGGAAGTCCTGACACACAAAAACAAAGTGCAGCAGATCGGCGTCTTTGCATCATGGGCGTACCATCAGTGAGACTTAGTTTAATTTTTCAGCTACCGAGCTATAACTGCTCAAGTGTAAAACAAGGATGGACAACAACGATACCTGCTGATTCAAAGTGCACTCTACCAAATCAAAAATAAGTACTTTCATGTGTTTCCTGGTGTTTTAAATATGGGATTTGAGCCTTCTCAGATCATACAGTAGATTCCCTTCATCAGCATCATATGTATTCTTCAAACTCTGGTGAGTAAACTCCACAAACCTTCTGATGCTCTACATCTTTGTCTTTCAATATCACAGCAAATGTGAGAGACATGAGGTGTGACAGTGCATCTGAAAAAAAGATCTTCAGAAAGAGACAAGAAGCGAGGGCATGGATGAAGATATAACTGGGTTGGATTCAATGCCAGCTACTCTGCGATTATTCAGACTATTCACATCTTAACACACAGGCCTGATACTCTACATACCCAGTTTATAAAGCAGAATACTTGTGGCCAATGAACTTTGCTCTGAAGGTGGAATTATGTCTTAGAGAACCTGGAAACTGAATGTTTTCATTGCCACCAGAATAAAGATCCCAGACTATTTATCATCAGTTTCACCTGAGGTTCTGAATTACAAGTGAATGAACATTAACACTGGCACGGTTGCTGGTGCTTGATCCGTGTGTGTCTGGATGGCTGTGCTGAATACTGAGTGTGAGCAGGGCTGAGAGCCAGTCATCTCCCTCAGCAGGCTCACAAACAGAGGCTCCAGTTACAATAGCCATCTTTATGAGATTGTTGTCATCTGATCACGCCATTGCACACTAAATGACAGATGGCTGCTCCCAAATCAGATTATTCTAGGTTGGTATTGTAATGCAGTAAGCCAGACCACATACTGCCATGTGTGTGTGTGTGTGCCACATGTCACCGTATTGTGGCTGGAGTCAAGCTCTGATGCAGAGATGAAGAAGGCCACTTTGAAAACTTTGAAAAATGAGTTCTCTATAGAAGATTACATTAATTAACACTTTGCACTGCTGTACTGATTAATCTAATCTTGAGGCAAGATGTGTCCATTTCTATTCTATTTGTATTCATTCTTTTAGGTTATTTATTATAGGGTCTTTTTTTAAACGTTATTTATCCTGTACGCTGCTGGACTTGAGTAACGTATTTCATTCCATCATGTAGTAGTAGTAGTAGTAGTAGTAGTAATAGTAGTAGTAGTAGTAGTAGTCCAAAACAACTTGTGAGCCCTACATGCTCTGGTTGAGAAGATGGAATGAAAGACCAACACAGACGCTGTATATAAGAAGAAGATGAGCCGACTCTATTTCTGGAGGAAGCTGAGATCCTTAACCGTGTGAAGCAGGATGTTGGATATTAGTCTGTTGTGGCCCAACTCATCAGCTTTGAAGTGGTGAAGACACTCAACAAAATGTCTCCACCACATTCTGGACCCAGAGTGTAGCATGCTCTCTAACACTGTGGTTCAGGTGGTATGAGGATTGAAGCTCAGAAGAGTTCAGGGGTCCTGTAGGTTCATAGGAACATCACTACCAGAGACACCTTGTAATCTGATGCTTTGTAGTTTTGTAAAAAAAAAAAAAAAAAAAAAATAGATAAAAGCCATCTTGTGAATACCATGCTGCTAGCTTGCTGCAGTGATGAACAGGTGTACACAGGTACAACAAAGTGAACTGACACCTGTAAATGGAGTTGGGTGTGGGCAGATATGAAATAGGTTATTATGTCTGACCTTACACACAGAGAAGCACTTCATTTCAGCCTGAATCCATGAAAAATAATTGAATAAGTAAAAGCTTTAAAACCTAACTGGGAAGAGCGCCAACTGAACTAGTCTGACATTGGATAAGTGGAAGAAAACAAATGGATATACAGATGAATGCATTTAGATTACCGAATAGCAAATTAATCAGTATCAACTGATTATTTCAGTCATTACATCTTGCAATCTCATCCAACAACTTCATGGGGCCACTGCCTGTTTAAGATGCAGCTCAGTCAGTAGATATGCAGTGACAGGTCACTTTATGCATGGCCCTCCATACTGTAGCATACTATACATTTACTTTAACTAGTGAAACAAACAAACAGAAAAAAACAGTATTTATATCCATATAATTAATAAATATGGAATCAAAATGATGGTGGACTGTGATAGTTTGATCCCGAGCGCAACAGTCTCTCCATTATGATATGACTAGTGTGGCTCTTGATAAGGACAGCCCTGACCAGCAGGCCTCTTATTGCCTCTGTCAGTCCATCTTTTTCTGTTTAGCAGTAGGCTATAGAGGCTGCGGTGATGGTTACATAGTGGAACTGATACGGCAGTGAAAGTGGAGATCTGATAGACGAGCGAGACGTTCAGGTTAAATTGGTTTCCCAGCTTCTCATTTCTGGCACAGTGATCAATGAAATCCACTGGTGTGCTATAGAAATGGATGACACCGGCCCTATGTAATTTACTCACTCGGCGTTGCTCCATCCATTCACTTATTTTAGATGGCCAATTTATACTTTATGTTTTTTAATGTCCTATCCCCCCCGTGCTTCTTTTATGTGACTCTTCGGGCTATTGCACCATTCTCCTCTCATTCAGCCCTCACACTCCCTTTGATCTCTCATCAGACTTTGAATGTGAGCAGAGATTACTGATCTTATTACATCTTTACCTCGTGCCGTCATCCTATATGCTTTTAATTCACAAGGCACAGGGTGCTTTAAAAAGACTAATTTCTGGGTTTCCATCTACAGGGGAAAAAAAACTTCAGGATGTTGTTTGATCCCAAGTTCAGACTGCGGGAAAAAAGTTAGGAGCATTTGGAATCAAAGAAGACAGTGGACGCTGAGACATCGGCTGATCACCTAACTTTAACTGTGCCTTTTTTTTTTAGATAAGACTCAAACTGCTGTTACTTTACTGTAACAGTGCTGCTTGATTTGGAGAACCAGACAGTTGTTGATCATTTAAAAAAGCAGCATAGTAAGTTATTACTGCATTTCTCTAAAATGTAAGGGGTTCTCTTTATTCATTTTCCCTTTAAAACAATCTGACATGAGTTATTTTTTATTTGACTTGACTTGAAAAATGGATGAGGGAAAACCACCTATATATAATAGTGAGAATTTTTCTCTTGTCTCTCTTGTGTTTGTCAACATTCTGAAACTATTTCCGTCTCTTCTCTCGGTAGCTGTTTCTAAACTGCAGGCTGACATGATACTGTGTTATTTATTATTGTTAGTATTGGAAATTGAACTAGTTGGTTAGATAAGCTTTATTGATCCCGCATGGGGGAGACTATTTTACTACCAGGTCAAAAAAAATCATACAGCCGACAAAGCAGCACAGAGACATCAAACAACATAAACACAACACTAAATGCACAACAAACATAGTAAAGGCCAATGAAACATGATCTAAAAGTAGAACATGATTCGTAACTCTAAAACAATTATGGAAACATTCTGTACAAAATCTGTTTGTTATCATTGGTAATCAGTATGTGAAGACTGACAAACACGAATCTGTTTCACTTTGTTAGCAGTTAAAGTGTTGTGATTAAAACAGCTTGATACAGTGTGACAATGTGTCAGCTGTGATCCAGCTGTTTGTTTTGTCTGCTTGCACAGGGAGCTGCTTCTTGAAACGGGTTAAAATCCATTGGAGGCTGTCTCTGTGGATTATAGATAGATCACATACATACGGGACCTATTATGCTTTTCCAGCTTTTCAGACTTTTATATATGTTTAAAATGTTGGATAATGGTTCTAGAGGCCGTGGAAGTGTCATATCCTGAGGTTAATGCATTTGGAGGTAAACCCTGCTAGATGATTGGGATTTCTCTTGGATTTCTCTGCACACCTGTTAGACTCAGTTGCACTGACTTTTTTTGACAGGGGAGACAGGGGAGTCCGGCACGCCATGACGTCATGGCGAGTCCGGCACGCCATGACGTCATGGCGTGCCTAATACTAATACGTAGTAGTACAGCTTCTTCCACCAGGCTGTCAGGATGCTGAACTCTGCCCACTACCTCCCCCTCTGTCCCCTGTCCCTGGACTCTAACATTAGATACCATACAGTATGCACTACACTTTGCACTACAGCCACTTCTTTATACAATATAGTTATTTTAGATGAGTGAGATACGACTTTTCAATTCTTCTGTACGTCCCAGAAATACAGAGAATTGACAATAAAAAATATTTTAATCTTTGAATCTTCTGAATCTTAGTTGTAGTATTGTAATATTTTATTGGTGCTTTTTGCACATCATAGTAACACTGAGCCACAGTAGTACCAGTTAATCGGTCAACGCTTTTCACACTGTTTAAAACAGCTCACAGGAGTGGAAATATGGGTAAATATAGACCAGGAAATCAATTTGAAAAAAAACAAAAAACACTGAAACTAAATGGCACAAGTTAACATATTGAAATTATAAATAAATATATGACATTGAAAAATGATATATCACTCCATCCATCAGCTGTACCGCTTATCTCTGCAATCCCAGCTGACAGAGGGCGAGGGCGGGGTACACCTGGGACAGCTCATGAGTTTAGCACAGGGCTGACTCATAGAGACAAACAACCTCCCACACACTCACATTCACACCTGTGGGCCATTTTGTGTTACTACTTAATCCAATGTGCATGTGTTTAGACTGCGGGAGGAGGCTGGAGAATGGAAAGAGAACATGTAAACTCTACCCAGAAAGCCCCCCCAGGCCCAGGGGATCGAACCTTCTTGCTGTGAAACAAAAGTGCTAACCACTGAATCACTGTGCTGCTAACATAGAGAGAAAATGAAATAAATTGGAAAAACAGTGAAACAAAAAAGTGGCGTCTCACAGTGGCAGCAGGGATCAGCAGTAGTTTGTCTGGTGGCGCCAGTATCCCCGTCTTCTCCTTGAATATTAACATCTGTCTCTGTTCAGCCTTTCTCTGTCTCCTGCTGGGACTCTCATTATTTATCTCATCATCCCTCTCCTACTCTCTCCCCTCACTTTGATCTCCTTGGATATCTCTCCACATTTTACAGCTGTACTGCAGGTTATTCAGGTGCCTGCAGCATGTTGATGCAGCTCCATAAAGTCAAACTTGCCTCAGCTCAGAACTCCAACTGACAGAGGTGGGAACTTAAAATCCAGCTGAGGAAGGTTTCTGAGTTTGAAATGATCATAAGAGGCCAATGCATTAACATTCTGAGATAAAGATCCATCGGCTACTACTTCCAGTCTTTCATCAAATAAAACTCTGAGCTCAGAGCATTTGAATCAACAGAGGGATCTTCTGTTTACCCCTGTGACCCTGCACTGAGAGGCTGTGCAGCTAATGGATGGATAGATCCTCTGCTTAATAATGTATATGACACAGCACATCATTAAAGTTTTATCTCATCTCCAAAAATAGTGAATTTATCCTTTAATAGTCGTCTCCTTACTGTCAAACTGTATGAGGGACTGCAAAGGATGTTTGTGTTTGGCTACACACACTGAACAGAGTTAGAGGTTTTATAAGTGTTTAACATCTGAACAACTGAGACGTAACAAAATGAGAATGAGTGGTTTTCTTTTTTCAGATATGGTTAGTTTGTAGTCACAAACTGTCCGTGCATTGACAGACTTATTGATTAATTAGTCCAGCTCGCCTGTACAATATTAGCTTGTAGTAAGTAAGACGTACATGCCGTTTAATTAGCTGAGCAGCTAATTAACTATATTGCTTGAAGTGACATTGGCAGTGAATGTGTCTTTAGTGGCTCCTTCAGCACGTTGAGCTGCAGGTGTTTGGAGGTTAGAGAAGGAGACTCTGCTGTGGGCTGTTGTGGGTAGCAGTGTGTGGCTCTTGTGTTGTGTTGTGTTGTGTTGTGTTGTGTTGCAGTTGCTGTCTGCTTCTGTGACCGTCTACTCTACATGTGATACAACACTGTTGCGGCTTAAAGGAAATATGATTGGTAGCATGGAAATGTGTTCTCCATATATGTGGCAGTCTGTGTTCTGTCAAATGAATGCAAAGCTTTGGGGAAACAAAGTCTTATCATGTTGCCATGTTGTCTCAAACCATACCTGCTGTAGATCAGATAAATAAATATAATTTGAATGGAAATCCAAGAGAGACAATAGCAGTGTTGCTGTTTTTCAGAGTGAACTTGTTTCCACAGAGAGGGAACATCAGAGAAGTTTTACCATTTCTGAGAGAAGGTTAATGTTTATCTGTGGCACAGACATGTTTTGGTTTGGGACCAACCAGGTAGTTTGTGGTGCAGAGCTCAGATAAGATGAAATGCCCCCCTCAATCAGTTTACTACTTCCTTCTCCACACTGCCCAAGTCTCTCTCTTTTTCACCTCTCCTCATCGCTCACTCACCTTGATCTCTTTACAAGTCTCTCCTGGTTTGAACACCAGCGTGCCCTCGCTGTAATCGTAGTCTGACCCGGCGTTGGCTGAACCATCTTCTGTCCTGTAGTCCACATAGAAGGTGTTCTCTCCCAGACCGCCTGAAGAGCAGAGAGAAAACAGAATAATACTGGACCTGACACATATAATCACTTATGATATTAGAATATAAGATGTAAGATTATGTAATAAAAGCTTGTCAGATTTTCACATATTGATGAATTTCTGCTTTGCCATGAGTTTCTGAATATCATTGGGAAAGTTAATACTGAATGTTTGTTTTGCTACAGATGAGGCCTGGCCACCAAAAAAGTGAGTAGCTTTACTCAGATTGAGAATTTTTCCAACTTTCTTCATACATCTGCAAATTTTCATCTTGAGCCTTTTTTGAAAAAAAAATTAATCTTCATGAACTATACATGAAACTATGCTTAAACAAAAATCAAATAACTTATTTAGGATTTAGTTGCATCTGGCTGTGAGTTTGCAGAACACATCCTCTACAGTGCCACCCCTGCCCCAAGTGTACAGGAGAACCTGTAGTGGTGATCAGGTAAAAATAGGTAAAAATAGGTAAAAAAGCGCTCTCTACCACCAGCGTTGGGTTTGTCAAGAGGACACGCTCACTATGAAGATATGAATTTTAGCCTTATTCATCATTTTAGGTTGAAAACCCTAATTTGTTCCACTGATTTGTAGATAGTGGAGACTGGGGTAAGTTGAGCCTAGGGGTAAGTTAAGCCACCCGTTGTTGCTAGGAAACCATAAGAAAAATTGAGCATGTGATCCTGAATATGAAAAGTGGCTCATCTTATCCCGATGTCCCCTACAGGTGACTATGAAAACATAATCAAGAGTATTATAAATCTTACACACTGCTCCCTAAAGCAAGATCTTGGATGCAGAGTACTTCCTCTACCGCTAGTAACTGAAAGCACATGCCAGTGTGTTAAAATAGCTGGCAGTAAAATGAAGATGGTTCTCAGAGACTAAAACTTGAACAGATCAAAGACTGTTAAAAAAGTTAGTTCAACTACTGGCATTAATTTGAAGACAGGAAAGATGTTATACGTTATTACTGCACCAGCCTTAGTCTCCACTGACTGAATAATGTGAATCCAATATTAGATCATGACTTATTCATTTCACTACCTTGGCAGACTACAGCCAGTGTCAGAACGCCACAGTTCTCCATGCACTGACTGTGGGCGCTTTCAAATGAGATGCGGCTGCATATCCCCAGGTCGTCTTCTTCTTCTGGAGCTTCCTCGTCAGTCACGGCTGTACGGCGAGCGTGGTCGGCTGCGTGCTTCTTCAGGACGTTACCAGCTCCGATCATCATACGAGTCGCCTTGAAGGCCACAGAAAGGGCACATGAGTTATCATTTCTCACGCTTTCACACAGAGAGGCAGACGGGAATTTCCTAAATTTAGTGTCACATTTACCATAATGTCCTCTTTTCAATGAAGATAGAAAAGAGCTCATCAGAAGGTTATATAGAGTAAATCCAAATCTTTACAAATGTAAAAAGCTTTCGTCATCTCATAATGTAAAGATTTTGTTAAATTTGTTTAAACTGTTGAAGAAAATCTTAAGTATTTTCTCCCGATGAGCTGTCAAAATGTACATTAAAGGGACAACGAGGAGTTTGTATTTGGTTATAAAAAAGCCCCACATTAATGTGGATGAATCTCCGCTACCCACACTTGTTAATGGCTCCATTTTCGATAAATATATCGTTTTGTCTCTATCTTTATTTTGTTATTTTAATTACTTTCGGACGCTGCCCGGCGGGTCATGGGAATAACGACGCCGATTCACCGTTTATTGTTGGAACTACGACGGTATCTGATTGTCTTTGCACCTCTGTCTTTAATTCTTGATAAATGAAAACATTCTTGGCAAGACATCCGTCTTGCGCCGGTCCAAGAATTTCACCGTGTGCGCGGAGGCTCATGTAGTGTGAAAACACTTCGCTTTCCAAAACTCCTCGTTGTCCCTTTAACTCAATGTTAATATATTCTGGACACTGTCTGCTCTGATTAGTTGTACTTTTTTGTCCCTTATACCCCAGGGATGGGTCAAAAGGAAATAAATGAAATGAAATACAGAACATACATGAAAAACAGATCTTATATTAATTAACTTTGACTCATAAACTTGTTTCATCCTGAGCTGTTATTTTGAAGTTTCTGAGCAACCTTGAGTTTTACAGTATCAGGTACTATTTATGAATAAATCTGTGTGTGTGTTACCTGTATGCGGTAGAAGGCTCTGCTCTTCTGCTGGTGCAGCAGGGCGTAGTAGTTGGCCAGCTCCACCAGCTGGTCCAGCTCTTTGTCGGGGTATTTCTGCTTCAGTTCCTTCAGGATACGAATCACCTGGAAGAGAGAGCAGAGGACACATTCATGATTAACATTTCTGCACAACCCACGCTGACAGCATGCCTGCCTGATCACACAAACACTGACTGTAGCAGAGTGAAGATTCTTGGCACCTTCAGCCCCTGTAGCAGGTGGATGATTGGAGGGATTTATGCTTCAGTTCTCAGCCCGACACAAACATCACTGCCTCCCTTCCTAAAATATTTGAACCTTCAAATCAAGCGGCAGCCATCCAGGCTTTAAAATGAAGCCAGTGCCCTTCTGCAGTTCTTCTAATGTCCGCTAGAGTCTGATTCAGTCTGTGTACACGCCCATGTAAAAATGTTAAACAGCTAAAATAAACACAGTTACACCTGTTTCAATTTGATTAATGCATAGTGGTACACTAAAGGGGGCGTGGCCTCTAGACTAGTTGCTAGCTGTCTACTCAGCCTCACCTCACTGAACGTGACTCGTATCACTGTGTCTGTGTGTTAGTGTCTTTGTGTGACGTTTACTGACTGACAGAAGCTGGTGAAGTCCGTTCTCCTCTAGTTTGAAGTGAGAGAAATTATAGCATGAATTTTAGCAGATATCTGTGTCTGTGCTCCCCATACCTGGCTCATTGGCTTAGGTTGTTTGTGGGCTGATAAGCCAGTATATGAATTACCTTGAGTTTAGCCATCAAACAAGAAACCCAGATGTCCGCCTGTGCAAATGATGCTAAAAGGAGTGAACGCCTTAGTCAGTTATTGAACAACATGCACCGAAGTCTCAGCTATACGTACTCCTCCTCTCTGACCATATTTGGATTAGCTGGAAGTGAGGGAGCGGAGTCAGACACTGACAAGTTGGCGACAGCAGAGCAGCTCAGTCTCAGCCTCAGAGCTACACCTCAGAAACCTGTGGGTGATGTCACTGAGGCTGTGTCCATATTTATCTATAGTTTTATTTATCTACACCTCTCATTGGCTAATGACAATTTTAATGTGCCTGATAAATGATTACTTGTGTCTAAAATTCTGGAACTTTGAAAACATTTAAAATTCATTCATATGCAAGTTTCAACAACTTTTATAAGCGTCTTTTTTTACTATGTTTGGCCCTTAATGCAATAAAGGCATTTTAATATTTTTATTCAAGATGAGTGCCTTGGTATTTTCTCTTTTTTTCTACTTTTTTATTGACTTCAGTGCCAGCTGGGAAAATGAAAAGAGAAAAATTCATTAATCGTTGAGTAATTTTCATTGCTCCATTTAATCAGCTCCATTTGCAGAGAGGACATTCAATACCTGCCAAGTATTTCATTAGGAACAATTTAGCTGCCAAGCTTTTTAGTTTGGTACGCGGAGTGTTTTATTGTTATACTGTGGTTTGATTTTGAAACATAAAAGTGAGAATAAATGTGTGAAATTTCAATTTGTTTAAAGACTTGTGAATGACATATTGTGTGTACATGTATTGTGTGTGTGTCAGAGAAAGAGAGTGATTTTCATAGTAAGAAAATGTCAATGTGTCAAAGCTTCAATTCAGTGAACCAGTGAAGTGAAGTGAAGCCACAGCCTGTCCCTGCTCTCTCTCTCTCCTCTCAAGTCCAAACCACACGGCCTGTCACTCTGCAGCACGATGCAGCGCTGGAGAACACACACTGGCATTCAGTGAAAAGTCACTTTATCAAGCAAAATCCAAAGGAATGTTTTGTTCTCATTGCAAAAAGTACCTTATCAATCGGGTCAATTGTTAAGATAAGATGTATCCTCATGCCTCACACACTCAGTCATTTCTCTTTCCTCTTAATTTCCTCTCTCCACCTTTTCCACAACAGGACATCATTCATTGTCAGTCACATGCATCAAGTAGCTACACATCCCTGCAAGATTGTAAAATGATCTCTGTATCTTGTTGTTTTCCTTGTGACTGCTGAGACACGAGATAAACAAATTGTTGCTGTGAGTTATAAAATCCTGGCACTTTATAAAACAAACAGCGTTTTTCTGCATATCCTTCCACTCAGACTTTTCAAATGATGAGGATTTGAACTTTACACTCTTTCTGGGAAACAACACAGCATACATCCCATCATCCTTTATATTTTTTCTGAGCTCTGATCTTTTTTTGTCCCCTTGGCAAACAGAGATATTGAGAAATATTCCAGACAGTATGAGCTGATACGATGCTCCCTCCTAGAACAGGAACAATCACAACACAGGATGATGATTCATGTCAACTGATATTAAACCAACCATGGATGCTGCGCTTAGTTTGTCGTTGTCTGACCACGTCTGCAGTGTTAGCCTATGTCAAATCAGAGGCCATAACCACAACATATATTATCCATACAATATGTATATGACATAGAAAATGTGTCTAAAACGTTTAGTATGTGAATTACATCCTGCTTGTGAAATAACAGTTCTCTCTACACTTAACGGTTGCCCCTCCCTCTCAGTCTCTCACCTCCTTGCGACTCTCGTCCAGCTCCTTGCTGCTCTCCACGTTGACCATCATGCTGTTGGAGTTGGGCAGGTTACCTCCAGTTCCCGTTGCTCCGCCCCCTGCTGCCGCGCCAATGTTATTGGCCGCAGCACCATCCTGAGTTCCCCCGCAGTTCTCGGCGGGGACCACAGCACCCCCTCGCGGTGGGAACTTGCCGTCTATGATCATCTCCATGCCACCCTTGTTGGGGGTCAGGTCTCCCTCTGTCTCCACGACGATGCCGTGGCGCTTGTCTGCGCGGTAACGCTTGCCCATGTACTTGTAGAAGAGCAGGCGGCGGTCGGCGATCCAAGCCAAGATGACACACACTGGGAAGTAGAGCAGGGTCACCAGCGCCTCCCACACCTGTCACACACGCGCACACACACACACACACACACACACACAGGTTAGATTAGATTAAAGTTAATCACTAATGACAATGTCTGAAATGTCTGAAGCAACATTAAAGGGATAATTCAACATTTTGGCAAATTGGCCCATTGCCATAATCCCTATAGTCATGGCAGTAGGTTTGTTACCTTTAATTGTTGGTGCAAGCTATTTTTAGAACGGCGGAGCAGAGCCACGAACTGCTCAGAGCTACGCTACGGAGGCTAGTGGGATTTCTTGGTTTCCCTCATCAAACTCATCAAATACACAATCCAAATCCAACAACTCCAAAACGCTCTGGTGGACAAGTTGTGACCTGCACATTCCCCACGCTATGAGATAATAATGGAACGTTATGAGACAGTTTTAGAGGTAAATGCAGAGACTGCTTTCTGAAAAACTGCCCCCGACGGGAAAGCGCATCAGCTGTTTTGCATGAATTTACCTCTAAAACAACTCTGTCTCGTAACGTTCTGTTATTATCTCATAGCGTGGTGAATGTGCAGGTCACAACTTGTCCACCCGAGCGTCTTGGAGTTGTTGGATTGTGTATTTGATGAGTTTGATGAGGGAAACCAAGAAATTCCATTAGCCTCCATAGCGTAGCTCTGAGCAGCTCACGGCTCTGCTCCGCCGTTCTAAAAATAGCTTGCAGCGACAATTAAAGGTAACGAACCTACTGCTAAAACTATAGGGATTATGGCAATGGGCCAATTTGCCAAAATGTTGAACTATCTCTTTAAAGGGACAACGAGGAGTTTTGGAAAAGCGAAACGTTTTCACACTACATTTATGAGCCTCCGCGCGCACCGTAGAATTCTTCGACCGGTGCAAGACGGACTCATGTTTTCATTCATCAATAATTAAAGTCAGAGGTTCAAAGAGGTTCAGTTACCGTCGTAGTTCTGACAATAAACAGCGATTCGGCGGCGTTATTCTCATAACTCGAAAGTAAGGAAACGCTGGTCGGCTCGCCTAGCATTTCCGCCACCACTAATAATAACAAAATAACGATAGAGACAGAACGATATATTTATCGAACATGGAGCCATTAACAAGTGTGGGTAGCGGAGATTCATCCACATTAACGTGAGACTTTTTTATAACCAAATAGAAACTCCTCGTTGTCCCTTTAAGGTGGTTTGAATCTAAAGTAGAGATGAACACCAGTCCACAAACATACAGTATATTCACTCATGTGCTGTTTGATGATGGTAGTGAGAACACTGTCTTAACATGTTTCAACATGTTGCCCCACACTTTCTCTCACATCGATGTTCAACTGAGAAGAGAAATGTGAAGGCTACAGTAGTGACATCATCTTCACTGTCATCAAACCATCGGTTACTGAAAGGATGGAGCATCTTGAAGATATATATTGTGTAGTATCAGCGGGTGGTGTTAGTGGGAGCTTAAACAACTGCCAGTCTCTTTAGCTAAACTCCTGTAAATACAGCAGACAGTTTAATGAGCAGGAGGAGACAGGCAGCCTCCTCCTCTGAGGAGAGAGCTCTTATGGTCTGGGAGGGGAGCTGCAGGGCACGAATACACACCTAACAACTGAAATACCAGTATCTGTCATTTTTCTATGTTATGTTATCTTTCTTTCTTTTCTATTTTTTATGTTATGAATTTCTGTATTATCTTCTTACTTTGAAGCCCACTGCTGTTGTTGTTTTTTACATAGGGGAGGTATGTTTTATAAGCCTTTTTTTGGCTTCTACTGTACCTCTCCTGCACAATGTTTAATTTTACTATTTTATTATTTATTATATAATGTGCAAATAAAAAACTAAACTACAGTAAACTAATACTAGAAACTCCTCGTACACAGCCACAGCACAAGGGCAGTGTCACAACAGTGCATGAATACACATTCATTTGGAGAAAAAAGATGCTATGGCCCAACTTTTAAAATTGCTTCAGGTAGGTCTCAAAACCGGGACAAATAAAACTAATAAACAAATTATTGAATTTGCACCATTTTGCATCAATGGGTAGAAAATCAGTAGTACAAGCAAAACAGTGTGTCTCACCTCCACGACGCCCGGCGTGATCACAGACAGGATGAGGTAGAGCCAGATGTAGGCGAAGATGCTCCAGAAGGCGGTGATGAAGAACACCCTGAGGTGTTTGATCTTGCGGGTCTCGTCGTGGGGGATCACCCACACGCAGATCCCGATGATCACAAACATGTTGAAGGCGGCACTGCCAACGATGGTTCCTGGTCCCAACTCACCAGCCTTGAAGTTGTGACCACACACCTGGAGGGAGAGAGTGGATTTAGGGTTTGTAGCAGGAGAGCAGTTAGGAAGTTAAAGGGATAGTAGCATTTTTTTAAAGTGGGGTTGTATGATCTACAAATAGCCCCTAAGTACTTTAATTGCAGTAGAAGACTCGGGGATGGAAAAATTATATTATAGCGGACAATGGAACAGTGTATTTTTTTTCAGGTAAAACCTCTTTTAGGCCACGAAAAAAGGCCGTTTCTTTGGGTCCATTCACAACAATGTATGTTGTAAATCTCTGGGCAGGGCTATGGGCTGGCGTTGCTGACGGGAGGAGTGCAGAGAGTCTGCTACTGCAATTAAAGTACCTAGGGGCTATTTGTAGATCATACAACCCCACTTTAAAAAAATGCTACTATCCCTTTAAACAGGTACAGAACTAATCATCTGACTGTTTTGTTTGGAACGAAGAAGAAAACACGCAATGAAGATAAAGTGTGCAGTGTGTGCGTGTGTACCTCTATAACAGACAGCAGTATCTCCGGGGCGCTGGAGCCCAGAGCCATGAGCGTCAAATTGGACACAGTTTCATTCCAGATTCGAACTGTTGCCACTGTTGTTTCCCCATTAGGCATCGTGATGGTCACCTCCTTCTCCTGTTGGTCCAAACACACACAGGCACACTATGCAGTTGTAGCCCCACTTCATCATTACAACAATGAAACAGGTGCATTCAAGCACAGCAAACAACAGAGTAGTGTGTTGCAGTTAAAGTAAAAACTACAATTTAGATTTAAGAAGTTGTCCTCATTGGTCCCTTTATCAGAGCAATTTGCATATAACTGTAAAATTCATGCAAGTAAAGGGCACACTTTTAATAGCAATACTGAGCTGCTCTATTTAAGTTACAGCCAACAAATTATGTCAACTGTTTTCTCATTACTTGTTATCATTGCAGAATGTACTTCTGGCATATTTCATTTAATTGAAGCCCTTTTATTTACTGCTGTGTCTTCAAGGTCTGTTGCTGAGAAACGCACTACAGCAGTGCAAACAACTCTTGAAAGAAAAAGAGGTGGATGATGAGCAGGAGCAGCAACAGGCAGCACACAGCAGACTGCAGCTACAACAGGAAACACAGTGTGGCTGACAGGTGAGCTACTGCACAAGCAATGTAGACTAATAGTGAGCAAGACGGATACCAGAGAACACTGTGTTTACATTTTGATGTAGTTTCTTATTTCTCTGTTTTATTAGATGTATTTGGTTAGGAAGGCCACTGTGATGAGGAGCTACATGGGATCGCACATGTGGCTCTGCCATCACAACCTCTTTGTATTTATCCACAGACAGATTTATCCCTCCGTCACTACGGCAGTCATCACTTTATGCAGTTTATTCACTCCTTCTATTGTGGGTCCTCCCTACACTCACAAGTCCTCATAGTACCAAAACACACATAGACACACAGACACACACTTATAAAGTGCAGGAAAGAACATGAAGGTTAAAAATACATATTTGCACTACACCCCACCCCACACACACACAAACAAACACACACACACACCAAGGACCAGCCCTGCCAAAATAGCTGAGGTGTTTTGGCTGCCACAGTGATGGATTATGGGACACTGGATTATGGGACACAATCAGACATTCATTTACACTGACCTTGTAAAGGATGGATGAACACCCTCCTTCCTCCATTAACCCTCTCATGTCTATTCATCCCACCCTCCCACTCCAACAACTCGACCCGCGCCCAGCCTTTCTCTATTCATACCCTCTCTATTATAGTATCATTTCCAACTGTGTATCTACTGAATGTTGAAAAGAAATGTAAGAAGCCATTAGAATCAGAAATGACAGAAAAAAGGCTGAAAAGTTGAACTAAGCTCAACTGCTGATGCAGTGTGACACCATCCAGTGAGAAACGTGGGTGTGGTGGGTCAGATATGGATGCAGATGGACATTTCTGCATGTTCATTTTGTAACGTGAGAACATATTTCTGCTGTTTACTCTTCACTGACCAACATACCACTGATAACTTTCCACAGCCCTGTCTCATAGTATTACACTGTTAACCATAGTGTTTCTGCTGCGTATTCATCCTTCCATAACGGTGATGGAGTCAATCCCAAGTGACACTGGATAGGTCACCTCTTGTGCTCATACATCAATACAACACTATACTTTTTACTTCACATAATACATTACTTTTAGCTATTTTAATAATGCAAAGATCAGATGAGATTGATTTGAATAATTATTCACACAGCAGCAGTAGCCTATATTAAGTTATCATAATGAGCTCCTCTTTACAAGTTGCAATATTAAAGTGATGAGCACATAATGAAGCAATAATTATAATAATCTGATAATATGGCTTGTAGGTTCTGTCTTGTGTTAGGCATACTGGGTTGGGGCAGATACAGTTGCCATTGTAATTTGTATTGGGTCAACCTCGACACGTAAAGTCTGTATGACTGCCTCTATTAACATGGAAAAGAACAATTAACAACTGATCACAAAAAAATAAAAAATAAAAACCTGATAATAGATGATATGTGGAAATGGGCCATTCTGTGTATATACGTACAGTAGCTATGCTTTAAAGAATTAACTAGCAACAGAGTATTTGTACACTGTGGTCCTTTTACTTTATAACAGATCTGATTCTTCATTCTTGGAGTTAGTTTTACATTGTCCACCCTCTCTTCTTTTCTCCCTGCAGCTGACCTTCACATCTCCTCATCCTCCTCTCTCACATTGAGATGCCTCCATCCAAACCTCTCAGGACCCTTCCTCTCCTTTTCTACAGCACGTAGGACAGCATAACCTCAACACTCGAACTAGTACAGGCCGTCTGGGAGAGAACCCACACATACATGCACACTGAGAGTGATAGATTCCTTCACAACGATTGGCCTTCTGGCTGAATAACACCATGTGTTTCTGTGTCGAAAACAGCTGAGGGCCATTTACACTATTATAGAGGATAAATGAATGGAGAAGGAACTCTGTGTGAGTCCATGAAGGACACTGATCAAGCTGAGGTTGCAGTAAAGAGATGGCGATATGATGACGCTGAAACATTTACTCGATGCTTCACTACATCAGGGATCATCAAATGCACTCATTGACCTTGAACATATCAGGCCTTAATGAATCACTGATGGATGAATCACAGACCAGGATCCAACCGCACTGCCTTATCAGAGTTTGTCCATCTATATCTATCTGTTTGTTGCACAGCCAGTGTGGTTTCTGCAAGCCATGTGAATCAACTGCCTCCCATAACGGACAGGGTTGAGAGCTGTAGGTGGAAGTCAGTGCTGCAGCTGAAGAAAAGTCAATGAAAGGTTGACATTTTAGAGCAGTGCTTCCCAGTGGACACACTGATAAAGTGTTCTGGTTATGCAAGTGGGCCGACAATTCTTTTTTTATTTTTTTTTATTTTTTTTACCAGTCCACCACAGTGTGCATGTCTGAGTGTGTTTGTATGTACTGCTGCTGTAATTTGTGAATTTCCCCGTCGTGGGATGAATAAAGGCATACTTTACTTTACTTTACTTTACTTTACTTTAAAACTATGGTGAAAAGATGTAAAATGCAACAATAACTCATAACTTATGACTTCAACCAACTGATACCTGGACTGGGCCCCATTCAATCTCTCCCTGTTTGCTGCAGCATGTTGCTGCAGTTGCATCATTCAATAATTAATATTGCTCTCATTAAATTAGACACGGCTCTTGACTGATTATTGCTTTCTTTAGCCTTTAAGCCATTAAATCACCTGCAACAGTCAACTGACTGAGTGGATGTCATTGGAAAGGAGAACAAACTGTCTCTCCTCCGGTCCTCCGGCTCTAACTGTGGTGCCAATAATGCAGAAACTCTTTGGAGCTAATTTTCTACAGCTGTGATCAGACAATGTTCACATGTTTGTCAAAGAGATTATGTATTAAAAGATGACACCCATGGCAAAATGAAGTGTCAAAGAGCTATTAAGAGCTGCTTAAAAAGAAACATCACTGTAGTGAGAAAGCATCATGTAGCCTGGATCTATAGATTTTCAAGTGATCCATGATCTGGTGCTTGGGTCTGTGAATGTTCAGGAAGTTCCTTTTTTAAGTTTTAAACCAGAACGACAAAATGTAAAATAAGATAAAATAAACCACATTTTCCCTTAAAAAAAAATAAAAATTCTAGTTTAAAACTTAAGCAAACTGCCTGTATGCACACAGACTGGATGGGAAGCATGACTGTGTTAGAGGAGTTGATATGGTTGAAATCTGTGGACGCAACAACTCAGAGTCATTAGTGAAAAAAAATAATTCCTGGCATAAATGTTAAACAGATGAAGGGTCATGAAGCAGACTGAAATTTTCAGTAATACAGACTCGTGTGTCCACACACTGTGAGACAATCGTCCTGTCCTCTGTTAGAGCTCTGCATTGACTGTTTTGTAATCAGACCCTCTCCTCTCTATTTACAGGCGTCATGGGTGATTAGCTTCCTTTACTTCTAACAGCACCGCATATTTTCTCAGAGGATAAAGTGCTGATGATATTCATTAAATCCAATTAACTTTTCAAAGATGTAAATCTGGGAAAAGTGAATATTAAATAAGTTAAAAACAACTCCCATCTGGAGCATTCATCCACTTTAAAGAGCAACATGCCCAACATGAATGAGTTCAAGCTTCTCAGATGTAGTGATTCACTGCTTTAAAGGATGATTTTTTTGTTGGTATTTCTGCCTTTACAGTCGAGAGGATTCAGTGGGGAGTGAGGAGTTTGACGAACAACGACAGCGTCCAACAGGAGGTGAACCATGTGGCTGCTGTGAAACCATGCCTAAATGCCTGAGGCTTACACTCACTCAGAGTCTCTGAGGACTCTGAGCTTCAGGCATTTTCCACAGCTTTAAGATATTTTATGGACCAAACAATTCACTGAAAAACCCTCACAGAATAATCAAAATAATCCATGTAACTTGTTGTCTGATCTGGAGTCTACACCAGGATGCATTCAATGTAGACAGGACACACTGACGGTCAGTTTGCCTGCTACAAAATACATTTCTAATATGTCCTATGGCATGAAATTTACTGCGATGTATATTAAAGAAGTTAGATTTACAGGTGGACTCTGACATGTATTGCATGATGCGTTTTCCCACTATTTTCTCCTTGACCACTCTGCCAATGTACCTCTCCATTCCCCCATCCTCACCTGTGATGTGATGACCTCTATGGACGCCATGAAGCGGTCAGCGATGATGGACACTCCCAGGAACATGTACATGAGCGACACAAAGTAGACCACAGCTCTGGCCACCTGTTCGCCCAGCGCGGGCTTTTTAGGCTTCCACATGGGCAGCAGGATGCCGTTTCTACACTCCGTGGCCTCGTTACACTTGTCCCTGGGAGGGGGCTTGCTGCTGTTACCATTAGACTCTGTGGGCAGGAAGGACGAGGAGAACGTGGAGGACGAGACTGTGGGGTCACTGCTGGGGTCGCTGCGCAGGGACTCTGTCTGACAGGGAGGCAGCAGGAGGAGGAGGGGGAGGAGGAGGAGGATGGAGGTGGGTGAGGTGAAGAGAGACATGGCAGCGTGTGGTTCCCACAAGAAGTGGGAGGGAAGGGGTACTGCAAAGGATGATGGGCTGAGGAAGAGTAGGTAGGGGGGGCAGGTGTTGGTAGAACTGAGGGTGGTGCGACTAGCTCACCTACAGAGAGAGAGAGAGAGAGAGAGAGAGAGAGAGAGAGAGAGAGAAAATAAATTAGCTTGTAAGACACAGAAGAAAATCCCATTACAAAGAACACACAACAGAGTGGACAGCCTGTTGTCCTGAAAACAGCTTGTCCCTCACATAGGTCTAGTTTGTTTGGTCAGAAATGTGAAGGTGTATTCAAGTGATCACAAAGCAAGTTTAAGAGGAAGTTATAATACAAAGTGAAAGGAAATGACCACAGTTTTTAAATGTAAGCAAACTAGCTGCAGCTCTTTGCAGTTCGAGAAGAAACAGACACAGAGATCTGGACTTTTTTAATAGAAACAGAAATACACACTCTCACAGGTGCGTATGCAGTCACTGTGTATGTGACCAGTTAGTGAACATCACCAGCCAACAAATGCTCAGCTCATTGGCTAACGAAAATGTGTAACAGTTGGTGGTGTCTAGAAAAAGAGCAGCTGGATAAATTAGTGAGGTATCGAGTTGTGAGGTAGTATAGGAAAGTAGATTGAGGCATCAGAGATCAATTTGCAGCCTTTGTTGTGCAACTGTTTTTGTTTGGTTTGAGTGGTTTTCTGCACAGGTTTCATTATTTTTGATCTGATCGCAGGGCAAAAAACTTTCATTTTCTTTTTGTTTGCTTGTCTATTCGATTTATTTGTTAATCTACCACCTTTCCCCAGCAGCCAGTAACCTTGCTCTGCTCAGTCAGGCTGACATGGGTGCAGAAACTCAAACATCATGCTGTGCAGTAACAGTAGTGGACACTCGGGTCTGAAGCCACCACATAGGGCAACAATAATCTCTAAGGTGGAACTCATAAAACGTAAAGAAATTCAATAACATCCAACTCTTCTTTGTATTTTTTAAGATATTTTTGGGGGCATATTTTTTTGCCTTTATTTGAAAGATCGTCTCGGTTGAGAGTCGAGCCAGCGATCAGCGTGTCAGAACTGGACCCGAAATGCAGTAAACCCCAAAACAAGGTACGAAGGAACAAAAGGTTTATTTAACAAACTAAAAAAGAAGCAGCAACACGCAGGGAAAACACTGGGAAGCAAGAACACGGGCATGAAACACAGAGCATGGACAACAGAGGAACTGAACAAGAGGCCGAGATCGATCATTGCAATCAGTGCAGGGGTACTGTGACAAAGAGTAAGGTAGAGAACACAGGAAGACAGGACATCCAACTGTGGTATATTGATGTGTTGTTGAAAAGAAGGGATCACCGCCGACACGTCTTCCCTTGTATTCAAAAAGGAGTTTTATGACAAGAAAAAGAACAGTGTCAAAAACGCCGACTCGTGGAGCATCTCTGGTGCCAATATGAGATCTCTCCCTCTTGGCCTAAAGCTCTAACCTTATACGTTTTCTAATACTCCACCTTTTTCCAATATAAGGATATGTCTGTCCAAGATGGTCAGACAAGACAGGATCTAAAAACAGAATATAACCTATGCCTTCTGACATTTAACCTCTTGACCAAACTAACTAAACATAGATACAGTGTCAATTATCCCCAAAAACTATGACCCACAGAGATGGGTATATGACAAGAAACACATTTCTCAGGGTACATTCCACACTACTGCTAGACACCTAATCTAAACATATGCTGTAAATATATGGGTGTGCCTTTCTCTCTTGTATAATCTACATTTATTTATATTTATTCTATTTGAATATAAAATGTTACTTATCACAAATGAAGTTCTTATCCAAATAGTGAATGACCTCTGACCTATCCCTTAACCTTTAGGCTAAGAAAACACCATGAAAAACATAAGATAATTGAAGATATTAAAGCAAAAATGTTCAGGTGGATAATACACTACACAACTCTTTTGCTTTTTAATGACGCAGCCCTCTCAGGATGCACAGTCCAGGCTCAATTCTTTTCTCTCGCCTCCATTCACATGGACTTGTCACTCCCCATATGACGGTGGTCCTTGGACATTCAGCACGGCCTCAAGTGGGCGCACTTAAATATCCAGAATTAACCGACATAAAAGATTTCTGAGAAAAGCAGGGAGGTGAAAAGCATGATTCACAGCAGATGACGGGATTTGGCTGAGAACCTGGCGCACTCTATTGATGGTGGTGAGTCACTGAAATACAACAAAACAGTTTTTACAAAAGAGTTGGTGAAGAAGCAGAGGCAGGAGGAGGAGCTAGAAAGACAACAGAGAAGAAGATCACAAGAGAGAGATGAAGAGCAAGACGTTCTCACTTTGACCGATCACTCATGGACATTTAGTCAGGACGCCCTGGCCTCACTGCGTTCATCATGAATACACTTCACATCCATGTCTCCTATTAATTACATTTGTATACAACTAAACTGCACCACAACACAACACGTCTTTAGGATTATTTTCCCATTAAGAGGCTGCATATTTTTGAGGAATGAACCGTCACATTTATCAATGACAGAGGAGTCAGCATGAAGTGGTTGGGTTGGGGTGAATGGCAATCGCAGCAGACACTAGGAGTCAGAGTCCTGTCTGCGAGTTAGGATGGCTGGCAACACATTGCCAATGTGACACACGCATGAGATGCGCATCTCACACCCTGCAGCGGCGTGGCATCATCTGCAGATCCTGTGTCTCTCAATTTTTTTCCGCACATCAGGCATGAAAGAAAATTTAGAGGAAAGGAAAAGAATGAAGACAAACACAGAGGAAGAGAGATATTGGCAGATGAATTTGGCAGAGAATACAAAATCTGACATAGATAGAAGGTACGGAGAGAAGAAGAGGGGATGGGATGAGTCACCATGGTGACCTCTGGATAAAGAGGCTGATGACACGAGGTCTGTGTTTGAGTTTATTATAATCATATAAACCCAGGACTATTTACCGAATGTCCTTCTACTCTCTCCACACACACATTTTTTGGCTCTCTGTCGGGTAGAGGCTGCTCTCTGAGGTTGGAGGGTCAGGGGCAGAACCAGGTGTAGGGTTAGATATTTACCTGATGGTTTAATGATGGTTGACGTTAGGGGCTGTGGGAGGCATTTTTATCAGTGAGTGTCCCCACAGGAATAGCAGACCAGGTCTGCGTGTGTACACCGACTGGTGAGATTTAAACCTCAGCGTGAAACCAAAGAATGGACAGATGGACTAAACCCTGTTTCCTACAGTATGTGCATCGGCCCTTAATCTTCTACCTCTCTCTTCCTTCCTCTTGTTTCATCTCTCTCTCTCCATCTGTCCATTTGCGAGGAGGAGAGCACCTGCTAACACCTTCTGTTGTAACACACCTCAGATAATCTCAGTTTATTGCCTTTTATTTTTCAACTCCTACTCCATTTATCTCTGTCATGTATGCAAGACACTGAGTGGAAAAACAAGCTGATTTGATAAAGACTAATGGTCATAGGTTTGTTTGTTTTTCCTGTTGGTATTTAAATGTGTGTGATGTGTATGTTTCTCAAAAAACAGATAGGGGCTTATTTCATTTTGATGTCACACAATTTGTTCTGAAACTTTGAAGAAGTGGCTAAAAAGTATGTTTCTCTTATCATTGTGTACACCCATAATGAGACATCTGAACTTTATCACATGTTAATAACTTGTTAACACTGCTAATATTGCCATTATGATGTGAGAACATCTTTTATACATAGCTGAAAAATAAAGCTCTTCATTGCCACAGAATCCTTCCAGTTTACCGACTGGTGACTTCCTGGATCCTCCGTGCCCAGCCATATCTTAACGAGTGTATGTTTGCGGCTGTGTGGGCATGCCTGAGTGAGTGAATGTGTGTGTCTGTGTGTGGGAGGGGTCGGGTCATTTTAACCTGTAAAGCACTGTGTAAAATGTTATATGTATGAAAGGTGCTATATAAATAAATAAAGTTAAAGGGACAACGAGGAGTTTCTATTTGGTTATAAAAAAGTCTCACGTTAATGTGGATGAATCTACGCTACGGTCGAGCCGACCAGCGTTTCTTTACTTTCGATTTTGCGGCAAGTCATGACAATAACGCCGCCGAATCGCCGTTTATGGTCGGAACTACGACGGTATGTGATCGTCTTCGAACCTCTGACTTTAATTCTTGATGAATGAAAACATGAGTCTGTCTTGCGTCGGTCAAAGAATTTCACGGTGCGCGCGGAGGCTCATAAATGTAGTGTGAAAATGCGTCGCCTTTCCAAAACTCCTCGTTGTCCCTTTAAATAAATAGTTAAATAAAGAAAGTTTGAGTTTGAGCTCCTGCTGCTGTGTAATACTGTGTAATATTTACATAACAAAGCAATTCAGCTTTTCTAAATGTTGGATGTCGCCTTTGACAAACCTGATCATTCATGGGGAGACAGCAAAGTGTTTTGATACGACAAACACACATGGCAGTAGATGTTTATCGTGTGTGCGGTTTTGATTTGGATTTGTGTAACTATACACTGTGTTTATTTTCCCTGTTTGCTTCTCTGTATCTCCCGTGGCCTGAACCCTAAAGCACACTAAAGGCTGCTGAACGGTTCTGCCAAGAAACACAACATGAATTGAAATGAGAATCATGTTGTCAGGATGAAAAGTGCAACACATCCAGGAAGTTCAGTTTGTTCTCAAAAACCATCAGAGAAGCAGCTCACACACACACACACACACACACACACACACACCACTTTTTCCTATTATCATGTTCATACGACCAGGAAATGGCACCAAAAGGCCTGTCATCATACTGTAGGGTACAGTTGACCCCAGACTGTGGTCAGAGGGGCAGTGCAAAGGTCAACATTTTTAGGATCAAGTAGATTAAGTAGGATCTACAACAATGACTTACCCCTGACAAATGATATGTATTTATTATATCAATAGAACAAACATGTCATGAAAAACGTCTCTCTCTCTCTCTGAACAGTGGTACCAGAGTGATTACAGTCAATCCATTTGTTTCTAATACCAATTTCCAGGCTTCACCCAGTGCTGCTGTGACTAAAGTTAAAGTAAGGGTCGGGGAGGGACTGCAGCTAATTAGTAGAGATGTAAGTGGATGGTGTCTTCCATGGTGAAGCCTCAGAGACACGCTTTGTCTGAACACCTGTGACAAGTTTATATTGCACTAATTCTTCTGTTTGTCTCTGCTTTCTTAAAGGTCAACATCATTTCAAAATAATGCCCCTGTTTTTTATGGGTTAGGGTTAGGGTTAGTGCATTTACTACAAGATAGCGGAGTATGACTGATGATAATGAGGTGTTTTTGTCAGTAAAGCGATGTAATCAGTTTAGATGTCATATCAATGTAGTTTTATTTCCTCTTTCAGCTGCTTCATTACAAAGAGTCTGAGCTCACCTCCAATCTGAAAGCGCTACAGTGAAGATGAGCTGAGATGAGACTGAAGACTAATGGACTCCTCTGTGATTCGTATCCAACAGAAGTGGTTTCTTTTGATATACAGTAGTCCCCATTAAAAAGTGCAGTTTGAAAGAAGTTATTTATTTAACTGATGTGTTGGCAGAGGTGCATGAATGAGATGGCATCATCAAAGAGCAGACAACATGCTGCTAACATACATAGACAGTTTCCTTTAAGCGTGTCTCCGTGTTTCCAACAGGTGTTTTACACAGAGCAGAAAGAAAAAGAAATGTTCTCTGTGAAATGTTCATGTTGACTGATGAGGTGACAGAATGTGAGAGCGAGGGATGAAGGTGGAGCTTAAAGAGAGAGGGAGAAGAGAAAGACTGGAGGGAGAATGAAGGCAAGAAAGAAAAAATGAGACAGAGCTAGAGGGAACGTAAAGTAGAATAGGTAGGAAGAAGGGAAACAACAAGAAGAAAACATGAGAAGGGGAGGAGGGATAAAGTGGAGGTGGAAGGTGGAAAAGGGTTGATATGAAGGTAGATGGGGCAAAAAAAAACATGATAAATGGAGAAAAGAAAAAAGGAGGGATGAGAGGGCTCAAAGGGAGTTAGAGGGAGTGATAGATGGGAGAATGGAGAAATGACAGTGGGAGTGGGAGAGGGTTGGATAAGAGGAGGGGTAGGAGAAGTAAAAAGCTGTGTGTGTAAAGGGTTGATTAAAGAGGTGTAAAAATAGGTGATGAATTAAGTCATAAAGGCACAGATGGAGGAATGAAATGAGAAAAAGAGGTTGTAGCTGGAGTAATGGAAAGAAAATAAATAAGAGGGGGACCCCAAGACGTAGTGGAGACCAGGATGGAAAAACAGGAAATTATCAAAATGCAGGATGGAACAGGAGGAGGGATAAAAATAAAAAAAAATAAAAAAACAGTATAGAAAAGGCAGAGGAAGCGATGGTTGGAGGGTTGGAGGAATAAAAGCAGGGACACGGGAATGATGTGGACCAAAGTCATAAACATGTTTATGGTCACCATTGAGAGAACAGGCGAAGTATGTCGCCATGGCAACCAGGGGAAAGGTTTGGTGGGGTGATTGATCATCACAAGGAATGTTGAGGTGGGGGAGAGAGAGAGAGTGCAGGAGGGAGAGATGTCAAAAAAATAGAAGGTAAAAAGATAGATAGATAGATAGATAGATAGATAGATAGATAGATAGATAGATAGATAGATAGATAGATAGATAGATAGATAGATAGATAGATAGATAGAGATAGATAGATAGAGATAGATAGATAGATAGATAGATAGATAGATAGATAGATAGATAGATAGATAGATAGATAGATAGATAGATAGATAGATAGATAGATAGATAGATAGATAGATAGATAGATAGAGTGGGTGAGTTGTTTTCGTCTCTTTTCAGGCAAAGCCAGCAGGTGTTTGATACCTTGTATTATGGGCTGGGACACTATTTGTACTGTTGCTGAAGTTTGGTGCTGTTCTGAGCGTTATTTGTGGCTATGAGTGGCTTTTTTGATGGCGGTTGGGTGGTGGAGAAATAGACTGCAGTGTATCGCTATCGTGCGGTCTTTGCTATAGTTGCTTGATCTCTTGGGGGGGCGGGGGGTCTTACTCTCTGTCACAGTGTGTTAGACCATTATATGAATGTGAATATCCCTCTGTATATGAGAACAGAGGAGCAAACAGATACAGAGCTGAAACCGGCTGATACTTGGGAGAATGCATAACGTGGTTATGTGTGGTTTTGACCTAGTCTTGTTTATGTTACACACATAACTGCACACACACTGTTACACTCACATGAACGCTCCTGCTTCTAGTGTTTCACTCCAGTTTCCTCCTCCCTCTCTTATCTGTGTTTATCTGATCTCTAGCTCTTCCATCTCGCATGCTACCGTAAGTGCCTTCATCAGCCTCTGGCTGTAGTCCTCCTCTCATCTAACAGTCGTTTAAACAGTGCATTAAACAATGACTGCTGATGCTGATAGCTCTGTTCCTATTAATTCCTTTTGGTGATGGGCAGGAAGAAAGGTAAATTTAAACCTATTACTGTAATGTGTGTGTGTTCTGTCAGGACACAAACACAAATAGACACACACAGGGGCTGAATGTCACAGTGTTCACTGCTGCACCAAAAAGACACCAGCAACATCATTAAAAAAGGAAAACGAAGGGGCCTACCCTTGCCAGTTACAGCTGAGGTGAGCTGCTGTTGCTCTGCACACACTGTAAAATAATAAAATATTTCTAGGTTTCAACAAGCGGTTTCAACTTCTCGTATAATCTACTTACCTTTTCTCTCTTAGTTCTTTTTCTTTTGTTGTATCTGTCTGTTTCTTTTCTGTCTTTAATAAATGAGAAGCTCGGAAAAATCCAGTATTCATAGTATCACATAGTACCGGGCGTTGCACATTTTAAAGGGATAGTTCACCCAAAATTCAAATTTCACTCATTATCTACTCACCCTCATGTCGACTAAGGGCTGGGAGAAGTTTCAGAGTCCTCTGTGCCTTCTCTGAGTTACAGGGGGCTCCGCACAGCAGTATTTGTCCATATAATGGTTGTGAATGGTGCTCACTTTTCTTCGTCCAAAAAGACACACCAAAAAACATCCAAATACCTCCATACTGCTCGTCTGTAATGTCCCCTCAAGCCCCAACATGAGAAATTGTTCCGAAAAAAATTAAATAAGTCTATGTTTTAAGCTTGTTTGTAGCGGAAGCTCCCAGTGTCTCAGTTCACTGCTCTTCTTGTGTCAGTGTAAATCTGACCGGTGGAACAATTTCTCATGTTGGGGCTTCAATACAAGAGGGACATTACAGACGAGCAGTATGGAGGTATTTGGATGTTTTTTGGTGTGTCTTTTTGAACGAAGAAAAGTGAGGCACAGACCCCCGCTGTAACTCTGAAAATTCTCCCAGCGCTTAGTCGATGAGCATGTGTAGATAAAGAGTGAAATTTGAATTTTGGGTGAACTATCCCTTTAAGGCCAAATATAAGTTCTTATTCTTGGTGTTAAAATAAACATTGTGTCGCCCCCTCTTTGAGTCTTTTCATGTTAACCCTTGAATCATATGTTGTCCTGTGGTGTCTCTCTGAATCCTACTGTGAATTGCTACATTTCAACGTCTCTGATCACAAGGCAGTAACTCTCTGTATCTTGCTCATGTCTCCTGCTCATTAGCCCCCTATCTCTCTCCCTTCTGGGTCTTTTAATTCCATGTCAGCTTGCAGTCTACGTGAAAAGATGCCTCTTATAATACCCTTAATCAGAAGGGCCTCTCCGTGAATGATCTGCTCGATAATCCTTGTTGATTTGATCCCTAGCAACATAAAATATGTAAATTGTAAAGCCCTGCCTAAAAAGCCTGATCTTGGCCTATCAGTGTATTCTTACTTTTTCCAATTTTATTAGGGTTTTATTTCAGGAAATCGCCTTAATCCTCCACTGAGGTATGTGGGTAATTTCTTCACTATTTCATGTATAAAATAATTGACATTAAGTTCCAAATCACACCTGTGACAAAAAAAATCTCCTCATCTGCACTGAACCCTCTGCTGGTATGTCTCACTTCAATGCTAGAATTAGAGGAGATAATCGCACTTAAATTCTTCCTCCTGTCAACTAGACACTATCTGCACTATATTTTTTGAAAGAGGTATTTTAGGCTGTGAGACCACACATCTCTATTATCAACTTCTCTTAGTCTACTGCTCTGTCCTTTTGCAATCTTATTCCATTGGGTCAAAGGATCCGTACTGTAGGTGTGATAGTAATTTCCACTGTTATGCAGAAGACTTAACTTCATGTTCCAGACTGACAGTGACAAAAACAAATGTCCTCATGTCATGGATTGACTCTTGGCTATCAAATACCGTCATCAGAAAACCTCTGATGACCAATTTAACGAGTGACTGGGAACCTTATATTCGGCTTCCCAAACCTGCAACATTGAAAGAATATTAGGAACCTATTCTCCACCGTCAAACATTTCTTCATCAATCTGGATGTGATCTTTGATTACGACCTTATGTTTTATATAACAGCCACAAAAGTAGCACAGGATTAGGGTTTCTCATTGCAAAAGGTAAATATTATTCAGTCATGCATTCATTTATTCATTATTAAAGAGGAAATATGCAGGATTTTTATCTTAACCGTTACATTCTCACCTTGATTAAACAGCTTCAGAGTAATTGTGATGGTTTAATAAATGAGAGAGATGGAGGCCTTCCACGTACAGTAGCGTAGCGTACAATATATATATATATATATTAGATAACTTCATTTATAACAATGCATCATATTTTATGAGTGTTAAACCTGGGGAAATGTATTTAGCCACACCCCACCGCTGTGAAAGAAGTCATACATGTGTCCACTTACAAATTAGTCATCACTGGGACAGGTTTACAGTAATATGTTATTACCCAGTCTGAGTTTTGTTGCTTATTTTGTTGAACACATCACAAGTGGAACATTTAATTTCAGTCTGGTCCCCATCTGGCATGTAGCATGTACAGGTGAATAAACTGTGTGAACTATTTTTTCCTGGTTTCCTGAGCTGTGGTGTGTTAGTGTTCAACAAAACAAGTACGAGTCAGTTTAAGATTGATGTGTTGTTTGTGTGTGCTGATAGCATTAATACTTCCCGCTGACCCTAGTTCATAACCACAGTGACCTTTAGACACTGAACCATTAATTAGCCTTTAAGAATCAACAGAGAAGAGGTTTGACTGCTGCTGCTGCCTCTGTTGTTACACATGGATCCTTCCGCAGCCAAGAGACTCCACAGTAAGGGATTAAAAGACAAACTGATAAAATTCATTTCTACCATTGAATAAATTGTAAAACATGATATTCCACTGAAAAACTAAACGCACACATTAATGCATTCTGCCATCTACAGTAGAGTCACACACATGTTGTTGCTATATAATTTACAGTAATGGCAGCTCAGACGTCCCTCCCTCCCTCCATTATCCACTGAGCAAATAACATAGCAAATGACAAATCGATGTTTCATATCAATAAGTAATTTGAGCTGAAACTGACTGGGCAGCGAAGGATTTCATTACAAGCATACAGGTTTCCACAGCAACAAACACACTAACTGAGTTTTCAGAAGACAACTCATTTAGATCTGATCACATGTGGAGGGAGGAGGAGGAAGAGGAGAAACGCTGACTAAATCTAACAAAATGTATATGAGACCACAGGGAGAAAAGGTCCTGATATCAGGGCAACAGTGAAATGACTTTACTTCATTTTTGACAGCGTTTATCCTGTTCAGGGTCACAGGGGCCGGAGCAGGCCAGCTCCTCATTAAAACAGCCTTTAAAACGTTCTGCACCATGAAATAACATGACATCCCATGAAATGCAGCTGTACTACTTAAAGCAGATATCATCGGCACGGCCGTTTCGGCTAATGCTGTGTTCAAGGCAGGCTTTTGAAACCGTAAGTTACAGCTTCAAGTCACAACTACGACTTGGTAGCGTTCCAGGTAACCCGTAGCTCGTGTTTTTACCGTCCTGTTGTCTGTGAAAGTTCCCTATAACGGCCACTCGTAACTTCCGACCCGTGAACTCGTACCAGATCGAACTGGTATGACTTCACAGGAAGGAAAAACACAAAGTACGAGTTTCCTTGAACGCACCATGAGTTAGCAGCCCCCGCCCTTGTCAGGCATCAATTGGTCCTCGTGCTACGTCACCACATTCACGCGCATCCCTTGGCTGCACACACAGCCCTTCATGCCGTTCTCTCTCCTCATTGGATAACACTTGTATCCCACAAGGAAAATTTTCTCCTCGGGTTACAGCAGAGCAGAGTGACGGAGAGACTCGTGTTTAGGCTGAAATACTTCATGTAAGTGATTGCTGACGGAAAATAGGACTATTTAGGACTTATATTAACAAAAACATTCCACTGATATCTGCTTTAACTGAACCAAGGGTGTGGATCTGGTTTCAGGTAATGGGTTATTATGTATTCAATGATAATGGCAGTATAAGGAGAAAATGCTATCTACTGTATATAAACCACTATATAGTTTGCTGACTTGACTCAGTCT
Organism: Trachurus japonicus; assembly: GCF_045865225.1. Classification (NCBI taxonomy): domain Eukaryota; kingdom Metazoa; phylum Chordata; class Actinopteri; order Carangiformes; family Carangidae; genus Trachurus; species Trachurus japonicus. Next base: position 27,573,233 of record NC_140919.1, read on the forward strand.
CTCCTACAGACACCTGATACTTTTTAATGGATCAAACAAATGAAACAAACTTTACTACAAAGAGCCGGTTGCTTTCCTCTCCCATATTAGGCTGGTGATCAATATCAATTATCGATAAAGATATGGAGATCATATCATTTATTTAAAGTTCCCGTATATTATGTTTTATATTTTTTATGTCCATGTTTTTATTGATCATGAAGAAGGGCCAAGTTCGATATTAATACTGTGAAAGTAGAAACGCCCACAGCCTCGATTCAGAAACTCAGCCTCAGGATGAGTCATCGTTTTTGGCTGATTAAGAATTAAGAAAACAGTCAGACGGCCTGTTGGTACTAGGGAGAGAGAGAGAGAGAGAGAGAGAGAGAGAGAGAGAGAGAGAGAGAGAGAGAAGATATAAAACTACACTGCAGGTTTTTAAAATCTCACATTTATCATTTTATGGATCAAATAAATTAAAGAAAAGTTAAATTAAGGGACCTATAATAAAATAAAAAAAATAAACCCAATACCTTTTCCAGCACTGTGTAGTGTCTGCTGGTATTCACAGGACATACGCAAGAAAGCTTTATGACATTATTGATTACATTTAGATAAATTAATAATGAATTCCTTCAATCAAAATACAATCATTACAATAATTGTGGCCGTGCCCATAACACCCATACAGTATGTGTACTGAACATGTGAGAATCTCAAGTGTGTAGGAATTTAACATTTAAACGCCTTGTTTTAGGAAATGTTCCTCTGTCACTGGGTCAGCCATCCTGAGAATGTGTACATGTGTAATGTGAAAAGAGTTTACAGCCAGCTATATACTTCTTCTTCTCTTTACTACACTCTATTGATCCCTGAGGGGGTTATTATCTCTTTACATGTGCCATCCTCCACAGGGAGGTCAGAGGTCAGCTTCAGAAAAGGCCCGAGAGGCATAAGGGATCTAGAGCCTTTACTCAGTCTGCTGGATTTATGCTGTCATAGGTTTGAACTTGGGCGCTGCAGTGGAGGAGCATCAGCTGGGAACACCAGCAGGTTGGCTGCAAATAAATCGAGCGTGAAAGTTCCACAGACGATCATGTAACTATCACACATCCAGTAGGCTATCTCATCTGGACAGGTGTCCTAACTAACAACACATTCACACATTTGGACTAGATTGTGTTGATGAAGTAATCACAACAGTTGCATCACTAACCTATTACATGTCACTGGCTGTAAATGCCCTGAGCTGTGAGTCCCCGGTCTGAATATTTACTGCATGTGATTCCTGTACTCTCACTCCCCTCACTTCCTGTCTGTCCTCAGTGACCCATACTGCACCATAAAGAAGTGAAGCATTTGGAAAAGGATGAAAGGACAGTAAACTCAAGGACACCTGTCACTCTGGGCTATTTACGATCAGCAGGCTACACAGCTTTGTTTTAAAAGCAGATTTCATTAGTTGTGGCAGAAATACTCTCTCTCTCTCTCCCACCTTCTCTCCGGTCCGTGCATGGCATTTTTCATTATACGACATGAACAGCGCATTTGAATTATACTTCATGCAGAGACCCTCTCCCTCAGCAGCTTTTCAACTACATTTGTTTGGTGGGTTTTTACCATGTGTGAGTGTTTCCCTGATTAAAGGACAAAGATTAGCCAAACACAGCAGGTTACCTGGACTGAAAAAACTCTCCTGTCGTTGGCCAATAAACATCTTATGTGATGCTTTGCCACTAATTCTCTCCATCATCTCAGCCTCCCTAATCTCGCTCTGTTTGCTCCGTGTACACAGCGTCTTGTTTTGTGAAGGGCTTTTTGTTTGTCCTCTTTGCTGCTGCCAGAACATCAGGCAGAAGTGTTTGAGGCTTTAGAGCATTAATCTACAGATGAGAGGCAGCAGACCACTCTGTCTAATGAAACCAAAATGTCAAAAGGACTTGCTCTTTTACTTTTAACCCTTATGCGTCCAAGAGGAGTTTGCAGCACAAACATGTTTTGTCTTTATCACAAACCTGTGGTTGGTATCATGCATTATATGATTATGGACAGAAATTGAGAGATATTTTGTTATTTCCATTTAAAATTATGACTTGCATGAGTTTTAAATTGAACAGCTCTCATATGGACACAAAGGCAGTATGAAATTGCAGTGTAAACACTGCAATGCAACTAAGCAATTCGTTCTAAAAAAATTAATAGATGACTATTTTTATATGGTTTCTGTAATTGTTCAAGAAAAAATTAATCTGCTTTCCCAATTTTAGTTATTTTTGGAGCATTGTATGTCTTTATTAGATACAACAGTGAAGGGAGACAGGGGAGCAGGGAGAGAGACAGGGGAGATGACATGTGTGTCTCGGTTGGGAGTCGAACTGGTGATCACTGCTTCAGACTACTACTGTATATGGTTGGGAATATTTAACGTGAGTGAAAACTTAAACACAAGTTCAGATTTTTGTTCTCCAGCTTCTTACACTGACTTCTACAAGCTCTCACATCTTGAAGCACATTCACCTGCTCATCTGAGTCTCAGCATTCACTCACTTGAGGAGAGGTGGCTTGTTCTGACAAACGTTTCACTGTGCATTAGATTTCCCAAACTTGAGGATGATTTGTGATCATTTAACTTTGAAACAATCATTTAACCTCACTTAACGGATAACCATGTTAATCATCAGATGTAATGTGAAAGCATTAGGAGAAAAATTAAAGCAGAATCAAGAAGATTTACAGCCCTGTGTGGCATGGATCTTTCCCAGAATGCATTAGAAAGCTTGGAAAACGTTGAGATTACACAGGCTGGCATACAGAGAGAAAAGAAGGCAGCTCAGCTTTCTCCTACAAATGGCTGAAATGTTGGATTTTCACTTCATCATGTTGTTTTCATCACTGCCTGTAGACACAGAGGGCCCTAGTTTGCTGGCGCAGCGCAGGTGGCGCAAGGTAGCGCAGCCGGTCTAATGCAAGTTTCGACCAGCGCAGCCTAGCGCAAAGTCAGATTGGAAGATTGGCAGATCGCGCTGCGCTGAGATAGGCGTGGCCGCGCAGCAGGGGGAGGCGTCACAGATTCAGCTTGGTGCAGTGGAAGTTTTGTCCGAAAATGTCCCGCCGAGGTTGCGCTGAAAGCTCGCCACCTCCAACCAGGTCTAATCTCAGCGCAGCGCGGAGCGCAGCAGGTGCAGTGGAAGTTTGGCTGACTGACGTGCAGTGCACACACGTCACCAAGACCTCACAGGCAGATTTCCAGGTTCCAGGCACATTTCAATGCAATAAATATCCACAATAACCACTATTTAATGCAACTAACGGAATCAACACGTGAATTTATATCTATATAGATTGTCCCGTCACATCTGACGTCAGATCAAAGCAGAGATCAAAGGCTGTGGCACGCGCAATGGAAACTCCACCTGAATTAACACAGCAGGGACGAACTGGCACTGAAAAGCAGCTGTGGATGTCCCAAAAGCAGGACTGAGGGTGGATGACTGCATGTCGCTGCCGTGTTGAGATATGCACTCTGCCCTTGTGATGATCGCTTTATTTATTTATTTATTTATTTATTTACTTATTAATTCATTAGCGGAGAGCGACCGCATCACGCAGCCGTAATGAAAAACAAAACACAAATCATCATCTCTCTTAGTCCACCACAACAGCCTCGGTATCAGATAGTCAGTATATAGCCTACTACAGTATACTCAGCATCTCTATCACAGAGAAAAAAGAGAAAAAAAGAGACGGACAGAGAGAGAGAGAGAGAGAGAGAGAGAGAGAGAGGGAGGGAGAGAGAGAGCGCGAGTCCTTTACGCTGATTCCACATGGTCTGTGTTTATGTTGTGATTAGTGTACACCTGTCATCTTGCTTACATAGGGTTTGAATAAATGTAAGTTTCTTTATTAGTGTATTAGTTGTTTCTTAGATTGGGTAGGGGTTCTCAGTATATCAGATCAAACCTGGTTAAGTATATTAGTAAACTCATTATTGGTCACTCTGAGCTCGGACCTCCGGACCAAAACAGCTGTTTCCTCCTGGGAGAGGTTCGGCCTCTGGCGTCGCTGTCTCCTCCGTCCATGTCAAAGTATAAAATGACAAACTTGCAGCGCGCATCACCCGCCGCGCAGTTAAAGGTGAGGAGAGGAGCTCCTTTGATTGGTGAAGATCTGACTCGGCTGTGTCAAACCCACTCCACGCCTTTCTCTCCTCCTCCTGTCTCCCTCCCGCCCTGTCTCCTCCCTCTTCACCGTTTGCGCCGGTGGGAGGGACGAGGGGAGGGGTTGCGCTAGTCTAAGTCTGACTGCGCGGCCCAGCAAACTTGCGAAATGGACCTGGGCCACACCCCGTTGGCGTGGCGAAGCTGCGCTGATGCTAGACTTCACCTGGTCGACGAAACTAGGGCCCCTTGTCTCAGCGCAGCGCGAAGCGCAGCAGGTGCAGTGGAAGTTTGGCTGACTGATCTGCAGTGCACACACGTCACCAAGACCTCACAGGCAGATCTCCACAGTTCCAGACACATTTCAATGCAATAAATATCCACAATAACCACTATTTAATGCAACTAACGGAATCAACACGTGAATTTATATCTATATAGATTGTCCCGTCACATCTGACGTCAGATCAAAGCAGAGATCAAAGGCTGTGGCACGCGTAATGGAAACTCCACCTGAATTAACACAGCAGGGACAAACTGGCACTGAAAAGCAGCTGTGGATGTCCCAAAAGCAGGACTGAGGGTGGATGACTGCATGTCGCTGCCGTGTTGAGATACCACTCTGCCCTTGTGATGATCGCTTTATTTATTTATTTATTTATTTACTTATTAATTCATTAGCGGAGAGCGACCGCATCACGCAGCCGTAATGAAAAACAAAACACAAATCATCATCTCTCTTAGTCCACCACAACAGCCTCGGTATCAGATAGTCAGTATATAGCCTACTACAGTATACTCAGCATCTCTACCACAGAAAAAAAAGAGAAAAAAAGAGACGGACAGAGAGAGAGAGAGAGGAGGACAGAGAGAGAGAGAGAGAGAAAGAGAGAGAGAGGGAGAGAGAGAGGGAGAGAGAGAGAGCGTGTCCTTTACATGGCGTGTGTTTATGTTGTGATTAGTGTAGCCTACACCTCTCATCTTATACACAGAGTTTGAATAAATGTGAGTTTCTTTATTAGTTTATTAGTTGTTGTTTCTTAGATTGCGTAGGGGTTCTCAGTGTATCAGATCAATCCTGGTTAAGTATATTAGTAAACTCATTATTGGTCACTCTGAGCTCGGACCTCCGGACCAAAACAGCTGTTTCCTCCTGGGAGAGGTTCGGCCTCTGGCGTCGCTGTCTCCTCCGTCCATGTCCAAGTATAAAATGACAAACTTGCAGCGCGCATCACCCGCGGCGCAGTTAAAGGTGAGGAGAGGAGCTCCTTTGATTGGTGAAGATCTGACTCGGCTGTGTCAAACCCACTCCACGCCTTTCTCTCCTCCTCGTGTCTCCCTCCCGCCCTCTCTCCTCCCTCTTCACCGTTTGCGCCGGTGGGAGGGACGAGGGGAGGGGCTGCGCTAGTCTAAGTCTGACTGCGCGGCCCAGCAAACTTGCGAAATGGACCTGGGCCACACCCCGTTGGCGTGGCGAAGCTGCGCTGATGCTAGACTTCACCTGGTCGACGAAACTAGGGCCCAGAGGGTTTAACCTTCATTTGATTCGCTGGAAATGACTGATGTTGAATACTGTCCTCAGCTGCTTCCATCTTCCTCTCTCACACTACTGCCTCCCTCTGTGCCCACTTCATCATCCATTATCAAAGGAATGATTTGATTGGCCGTCATCAGACACCACACCAGCTGGCTGTGGTTCAGTGAAAAAATTGTCAGCTGTAAAATTTGATGACGCTAATTTCTAGGAAGAAATGATTGTCAGGTGTTTCTCAAGAGGAATCTCATCTGTGATGGATGTTAATGAATGATTCAGTCCATGTACAGACATCCCAGCATGCACCTGTGTGTGGACAGGCTCTGATGTATTTATTTAAATTCTACTGTCCTCGTTTAACCTCTGAGTTTGAAGGTCCATCTCAATGAGTGTTAACGTAATCTGCTTTTTGCAAAACGACCAGTGTTGATGCGGGCTGACAATAGGTCTGCATGTGTGTGTGGGTGTGGTGCCCTTTCAGAGGTGATGTCACTCTCGACTGGCAAAAGATAAAACAGGAGGCATCTGTGTAAGCAGCAGGACGCCAACAAACAGGCACACGTCCTTGTTCACCTATCTTTGTGAGGACACTCGCCGACACTGTGTGTTCCCTCGCCCCATCCTCACCACCATCACAGTTAAACACCGAACCCCAGCCAAGAAAATAAGTCTTAGCCCTGAAAACAACCATTTTCACTTTGGGGTTCCCACAAAGCAGTGGGCTCCCAGTTTCTAAGGCCACCAATCTCATTTAGAGCACCCAGGTAAATACTTTACGGATTACAGCTTTATAAATTTTGAACTCTTATACACAACATACTTAAAACAGAAGTAAGCGGAATGTTTGGTAATATAAGTCTTAAATAGTTATATCTTCCGACAGCAATCACTTACATAGAGTGTTTGGTCTGAAACATGGATCTGTCAGTCACTCTGCTCTGCTGTAAGCCGAGGAGAAAACTTTCCTTGTATCCTACAACCTTTATCCAATGAGGAGAGAGAACGGCATAAAGGGGCGGTCCTCTCTGTGTGTGCAGCCAAGGGATGCGCATGAATATGGTGACGTAGGGACGAGGGCGGGGGCTGCTAACTCCATCGGCTGACAAGAAGTTAGCTAAAACGACCGGATCGCTTACTTCTGCTTTAAGATAAACAACACGAGGTAAACACTTGAGAAAACTACTAGACATTTCCAGACCTCTAACTTATGTGACTTGCAAGAACTCGTTGGATCAACAACTACTTCAGCTAACACAAATCAATGCTTATGTCTACCTCTAGTGTCTAATTAGAGATGACAGTAATTCTTCTCAGTGACCATTAAAGAATGTACCTGTACTGTTACTGTATGTGAATCTCTCATCTCACTGCTTTGGTAAGCTTAGTTCATAAGCCAGAATCCTATAGTTTTTATTCAACAAACAGCAACACACTCCACATGTTGTCCATCAACATACATCTCACGCACCTTACATTACGTTATCTCCCCATCATGCATGAACTCCGAATAGCCCTTTGGATTACAAATTTGTAGCAAAAAAAAAAACACACAGCTCAACACACACATCAGCTCCCATCCATCACACCAACTTCATGCAATAACAGTGTGTGTCTCTGGCCTGTATTACCTGGCAAAGCAGCGTCAGCTAGCAACAGCAGGCAGCCAGTAAAAGTGATTAATGACCCGACCTGTGAGACACAGGGACTCAACACACTGCTGTTACATGCACACATACATACATACACGGACACATTATAATATCTAAGATGCATGGAAGGTTGACCATCTCCCTCTCTCTCTCTCTCTCTCTCATGCTCAGTATCTGTCTCTCCTCTTGCTATTGGTACCTTTATGTATTTTATCTGTGACACTTGTGCACTACATCTCCCTCTAGACAATAACACCCAGAGCATCATGGGATTGCTGGGAGAACATCTCACCTCATCACTTGACGAGAAAGTGTGAGTGTGTTGCATTTTTCCTGCTGCAGACATTGCATAATTTCAGTGATACATTTACAATGTTAATAACAGCTAATTTGATTGGGTGTGTGTGTGTGTGTGTGTGTCGCTGATCTCCCTTTGTTTCAGGGGAATTCTCAAAGAGCACGGCACAAACAGCACTTTGGCAACAACAAGTTGCTGCTTAGCAACGCGTATATGTACGCACACCCACATATAAAATGCTGTGTCAATGCAAGGTTGGTCTGTTTACCAGCTATCAGGTGAAGCAGCAGATGAGAAACTACATAAAATGAAGAAGAAAAAGGGTTTTTATTATGTTTCCACCAACATTAAAAGCTAATGATAAGAGCGTGTAATACTGGACTCACTGAAACAGAAACACTAAAGTTAATTATCTGTTTCATTCATTCAGCTGAAGCTTTTACACACAACTCCTGCTGAGTGCACCAATAAACTAGATTCAACTAGAAAATGTGGATGGTCTGCATTACTGCCAGTCAGTAAAGATGTGGAGGGAATTAAACAACACGAACAAGGCCACTCCTGAGTACGGACCAACATTTCCAGCATGTGTGAATTATTCATGGAGACAGTCCAGGCAGCTCAGTAAACAGAGAACATGCAGTCAGCGGATAAGAGCGGAGTAGTTTCTTTGTAAAAGCTCAAGTGGCAGGAGGAGGAGAATCCAGGTGACCTCAACCGAGTCAATAAGTTATCATAGACTCAATAATAGTGTGTGTGTGTGTAGTTTGACACCAGAGAATTAAACTAGCTTCTTAAATATTTTAACTTGTCAGTTCATGTGAAAATATTAGTAATAAAGCTTTCTCACATATTTCCTGTGGGAAATCTAGAAATTCTACAGTTAAGCGATACAACAGTGAGATTTCCAACGCAGCCGCTTTGACCCTGAGAAATATATTCTACTGAAATGCTAAATGGTGCTTCATTAACATTACAGAAGAAGAAAAAAACAGTGACACATTGTATTTTTAAAAAAAATTCTTAAAACATATAAAGCAGCTGCTGACTGCTGACTGACTTTTGTGATTGCTAATGGTAACGGTGAGTGTGCATGTGTGCAGCAGAGAGAGAGAGCAGCTGGTGCATCTGTTTACAGTGCAGCCAAACAAATGGTAGGATCATATGAGGATTGATTGTGTCACGTTTTAATAAAGTCAAGAATTTCAGTCAGGCTGTGAGAAACCACAATCTGGCTTTGTGGCGTGCACTGAGCAATCAGTTTTCCACACAACAGCAGGGCTCAGTAGAAGGAGTGTTTTACCTTGATGAACAGTTGGAGGTGAGAAGCCTCCATCTCATCTTACAGTGGCAGCTCCTCAATCAGACACTCGCTTTGTTTTTTGTTTTTTTAGTGATCAATAGCAGAACTAAGTTCCTGGCAAATAAAGCCACCCTGAGCTTTGTTAGCTGAATGTTTCTGATGCAGCAGAAGGAAATACATACATTTGCAGTAACTTGATTCAGCTGCTGTATGAGTGAACAGTGAGACATCTATCAGGAAACAACACGCCACTCTACTGCACTGTAACTAAACAACTGAGGTAATTAAATGAGACCATGAACTGCATCAGGATGCAAGATAATCAGTTAACCTGCTCACGTATAATAGTGAACATGAGTGAGGAGAGCGATTCCTGTTTTCTTTCAATGAGAGAGGTGGATCATCTTGGGATGGCCTGAGGGTCAACCAGTCAGTGGCAGAGTTGATGACCCCCTTTTGCTTCAGCTCATCTGTTTATGACGGTTGCCTTACTGAACTGCTTCTGCTATCAGCCCTGACTTTACACTGAGTTTGCCTTGATTAGGTTTTTTCTTGAAAATGAATGAAATGTCAATATGATGTATCATAGTCCCTTCCGTCAACCGTACAGTTTCCCATCTTAACTTCCATCTCATTCACCTCTGGGTTGTTCTGAAGGCACAAACAGAACATGGGGCATTCGTTTTCATGGTACTGGCTGTCTCACTGCATTAATTGTTAATTGCCTCACACTCCAGAGAGTAGCAACAGTCACACTTGTGTGAGAGAGTGCCAGGGGCTGTATTGATTCATATAAATGAGGCAGTTTGTTTCAAATTGAAAGCAGCGCATATGCATTCTCAAGGAAATGTGCCTGTAATTTAAATCACATTTAAAGTCTAGGTGTTTAATGAAAGTCACAATAGCATAATGTTTTGCATTTCATTTGAAATTCTAATTGAACTCTGCTTGTAATTGGATTCAGATTAAACACCCGGTGTTTCAGACGCACAGCACTTTTTCAACTCTTCTTTACTACCGTGTTTTCCTTCCGTCTCTCTTCCTGCTTTCTGCCTCAAAACGTTAGATGATCAACCTCCGTCCCATCTGCTGCGACAATTTCTCCTTTTCCAACACTGTGGTCTCTCTCTGTTTTGTAGAGCTCATTTGCAGATGATGAATGTGAAAATGATGTGCATGTAGAAGTGCTGGCTGGATGATGTACACAGCAAACATGGCATTTGCATTCAGCTTTCAGCTTTTCCATTTTCATTTTCTGCACTTCGTCCACTGAGATTAAGAACTGGGAAGGTCCGTCAGCTTTCGTTCATGAGATTTTCTGTTTCTGCTCTCACTGCCGCTTATAATGACCATATTTCTGCTTTGATGGTGATTTGTACAACAAACCCTTGACTCAGAATGAGTTGGTTTAGAGTTGTTTTTTCTCGCAAAGACGATATACACAGAGAACAAATAACAAAGGGAGGCTAACCAATACAACCTCTCTTTCTCTCCCACTCTCTCTCACACACACAAACTCTCATTAGGATAAATTGAGGCTAAATCAGGGAGCAAATTGTTCTCTCAACAATCATTTTCTTTATGTCCTCTGAGCCTTGTTCTCTTGGAGCGGACAATCAGTGTCAGTCGACACAGCACAGAGACACAGAGACACAGAGGAGCTGCACAGTGTCATGTTCAAATCCACAGACCCACAGGGAAGCCTTAAAAATGCTAAAAGAAAGTCTCTCCGTGGTCCCAGGTCTCCTCCAAGAGTTGGACAGGAGTGTGTGTGTGTGTGGCTGTGTGATTGAAAGTCAGAATAAAGAAGGTGGAATATGTGTGATCCAGCTGAAAACCTCAGCGCCCACTGATCGATGCAGATTTCACGAGATGGTAAAAAAAACAAAACAGCAGCTGAAACTCATTGAAAAACTATTTTGAGTGATTTAGAGTGTTTCCTGTAAAAAACTGAAATATAGAGATGTTTATTTGTATATAGATGTTGTCTGTCTTTCTTTGTCTGCTTCTTTTAACACCTCTTCTTTTCCTGGTTTCCATCTTCTCTGTGGCTAACATTGATTATCCTTACTTGAAAAACCTGAAACTAATAGCCTCTGTCACTTTATCACAGCAGTTCCAATATTAATGAAACTTTCCAGATTGTTAGCAGCACACATTTGACCTCATAACAACACGGAGGCCAAATAACATATTCTCAAAGCCATTTTTATTTTAATAGTGAAAATTAAACATTCATGGCTGAACTGAGACCAGGGGAATCTTCATTTTCTTTGTTCTTAGGTCAGGGAGACACCAGGTCTTCTTTTTATTCTGCTGTTTAGTTTGATACTTAAGTTTTTTTGGTTTTGATCTTTTAGCACACATAGCAGTAGCATTTGATGAGGGCAGCTGACAACATGCATTTCCATCATTGCCAACACAATGATAGACCTTAATATGGGACTAAAACTTTTTTATGGTTTAAAAAAAATCACTTAAAACCATATTTTAATTTTTCACCAAACACTATTTTCTAACTAGTGAACTTCCAACCCACAGGTCTGAAACCACTGCTCTGTTCTTCAAACAACATCTCTGTTGTTCCAAGTTCAGACCCACAAGGCAGATGTTATTATCAAGGTGTCTTACATTGGGTACTGCAGAGGATAAGGGCTTCACAAGTTGGAGACAATTCATCTTAAAACCACCAGACTTTTTCCTCTAGTGACAAAACATCAGAGACATCTTGTCCGTCTGTTGGGCAGATTTACTGACTTTGTTCAAGGCAGAAATCAGAGTCTAGCTCCTGAGCTCGTCTTGTGTGAATTCATTGTTTTCACTGGTTCTGTGTGGATTACTGTGCTTCTACCTTCAGAAAGACGGTCTCACGGTGCCTAAAATCAAACTCTCTGTGATCTAATTGAGTGACTGTCACAGTTGAACTCGATAGAAAAACACTAAAAAGCTGTGGACATAAAATACAACTCTTCACATTTCTTTATCCTCCACTATTTGCTTCTTTCAGTCGTCCCATGGCCTCCTCTTACATCATCAAATCAAAATCAAATCGAATCAAAGTTTATTTATAGCACAGTGTTTTACAAAAAATATCAAATTAAAATTAAAACTTAAGAACACAGCAAGAGTGAGACAAACATTTAAACATTAAAACATGTAAAACAGCATCAGTCAATGTTAAAAGCCACTCTAAATAAAAAGGTTTTAAGATTGGACTTAAAAAGTGACAGGTCATTGTTGGCTTGTAATTCTGGGGGTGAATAATCAGATTATGGATAAGCATCTATTTATAATGCCAATCATTTAGGAATTCAGAGGATAATAGTACTGCTGTGCTGCCTTTACTGTACAAAAGGTCACTCAAGATAAGTGCATCAGCTGAGTGACTATGTAAGAGCACACAGGAAATCAGTGAATAAATTGAGGTTAAATAGGGCGTAAAAGGAAAATGTCTAGAAGAAAAAGAGAGTTAGGAAGAAACCAGAGGAACTGGGCTGCGTGTTTGCTCTGTATGCCAAGTGTTCCTCCATTGTGTTCTGGTCTAAAGTCAGTTTCAGTCCTCAGGCTGCTGCCAAATAGCTTCTTAGTCAAGGAATTAGAGGCGTGCGTGTGATGCTGATGTTGCCTGTCTACTTTCTGTTTTTGGCTTGTGTGTATATTTTTGTATACAACTGTGTGGTCACACTGCAGGTGGAAACTAAAGGGCAAGCAGACATCCATACCTCTGCTTTACTCACAATTACCAGGTTTTCACCTCAACTTCTCATCTTTCTCCAGGCATTTGTGCATTTAGTTTAGGCAAGACAAGGCAAGAAGTTTAGACTGTTAGGTGATGATTTTGCAGTTTCATAACCATAAAATTACATTTGTGACAGTAGATTCCTTACACATCAAAGTGAAATTATGTAAATTTAGATGACAGCTGGAAAACCTGAAAGGTAGGGTTGGAGATCCTGGAAAAATGGTTCTAGCAGGCCACATTTTAAAAATTGGCAAGTCAAAAGTCCAAGCCCCTTTTCTCAGACTCTTGAAGCCACGTCTCCAGAGGTCAGGAACATGCAACGTTTGTTTAGCGCTGAGTTCACATCAAGGTGAAGCCGCGAAGGCGTCGCCCTCATGGCGCGACCCAATGTAATCCCACTGTGAGCAACGCAATACTGTTGCGTTCTCACTGCACAGCAACCCTAACTGTCCGCCAGCTTTTTCTCACGGCTCATTCACGTGAAAGAATAAACCACCCAGCATTCAATTTAGAGATACATGCCACCGCCCGACTGGAGTGTGGTACATTGTTTCACTGTCGTTGTGCGGTAGAGTGGTACGCGCAGAGGAGGGAGAGAGACGGCAGCTTGATTGACACATCATGATCCAATTGACTTAAATTAAAGATGATTGGATGCTGTTTTTACTGGATTGTCCGTCCCACAGGTGACTGACTTTTTTCATTTTTGTAAAAAAGCATTTAATTAATTTGTCCGTGAAGGTTCTCAGTCATCCAGGTCATCTTATTCTTGTGAAGTTGTCGTAGAAAAGCAACTGGACTTCTTCTTTCATATTCAAGACAATAACGACACAGACTGTTTTACATCTCCACTTTAACTTTGTGAAGAACAACATTTTACATTGAATTAATTGGTTGCAATCGGAGTGTGAAGAGGATTTCAAGCAATTTTGTAAAATAAATGTTCAAAAATAGGATCTCCAACACTACCTTTTAGTGTTCTAAAACTTCATTCAAAGCACAAAATCTTATGAGTAAGAATGATGGTGTCTGTTTAAGAGACACAGTGATAAAATAACTGTGTAAGTAATTTAACAGATAAGGGCTTGCAATTAATTATGAACACCACAACAAGTGTGAACACAAGATAAAAGTTAATATATTTTATCTTACACATCAGATGTAGTTAGGAAACAAGAACTAGTGGCTGGACTGTCTGATCCTAATTTTATATCTGCAGTGACGTCTGATAAGAGATCAACAGAGAAATGAAAGATAAAGACTGCGCTGTGATTTCTGCTGCTCCCTCTGTTTGATATGTGGAGTTAGTCATAGCTGTTAAGTCTTGTTAATTCAAGTCTCACAGTGTGTCTTATCTGTATTTATTCCACTACCTCCTTTAGTACTGATAATACATGGAAGGAAAGTCATACATTTGCTTTAGTGATGGTGTAGGGCTCAGTGTAGTGGGAGTGCTCCTGCACTTCACTGAAGTTCCCAAACAGCCAGTTGATGTGGCTCCGCACTCAACTGACAAATAGAAATACCATCAGTCAGTCAGCCGGTCAGTCACATTTACAATGATAGGGCCAGGAATGTTTTCATTTTCTACTTTTATTCAAACTGAACCAACTGAACCCTTGTTCCACAGACTGCGAAGAAGCTGCTCATGCTCATCTCATAAACTCTGTCATATTCAAGACAATAACACAGACTGTTTTACATCTCCCCTTTAACTTTGTGGCGAACAACATATTACATTTAGTCTTTAAATGAAAGTGATGCCTTGTTTTAACCAGAGTGTCCTCTATTCAGTCAGGCTCTGTTACATCACGACACAGTATGCAATAATGCATTTTGTTTTGAGTCTTAACACCTGTACTCCCGCACCATGAAGCAAAACTAAATGAATAATTTATCACAAAGTTCCACTGGATAGACTCCACATTTAATTTCCAGCTACAACAGACCTGTGACAGGAAACAATAATGATGTTACCAGAATTTAAATGTGGTTTATGGAAGTTGCAGAAAATGTTTTTTATTCAGTCAGGGAGTGTATCGAGCCTGGATCCTTTTTCTCTTTATTGCTGCCTCCTACCAAGGAACTCATCTAAAGCACTCATAGACTTCACCGAACCACTGCAAGACCAGTTTTCACGGATAGAGAAACTATTTCTTTAATTCCTAGCACACATTGCTCGTATCAGCTCATGGATCCGACTCAGCAGCCTCCTGGTCAGCGCCCCATTTCCCTCACGCTACTTTTCAGCATTTGTGTGGCAGCATGGGAAAAGATTTATCTTAAAATGAACCTTGTGCTGTATGCTCTGCAAGTGTTAGGCCACGAGAGACATTTTCTGAGAAGGTGTGCACTCTCCTCTCCTCTCCTCTCCTCTCCTCAATCTCACGGAAGCTCTTTGGGTTCTTGCACAAAAAACAGCCCTTCGGTCGAACTGATTTCAAATAGAAAGGAGAATGAAGCTGGGAAATATTTCAGATTCACTCCACACACTCTACAGCGCAGAGGCCTGAAGCTGTGGAGGTGACACTGAACTAAGAGGTAAAATTCACGTTTGAAAATGATGTGCACGTGCATTTGTGTGCGTGCCCAAGCCCAAGCTCAAACCCTCAAAGCTAACAAGGAAAAAAATTGATCTAAAGCATCACTCGTATCACAGAGTTAAAGCTAGAGTCTTCCTCACCAGGAGCATTGAAGAAAAAATGACCAAATTAGCAACTATTAGTTATTCACAGTTCACAGTGCTAAACAGTTGGGATTAGAAAAGGTCATTAAATGCTGCAGCTTCAAGTATTTTCAAGCAATGGGGGAAAAAAAACCTACTGATGAAAGCCCTTCAGTTCACCTTGAAGAGGTAAACATGCTCAAAATCTCAGATTTTTAAGATTCAATCTAAAAAACGGTGTTGGACTGAGACCAGAGTTTTTTTTTCCATTTTAACCTCCCCCACTGCTTCATGAAATATGGTAATACGTCCTTTTCATGTGCTCTCTATTACTGGAAACACACCTCTGAGAGTCTTCAGCTTCATCAATTACACACACACACACACACACACACACACGCACACACACCATTACTCACTGTAGTGTTGGGTCATTCAGTAGTGCAATGCTTTGCCAAACTACATCTAAAAATACATCTGTCATTGTCACATGAGGCAGATGAGCTGATGTGCTGAGGAGGGAGTTGGGTGGTGGTGGTAGGTATGTTGGGATGTTGGTCCCTGAGGAGACAGGAAATGAGTTCTGTTGTTTCCCTCTGGATCTCTGATAAGTCGACATAAAGCTCTGAGCTCCATCAGCCAGCTCAGGGTGAGAGGACGTGAACATTAATTTCCATACAGACAGGTAATTATGCACAGACATCACCTGCCTAAATGCAAAAAGTAAAGAAACAGTTCCATGAAAACATAACATATCTTCACCACACACACACACACACACACACACACACACACACACACACACACACACACACACACACACACACACACACACACACACACACACACACACACACACACACACACACTCACATACTGTAGTGAATACATAACTAATGCAACGTAATACAAGTACACACCACACACACAGAAGAAAACACTGTACAATAATGACCCCCTAACAATGCCCATTCATCACCAGTTGGCTGGGTTGCCGTGGGATACAACTAATGAGCCATTACTTGTGCTGGTACCCAGAATACATTGCTTCAGCCCTTCAACTCCTCAACCTCTTGGTAATTGGTTGACACGGGCACACACACACACACACACACACACGAGTCACATGTGTGTGTGCTCGTGTGTCTGTGGATACACTCCTTGATATTGTATCATATATCTCAATATGCTTTATGTCCAACATGTGATTACAGCACAGCATGTTTCCTTGTCTGCCTGTGTGTGTGTGTGTGTTATATTCATTTGAGTGGTTTTCATAAAACTGCAAATCACTACCATGCAGTATCTTTAGTATGATGCAATAAAATGTTAAAGGTAAAGATGGAGCAGGACGGACACCAAGAGAATTCAAACAGAACATGCACTGATCTAAATCGTTACATTTCAATGTTTTCCCACAGGAAAACACACAAGCAGCCCAGGCAGGCACAATGAAAAACAATTCCATTATAGAGAAACATATATTACGTAACATATCATTTGCCTCCCTTTGTTACAGCACAGTCTCACTGATGACTTTTAAACTGTGTGTCTCTGTCTCTGTCACTGTCACTGCGTATGTTTCTCCCACTCTCTCACACATAAGCAGGTGAAAGCAGTGAAACACATTAAAACCAAACCTTGAATGTAATACATCACTCTTGTGAGTGGCTTTAGGAAAAACTGCCCGAGCCAATCAGGATAAAAGCTGGTTATTTTACCAAGCTGAAAAATCAAGTGAGGTCTGTCCTCAATCACATTGGGGAGTCAATTTTTAAACGAAGACCTTAAATTGTTCTCCCTTTATGCGTTTCATGTTAAAGCCCCAGTATGTAACTTATTTGGC
The DNA here is from genome assembly GCF_045865225.1 of Trachurus japonicus. Classification (NCBI taxonomy): domain Eukaryota; kingdom Metazoa; phylum Chordata; class Actinopteri; order Carangiformes; family Carangidae; genus Trachurus; species Trachurus japonicus. The sequence continues at coordinate 27,590,406 of NC_140919.1, forward strand.
TTTTTATTGGCAAAAATCAAATAGCCTATTGCTTTCATAAATAGGCTACGTATTTCACTGAAGTCGAATCACACCCGCATACAAATGAAAGCTTTCTCGTACCTTAGAATGAGTTGTTACAAGTCGCTACAAATATACAAGGGGGGGGGGGGCACCGAACCTTGGCTGCCATGTTGCATCGCCATTTTTTTATGTTCAGTGGCAGCGTGACCGTAGGTAACCACGGAAACTCACCGGAGCTGTCGGCTCGGGGAGAAAGTTTTCCAGGTAGCGCCTGTTAAAACTGTCACCACTGTGTAGTGTGAGGAAGGACGGAGGCACTGATGTTGCATTCAGGTGCAGTCAGGCACCTGAATGACGCCGTCGGCAAACCAACCGGATGTCATTTTACTCGACGATGTGGGTCAGGTAAACAATACGACATCACCATGACAACATATTGTCACGCCTGTATTGTTTTGCCTCGTGCTGGCGGACCACTTGTTTACATAGACACTTTATCCTGTTACATGCAGCGTCTGTTGTCCGTCTGACGTCTGCCCGATTTCACGTTACGATATGGGGGGGAATTCCTACATACTGGGGCTTTAACTTTAGCTACTGACAAGAAAATAGAGGAACAAGAGAATTATGGACAATATGAACAGCAAAGTTGCCATATTGTGAAAACTCCCAAAACAGCACGAACTTTGACCTCAACAATGTGTTAGCTTGGAAACACACAACGGCTTCTAAGGTACATTTCACCACCACTACAGTATAATGGTGTGACCTAAGGTGGATGTCATCCCGCACAGTGTGTGTTCACCGCTTCACCATCTATACTTACTGCTCCTTTGACACCACACCTCTCCTCTCCTGCCTGCTGTCGATGGACCAATTACTGTGGTTCTCAAAGGAAGCGAATATGGCCAGTAAAAAAAAAAGAGAGAGATGTAAGGCAGGAAGGAGAGCAGACTCACCACTAGTCTCAGGTGCTCCTTCTTCAACTCCTGATCCACATAGAGCTTCTACTCATTGACAGGCTGCAGAGAGAGAGAGAGAGAGAGAGAGAGAAAGAATATCAGATGAGAGGCTTTCACTTTTGATGTTGTTTTAAACCTTTCACGGTAAAGACAGCAGCAGCAACCCTACCTAAAAGCATCTTCAAAACACTGCAAACTCCCACAGGCACACATGAACTACAAAAACAGATCTACACACAAACCAAACTCTTGCTTGAATATGGAGTACCACATCCCACATGTGCTGCTCAAGGACAGAGGGAGGGAGAAAGGCACAGTGAAAGAGAGAGCAAGAGATGAACCAAAGGAGACAGGCAGGCAGCACAGATGGAGAAAGTGAGGGGAAGTGAGAAAACAGCGGAGGGAGAGGTAAAGAAAGTGCGAGAGATGAGAAAAAGAGAGATATGGGTCAGTGATCAGGTCTCATTTGTAGAGATGTCAGTTAATTAGGTGAGCAATCATCCCCAGAGATGAGTTCACAGATAATGAGCACAAACATTAATGCACACATACTGAAATGTGTGTGTGTGTGCAGTATTTTTCCACCAGCGAGTCACATAACAACAGACGGTGCAGGGTGAAGCAGATGTATGAGTGCGCTGATTTATTGGGTTAATTTTATGCTTTTATTAAATATGGAGTATTGTTGAGTGTGAGCCATCCTCCACATGATGACAGAGATCAATGTGACCACAGACACATAAAAATCCTTTATTACTAGTGACTAAATTATATTATAAGGAGCTGTTGAGCCTGAATGGATTTCATTTTAGTGCTTTGTGTGAGTACAATGGTCCACACATACAGCTTCACAAGCCTTTCCACCAGCTTTTTTCTTTATATTTACATCCTGTAGTGGTAGATGAATGCAAATACCTGGTAAACATGATGTGGTCACAGGATGTTTGCCAACTTAACACTGCATTAAATACCCAATCACAGAAGAATGAATACAGACATACAGTAGTGGATGAGGGCTGCATTGTGCACAAAGATGATTGAGTATGTTTGTGGTGAAGGAAGTATTTTTTGGCCTCAGAGCTCAAATCATCCATCCCTCTCCACAAGGTCCTGCCCTCTATTAACGGGTCAATAGAGCCGTTCTTCACTGTCAATAGCTCTTTATCTGCTGAGAGGGCGGCTGATTGGAGACGGACATAGAGATGACCTATTGCTCTGCAAGGTGAACTCATCTGATACGAGTCAGTGCATTGAGGGAACACGCACATGAGAGGCCACCAGTGTTTACACACCGGTTGTCTGGGTAGTTGTTGTTGTGTTCTGCTCAAATGTGATGCTTTTAGAAGATCATAAGGAAAAGGGCTGACAGGAAGTGGGAAGACCAAATGCATAATTTGAAATCGTTACATCGACAGGTACCAATCAACACAGCTCATATCTGCTGAACTCAAGCTCCTCTTTGCATGGGAGGAAGGCGCGCACACACACACACACACACACACACACACACACACACACACACACACACACACACACACACACACACACACACACAGGGGATCTGAAAGTGGTTCCTTATCTTTCATGTTGGCCCCATGCGGACATGGGATTTGACATCATATAACCTTGAAGACATGTGACCAAATGCAACGACATGACTGAACATTTGGGTAGATAAGGTCCTCAGGTGTCTGATGGAAGCTCTGCAGCCATGATGTCTGTGACACTTTATCTCACTCTCTCCCTCCTCCCCTCCTCTCTCCTGCCTCAGACCATGGCTGATGTAAAGGTCTTGGCTAAAGGTTGATGCCACCACTCTCAGACATTCATTACGGAGGCATTCATCAGGACTGGAGACACAAAAGTTCACTAAATAATCTCCATCTGTGAGCTGTCTCTCATATCGCTGTGCTCTTTCACCCTGTGCAGCTCCCTCCTTTCTTTTCTTTGCTACATGTAGTAACAATAAGGTCAAACACCACACCCGGCCTTCTCCCTCCCTCTTCACCCACTGACACATCTCAATGGATTTCTAAAGGTCGTGCCAAGGGACATACTGAAAAAATAACACTTAGCCTATACTAAACTGTGGCCATTCAGGTTTTTCACAAGACAAACAATATGTTCTTTACAGCAAAAGCAATCAACACTCATCTTCAAATCTTGGGACATAATAAGGAATGACACCACGTGTCAGTGATTTGAGATTTGGGGATTTTGCTGTGAAGAGCGTCAGGTTTATTTAGGTTTATTTGTGTGTCACCGTGTGTAGCATCATGACACGAGGGATAAGGGACATCAGTGAAGGTATGGACTCACTTACAGGAGAGAACTTCAACACTTCACTGTTCATATTTAGTCACTATGAAACTAGATCACATTACCATCGGCTTGTTGCTATGTACGCTGCATTTCCTCTCCTCTCCCTAGGGAGAAGAGTCAACTTGCTTCTACTTTTTATCACTCAGTTACGAACCTTACTGTATATTTCTGTAACTTTTAGATTTCCTCCATGAACCTGTTAAACAACCCATTACATCAAAACTATTCTAATATTTAAATGTCACTTTTTTTTAATGATGGAGACATTATTATCATGTACTATGCACCAAACAGTAAGTTGATCAGGTGTGTGTTGACCAAGATTAGTTTAGGAAATCAAACACACACCAGCACATTTGAAGCTCACTAATCGCCATGCTGCATCTCACTTGTTTGATTTCTAGAAAAAGACAATTAGTTAAGACGTGACATTTTGCTGTTGTTACAGAGGATTATTTGTCTCTTGACTTTAAAAAGCTGCCAGGAAACCAGCTGAGGCTCCAGGAAGTTACTGTTCCCTGCCAAGAAATAGTCTGGTGTATGACAGTCTATGAATTCAATAGGTTTTTTTTGTTTGGATTTTCTGTGGATTAAGCAAATGAGATACAAAGTGCTAATTAGTGAACTTTAAAAGGCCTTTCCCCCGGTCTCCAGTTCTTATGCTAAGCTAAGGTTGTCTAATTCAAGGTTTTTACTGCTACAGTCTAGAAAGCACTTGTCTCTCATTGCTGCCATCCCTCATGAGCTACATGAAAGTCACAGTTACTAATATGAAATAGATGCAGTGTTTGTAGTCACCACTGATGTTTTCATGCAGCCGTTCTTCACCACTGTGGATCATTAAGATCTTCTGAAGTATTAATATTGTTGTCAGTTGTAGCTGATAACTCATGAACTATGAGAACAATGCATCACACTAAGGAAATGCAAAACAAATATTGTTTTCAATCAATCAATCAATCAATCAATCAATCAATCAATCAATCAATCAATCAATCAATCAATCAATCAATCAATCAATCAATCAATCAATCAATCATTGTTATTGAACATGTCAAGATAAATAGATAATAAATAAAAACAATGAATACATTTGTATTAATAATAATCATCATCATCAATCTCTAAAGAAAATGCCTGTCATGTCATTCATGTCGTGTCATTTACCATTGGAGCTGCTGGTTTTTAAGTCAAACATTGGTTTCATGGTTGAATGAAACCAATGTTTTGACTTAAAAACCTGCAGCTCCAATGGTAAAAATCAAATATAACAATAAGAGCACACATTTTAATTGCTAAATAAACAGGCTATTGTAAGTGGCATCAGTGTTGATCAGCTGAGAGGATGGAGAACCACTTCTCCAACATAAAGATCTGCTATATAGCACACGTGAATGCAAATTCTTAGAGCAAAGATGTGGATTGATCTATAATTGCTGGACGGCTTTATACATTCATACATACTATATGGTCCTAACAGTTCCACGGGCACCATAAAGTAGCACTTCACAAACACTTCAGACCTCTCTGTGCAATTTATTTAAAAAACCCCAGCCACAGGGCGAAGAACTGAGCTCTGCCGAGAAGTGATGGCTGCTCTCAGTTAGAGAAGACGCCACTGTGATGTTTTCCATTTATTTTTCTTGACAAGTCCATTGGCTGGAGTCTCTTTATGAATTTGTTTATGCTGCTGCAGTCGTAGTGACCCCGCACCGACCCAGAGGAGGGAAATGTCAGCAGCACTGTCTAGGGTTGACATAAAGTGATTAGAGTGAGCTCAAAGCGAGTGGAGCGCTGTGACTTCAGCATCGACAGAATAACTTTCAATGAAATACGCATCAAGAAGGAGTCCATCATTCACCGGTGATGGGGAACGCAACAGTTTGTGAGGAGGACACTTAAAAACCTCCACAGACTTGAAGTTATCATGTGGACAGGAAGGTCACCGACGTTCAAAGTCTGACCTGACAGCAGCTGAGTGAGTGAGTGCTACTCCCTCACAGAGCAGACGCTCTCTGACAGTCTCTCTGCTCACTTCTGCAAGTCAGACAGACACGCATCAAACCACAGACCTGGAGTGTGACTATAGACAGAAATAAAAAGTCTTGACTCGTCTTGTTGAGGAGACAAAGGCAGAGGTTTGTTCATCACATATTCGTCGACTTAAGTGGGGAGTAAAAAAAATCACAGCAAACAGCGACAGTAGCAGCTGTGTGAGAGGGAGTGGCATTAGTCACAGTGGCAATAATAACAATGTTATCGGTCTAATGTTTATTAATGTTTTCCACATTCATCCTCTTAGTTTAGCCTGCTTGTTGCATGGCATTTGCTTGATAGCATTAGACACAGTGTGTTGCTGAGGCTGATGTGAATGCCATTAGTTTTGCAGGTATTTGGTCTAAAACCAACAAATTTAAATTCTGCCCTTGTGATACCAATACAAGTAAAGTCAGGGAAGTCATTATAATTCATCCTGAGGGTGTGTGTGAATGTCTGTAAAATAATTTATGGTAATCCGCACAACAGTACAACTCAGGCATTAGGTACAAGAGGCCTGAGTTGTACTCAGGCATCTTATGTCTTATATCTCACTGGAAAACAGAAAACCTGACCTGCTGGTGGAAAAGTTAGGAGAGAAATCAATATTTCACTACAGTCTGTCCAATACTTTAAGAAATACTGTATCTGGACCAAAGAGTTACACCAACACCCCAACCTGACATTGACTTCCCTAGAGTCACTAGCGCTGCTAGTGTGACTCAAAATAAACTCATTGAGACCTAATTGAAAGAGGAACTATGCTATATATTATTATACTATAATTTACCTTAATTAAACAGCTTCAGAGTAATTGTGATGGTTAAATGACTTGTTATGGGGAGAAAGGAGGCTCTCTGTCTTCCACCTGGGGGCCAGAAACCAACGTTGCAAGATCAACGCCTCCGACCCGGTGTCCCAGCTCTCATCTCGGCGAGACGACACGAACACGCTCCATAATTGTTTATGACAGATATGTCTACACAAATATACACATCGCAAAACGTATATATATTATTTTACATTATACACTACTCCATGGATTGTCTTTTCACTGACTTCGTTGGAGGAGGGTTAGCAACACAGCTTTTGACACCGCCCCCTTTTAGGCTACAACTGTGCCACAACTGCAACCAACAAAACCAGAATACACCCACTTGTCTAAATTAAACAAAAAACATGGTGCCAAATTGAATTGGCTACTTGAAATGTAAATGTCATTTGACATCAAAGCTTGTGGGATGATTCCTGTCATCACCAAACCAACGACTACACTGAAACAAAAAATACATTCCTGCTTTATACTGAGTGAGAGAGAAGTCAGACACCATAACCACTGATGCTGCACTGCCCTCTCAACAGAACAACAGCTGCAGTAGGATATTGTATCACATGTGCCCATTGTGGCACTTGTCCCGACTGCTCGCTGGTCCAGAGATCAGACAGTGAGGCTTCAAAATGTAAATGAGTGCGACTGAGGAAAAGAGCACTCCTCTCAGTCAAGCTACTCACACTAACCACAAAGACAAGTGGAGTATGTTCTGCACAGATGTAGCTGTATAAAGACAAAAATACAGTATGGTGTTCATTTTCTCTTTATCTTCCCAGCTGTAAACAACCCCTACACCTCCCCCTGCAGAGTTTTCTCCTTCCACTCCTCATTAGAAAAACACATATGTTCATAATCACTATAGTGCCAAAGATGTTTGTGTTTTTACTGTGTCTACATGTTTACAACAACAGTACAGTATGTGTTGTACTGTATGTTTGCAGCTCTTTGTGCATTTTACAGAGCCAGTCCTGTTTGTGTTTTGGTTGCAAGAATTTGCAGTGCGTGTGTTGTAATACTGACGAAGATGATTATGTTAATTCTGTTTCAGTGTTGTTTCTTAAGCTGCAGTGCATTGAGCTCTCTAGGCCACCAAACCATATTAGTATGCATCTCAGAAACACCTCAATCAACATGCAGTTTGTTTAGGCGCATTTCCACTGCAGGAACTTTGGGGTAATTTTACAGGGCCAGCCCTGTTGGTGCGTGTCTCCACTGCAGGAACCTCCCCCACGGGGCCACTTACAGGAACCTTCACGGGGCTGAACGGAGTCCCTGCCTGGTGGTAGGGACTCAGATCGGCCCTGAAGAAGTCCCGGTGGGGCTTGAGATTTACTCTGTGCTGATTGGTTATTATATTATAACTAAGCACCAAATGCATCATGGTACAAGTCCAGGGATTTTCCTTGATAATTGGGAAGAGAAAATAAAATAAATAGTGAAAATATAAGTTAAAAATGTAGTCAAATGTAAATAATTAAGGGGATTCAATGTTTTTACAAAGTCATTACTTTCTACATAGCACTGATTTCAAAACCTTTATTGTCTTCAACGTATTAAGCAAAATACTTGACTTCAAATATCTCAGAAAACTATTTTATTATTTCTCCAGTGGCATGTTTCTTGATACTTTAATTCATTGTTTCATCTACATAAATTCTTACAGCTCTGAATAACTGAACATTTTGGCATATTTCCAAATCTGTGACCCTCGAGAAACCAAACAGACTTGTTCCAAGAAATTGTTTTCATTCGGGTGCTGATTAGTCTGTTCCTGAAGTGGCTCCTGAGGGTTTGTTCCTTTTCACCCGCTGAAGGATTTTTCTTCTGCTTAGATTTTTCCTTATCCAAACTGAGGATGTCATACTTTGCACAGTAAAGCCATTGAAGGCAAATTTATAGTTTATGATTTTGGCCAATGTTAATAAACTTGAAGTGGGGGAAATGGATAGGGATAGTTATCCACACCATAAACACCATAGCTAGCATAAACAGGAGAATCAAATCAGTATTCTGTATTAGCAGATCCTTTGATATAAGATGTGACAAGTCTGGAGAACTTTCATTATCTGAGAGAAGGAGAAAAGTAACTAGAAACAGCATTTCCTAACGGAACATGCGTGTGAATGCTGAAACCCAATGCTGAACCATGCTGAATTAGCAGAATAAATTGACAAAGACATGCGGAATGGCATACAAGAAACATGTCCATGGAAGGAATTGAACCCACAACTCCATGAGTGGTATCCTAACACACTAACCATACGGCCACAGAGAACCTGAGTTACAATGAGCTTTATACTATGAGGAATCAAAGACTGTCCAATGACAGCTGAATAATTGGAATCAAAACTCAAGCAATGATGTGAAATGCCTGAGGCAGGAATCGAACCTATGACCTTATGATCATAAAGCCTTCACCCTGCCACTCGGCTACAGAGAGCACACTGCTGTCAAGACTGTTGTCATTCATTGTAATGTGATGATGTGCTGCAAACTGGTATGAGTAATCAAGCAGATAACAAACACCTGTAACCAATTGAAGGCGGTGGAGGAGAGCAGAATTCAACATAACATAACAAGAGTTCTTCCCTTGGATTCGAACCAGTGACCTTGGGGTTGGCAAACAGCCACCCTACCCCCTACACTACAGTGGTGTTGTGCAAAAGAGGTTGAGACTTTGATGAATGTGAGATTTTTCAATGATGCTTAAAAAAAAAGTAAGGAAAGTGCAGAAATTAGCCACACCAAGCAGGAAGAGGACTTTTTTGTGACCTGTGACTATTTTTTGGTGAATTAAAATGAATTAAAAAGCACTTAAAGCAGATATCAGTGGAATGTTTTTGTTAATATAAGTCCTAAATAGTCCTATTTTCCGTCAGCAATCACTTACATGAAGTATTTCAGCCTAAACACGAGTCTCTCCGTCACTCTGCTCTGCTGTAACCCGAGGAGAAAATTTTCCTTGTGGGATACAAGTGTTATCCAATGAGGAGAGAGAACGGCATGAAGGGCTGTGTGTGCAGCCAAGGGATGCGCGTGAATGTGGTGACGTAGCACGAGGACCAATTGATGCCTGACAAGGGCGGGGGCTGCTAACTCATGGTGCGTTCAAGGAAACTCGTACTTTGTGTTTTTCCTTCCTGTGAAGTCATACCAGTTCGATCTGGTACGAGTTCACGGGTCGGAAGTTACGAGTGGCCGTTATAGGGAACTTTCACAGACAACAGGACGGTAAAAACACGAGCTACGGGTTACCTGGAACGCTACCAAGTCGTAGTTGTGACTTGAAGCTGTAACTTACGGTTTCAAAAGCCTGCCTTGAACACAGCATTAGCCGAAACGGCCGTGCCACTGATATCTGCTTTAACAGCAAGTTACAAAGTTGAGCTCCTTCTCCTGCTGCAGAGCAGAGAGCTCCCTGGCTGCATTTAAAAAATATTTTAAATTATTATCTAAGAATGGAAGAATGAAGAATGGAATGGAATTGTTTGTTTGTGTATGTGTGCATGTGTGACTGTGTGTGAGTGTCTTGTGTGTGTCTGTGTGTGAGTGTGATACCTGTGTTTGTGCGTGGACATCCTCTGTCAGTCTGGTTTATCATGTGTGTGTGTGGGGCTGTGTTTAAAAACATCTTAACGAGCGGCCAGGCTGCACCTGCACTTGTTCTATTTATAGACTTTGATAACGAGCTGGCCACTACAGCTGGACCAACTGCACACAGAGCAGAGCAGAGCAGAGAGATTTGAGCTCAGTGCAGCTTCCGAAAACAGCCCATAAAAAGAGAACCGTAACTCTTATCAGAATGTGGCCATGTGACTACTGGGGCAAGGAGACCTTCCTGAGCACATTGATGTGCATTAAATGTTTGTAGGGCAAAAACTTTTCTCAGGGTCGCAAGGTAGAAAAGGGGGGCATTTCTGCTTTTCTAAAAAAATCAGCTCCTACTTTTATATTGAAGTGGATGAGCCACTGGAGCGGGTCTAGCTGGACAATTAGGCTCATTGAGACAATTCTGTAAGTCTGTCTGCTGTTTTGAGCACATCAGATGAGACACGACAAGTGTGGCTACAAACCAGTGAGGAAATCATGTGTCTAGAGTTTAATTTGTGGCCGTGCTGGCAATTTATCCAGAAAAAATCCTGAATGTTTTTTCGATCCCTCTCACTCTAACGATGATGTCACTCACTCTGACCCAACCCCATACACACTCATTGAAAAGTGTGAAATTTGTCAGAAATCCTCATGTGCTTTTAAAGGATTTATCTCAAAAACGGTACAAGCTATGAAAAAGTTGTAAATACAGGATGAATACATTAGAAGTTTGTCTACAGCTCAGGATTTGAATGAAGTCTCTAGCTGAAAGTATGTGGACGCTTTAAAGGCTGAAAGAAGTAAGAAGATTTGAAGAGTTTCAAGACTGTTCCAATGCATTCTCTATGGGGAAAAAAAAATCAGAAATAGTTGAATATTGCAAAAAGTATGAATAGTTGAAAAGAGAAAAGACATAGCACACCTGTCCCGAAAAGGCTGAACATTTTGATATTTGAATTGTTGAAATAGCACAAAGTATGAAGGACTAGTTACATGACGAAGAAAGGCAGAAAATGGCCGAACCGAATAACAATAGTGTGAATGCTTCCAGCATTCACACTAATTACCTGTAATTAGTGTGAATGCTTCCAGCATTCACACTATTGTTAGTAACTAGTCCTTCATACTTTGTGCTATTTCAACAATTCAAATATCAAATTGTTCAGCCTTTTCGGGACAGGTGTGCTATGTCTTTTCTCTTTTCAACTATTCATACTTTTTGCAATATTCAACTATTTCTGATTTTTTTTTCCCCATAGAGAATGCATTGGAACAGTCTTGAAACTCTTCAAATCTTCTTACTTTTTTCAGCCTTTAAAGCGTCCACATACTTTCAGCTAGAGACTTCATTCAAATTCTGAGCTGTAGACAAACTTCTAATGTATTCATCCTGTATGTACAACTTTTTCATAGCTTGTACCGTTTTTGAGATAAATCCTTTAAAAGCACATGAGGATTTCTGACAAATTTCACACTTTTCAATGAGTGTGTATGGGGTTGGGTCAGAGTGAGTGACATCATCGTTAGAGTGAGAGGGATCGAAAAAACATTCAGGATTTTTTCTGGATAAATTGCCAGCACGGCCACAAATTAAACTCTAGACACATGATTTCCTCACCGGTTTGTAGCCACACTTGTTGTGTCTCATTTAATGTGTTCAAAACAGCAGACAGACTTACAGAATTGTCTCAGTGAGCCTAATTGTCCAGCTAGACCCGCTCCAGTGGCTCATCCACTTCAATAGAAAAGTAGGAGCTGATTTTTTTAGAAAAGCAGAAATGCCCCCCTTTTCTACCTTGCGACCCTGAGAAAAGTTTTTGCCCTACAAACATTTAATGCACATTGCCTCACTCAGGAAGGTCTGCTTGCCCAGATGGTCAGATGGCCACATTCTGATTAGAGGTACGGTTCTCTTTTTCTGGGCTGTTTTGGGAAGCTGCTCAGAGCTCAAATCTCTCTGCTCTGCTCTGCTCTGTGTGCAGTTGGTCCAGCTGTAGGGGCCAGCTCGTTATCAAAGTCTATTAATAGAACAGTGCAGCTGCAGCCTGGCCGCTCGTTAAGATGTTTTTAAACACAGCCCCACACACACACATGATAAACCAGACTGACAGAGAATGTCCACGCACAAACACAGGCATCACACTCACACAGACAGACACACACAGACACTCACACACAGTCACACATGCACGCATACACAAACAGATAAACACACAAACACAACACTGTTCCACACAGTAAAATGTAAGCATGGTAGTCGCCATGGTAACTTCTGAGGGCAGGCTGCCACACAGGTGTAATCAATCAGATCATTAGGGAGAGAGGAGTTTTGTGGCGCTTAAAGGGATAGTTCACCCTAGAATGATATTTCGCTCATTATCTACTCACCCTCATGTTGACTAAGGGCTGGAAGAATTCTCAGAGTCCACCGTCCCTTCTCTGAGTTACAGGGGGTCTTGGCGTAGCAGTGCATGTCCATATAACGGTTGCAAAGGGACACCAGAGCTCTTCGTAAAAAAACACACACAAAAAAACATCCTGGTCCGTCCAAATCTCGCGTGATTCGCAGTAACCGCACTGACGCCGGCGCAAATCACGCGAGATTTGGACGGACCAGGAAGAGGAGCTTCGAGAAGCTTCCGCTACAAACAAGCTTAAAATATAGACTTATTTAATTTTTTTCGGGACAATTACGCAATTTGGGGCTTCAGCACAAGACGGACATTACATACGAGCATCATGGAGGTATTTGGATGTTTTTTTGTGTGTGTTTTTTTTACGAAGAGCTCTGGTGTCCCTTTGCAGCCGTTATATGGACATGCACTGCTACGCCAAGACCCCCTGTAACTCAGAGAAGGGACGATGGACTCTGAGAATTCTTCCAGCCCTTAGTCAACATGAGGGTGAGTAGATAATGAGCGAAATATCATTCTAGGGTGAACTATCCCTTTAACAGTTTTACTTTCTGCACATGTACACGCAGACAGAGAGACCGTCAGACTCACACACACACACACACACACAGGTTTTCAGCTCAAATTCATCAGGCTCTCAATTATTTTATACTTTTGATGTAAACATCTCCAACAATTTATATTTTTCTCATGAATTTAAGTTCAGACGTTTAGTCTTTCCAACTCTATTAATAGTAGTACAATTACAGGTGGAGCCTGGGACATAGGATGCAGCTTTTAACATGTGTCCTATCTATCTATCTATCTATCTATCTATCTATCTATCTATCTATCTATCTATCTATCTATCTATCTATCTATCTATCTATCTATCTATCTATCTATCTATCTATCTATCTATCTATCTATACCCCTCCCTATTTTTTAACCCCTCTGTCTCCTTTCTTTCTTTCTTTCTTTCTTTCTTTCTTTCTTTCTTTCTTTCTTTCTTTCTTTCTTCTACTCCTTCATTTGTATTTTACGTAACTTTTTATATCCTTCCCTCTCTATCCATCCATCCATCCATCCATCCATCTACCTCTTTCTATCTATCATCCCCCTCTCTCTTTTTCTTCTTTCTTTCTTTCTTTCTTTCACTCCATTTCTGTCTTTTTACTGCTTTGTTTGTTTGATTGTTTTTTCTTTCTTTCTATTCCTTTTCTCTTCCTTTGTTTTTACTCCATTTCTTTCTTTCTTTCTTTCTTTCTTTCTTTCTTTCTTTCTTTCTTTCTTTCACTCCATTTCTGTCTTTTTACTTCTTTGTTTGTTTGATTCTTTCTTTCTTTCTACTCCTTTTCTCTTCCTTTGTTTTTACTCCATTTCTTTCTCTCTTTCTTTCTTTCTTTCTTTCTTTCTTTCTTTCTTTCTTTCTGTCCTTTTCTTTTTTCTCTCTTGTTTCAATCTTTCTTTCTTTCAACAATTTCTTCAGCTCATTCAGCATTGCTTCCAGCATTCACACCATTTCCATTCTTGGAAATGTTTTTTCTAGTTTTGACTTTAAAGGTCAAAGGTTAAATTATATTGCCCGTAAGAAGATATATTTGTAGCTTTAAGAATCAAAAATCACCTGGCTCTGATCCTCTGCTCTGATTGGCTGACTGTTTTATGACTGGTCCGTTGGGGCATGGCTGGGAGCAGTGACTGCTTTGTTGTTACAGAAGTCCTGAGTCAGTTTTTGAGGACTCTGAGACTTCTTAGACCTGATTCATAATCAAAACTACACATGGACATCTACTTTTATACAAAACACTACTGGGAGCAGTGGAGCGCTGTAGACAAACCTCACTACGATGGATTCGCTCAGCACAGGATGATTGTGAATCCTGCGTCGAGGCGGCTCTTACTCTTCACACTAAAATAGCAGGGAGCTTCTCTAATTTGGAGACTTGTTTTTTCTTCTTCAAATGACTGTTCTCTTTCTCCTCCCTCTCACTAATTGCATTCAACTTCAACCGGCCTCTTTCATTTTCTCTCTCTCCTAATTGTGTGGCATTTATGTATTCATGGGGCATCTCTCTCCATACTGCGCTCTGTGTTTTCTGCTGTACATCACCCTTTCAGTCCCTCTCTCCTAATTGTGTTCTAGTTGCACTTTTTTTATTGCACGACTTCTTTCTTTCTCTCTTTTTAATTACACTCTGTTGGACCATTGTGGTACTGACCTTGTTCTTCCTCTTCCTCTGTGTATTTATCACTCCAGTGGACTCTTGTCCTTTCCCATCTTTTTTCCTGTCAGTCTATCCCCAGTCACCGCTTCCACCCTCCTTATTTTCCAATCAGACCCCTCACCGCTCTTGACACAGATCTAATTTAATAATGTTCGCAAGAATGTGTGTGCATATATCAGTTCTGATTAGGATTGTTTTTTTTCTTGTGAACTTAGCGATAACAAACAAAAACTTCATGTTCATTTCCAGCAAAACTGATTTGATGCTTGGTTGAGAAGTTTTGTTTTATTTTTTTAGTTTAGGGTTAGTACTTAAATCTTCAGTGTTATTTTATCGAGTCCACTCATTAATCCGTCAGTTAACACAAAGTTAAATGGACAGTACATAACTTTAGCCTCTAGGGATGACATCACTGAAAGTGGGTGATGTCAAGACCCCTAGAGGATAAAGTAGCATGAGATCATGAGAGATTGTGTCTTTACACCACTGCTGTCAGCCTCTCTGGTTAGGTTTTCCTTCACTGTCAGTCGTTCAGGAGGTTTTAACCTGTCACGTTGTCCCCCACAACATTCAGGGCAGGGGATTAAAACTGCTAAACAATGTGTAGTTAAACATTGTAAGTCTATCTTCTGACACCAGAGAGGGACTGTGAGCTGAGATCAATGCTAACCTTTGTCTTGATGTTTTCTCATAACCTTTGAAGCTGACATTGCACAGGGTTTACAGCAGCAGAGGTGTCCTCCAGACCAAGAGATTAAAGTTGGGAAACAAATAAAGTGGTTTTACTTGAAAAGTCAAGAGATTCATGTCGCTCTTTAGTCAACACAGAGCAGCATGTCTTCAGCATCTTGGAGCATCTTAACATTCACTTAGCTTAGACACCAACGTCCAAAGTCAAATTAAAAGTCCATTTTTAGCTTCTGACAGGCAACTACATCAAGTGACACACACCATTGCCATGATGATGATCACAGATTTCTCCAGGCTTAAGAGCTGCTGGAAACAATTGGTTGGAACACAAATCAAACATACAATACAAATTATAACCTTACAAAAACATTTGTGGGAACTGATGAATGACATCAGAACACCAAGACTTAAAGGGACAACGAGGAGTTTCTATTCGGTTATAAAAAAGTCTCACGTTAATGTGGATGAATCTCCGCTACCCACACTTGTTAATGGGCCCATTTTCGATAAATATATCGTTCTGTCTCTATCGTTATTTTGTTATTATTAGTGGTGGCGGAAATGCGGGTCGAGCCGACCAGCGTTTCCTTCGTGGCGAGTCATGAGAATAACGCAGCCGAATCGCCGTTTATGGTCGGAACTACGACGGTATGTGAACCTCTTTGAACCTCTGACTTTAATTCTTGATGAATGAAAACATGAGTCCATCTTGCGCTGGTCAAAGAATTTTACGGTGGGCGCGGAGGCTCATAAATGTAGTGTGAAAACGCTTCGCTTTTCCAAAACTCCTCGTTGTCCCTTTAAAACTGCTGAATTTGGTAGAGTATCTGTGTCTCTAAAATCAAGATACTGGAATAAATTTGACATTTAATATTGTCATTTCTATAAGAGGTTTACTAACCTGACTCCTATCTGCCCATCTTACAGTACTTCATTTCAGTGGTAAAAACCTATAAGGAAGGCAACAACCTTAATTAAATATTAATTTGTTTGTGTGTTCACATGCATCTTTGTATTAAACCCCAGTATTATGAATGGAAAATAGCGTTTTCACTGTATGAAAGTGAAAGACAGAGATTCAATATTACACAGTTTGCCATTGCTGTCTTGTTTCTATAATATACGAACTATTACATGGGGGAGGGGGAGGGGGAGATGCAAGGGGGGCAGGAAAATGAGGAGGATGAAGAGCAGGAGGAAGATGGGAGAGGAAGCCGGGAAGCAGAACTAGAAATGCAGAAACATGCCTCCTGCTTCTGCT
This sequence comes from Trachurus japonicus, assembly GCF_045865225.1. NCBI lineage: Eukaryota > Metazoa > Chordata > Actinopteri > Carangiformes > Carangidae > Trachurus > Trachurus japonicus. The sequence continues at coordinate 27,606,725 of NC_140919.1, forward strand.
CTGCTCCTCTCTTGCCACTCTCTGTCAGAGACTGAAAGAAACAAGGTGAATCAGATCCCAGAGAGGGACAGAGGGAGGACAGAAAGGGAATGAAGGCAGGGAGGAAGATGAGAGAGAAACAGTGAGGGGGGTTGGTGAGGAGGGTTTCCTGCTCTATCTTCATGATGTTTTCCATTGCTGTTGTTGAATCATAACAAAGAGTCAATGAGCTGGTTGAGGGAGACAGAAAGGTTGATGTATTGATGGGTATTTCCTGGATGAGGGGCGGACTGATTATGCATGACTAGATTAATGAGTGGATGGATGTATTGATGGACTGATGTGTGTATGAATGGATGGATGAACAAAGATGGATTGTAGACTGACAAGTGGATGAAAGTACTGAAAGTCAAGTCTGAGTCTGACACACTTGACTGCACATTGCACCACACTTTGTTATTTCTCCTATACTTCTGAACTAAAGGAGAGAATAGAAATGTATATGCCCCCTGTCTCATCCTCTCTCCCTCTCTAAAACACACACACACTCCTCCTGAATAATTTACACCCACTACTTCCTCACCCACATTAATCTGTCACCTCCTCTGCTTCTCTGGGTATACATGCTCTCTGTGTATCCATCCATGTGTGCATCAGTGTGTGAGTTCATAAGCATGTGAGTGTTTCACTACAGTATGTATGTGTGCACGTGGGTGATGCACGTGGGCGTGTGCACGCAGTGCGTGCTGGTTGTTTACAGGTTTCTGCAGTGGCAGGCTCTCGAGCGGCTCAGACACACTCTGAGACGACAACGTTTTAACTTACAAGAAGCTCAGCTCTGCACAAAGCTCAGGACTCAAAGCACAGCAGCGTGACAAACAGCACAGAGCTGCTGGCTGCCAGAACACCACAACTACTGTGAACTCTGGGAACAAACCCAGCTTGCATCCTGTCTGCTGGACAGGAGGAGGATCAGAAGTGGCAACGTGGTCATCTGTAGCATTTTCTTATAAACATACGTCCAAGCTGATTTTACCTCATTCTGCAGTTAGATGACCCCCAGCATGTATTTTAATATAATAAAGACATCCCTTTGGTGATTGTTGTCATTTTTTAAACCAAACACCAAACCCAAAACAAATCTGCTTTCTCTGCCACACAGGAAACTAAATCACAAGTCAGATAAGTTTTAGTCAAATAAAATACTAACCATTTGTTTGAAATTTAGTCATAACTACTGTGTGAAGTCTTGATTAATGGCTATAGTGTTCGTGCTGTCACACTGACCTTTGAAGTCTAATTAGCCCACAGTGAACAGTGTGCCATGATGGGATTCCCTCAAGGTGTTACTGAGATATCATGTTCACATACATGGGATGGATGGACAGACAACCTGAAAACATAATGCCTCTGGCCTCGTCTGTCACCGGCATGAAGGCTCAGTAACTGGGAGATTAATAATCAATAATAAAACACACACACACATACACGCCTTGTGTAAATGAACTTGCCTTATATGTTTGTGTGTGTGTGTCTGTGTTGTGATCACTGAAACCTGCATTCATTTAGCGGTTAACAAGATAACCTGATACATCAGATAATTACCACCCTGGCACACACAGATACAGAGGAACCATCAGTACCACACACATGTATATTTAAATGTCTTGTTGTTCTTCAGCAGCAAAAAACCTCCTGCTGTTTTATTTATACCAGAGAAAAGGAGCTGCACGCTGGAATGGGAAGTGATAGTCAAACACTTAAAGTACCTGTAGGGCTGTAACACTTACATCTAATTATCAGTTTATTTTCTATTTTAAAGGATCAATAACAAAAACAGGTAAATAGTACTTAATTCAAACCTGGCAACACTAGTCCTGTGTAAAATGTTATTTCAGGACCCAAAATAAATGGTCAGAAGGTGTATGTAGATCTGGAGAAATCAAATTGGTGCATCCAAAATAATTTTGTTTTGGTTGGCGTACAAAAAGTATAGTGTTAATGTGTTTGCATGATTACAGTGTAAAGATTCGAAATTTGCATACTATGGTTTATGATTGAATTATTCACAAACTTTACCCAGACACAGCAGGATACAGAGAAAAATTCACAGCTGATTGGATGAACTATGTATACATTAGATCAGACTGCTGTTTTGTTGTATTTCTTTCAGTTCTGCTGTGTAACATGTATGTGTGTATTTTTCATCCACAGAGACTGGCTGAAAACCTCAGGTGCAGCACTGCTGTAATGCTGTCACTACACATTCCCTTAATGTTTCTGCTGAATTATCACAGGAAGGATATATTTAGTCTGTACCTTGTGTGGGGGCAGTTTTATATATATATACATGAGAGACAGAGAGAGAGGCAGAGAGAGGAGAGCAATGAGAGATATTGCATCATATGTGACTGATCAGTTTGGGCTGCACAAGTGAATGAAACGGTGGAAGGACATGATTACGGCTCAGTGATCTTCTCCTTTGCAATAAAACTACTGTACACATGTATGTATTTTGTAATCTAGGAAATCCATTTGGAACCTAAGCCTCCAGGATTGCTGCCAGCTATTAAGTGAATGAAACAAGATAAACATGATTATTTTGGCAGTATAATGAATGTGCAGCACATTAGGCTAGGACGGTACATCTGTTGTCTAATACAACAGACCAGCAATAAATCCTCCTCCAAGAGGGTTGACAGGAAAATAGAAACCACTGTCAGTGGAAGACACTAGAATTCAGCAGCACTACAGACTTCAGCCTATATGATCACACAGGCCAATCAACGTTACGACCAATGTTAAAGGAGAATTCCAGTCATTTTTTACCCCTAAATCGTTGCCCTGATGGTCACCCAGTGTTGGGGGGAGCAAAAAATGCGATTAAAATTGATGCAGGCAAACCAGAGTTACACCATGGCTACCTAGCGACAACGCTAACCTATAGTATGGGGGCAATTCTTTCAACCACAACAAGCACTCAAAAAACAATCAGATATCTATGGTACATGACTCAAATCCTTATGAGACACCACTGAACCCATATACTGTAGTGTAAGGTAGACCGAGTACAATTGTTTTTTGCTCCCCCCCACACTGGGTGACCATCAGGAAAACAATTGACCGGAATTGTCCTTTATGGAAGCGTATATCTACTACTATTAAATTGCTGCAATAGTCAACAAGATCTAGAAAAACACATCAGAACAATTCAGTGAAGTCTATCAACAGCTGAACTATTTAATGTGTGAGGTAGTGTTGTGGTCAAGACCACCTTACCCTAGACCGAGTCAAGACCAAGACCTGGGGGAGGCGAGACCAAGTCCAACACAGAGACCAAACCAATGCAGACCATTTTCAAAACCATTACTGTATTTAGTACCAGCACTCATAATAATCATGTAGCTTGATATTTCCATTATTCCTCAGCTAAAAAGAAAATACATTTTTATATAAATTCAATGCCATATATAATTGTTTGGTAAAAAGTTTTGATTGAACAGAATAACACAGCATAGAACCTGCTAAAGTCTCCAACTGTTCTGATGATTACACATACAGTAGCCTATATGTAAAACAATTTGAATTATCTTAAAGTTACTGAATTACAGTAGATCACATAGATCAAAGTGAGTGAGTGAGTGACAGAGAGAGACATTTGCTGCTAAAAAGATGTCACGGTCTTGAATCTCGAGTCCAGCTCAACCAAGACCAAGACAAGACTGAGTAAAAATGTAGTCAAAGACTGGTCGTTGAGTAGCACAACACTAGTGTGACTTGAAGGTGTATCACTGAGACTGCAGACCTCAGTAACGAAAGGCTTTGACTGACACAACACAAAGGCAGCTTATTTGGTGCCTGTTCCTGAGAAAATGTCTTTTTCTCTAACTGATTTCCCGGCTGGTGCAAAGGTTTGACCCACAGTGACACAGCTCAGACGCCGCAGCCTGACATGGCAGATTATGAAAAGAAATCCTTTCAGGTGTGCAAATGATATGGAGGTTCGTTGTGTAACCCTGCGAGGAACAAGTCAATCCAAGCTGGGATTGACGCTGTGGGTGACAAGAAAACAGAGAGCTCGGATGAACAGCACAATGTGATGCCTTGTTGTTAAAGTAGCTTGATGAAGTGAGAAGTGAACATGTGCTGAGTGAGTGCAGCCTCCAGCGAACTGTGAAAACATACTGCTCCTCTCTGAGCTGGAGAGTGGTAAGATCACATCCCATATGGGCATACTCTAGTCGATTGCTGGTTCGATTTCGACTGAGACGACATTGACTGCATGTCATTCAGTCTCTCTTCACTGTTCGATCAAATAAAGGCACAGGATACACATAGGTCTTGCTGCCAGGTACCTACTGAATCTGCTACAGTAGATGTGTCAATAAGCAACTGCTGCTGCTATCAGTTTGATTATACAGTACTGTCTCCTCTGTATGTAACTGGAGGGATGTTTTCATATTCAGGTAAGAGTTGGACAATTATTGATAGGATGGGATACGGAAGTGTTTGGGAGGAGGAGGATAATGAGTGTTGAGTACTGTACAGTATAATACGATAATGAGTGAGATCTGCTGCCATTTATCATCCTTCGCTAAAACACAACTATTTTACTGCTGGTCTCATTGATGATAATAACAATACTAATCATATAAGTAGAAGGAGGGGAGTGAGAAAACAAAGAGTAAATGAAAAATGCTTACTTTTGTGGCATTTCTCTAAAACCAGGCTTAAAATGTCTGTTGTTTTTATTTAACAATTCACATCTACAGTAACAAACTGGAGCCAGTGTGCTGTGTTAAATATGATCACTGTTAACAATCAGCTCAATACAAATATTTTGTTTTCTTAAAGATATTTTTGGGGCATTTTCGCCCAAGGGGAAGAGACTGGGGGAATGACACGCAGCACAGATCAGCACAGTCGGGAATCGATCTGGCGATCACTGCATGAGCCATTGCCAGCATGGGACTTGTCTCTTAACAACTCAACCACCAAGCAGCCCAACACGAGAGGAGCGGCCCTATCCTGCCTGTCATTCTGCCTCCCATTTCCTGTCTCTCTCTCTCAACTATCCTGTCCATTAAAAGGCATGAAAGCCCCTAAAAATTTTGTTGATAAAACTCGATGACATTATAATACAGATCTGTGGATGCTTTTGTCTCATAACATACTCTAAATGAGTTACGTTCGTGTACATGTACAGATGTGTGTAAATATGTTGTATGCAGTCACTCCACAGTAATAATGAACGGTTTTCTCTCAGTTCAGCTCCTGCTCTTTATGTCATGGACATGCAGGCGTCTTATAAAGTACTTATAAGTGAACATCATCTGGTCTGTAACTTTAATGTCAATGAAAAGGATTTCGCGAAATATAAATTAGTGTTAAATCAATTTCAAGTTTATTTACAATTCAGTAAGACAGTGAAAAACACCATCCAGTAATTAACACAGAGGGGATTGGGCAGGGATTATTTATAAAGAATCTGGAAGAAAGGGCAGGATCAGGTGGGGATCCAGCTCTGTATTATAGTACAAACAGTCTGGATAACAGAACACAAAAAGCTCCCTGAAATCTGATCCTTTAATCCATCCATACTCCTCAACTAAATATCACGTCGTCTCCTCCTCCCCTCTGTTCAACTGAGACACTCTATGTTAAATAAGCTCATTTATGCTAATGTAAACACAGCGTCCTTCGGGTGGTATTTAGGAAACTGTGAAACTGATGATGTAACGTTGTGAGACTGTGTGTGTGTGTTACAGCTCGTTTGTAAAACGGATGTGAACAAGGCAGGTTAGTAAAACATTCTTTTCTTGTCTGTATGCGTCGCTCTGAATAGTGATGAGGCTGTCTTACACTACAACTATCGTTACACTGGACCTCCCACTTGTCCTGTCCAAACAGAACAGACTACGGTACGGTCTAATCGTAGTCAGAGATCACACAGATATTAGTGCACAATAAGTTCATAAAAGTGAGCTGATCAGTATATGCAGTAACAGAATTAACAATCAACTCTTTTGACCTTTACACATTTATCCCTCTACAACACATCAAGATTCCTCAACTGAATTGTTTAAACAAAAAGCAGAAGATTTGTTGTTTCCTGTCATATATGATTGTAACCTGAATATCTGGGGAATCAGATGATTCCTCGCATTGTTCTAAGCCTCCTGGAAACCCAAGGCCCCAGTTGGGCTCCACTGATACAACCAACAGCATCATTTTCTGAGGAGTAAAGCCCACTGCAGTCAGTCAATACAGGAGATACTGATGTGCTTCAAACATCAAAACCACTTAGAGAGACTCAGAATGACTCCAGCATGTCATCCTGTAGTCATCACACTAAACACACACATCCTCCAGTCTCTATTTCAACCGTCTTTTCTTTAAACCAGAACAAAAAAGCAGCTCAGTGACAGGAAAAATATTTAGATATAATATATGACTATAATAAACACAAATGACTTCTATTCAGATTCAGATTCAGATATTTTTTATTCATGTACTGTACTTAGAAAGAACGTGTCTTACAGATGAGCAGTTGCAACAGATGTACATGAAAGGGGCGTTCCCACAGAAGCAGAAACTGCTTTTAGGGTACCAGATGTTTATTTTCACTCTGATTTGCCTGGATGTCAATAAATGTCAATAAACTACATTTAAGTGACTTTAAAGTAGCATCATAACATATAAAATGACTTGACAGCTGTTGGACCAGGCTCCAGCCCCCGCCCTGCCTCTGAGGTCAGCAGCAGCAGTTATCATCTAGCTGCTGCCACAGGCCTGAAGGTATGTGCCATAATTGACATTTACAAAGACGAAGACAAATGAGATAACGAGCTGTGGTATAACCCAAAGCTAAATAATAAATGCTAATTGACACCACAGTCACTTATTGGATATGCCCTGTATACTGTATAAAACATGTGATGTATACAATATATGACAGCGGGCTGCAAGCTGGAGGCAACACATGTTACACAGTGAATTCTGGTATTGACGGAATAAATTATTTCTCGCTTTTCACACCTTCCATGGCAAGAAGGTGGATTATATGGTTTGTCAAGCTGAGCCAAAGGGGAGGCCCAGAGGAGCACTGTGCCGCTGCTTATAAAGACTGGAAATGTGTTTCAGTGTTTTTCTAGGTGTCAGCTGAATTGTATAGCACACATATATTACACGCTTATACTGTATCTATATGTGTGTGTGTATACCTTCACCATCCTTCATCCTTAACCGCCTTACTGAGACCTAAAAGTCGTAATAGATACTGATGTACAGTATTTCTTTGTTGGAAAAGTCATAATCTGTATTTGATGTTCTGTTTCTAAGCAATGTGTATATAATGTTAGCGCTTTATACTGTTATAACATAAAAAGAGACAAACATTATGACTCAGAGGCAGTACATGGCTATCGTGTAACTGCCGTATGTTTATATGTGAGGTGAAGTCAGTTCCTCTGCACTGTGTGTGAAGTCCACATTATTAAGACGTGAGTACTAAAAGGATCTGCTTCTAACATGAGGGCATCTTATGTGTTTTAGAGGCCTTATGTTTAGTGCTTTTAGGCAGAGGTGGTCGTAATGGTAGCTTATCAGAGTATAATGTATTATGTATTATGTATTATACATTACAGAAATTGACTGGATAATGAGATTTTTAGACAAAACTGCTATGTCAGTTCTTGTTTTTATATCTCAGCACCTTGATTTAAAGTGTTTTTGTTTTCTTCGGTGCACTGAAGAAAGTGAATTACACACAGACAAATAAAATCAATTGTCAACTATTGCTGTGAACGTCCCTTTTCAATATCAGGTAACAGCTGTCAAATGTGGATGTATTAGAGCCCAGTGTGTGCTATGAAGACACTGCAAGCTTTTACACCCCACTACCCCCCAATGAACCCATTCAAGAAACATAATGCATCATGAAACAAATTCTACTAAACCATCTTCTCCCGCCCTCACACACTTTCCCGTGAATCATCTCGTGTGTCATGAAAAACATGGATTATGATGACATGGCTGAGCGGAAACCATTTACTCGACATTCAGCTGTAATCTGTGAACGGTGTTGGGAAGGCGGCAGAGGATCAGCCAAGCATACACGAAGGTGGAAGGACCAGAAACTGAGCGATAGAGGGATGAAAACAATTTGTTCCCTGTAACATATTGGTCTGTAATAGTCGATCCATGGATCATCCATTTCATTTAAACACACTGTATTAGATGAGATTAAAAAGCCGTTCAGTGTGCATGTGGTGCAGGGGAATGGAAGGTACAATAACAAGTTGCTGATGCCAAATCCCCCCGCTGCTGAGCTGCGTCCTGCCTGTGGAGGATTGGATCTTATATCTATCTAATATCACTATTAAAGAGAAAATGAAACATGTCTCTTTGGATTCTGGTGTATGAGCACAAGACTGGATGTTTCGGGATGATGGCAACACAGGCCTAGACACTCCTGAGTTTTCTCAAAAGGCATTCTGGGAGATGTGGATCACTAACGATTTAAGTCTATTTTTGATACTATTTACAGTCTGCATTTCCTGCTACAGAGTATTTACATTTTGTCTGATCTATGTGGAGAGAAAATTTTATTGTTACTATGAGAGCCACCTCTCCTTTGCAGAAATCGGATTACCTTCAAACAATGCAGGTGTGTTGCCTGAAATGTATCAGAGCTGTGTAATGTTACCACTGCTTTACATTTAAGGTGGTTAGTTGGCAAACCACAGGGTGTCTTTATTGTGAAACAGCCCCAGGAAGTGTACATGTAATATACTGTATCTGCCACTAAACGGTGTTTTATCACTTGAAATATTTAGAGAAATAAGGTCACTAATTAGTTTTTCCTGTGATCTACTATTGTGTTGAAACCGGCTCTGAACACGGCTGCTCACGTTATTTATTATCTTTCTGATTTATTAAAACAATATGCAATGAATCCCCACTGCCCACAGTGTGTTCGGCTGCACTGTCAGAAGATACAGCAGCTGCTCTCACTTTGTTGGATTTATAACAGAATAACTGCTCTCAGAGTTCAATACATGTGCGATGTACGAGTATAAGCACACTGTCACCAGTCGCCATGGCGCCACTAAAACCAACCAGGACTCAAATCTTAATGACGTGAATTTAATTTGCTATCATTTTTGTGTCACTGCACTGACGACGACCAGATGTTCTCCTATATAGTAAGTGAAGAACGAGGAGAAAAATCCACAGGGGGTGAAGCCATTTGATGATCTGTGTTGCTTTTAGGGTTTGGAGTTACAGATTAGATTTCATCTCAAGAGTTGAGTTACTGTGGGGAGTGGCGTGTGCTGCTGAGGTTAATAGTGGCATTACACTTCATGAAATAAACATGGTGACTGTGTCCTTCTAACTGCATTAAGAGCCCATTGTGTGTAGAGTGCAGTGTGTGTGAGTGGCCAGCAATGGCTTCGGGGGGTTGTCTTTAACTTAATGTAACCACCAAGTAATGTAACCAAGTCTTAATAAATCTTGTGATATGTTGCTATTACCCATCTGTTGGTTGAGAAAAAGCGTCATCAGAACATCTAGTGGGGGAAAAAAACCATTACATGTTTTTACATTATGCTACATATCATCAATCTACATCGTTCAGTGCTTTTCATAAGCTATATTTGGAGATTAAGTGCTATAATTTAGCTACACCAGCGACCTGACGTGTGCATCCACTTCAGTTAGTTCCTTCCAGCTGCCAGAGATATAACCATCCAATGCATGATGGCACAGAGGCTGAGAGCAATGGAAACAGCAAGTGATTTTAAAGAGGGGGCAAAGTGAGAATTGTGTATCTTTCTCTCTCTCTCTCTCTTCTATGAGAAATCCATTAAACTACCACCTTCTATTTAAAGGGACAACGAGGAGTTTCTATTTGGTTATAAAAAAGTCTCACATTAATGTGGATGAATCTACGCTACCCACACTTGTTAATGGCTCCATTTTCGATAAATATATCGTTTTGTCTCTATCGTTATTTTGTTATTTTAATTAATGGTGGAAAAGGAAATGCTGGGCGAGCCCACCAGCGCTTCCTTAATTTCGGTTTCGCGGAAGCTCCTGAGAATAACGCCGCCGTATTGCCGTTTATGGTCGGGACTACGACGGTAACTGAACCTCTTTGAACCTCTGACTTTACATGTAATTCTTGATAAATGAAAACATGAGTCTGTCTTGCGCCGGTCAAAGAATTCTACGGTGCGCGCGGAGGCTCATAAATGTAGTGTGAAAACGCTTCGCTTTTCCAAAACTCCTCGTTGTCCCTTTAACTACTCGGTGTAAATGGCGACTGTGAAAATAAACCATTGATGTTTGGTTTGTATCGTGGAGAGAAGCCTGCAGACGTCTACAGTGAACACACAGGGCTGTGTTTGAGTGCTGAGGAGCAGTAATCAACTTATCCAAAAACACAACGACCCAGATCATGGAAATGTAATATTCACAGTGGACCATTAGCTTTCATTCATACTATACTGACACATGTACAGTAATGACTTACAACCTCGCGTATGCATGCAGGCTTTCTATTAATACTCTCTCTGCCTCTTCTACAGCTGTTAAAGGACAATTCCAGGCAAATTCAACTCAGGGGTGTATTTTAGGTCTAAAAGAATGAATCTGAAGATTTTCAGTTTAATCGCTCCTGTTTTGTGGTAGTTGCGTCTGTCCCTGCATCGCCACGGCAGCAATGAATGGGAGTGGATGTAAGTTCCGCTGTTTAGGCTGTTTCCAGCCCTCAAAGCCGCATTTTTTTTCCACAGACAGCGTCAGATGGCTACTCAAACATGCACCGAGAAGTTTATTTACTTCAAGCAAGCCGACATGTTTGTAAAAGTCGATCTAATTCAAAGTCTCCCGGAGTCTCGCGCGAGACCCAGTTGCCGTGCTCGGTGTGTTCAGGAGCAGTGGGAAAAGCTACCGCTTGTGTCATAAACACAGGAATATCAACTCTTTACTTGCTTCAAGTAAAAAAAACTTCTCGGCGCATCTTTGAGTAGCCATCTGACGCTGTCTGTGGAAAAAAATGTATACTTCAAGCAAGTAAAGAGTTGATATTCCTGTGTTTATGACACAAGCGGTAGCTCCTACTGCGCCTGAATACACCAGCACTGCAACTTCGGGCTCGCGCGAGACTCCGGGAGACTTTGAATTAGATCTAGTTTTACAAACATGTCGGCTTGCTTGAAGTAAATAAACTTCTCGGTGCACGTTTGAGTAGCCATCTGATGCTGTCTGTGGAAAAAAAATGCGGCTTTGAGGGCTGGAAACAGCCTAAACAGCGGAACTTACATCCACTCCCATTCATTGCTGCCGTGGCGATGCACGGACAGACGCAACTACCGCAAAACAGGAGCGATTAAACTGAAAATCTTCAGATTCATTCTTTTAGACCTAAAATGATATGAAAATACACCCCTGAGTTGAATTCGCCTGGAATTGTCCTTTAATAGATGTATACTAATAACACATCCAGGCCACATGTTGTAGCTACTGTCACATTCATCTACAGTTTTTAAGCTATTTGTTAGCTACTTCCACAACTTACTCCATGGCTGTGTTCGAAATCACCCCCTATCACGGATGTAGTGCACTATATAGTGTGTTCGCCATTTTGTAGTGTTGTTCGAATTCTCCGCGATTAATTTCATCTACTATGTAGTGGATGACAAAACACCCACAATGCACCGCAAAATTGAGTGAACAAGCGATGTACACTACTTTCTACTCCCGTATCCCACAATGCAATGCAGTCGCGTTTTGCCAGAGAAGAAGAGGAAGCTAATTAGCATGTTAGCTACGATTTATTTAGGCAATTTACCAAAAAAACTCCTCAGACGTATTTGCCTTCGCTCCGTTTGCCTCGCCCGAGGAGCAGGAGTTTGGCAGCAGCATCCGAACATTAACAGGCAGCATTAAATCAATCTAATAAAGAAACTGTAGTAGAATATGAAGTAAAAACGATCTGACGAGCTAAGCTAATAGCCACAGAGCCGTTAACGGCTCACGGTCGGGACACACAACAGCAGTTGACCAAACCAAACTTCGGATATTTCAACAGTTTATTGTCTGAGAAACACAACCACACAGAATCACATCCTCAAATGTTCCCGCAAGTGTCCGGTTTTTCTTATTTTATTTTTTATGTGTCCAGTTTGTTTCATACGTCCATGGTTTGTAACATGATTCTCGGCGCGTCTGCCTCCGTCACAGCAACACCTGGCGCATCAGCTGACGCAACCACGTCCAGAAAATGACCGTCTAGTGTCCGAATTCTCCTCCCGTCGTTCCCTACATCGTGTACATGATGTAGTCCACTATATCATATACATGATGTAGTGGATAGGGAGTGAGTGAGTGAGTGGATGATTTCGAACACAGCCCATGTGTCCATATTTGTCTTTGGAGCATTCTGGTGCCAGATGTCCAAGGCTGAATTTCCTATACAGTATATTCTATTATATTGTTCTGGCTTTACTGAGATTGAGAGGTCTACAAGCTGCTACAGGCCACATAGTCTCTCCTCTATATGTAGGTAAATTGATGCTGCTTAAAGCAGAAGTAAGTGGTCCGGTCGTTTTCGCTAATGCTGCGTTCCAGGCAGGCTTTTGAAATCGTAAATTACAGCTTCAAGTCACAACTTACGACTTTGTAGCGTTCCAGGCAACCCACTCATGTTTCTCCGACCTGTTTTACTGGTGAAAGTCACTATAACGGCCACTCGTAACTTCCGACCGGTGAACTCGTACCAGATCGAACTGGTACCACTTCACGGTCGGAAAAATACGAGTTTCCTTGAACGCACCATAACAGTCCTCGTCCCTACGTCGCCACATTCACGGCGTCCCTTGGCTGCACACACAGCCCTGCATGCCGTTCTCTCTCCTCATTGGATAAAAACTGTAGGATACGATAAATGTTTTCTCCTCGGCTCAGAGCAGAGCAGAGGGACTGAGAGACCCGTGTTTCAGTCCAAACACTCTATGTAAGTGATTGCTGTCGGAAGATATAACTATTTAAGACTTATATTAACACAAATATATCACTTACTTCTGCTTTAATGTTAGATGTCTGTTTTAATAAGTAGCATGATATTATGAGTTAACTTGGTTACTGTAACTCTCTGCATTGCCATGAAGTATGTCACAGCATTGCTACAGTAGCATGGGCTTAAAGTTGTCGTTGATGTTTGGACAAATACTATAATAAAACTGTCAGCGACATGCTCCAGCTGTGCAGCTTCAACAGATGCTTTTCTTTCATTGTTATCTTTTACTAATTTCCCTGCAGATTGCACAAGGACACGGCTGAGGTGGACGAGTTGTCACAATGATCTGTGATCTGTTTTTGTCTCTAAGCTTTTTTGTTGCCGCAGTGATTTAGTCAAAGATAAGACAGCATGGCTGAAGATGAGGATTTCCAAGGACTTCTGATCTAGTTTATAATATATTAATCAAAGTTAATTCTGTCATTTGACATTTGATTTGTGACTAAAGACTGAATAAATACATCAGAGCTATAATTTGAAGTAGTAGTCAGTTCCTGTGGAGATGAACTGTGTGTGACCCGGGTTGAATTTAAAGAACACTTTTCTTCTTCACTTTCTCCAGGATGTTATTAACTTCCTGCTACTTCCACTCTCTGCTGTTACTCCTTCTTCTTTCTCCCAGTTTTCCCTCCTCCTGAACTTCCTGTTTTCTTGCTCCAAATATGTAATTATGTTTCCTGCTCTGCGCTTTCTGCCTTCCTCTATAACTGCTTTAATTGTTGACAGAGGAGCTTCATGATCACACATCATGTCAGTTGACTGAAAACCGGGATTAGGAGGAAGAGTAAAACCCGCAGAAGCGTTGACTGTCAACATTTAACCCTGAGTGTGGGTAAAGTCACAGGTGTAGTGCAAGGGCCTGTGTGCAGCTATGATGTGTGTGCACACTTACGCATGGTGTTTGGGCACAATTTAACTTTGTCATGTTTCCGGGGAAAAACATTTTAAATTTCAGATCAGAAAGGTGACTGATGGAAGAATGGATGTATGTTGTCTTTTTGTCTAATAATGGTTTATACAGGCTACTGGTAGCTACTTGACATTTTTAAGTTGAATGCTTTTTGGGGGGGTTTACTCAATGCATGATTGATATTACACCTTAAAATACTTGATACTTCAAGAAAATTATATATGTTAACTTTGTCTCTGTTCCATCAGTTGTCTTAAATATCTCTTTCAAATCTATACGATAAAGCCACACTGAGTGATATGTGTATTTAGACATACACTACTATACTGTAAGTCTTGTCACCTCTCTGCATTTGGCCTTACGCTGCTGTGATCTCAACTCTGAGCACATCATACTGTACATGAACACACATGGTAGCTGTACTAGGCAACAACTATGATGATTTTCTACAGTCTCCAGTGTGTATCACCTGATGAATTATATATGTTTTAATGTAGCGTTGCTACTGTAACATTGCTTAGAGACGCATTCCTGACTGCTGGATTGATGAGGTGTAAACCCTGACTTTATTTGTCAACTCACTGTTAAGCAGCAGCTGGAATAGATTTAAATAATCCTCTGTACACACAAAGACACTATGAATGCTCCTGTGGAGTTTGTTGTGTTTCATCTGTGTCTTTGAAACACACTATTTCAACAAATCCAAATTTTCAGCACTGACTAAAGTATTTTTAAATATGTACTGAATCAATCTGTCATCTAGTGGAGAGAATAAGACACAAAGCCCTCAAGTGCTCGTGGAAGACACTGAAATGGATGGAAGACGAGAAATAAAGAGCAAAGTCTCATAAAGTCTGCAAAAGAATAAAATGAAATTCAGTGCTGAAGAAAGTAAACCCAAAGGAATGCTGGGACTTCATCCATAAGCTGGGAGGGATAAAAAGATCTGAGAGGAAATAAAGTTTGATGGTGTGGAAGGAACCAAGGTGACAACTGTGGACCCACAGGTGGTGGCATTGGATTTGGGGTGAAAACATACATATATGCATGTAAATGTTTACAAAACAAATAAACATTGTAAACAAAATATATTTGTGATTATAAGTTAGTTAATAACTTAGTGTCATATTATTTCTTGGCAGTATTATAATTTTATTAGGGGCCTCTCTGGGCCCGTGTTAATCATGGGCCCCTAGAATCCTTATCCCCCCAATGCATAGATATGAATATGTAGAAAAGTTGCTCCTTTCCTGCTGTGTGGCTCTAGCTAGTGTTATTAATCAGAATACTTTTGAACTACTGCTCCCTTCCCATTGTCTTCAAAAACTGTCCAGTATCCATTTGACTGATTGAATTTTTGGCAAAAAAGGTACTGACTCGATTTCAAGTCACTGAATCGGATCGTATCGTTCTAAATGAATCAATATCGTCCTTGAATTGTATCGTGACCATGAATCGTGATTTGAATCGAATCGTTAAAACAAATCGTTATAGCTATTCATGTCTCTTTTTATATCACTTAAAACCTCCCTTAATTATTTCTATCTTGTATAGTTGCATCATTACATCATTTTACATCTTACTGTGGTTCCTCCTGCTCTCAATTATTGTTGTTGGGTTCTTCTGCAGTTGTTCTTGTGTGTTTTTTTCTCTTATTCTTGTGTTTTTCTGCTGTTATGTCAAAGCATTTTGTGAATCCCTGATACTACAGACTACTGTGCAAAACAAACACACAGTCTCAGACTTCAGTAAAGGAAAGATCACCTGAGAAGACAGTATGAGGAGATCACATGTTCCAATCATGGCATTTTAAGGTGTCATATCCATAGACTGTATATCATATCAAACAAAACAAAAAAACAAAATCTTCAGATATCTTGTGGGTTTGGTACAGTGACTGTTAACACAACGATGGAGAGTCAGCTGAATGACTTTGTTTTGCAGGTGTTAATCATGATACACATTAAAAATGAGCTTCTTCTGTGAGATTATAGGGATTCAGACTATTGATCATTTCCAGGCTGTTTAGTTTTACTGCCTCGGATGAGTGATGCTGCTGCTTACGAAATAATTCTTTTTCATCTTTATGTAACAATAGATCATGAAAAATAATAAAGCAGACTCCTGTGCAGGGGCACAGCTGAACTCTCTGTTCTCCATCAGTGCAGCATTCATTCGGTGATTATAGTATAATTATAACAATAAAAAGTAACAATTACAATAATGATAATCATTTGTGAAACATGGAGTGTGAAGATCTCATTTTAAATCTGTGTACATCACCTAGGACATTTTGTGATAATTCACATTTTTTAGTTGCTGTGCATGATAGATGCTTTTCAGAATCATAATCAGAAAACCTTTACTGTCCCCTGCACATAGCAGTGGAATTTTTTCTTAGACGTGTGCATATGTGTGCATAAAAGAAATATATTCAGTGCCTGTTAATATAACAACGTATTTATTTTTAGTATGTATAAGAGCGTGTGTGTGTGTGTGTGTGTGTGTGCGTGCGCGCGTGCGTGCGTGTGTATCTGTATCTGACCTCATTAAAAGCTCTTCTCATTGGTTTCTGATAGTTTAGGTTTCACCAAAAAGTGGAAGACAAGATATGAATAAAACAGATCCAAAAACATGTTACCCAGAGTTCTTAGCTCCACACTGAGAGAGCAAAGATGATAACATCTAATAATAACTGTAACCATTGTGTAAGTCATGAAATTAAATCAGAAAAATACATTTAATACTGGCTCAACTTGAAAATACAGCACTTTTCAATCTTATCAACCAACTCAAAGCAATCTGGGAATCGGTACCTTATCCTGACAAACTTCTCACCATGAAGGAGCCAGGAATTAAAACGCAGAATTTCTCATCACTGAACAACCCACTTTGCCCTCTGAGCCATGCTGTTGGACATACAGTAAAACATCAAGAGATTTTGAGAAAACCTCAGACAACCACAGTAAATCTACAATTACAAAAGCCATCTGAGGTACATGTGCTGTCCTAACTGCACTTGAATGAATGAATTTATTTATTTAAAACAGGGACAATGCACAAAAAACATTAATCTTGTAAAAGAAGAAGAGATGCTTTGAGCCAGGTTATAGCACTTAGATTTCACTCTTCATGTCAACACAGAAAAACAAATGGATGGACAGAAATGTATCAGTCAAAATTTGATTGATCGGTGTGTCATTGGAAAACAACTGAGCTCCAATTTCCACTTTAACTCCCATCATTACAGCTACAGTACTGTAAACTTCAAAGTGGCATCAAGCCCCAGAAGAACCACTGACCAGATTAGAATGATTTATTTCCTCCTGCTGCATAACAGCTGGCACATCAGAGTTTGGTGACAGTAAATTGCAAATGTGCGACTGCACAGCATGTCTCATCAAACACATAAAATAGGTACTTTAATCTGTCACTATAACAGAGCACCAAAAATAACCTGAAGTACTACAAAACGGTCACACTGTTGTAAACATCTGCACTGATGTACTGTACAAATGCAAAGAAGATGAGGAAAAGGTAATAACACAGACAATGACAACAATGTGAACCCTGTATGACCTGGTTTTCTTCACAGATAAGTGAGCTGGACTCCATCTAAGTCACAAATGTGGACAAACACAGTGTCCCAAGTAGCTCTAACACAGCATCTCTACTTGGTTAAGGTCTGGACTCTGAGTGGACCACTCCAACATGTGGATTTTCTTCTGAGGTCATGCTGATGTGGATTTACTCTGGTGTTTAGGATCGTTGTCCTGCTGCATCAGCAGCTTGCAGGTGGACTATCACCCTGACAACATCCTGGAAGAGACCTGGATAAATGAACTTTGATAAAACTGGGAATTCATTTTCCCTGCTCAGGCCCAAAGGCAATAGATCAATCCCAGATCCAGATGCTCCCTCCATCCTATTTCACCTTTGGGAAGATGTTAGGTTGGCACAGTGAACTGTTTTTCACCGTACATACACACAGCACTGCATGTTCTTTCCATTTCTTGATAGAAACTCCTCTGAGATCTGTTTTTGGGGCCAGGTTCACATCAGCAGATGTTCTTGTGAACAGCAAACTGAAAACTGAAAAGTCCAGGTGTCTCTAACCCACACCTGCTTTTTCATTGACTGGACTTGTTTGATAACGGTTTGATGGATGTGTTCAATATGGAACAGAAGAGCACAATGAGTTCGAACAGATGTGTTTGTTCATTTCGTAACTTATGAAGAATGAATTAATGAAAGAAAGAAAGAAAGAAAGAAAGAAAGAAAGAAAGAAAGAAAGAAAGAAAGAAAGAAAGAAAGAAAGAAAGAAAGAAAGAAAGAAAGAAAGAAAGAAAGAAAGAAAGAAAGAAAGAAAGATGAAGATCAGATCATATTTTAAGACATGTATTGTATAAATAATGGAGGTAATTCCAAAGGGTTCTCTTGTCACAGTAAATTACAGAGCTGTGCATAGAAGATGAGACGGAGGAAAAAGAGCGGATTTACACCAAGACACAAGAGTTAGACCCCCCCCATTCATCCCCCTCTTCTTCTTTTTCCTTTCTCCATCTCTGCGTCTTTCTCTCCCTCACCCATTCTCAACTTAACTTAACTGTGTGTGTGTATGTGTGTGTCTGTGTGTGTCTGTGTGTGAGTGAGAGACTGAGAGCCATCCATCCATTTTCCACCTCCAGTCGCCTTCTATAATTATAATAATCCTTTCTTCCTCCCATGCAAACTCATACTCCCCTCATTACAATGTGTTGCAGTGTGTCTCTGTGTGTGCACGCACGCACATAAAAAACAACACCCCCACCTTTCTAATCACACTTTACATCATCTGTCACCTTTTCCATGCTGAAACAAGAGACCGGACACACACACATACAAACACACGCACTCTATGTATGTGTTTACCAGACATGTATAATGCAGGGCCTGGCTTGATGCAGAGTGTGTACAGTGTGTGTGTGTGTTGTGATCATCATTTAACAAGATAACCTGATACATTAGATACGGATTATCTGACAGACACAAACACACATGCCAAACACACACCACTGCTGTGGTGTAGTATAACTCAACTTAAAATGGTGTAGTCTATTTATTACTTTTCTCAACAGTTCACGAATTTTTCGCGACTACGTCGCGAAAAACTGCGCAAAAATTTTGCATGTAAGTCAATGGGACGGGCGGGAAAAAAAGAGCGAAAAAGACCAATCATTGGAGTTTAACAAACGTCTACTGCTCAGGCATACTTTCACCTAGAGACTCCATTTAAACTTTAAACAGTAGACACAAGTCTTGTGTATTGTCGTATTACTCCACGTTTTGATAGGTCATATCGTTTTTGATCAATCCCTGATCAATGACCATGATCATTTTTGGAGAAATTATGAGTTTATAATGGGTGTGTATTGCATGGAATGTTCGTGTCAGAGTGCGTGACATCATCGGTTAGAGTGGGAGAGAGTGAAGAAACATTCTGTATTTTTTCTGGATAAACTGTCAGCACGGCCACAATTTTCACTCTACACACATAATTTTTTCAGAATTTGTAAGACAAACTTGTTATCTCTCATGTCATGTGCTCAAAATATCAGAGAGACTTACAGAATTGACAGAATCAGCCTCTGAGTGCGGCCACGTCTGTCTCTGCTCCTCATTGAGTCCAATACAAATATTTTCTGAGAGGAGCAGAACGGCCTGATGTTTTAAAACTGCCAGCGTCGCCAAAATATTTACTGTAGAAACACCAAATCGTACCGAAATTTTCAGGAAGTCCTTAGAGCAACGTTGATCTGTGTTTTGTTCTGATAGGAGTTACCGTTTTCTCACCCTAAGCCTAAATGTGAGACCGGTGCAGAGGCAGAAAATGGCTCTTTTTCTCCACGTTTCTGTCTGTCTCAGCCTGCGGGGGCCCCTATCGCCGTGGTAACCTCTTTGATCCTCAGGCCAGAGCTCGTTAACTTCATAAACAATCCACCTGGCGCTCGTTTAAATGTTTATAAACACAGACACAGCTAAATCAGACTGACACAGGATGCAGCTCATAGTCACACACACACACACACACACACACAGACTCTAGAGCCAGCTTCATGTGATTACAGTTACACACACACACACACACACACACACACACACAGGTAACCTAATGTGGTTACAGCTCCTCCATATCAGTGCTTATAGAAAGATGATCATGTGTCTGTCTGATCAGCTCTGTCTTGCGCTTAAGATCGTGGGTTTGATTCCCATGTTGACAGAGATGGCAAAATCGGCAGTAGCCCTGCGGCCCATTCAAAATTTCCCGAGAGGAAATTTTCTAGTTTCATCTATGCAGGCCTACAACTCAGTTACTGTGTCAAATTAACATCTTTGCACTTTTGTGTTTGTTGGAAATATTGGAGAATTTTAATAATCAGTGCAAATTGTTGTGCTATTTGTGATTTTCTGCCAATTAAATAATAGATGAATCTCACCTCCTTAAGTTTGCGTAACCATCGGCAGGAGCTACAGTAATACATCTGAAGTGCAGTGAGAAGAAATCTACTGAAAGTGTGGCCATGTTCCCCAATAACGTCATGTCAATACATTATATTATAATAACCATTATTTTGTTAGTGTTCAACAGCTACAGTTCCCAAGAGCTTGTGACCGAATTTCTGGAACAGAGGCTCAAGGGGGTGTTGATGTTGACTAAGGTCCTATGGGTGCTGGCCATTGGCACGCTCTCCAGACCTCATGGGAGCTGGTTTAGCACCAGTGATAATATCCAGTGCAGTGGCAGAGTCAATATGGATGGACAGAGGGACCTGTCAAGTGTTCAAGTTACACCAGATTTTGAATACTTTGGTATTTCAGTTTACTTGTGTTACTGACTCAATACCACCTGCAACATTACTACTGTACAGAATCATGAAAGGTTGGACAGCGGATGAAGAAAATACATTTTGGGTGGAGGCTGGTAAATCTGCACTGCAGAGAGAAATCTGTAGTTTGATGGAATTCAAAGAGGAGAAAAAGACTAACAGATAAAAAAAACTGCAGAGAGAGACGCCAGAGGAGAGGGAAAGTAGAGAATAAGGGAAGGAAAAGGGGAAAAGGAAAAGAAAAAATGTTAAATAGCAGAGGTGTGGAGAACAAGAGGAGAGACAGGTGAGGGATCATCAATCATAAGGATATGAAGGAAGAAGAGATTAGATAAAGAGAGCTAAGCTGAGTCAAAGCAGGTGAAACAGGAAAAGGAGGAGGCAGAGAGAAGTGAGAAGGAGGAGGAGAGCTGGATGGTGTGAGTGGGAATTAAAAGACAAAAACAAGAGGGAAAGACTGATCAAAAAGACAGATGGATGGTAGGGAGTGGAGGGGAGAGGAGAGGGAAACTTAACAATGGTCCGACTCAAAGGGAGAGAAATACCGCAGAGAGAGTGAGGCGATTTACAAAGGAGTGAAAGAAAGGAACTGAAGAAGGGAAGGGGAGGAAGTACATACAGAGAGGAAGTAGAGTGATAGAGAGGCTCCTTCTTTTCATCACTACTCTGCTTTAAATTCATCCACACAGACCCAGGGTGCAGGAGAGCAGCTGCTCTACACTGAGATAAATCTGCAAACAGAAGTAGCTTCTGGTCTTTATGTTTTATGTATTTGTTTATGCCTGTATGCTCCTATAGGTCAGCGTTAGACTTATAACTACTATGAGAGGGTCCGTTGGATCTGTGTCATACATAAATGTGAGGCTCTGGAGTGGACATCCAGCAGCTGCATGAGCTGCTGGAGGACAAAAATGAGTAAAAGGAAACAACGCTGCAACGTGTAGAATTCATGGAGGGACACTCTCACTTTCTCCGGCTTTGGGAAAAGAAGCTTTACATCATCAAAGATGAGTGTAGCCATTTTAATTTGATTTGGAGTGTGCATGCATGGATTATGTAGATGATGACCCACTGTGCAGGTCTGGAGTCCATCCTCCAATTTAAGTGTCATGTAATGAAAACAACTGGAAGTCTGCATCCTCGTTTGCAAGTGAGTAAATCTCTGCTCCTCCTCCTCCTCCTCTTTCCCACCATTCCTCTCAGCATTGGCAACAACTGGACCCGGCGGTTTTCTATTTGGTCCCATTTGACAGAAGCGGCCCTGTGTGAAGACTCTATAGCAAAGGTTTTGTTGGAGGGAGCCCAATGAAAATGTGCTCCCCTCACAATCACGGACTTCTTTGTGAAAGGATCTGTGACCAGGAAGTCAATTCGCCTGTTTCCATTACAGAAAAATAACTGTGTGTGTGTGTGTATTCTTCAACAACTAGACTCATTGGGACAGAAATGCTTCATGCTTGAACCTTCCTCCTGCGGCTAAAAAGTCTTAAGAGATACTAACATATTACTTTGCTGGAAAAGTCATAATTATTATTTGCTGTTCTGTTGTCAGGTAATGACTCTATAATGTTACCACTTTATACTTTTCACATAAAAGAGACAAACATTATGACTCAGGGGCAACTCCCCTCTCCTCTCAGAAAACTAACGCTCATCCCCTCCCTCCTCTGTATCTAGGCAGAGAACACAAGAGACAACACACGGCACAGACACAGGATGGTTCCCGTCACGCTCGGTGTGGTGCACTCAGCACGGCACCGTCTACACAACCACTGATGTTGCCTGCTAGAAATAGGATGGGATGGTGGTCAAGCAGTGGCAGTCAATAAACCTGCTCAGTTCCTCAAGGAGACACAGAAGGAGTCACAGCTCATTATAGAGTTGAGAGAGTCACTAGACCAAAGCTTTAAACTTATCAAATCAAACTTCAATTAATTAAATCTTAACTTTACCGTAAAATGAATCAATATTTCCTTAAGACTTTCATATTTTGCTTGATATGATAAACTGTTATTCCACTTTAGTCAAATCATTCATATTGTTGACTATACAATACATAATGTTACTGTATTTTATCTGACTTGTTTTATGCAAATCAACTGTTGAGCTCACTGTGATAAAATGTCTTATCTTCCACAAACAAAAAGTAAAAGTAAAGGGAAAAACATCTTTTACAATGAGAATGTGGTGTATAAAAAATACATGCCATTATATTTTCATCATTTGTCTTTTGTCTATTTTTTATTGGACATACAGGGGGGTTTAGCTGATACAGTATCCAGCAGGAGATGTGACTTATATCTTAGACAGCTAAGTCAGACTTATTGATTCGGGGTCTTTTTCACTCATGGTTGGGATGTCAGATCTTTCTAATGGAGAAATATCGATTATGCTTCAATCATTTTGACCCAATAACCTAAAACTACTGGTGTGTATCTGTGCGTGCTGTTCATAAAAAGTAATGTATTGGCTTGTTGGACAAAAGCATTCAGGTTGAGAGGCAGCAATGAAACAGTGATATTGTTTTGTCCCTGGAGATAATGAGGTTGTGGGTCGAGATTTCCCCGGGCTCGCTGATTTGTATTCTACAAACAGAAGGACTGGAAGTAAAGAGGAAATATGAAAGCCTCTGGCAAACATGAAATGATTAAAGGTAGTGTGTGTGTGTGTGTGTGTGTGTGTGTGTGTGTGTGTGTGTGTGTGTGTGTGTGTGTGTGTGTGTGTGTGTGTGTGTGTGTGTGTTTGAATCTACTCAGCTGTCACTGTTAGCACATTCAGGAAGGTCAAATATCACAGCGGCTTTTACTCACAGCTAAAAAAAGAGAGATGTTGGAAAAGAAACTACACATCCTGTCTGAGCTCAACTAATATCAATATTTGTCCAATAACATAGAATATGTTATGTAGAAAATCTAATGTTTCTAATATATAGAAAAAGTATGAAAGAGTCAATCTTACTGTAATTTCATGTCACTTCTGAGCGAACATATCTTTTACCTTTATGTGATTAATGAATTGAAAACCATAGAGTTTATTTTTACCATGACACAACACAAGTACAAACACACACATGCAGCACAGATACTGTATATCCACTAAATGAGATGCATCCATTTCCGAGGTAATCAAGTGTAATAAAATGAAAGTGATACGGTGTAAATAAAGATGAGCGGGAACGCATAATGGTGTCAAAATGACCTTGTGACAATCCTTTTTTCGCTACACTGGAGAGAGATAGAGAAGAAATCGCTTCACCGTGAATAACTGTGGTTATTATAGGAACATGGTCATCTCATGCTCGTCTTGTTTGTCAGATTAGCTGTACAATCACAAATACAACTCTGTAACATGGAGAGATGAAAAGAGAGGAGTGATGAGAGAAAAAAAGAGAGAAGAAAATCTTAAAAGCAGCTGAAAAAGCTTCCTCTTGGCTCTGGAGTAAGAGGGGGGATTGGTGGAGGAGTGAGCTACGTACCTGGACACAAGTCGGAGCCATTGATCCCAGGGTCTAAAGTAATATTCTAATAAGCAACTTTAACTTCTACAAAAGTCTGGAAAGAATCTTGAACTACTACTCAAGTAGCCTACTGCTCTTATACAAGACTGCGTACAGTATACCAACATATTCTCTTAGGGGAGGATCGCCCACAGCAGATCAACATCCACATGAATTTTACATTTCACTGCAACTCTCCAACCTTTGTATCATTTAAAGTTAATCGCATGGAAGTCTATCGAACTCACGTCAACATAACCTGTTCATCTTCATAGTCTGAAACAGCAGTATCAACAAAATATATTCTATGTGCAAACACTACTATGATCACCCTGAATCAAAGGGATTGAATTAGAGAGGAGCACCCACGTGTCACAAACTGAGATACATGTGGCGGTACCCTGCGTACCAAATGACATTCAGGTGTTGGCAATGTCAGAAACAAAACATGGGGACAAAATAACAGAGTGAGAACTCCCTAGAGAGATAGTTTGGCTCACAGACATCAGATGTTTCCCTTTCCATTTGGCTGGAGCTACAGCCCAGTCAGTTTCAAACATGAGTGCAAACAAGGGCACAGTGTGTGAAGTTTACAGATGTCACTTTACAGAATTCATGGAAATCAAAGTTTGGTAATAAAAGCAGGTACATTTTGTTGTCACTGGAAAGGTGAATGTGTAAGGATACCTTGGATAACAACATAAGTGGGTAAATGTAGGTAGTAGGTACAGTGAGAGGGAAAGTCAGGACTTTTTAAACAGAGGGAATAAGAGGGATGACCCTAACCCAATGAGCAGAAGGAAAGAAAGAAAGAAAGAAAGAAAGAAAGAAAGAAAGAAAGAAAGAAAGAAAGAAAGAAAGAAAGAAAGAAAGAAAGAAAGAAAGAAAGAAAGAAAGAAAGAAAGAAAGAAGGTTATAGTCTGTCACTGGCAATAAGTCCCTGTCCTCTTGGTACATGTATGATACATTACATGAAGTGCCAAGGGAGGACACACACATACACACACACAGAGTTGCTGACGGTGTGCATTTACACAGTGACCATCATAACAACATTCATAAACACTATGCACATCAATACAAGCGGAAATAGTTGCCACACACACACATCTGTACACTATGTGTGAAACATCAAGTCTGGTTGTGAGTAAACAGTTGTTTTGAAACAGACACACACATGCACATGCATACAGAGCAGTGTTTGGTTTCCTGGCAATGGATAACAGCAGTGAGATGTTTAGTATTCACAGGGAAGAGGGGAAACCAGAGCAGAGAGAGAGAGAGCTGGTTTTAGAAACGGCAGCCTCTTCAGGACTACTTCACTGATAGTCTTGTTTAGTGTGTGTGTGTGTGTGTGTGTGTGTGTGTGTGTGTGTGTGTGTGTACTTTTTGACACAAATGCACAAAGCTAGTTCACTTACCAAAGTCAGGAGGTTGTGGGAGTTCAGCTGCCCTGTAACAATAGAAATGTGATTAGTGAATATCCTGAACACAGAGAATTAAATCAGACATGTTTAGCAAACACAAAAAACAAAATCAACTATTTATTTCTCATTTCAGTCATAAAAATATGAATTAGCTCAAATTTCAGCTAAAATCTAAAATACAATGAATTCTTCCTCACACACACACACACCCTCCAACCTTGTATGCACATGTACAAGTCGTGTACTATTTTTGCTACGATCTCCCACAGTGCAGCTTCCTCCCAATACCAAACCAGTGTCTGAATATCCTGAGACACTGAACCAAACCCAACAGTCATAGATCAATTAAAAAAGAACATGTTTGATGTTTTTTTTTGTCTGTGTAGGACAGTCAGTCAGTCAGCATTATTGTTGAACATAGGGGGAATCCAGAGGGTTTAATTTATTTGTCTTCAGAGAGTATGTGTTTTGGTGCTGATTACTCAGCACACACCAGGTCACACACTGAAAGTTTTATAGCTTTTCTTTCAAATCCCTTAAAACGTTGGTGATTAATTTATTCTTGCAGTCATTGTTGAATGTTGTTCACCTCTGCCAAAACGCCTCTGTAAATAAAAGAGTTTACAGTAGAGGATAAATTAAATGTAACGGCAGAGAATCCAGCAGGCTGAGGGGCTGATGAGGTGACAGCTCGTTTAGCTACCTAATCTACCGACCTATCTGCCTGACTGTCTCTATGTCTGTCTGTCTGTCTGTCTGTCTGTCTGTCTGTCTGTCTGTCTGTCTGTCTCACTGACTGTCTCTCTCCTTTTTGGGACGTGCCTGAGATTGTGATGAGGACTCTCTCAGGAGAACAAAGCTGCACAGATTGGATGATTGATCACAAAATAAAGAGAAAAGAAAGTGCAGGCAATGAACAGAAAGAAAGAGAGAGGTGTAAAAGAGATGAGAAAGTGTAGAAAATTTAGCCAAAGAGGAATGTGTTCTGATACAATATAGTTCAAGCTGTTATAGATGCATTAGGGTATATTCTGCTTCTGTCCTGTTGCAGATTTAACCTCAGGGCAGCTGCAGCCATCAGCCTTGAAAACTATATTACAGACTTTACAGATGGGATGAGATGGGCAATAGAAAATTACAAGCTCCACTGAACATCAAGTGACCTGCAGGGCTCTTTGACCACCAGTAGAGGTGTCCTGAGCAGACAAGTGCTTTAACTCTGGGTGTCTGCTGATTCTGTTTTTAGTACCATCATTGACTTTAGTATATTAACTGAGATTTACTATATCATTATTATTATTAGAGTGTTACTATTTACAACTAATTTATTATAATAAAAAATATGTATTTGGCAGTGAAATAACAGTTAACTACTTAAGCTAGCACATCTCTTGCATTAGTTTTTTGTTTCAAATATTTAAGATATTGGTTCTAAGATATTAAGGTCCAGAACTATATAAAAGTAGATTTCCACATGTAGTGTGATTATAGGTCAGGTCTAGGTTCTTTATCAATACTGTAAATGTATCAAGGCCTCAGTCCACAGAGAAGTGCACAAAGCCTGTATTCACTGAAACTTTGTGATATCACAACACAGCCGCCACTGCCCTGAGTTACATCCCAGGCCTCACCCACCTGGACCCACCGTTTAACCTTGGAGGATCTGGTTTCTCTCGTGTTTTACCTGAATTATGCTTCTTTTTTTTCTTCTCTCGGTCAATGAGAGGAATAGCTCAGAGCCTCCTCTCTCCTGACTGGTGGACACTGACTTGTTGTTACTAGAGCTCCAGAGAGAAGCCAACAAGGGGAGATGTAAAAAATACTCCGACATACAATACTAAGACAGTTTTTGGTTCTTAAAACCAAAAGTATTATATTTTTTGGGGAAAAATTTAAAGAAACCACCGGATAAGTTTTAATGTGGGACCATTAAGTTTATAAATTTGGATTATTAACATGATAGGAATCAAAGTAACTGGGAGAATGTGACTCCTGATATTGGAATGAAATTGGAAGAGATGGTCAGCTGCAGAGAAGATGTTTTCCTCTGCTGGAATTACTGATCTGAACTAGTATAGACACACTCTTATTATTGCAGTGCAGAGTGAAGCTTCATCCATCAAATGTGATCTCTGGACTCCTTGAATACAGAGACAAGCTTTCTAAGAGCACTTAACCAGACATCAGACAAATTGCATTTTGGCCAGCCATCAATTTACTTGGTGAGTTTTCAATAATTAGCAACAGCTGATTTGATCCGCTGCCCACAATTTCTGACATTCTAAGCAACAGTCAGTGCCAACACAAAATGAGAAGCTGCAGGATGACTGCTGGTTTTGTGCACTGATCTTTGTTAATGATAAATTTCACTGCATTTTCCAACCTCAGTGTCAGTGACTCTCAAATCATTTTTCTCTATCACCCATATGCAGCGAACTGCTCCGTGTCAAAGGTTCAGACTGCAACACTAAGGTACAACAACGTGAACAGGGTTTGTCGCAGCGCTGCTGCAGAAGCTCAGTGTTGTGCTTGCAGGTGATTTTGCTTTCACCTTCTGCAAAGTTTATCCTGAACCAGCTGCATGCTATTTAAAAAATATGGGGAAAAAAGGCCTTGATGATGCATTATGGTCGGCCGCGTGTGTTTCAACTCTGTTTTAAAGTAAAGCTACAGACAAGCAGAGGATCCCAAAGTTAGAAGGAGAGACCAAGGCCCAATTCCGATTCTATTTTTCATCCCTACCCCTACCCCTCGCCCTACCCCTAGCCCTTAACCCTTGCCCTTGAAACAGAGCTACAAGGAGTAGGGTTGAAAGTCAACCCCTACGAATTGGGACACCACTTCAACAATCACATACGTCATCAGTCGTCTCTGCTGGCTTTCACATACAGTAAGCAGACGTGACGAGCTTTTGCCACAAATCCTCTATTCAGAACCACGTTAACTTAATAAAATAAAATAAAATTTAATGAAGAATGATCGTTTCATTGTAAAACATTTATTTATTGATGTAAATGTGGTGATTTCTGTATAGGCTACAGATCCCCCAGGCAGTGCTGCTCCTGTGTCCAAAACACATGAAGCTTCACTTTTAATTCAAACAAATTAATGCGACAATTGTTACATTTCATCAATGAGACCAGCATTTATCTCCTAAAAAGAATGTAACTATGCGGCGGTAAACCTTTAAAACCCTGCGGGTAAGTTAATTAGCGGTCTTCTTTTCTACCGGGACGAGGTCGGGAGGTTGGCCGGCTGACAAGCTCTCCGGACGGGGTGGTGTCTCCATGACGAGCCGTTGATCTGCTCCACAGGTGGAGGCTCCAACGTGGAGCTTCACTTCTCCGAAAAACATCGGAGCAAACGTCTAAACAGCCTCATGTGGATAAACCGACCGCACATTGGGGATCTAAACAGCTACTTTCTCGCATGAAAAAATATTAAAACTTAACAAAATGACGTAATAACAGCGCTACAGTGAGAAATACAACAGCTGCCGGTTGCCGCAAGATGCATTCTGGGAAACTTGCCATAGCCCTCGGTCCGTAGTGTGCCCCTGAAAAATCTCCGTTTCGAGGGCGAGATAGCCCTACCCCTTCCCCCTAACCCTCGTCTGAACCAGAATTGGGACACCCCTACCACTTCACGTGAACGCGCAAAACGAAGGGTTAGGGCCAAGGGCTAGGGCTAAGGGGAGAATCGGAATTTGGCCTAAGTGTCTCCCTGATGCCACAGGAATACTGACATCCATCATTGGTTGAGAGAGGCACCAAAGCACAAAAGCAATTAAAAGGGATATAAATGCTACAAAGATGACTATATTTCAGGCCTTTCAGGCATCATTCACACAGGTTTATGATTCATTTGGCAATTAACAAGTGTACAACCTCTTTACACCATTTCAAACAAGCCGTACATGGTCGCGCAGACTTCTCACCACCAAATGCAACAGCAGCAATAATTAACACATTTCCCTGTGAAGGAAGCAGCAGTCACACCTGCAGCTCACCATCACCAACAGGAAGTGTTTTCAGTTAAATTGCCGACACATCCTCCAATCATAACAACCTGAAGAGGTGCAAGGTGCTCCAGTCCTTAGTTGTTATGGTTACAGTAATAAACACACAGTTAAGGTTGCAACATGGTTTGATTAAGGCACAAAAATGCTTGGTTGATTCCTTCAGGAATGTTAAAGGACCTATGTCATCGTTATAATGTCATCGTCATGGTTTCAATGATAAACAGACTCGGGCAGACAACGGGCAGTCCGCTGTATGAATGTCTGTGTGCAGTCACCCTGACCGCCACACATCTGCACACGCTGCCTCCCTGATGTGTTTGTGCACCAGACTCATCGTCTTCATCTGACCAGACTCATGCTATTGGCTAATGGCTGTCATGTGTTACAGCTTATTCTGGAGATGTATTAATTGACTGTTCCTCACCATTACAACTGCTTCATTCTGCTAGAGGGGGAAAGATAATTTAAAGGTACATTTTCATACCTTTCACATGCACTGTTTGCAGAGCAGAGAGCAGAGATTTGGAAGCTAATTAATCATTTACACACATTCACACACCCAACAACACATCAGAGGCCAATGTGGGTTCAGTGTCTTGCCCAAGGAGGACATTTCAACATGCAGACCGGAGGAGCCGGGGAATTGAAACACCCACTTCCCGTTTGTGAACGACCCGCACTACCTCCTCCTGAGCCACAGCCACCCACATTAGCGAGTTTGGATTGAATAGCAAGTTAGGATTCTGCCCACTTCCACAACACACTGGCGTTAATAGTAGAGTACCAATATATTATCACAACACAAACAAGAAGCAACAGATTTATTCTTGTTACAACAAGGGAATAATTCTGGAGCAAAGGGACTCTGGGGTAAAAACTACCTGCCTGATGTTACTGTTTTTTCACTATGCAACATAAGAGAATAGCAGACATCGCTAGAGCTGTTACAAACATCACAACCCTCCACAATGAAGTTAAAACACCACACCCTGATCAACACACTCAATCTGTGATGCAAGACTCACTCAGTAAGAGAGAGAGAGGGGCTACTGTATCTTTAGCTGCTAAGCTTCACAATACAAGGTGGACTTCACAAAGAATCACAATTCACAATCTTAATCACAGTCTGCAAAGTCCTAACCAGAAGTTGTGCTTCCTATTTTTTCTGCTGTTTGAACACTTTGCTCAGGTGCTTGTTGTTCCTCTACACCCACAATGTTGTCCTCTGTTTACAACTGTGTACAACCAACCTCACTTTTAGCTCATTTCCTTGGAGGATTTGTTTGTATAGTGCTATTGTTTATACATGAGGTGCTAAACTGTATGTAGGTGTTTTGATTTGAAGGTTCAGTTGCTACAGTATAGTGAGCCCTAGCAGGGAGGTCTCTCATCCTGCAAACCAACTGTGACTCCACCGTCTTGGACATTGTTGTTGTTCTGCTTTGGTGGAGAATGTGAATGTTACTTTGCCAAGTTTACCACAGCTGTTAATCAGAATAAGAACAGCCACCATTAGCTGCAGTTAGCAGATAGCTGCTAGTTTTCATTGGTCGGATTAGCAGCATTTATTTTACTTTTGAAATTGAATATCTAAAAACTGCATGTTTTTATGATGCACTCTGTACTGTATGACCAATCTGAATAGCAGATGTCAAAGGAAGATGGTCTATGATATGAAACTTTTTTAGATCGCACACACACTACACTACACAAACATACAAATACAAAGAGAAAACCTGAATTAAAGCAGAAGTAAGTGATATATTTGTGTTAATATAAGTCTTAAATAGTTATATCTTCCGACAGCAATCACTTACATAGAGTGTTTGGACTGAAACACGGGTCTCTCAGTCCCTCTGCTCTGCTCTGAGCCGAGGAGAAAACATTTATCGTATCCTACAGTTTTTATCCAATGAGGAGAGAGAACGGCATGCAGGGCTGTGTGTGCAGCCAAGGGACGCCGTGAATGTGGTGACGTAGGGACGAGGACTGTTATGGTGCGTTCAAGGAAACTCGTATTTTTCCGACCGTGAAGTCGTACCAGTTCGATCTGGTACGAGTTCACCGGTCGGAAGTTACGAGTGGCCGTTATAGTGACTTTCACCGGTAAAACAGGTCGGAAAAACACGAGTGGGTTGCCTGGAACGCTACAAAGTCGTAAGTTGTGACTTGAAGCTGTAATTTACGATTTCAAAAGCCTGCCTGGAACGCAGCATTAGCGAAAACGACCGGACCACTTACTTCTGCTTTAAGTGAAAAACATTAGAAACATATCAGACTACAGTGATGTGAGCCCACAGGCAGAGCAGGTTGCATATTTAACCCTCAGTGATTTGCTCTTCATCCTGCTGCTCTCCAACCTGTTCACCCAACAGTGTTCTCACACCTCTCAAAGCGGAAGGCGAGGAGGAGCTTTGACAAATTTATCACAGTAGTGCTGAACAAGTGTTCATGGTCATCGCCAGTGTTGGATGACACAAATAAACCAAATTTCATGCTTTTAGCTACACCTTACTGTTTCAATGTAAACACAGTCTTATTGCAACACTGTTATTTACTCAACAAATCACCACTGAGCCATTGTAAAATGTATGTAATCTTTCTTCTGTGTGTTTGTGTTTGTGTTTGTGTTTGTGTTTGTGTGTGTGTGTGTGTGTGTGTGTGTGTGTGTGTGTGTGTGTGTGTGTGTGTGTGTGTGTGTGTGTGTGTGTGTGTGTGTGTGTGTAAGACAGGTATGAGGCAAAGAACAGGTAAAAAGGTCAACCTAGAACACTAATGAGAAATGCATAGTCTCACCCTGTGACTAAGGCTCATTAAAACATATTGCTGCTCTTGTCATTCAGGAAACCATTAGCACTGAGCCTGTGGGTCCAGGCTCAGAGCTGTTAAAGAAACTGTAACTGGACACAGAGATGGGTGTAGAAGATGGTCACAGATAGATAGACATCCGGAGTGTGACATGAAGACAGGAAACAACAGTCTGGTGTCTGATCATCACTTCACCACAGACTTGGAGAAGTTTTCTGCATTTACTTGTCATTGTCCATAAAACTGGTTGTTAGTTTACTTTGGAGGTAAGCATTGTGAGGCAAACTGAACCATTGATGCAGATGTATTGTTTCTGATGCAATGGCGGTCTGAAGAAGGAGAAAGGACCTGAATTTAAAGGGACAACGAGGAGTTTCTCCGTCGGCAGAAGGAAAAATTCTGCGACAATAAAAAAAGTCTCATATTAATGTGGACGAATCTAGGTTACCCACACTTGTTAATGGGCCCATTTTTGATAAATATAGGCTATTGTTTTGTCTCTATCGTTATTTTGTTATTATTAGTGGTTGCGGAAATGCTGGGCGAGCCAACCAGCGTTTCCTTACTTTCGGTTAATAACGCAGCCGAATCACCGTTTAGGATCAGAACTACGACGGTATGTGATCGTCTTCGAACCTCTGACTTTAATTCTTGATGAATGAAAACATGAGTCCGTCTTGCGCCCGTCAAAGAATTTTACGGTGCGCGCGGAGGCTCATAAATGTAGTGTGAAAACGCTTCGCTTTTCCAAAACTCCTCGTTGTCCCTTTAACAACATGTTTCAGCTCAGAGGCAACAGCAACTGGGCATGGATGGATGGAAGAAGTGTGTGTAACTCCTATTAGAGCTACACTCTAATAATTTGATTGTAACTGAGATGAGGTGATGCTCTGATGCCAACGAGTTGTTTTGTTCATCATAATCTGATTTGTTGCAGTGATTTTACACTGCACACACCCCGGAGATCAGTGTGTCACCTATCAGCAGTGAAAAACACCTAGTAGCATTACATAGTGGATTAACAATATCAAAGCTAGATATAGTGGATTAACAATGTTTTCAGGGCTAAGAACAGGAAAAACAGAGCGGTTTTCATGTTACTAACTAAGAATAATTTGGGTGCTCGGTAAACATGTCAGCGTGAAAAAACACCTTACAAAGCCCTTTATTTATCCTCCAATATGATGCTGATGAAAAAGCTGCAGCAGCCACATCTTGTATTCTCACAGCAGCGTGACAGAAGAAGCAGCAAAGGAGGCAGAGACAGAGTCTGTTCATGTCCTCAACAGACGGCAAAGACAAGAAATGTGACCGACCGAGGGCTCATATTTCAAACACTCACACCTGCTTCACTGGTCAGGTTTTACATTCCCTCTCGTGTCAGTTAGAAAATATCACATTTATTATTCTTAATAAATTGTATAAAAGCATTGTGGGTGTTAAACATCCTGATTAGCTTTACTTTAGGCTGTGCAACACTCTGTTCTATAATCTTAATCAATCAATGACTGAACCCCTCAGTACATCACTCAACCGGTGCAGCGTGTTGCCATGCATGCAGCAGAGCTCATTTAACAAGGGAGGTGTAGAGAGACCCCGAAGGATGGAAGAGATAGATTTATTAAAGGAGGGTACAATGGTTGGGTAATTGAGGGTTTTGCTCCCAGTGGATATTGGCCCACTGCATTAGAGGTCAACCCACTAGGCAGGGAATATTCCTCATTTTCAGGACAGGGCTGATGGCGCTGAGGTCCACACGTAGAGAAAGGCTGATAAGGAGAAGGATTTGCAGCAAGACTTTATAGCTAAGAATTGCACATTTCTTGCACAGGGAATGCTTTAGTGCATGCACACTAACTGCCCATACTGTGGAGCCAGTGTGTTGACATACCACAGCAGAGTGCAACAAGATCTTCACATCCCTATTTGAAAGCAAAATAAAGGGTTTATGTGCTGTTTTAGTGGTTCTATGTCCTTTTAAAATACAAAGTGGCACATCCATTATGAGCTCAGACCAAAAGAACATTTTAATCCCCACATCCACAACCACAAACAGAGCAATTTACACAACTCAGACCGAGGTCATGAGCCTGCTCAGTGGTAAGAGGGATGGTTGTTAGTTGTAGTGATTATTGCCCCCAGAGACCTTTTTAGACGGGTTTTATTTCTCCTATTTAGAAAATTAAAAAAAAAAAAGACAATATTCTGTGTTTAAAATGCTATTAATGCTCTCTTTAATTTGCTACTGGCACAAGACATGTAAGCACTACTCACTACAATCTCTGGAATGGAATCTGCTTATTCTCTGGTAATAAAGGTCAAACAGAAAATACAAAAATAAAAATAGAATAAAAAAAATACACAATCAACAGAACTTGATTTAGTTTCCTATTAACATTTAGTCTATACAGTATATAGGCGAAATATATATAAAAGTGAGGATTCAAATTAATTTAATATAACGTGCAAAGAAGATTTGGAGAGTGTGGCCATCATCTTCCTATGGGCTACCATCACTGGCAGCCAGCACACTCACTGAGCCAGGATACTAACTGAATTACAGCTGTGCTTGTTTTTTTTTTTTGCCAGTTGCTCTATTTAACTCAGTCAGCACTTATGCTGCTGTCATGGATTCTCTCTGATGTCTCATGTCCCAAAAACATTGAAGACAGAAAGGTTTGTGTGCCAAGTGTGTATGCAGACAGAAATATCTTTGACAGCTTAATCTGCCCTTTAAATGTATTCATTATTAATTTGTTCTGAGGATCCTCACGTTGGGTGTGGCCTGATGTAGCCAACACACTTAACAAAGTCTAAATGATTATTGATTTTTTCAGCTGTTCACTTGTTCATCAGACTCACGTCACTCTGAGTGATGCTCACATGGCTGGACTTAACATGTACTCACTATCCTAACCAGCGTGTGCGATTCAATGAAATTCATTTTGTTTTCCCCACTACAATAATGGTTTAAGCAGCAAAGCGTTGAGGGGAGTAGGCTACTGCTCTACACTATATCCAAACATGCTTTAATCCTGAAAATAAATCAGTACAGGTTCAGCCACATCTACATCTATTGTATTTAAATGTTTAACGGCCTTACATGATGCAAAGGAAAACGCGCCTTTGTTTCAGACCCACATTGCTGCCATTTTCCAGTAATCTTCCTACGATGTGTAAGTGGCAAATGCATTTGTGTCTTTCCCATGGGTGTATTGGTCTTAAAATGGGGTGCAGTCAGGCACACTGCTGTCTTTAGGGAGCGGAGAGAGTGATTGAGCTGCCACTGACGTGTGTCAGCACTGGGCTCACTGTTCAGTACAAATACTGCACTGTTATAATAGCAGTCCACCTTGTATGTGCAAGTGTGATTGGCTTTTAGAGGGGATGGGAGATGGCACTGTGATTGTTGATTTGATATTACACCCAAACACTCCCATGAACAGTTATCCTTAGAAACCATGCACAGACGCAGCCAGGTTGCTTCCTTAGCAAAAGTGAGAAGGACACGTCTAAATGCACTGTAGACCGTGTGCTCTGGATTTTCAAAATAAAACCCTTTGAGTTTACTACAGGACGAAGAATAACCTTCAATGATTAATCTGTTTGTGACCATGGTAATGGGTAATGGATGATGAGATCAAATCTACATGTGAAACGATGGTTTTAATTTACTGTACCTGACTTGATGAACTGCTCGGGCCTGACAGATAAGAACATCATAGTGTTGTGTGTGGTTGTGTGTCAGTGTTATATGGAGGGTGAATGTTGTGTGGTGTGAAACAAGAAGAACAGACACATTTATCATGGAAAAAGTCCATTTATCATGCTGATAGCAGGTACTCTATCACACAGTACGGAGGCAACACACTCTACACTAGGGCGCCTCCACAATGTGCTACTTTAATAACTAATTGTCTCCGTTCTTTGTTCCATATGAATCCCCTCTCTCTCTCGTTTCTGCCAAGAACTACATATTTTGATTATCTATTTCCATTACAGTAATATTATCATACATGTTGAAATACTCATGTTATAGCAGAATTTCTGTGTTAGAGTCACAGCATAAAAATCTGTGTCACTTTCCAAAACAAGCACCAAAAGCTGGAGGAGCTGGTACTGTAACAGTTTGAGATGCCTGTAATTTTTAATGAATGTCTTCGAACAGTGACAAAATAAATCAGTTCATTTGCACTCACAACAGAATATTAAAAAACCGAATGAGCTATTCTGTGCTGCTGTTGCCTCATAGAAACATGTTAGAAAGCTGCTTGTGTCTAATGAAGCAGCTCACTTATTGACTCTCTCTGAGAATTAACATTGATTTTATGATACTCAGAGCTGAGGCTGAGGACTTGAGCAGTGCCTGCCCTGCATGCCCGTTAGCAATATTGTGTGTTTTAATTAGAAGAAGGTAACAATTGATTTACATAATATTGTTTTGATTCTGCGTATTTAGAGTTTTATTAAAAAGGCCAGAGAACATGCTGGTTTACACAGGTGATGATATTATGATCAAACAAACATAATCCACATGCATCTTGAAATTAATCACACTGAATAATAGATGCATATTTCAACTTTTAACTATAATATTAGTTATTTTGTCAACATTAAATAACTTCTTTTCTAACCAAATGACTGACATTATTAACTTGGTATAAAGCAATGTAATTTTCCACTTGTCTATGAAGTACTGTAGAACAAATTTTGTCTGACAAACCTCACAAATTACTCATGCTGACTAGTTGCATCATCACAACTATTAAGCCCCAAGTACTGGACTAAAAACTAACAATGAAGCCTTGAAGCCTCCAGAAAACCAGATATTTTCGAAGTAACCATATGCTCATAACCTCACTACAAAATGAGGCTATCTTTTCCTGTTCCTGTAGTTCTTTTACTCTCAGCCAATCACCACCTTCCACCATCTGTCCAAGTGTGTGTGTTACAGTATGTATTGGTGTGGGTCCTGGGTCAGGTAGGTTTGTATAGTGCAGGTGGTTTCTCAGCTGGTGCCGTGTTCATCAGGATGTTGTACCTTCATGCTACGCTCACCCTCACTCTCACAGGTCAGATCACACACACGTCCAGGTAGCAAAATACACCCACACACAGTTGTCAGGAAACACCAACAGACTGGTGAAAAGTCTGTCCTCAGCAGATTCATCATAGACTCAAACATTCCTCACCTCATCAGCAATTTTACCTCAAGGATCTGAATTTTGGCTGCCAAAGTGATGTAGACTGGATAGAGTGTAAGACTGGAACTTTAGTTTATTAGTCTCTCTAAAACAGAAATGACCGATATCTATCAATGGAGGTTAACAATGGCATTCTTAGAAATGTTAAATAAAGCATGTTAATAATCAAGGACCAATGAAGATGTAACTGGTCAAACATGACATAAAATGTACATTCACCTGAATGTCTGAATGTGAATCTTTCAATATTTTAACAGGGAGCAAGCAGCAGCCATAATTCTGCAAATATTTTTGAAAAAAACTCAACATCTGATTCAGAGCGAAACACACTATTAATCAATGTTCAAACTTCTTATTGGTTAATAAATTATCAAATTATTTTGGACATAAAGTAACTGATGTATGAACAACACAGCTGTTTATTCTTTTTCCATACTGTGCAGGTGTGTGCAGTATGGGCCTGTAGGCTACAGTTTCCATAAGAGCCATCTAGGCCACTAGACCAGAGGCATACCCTGTATGTGTGCGTGTGATTGTATTGAGTGTATTCAATAATTCAATAATGATGTCTATATAGACACGTGATGATCAATGTCGCTTCTCCGTCACCAAGCTCGTGCCCCCTGCCCCGCTAGCTTAAAGCAGAAGTAAGCGGAATACTTGTGTTAATATAAGTCTTAAATAGTTATATCTTCCGACAGCAATCACTAGAGTGTTTGGTCCGAAACACGGGTCTGTCAGTCACTCTGCTCTGCTGTAAGCCGAGGAGAAAACTTTCCTTGTATCCTACAACCTTTATCCAATGAGGAGAGAGAACGGCATAAAGGGGCGGTCCTCTCTGTGTGTGCAGCCAAGGGATGCGCGTGAATGTGGTGACGTAGGGACGAGGGCGGGGACTGACTCCATCGGCTGACAAGAAGTTAGCCAAAACGACCGGATCGCTTACTTCTGCTTTATAACTAACACAGCAACATGCGCAATTCAGCCGCCAAAGCCTGCACTGCCCTCACTCAGTCAGTACTGTGAACTTGTGTGTGGTGACTTGCGGTATTTAAAAATCAGCCAGGTGATATCGCCTAGCCCTAGCTTCATCCCTCATCCACTATACTCTCCAATTGGCAGGCCGACAGCGATTGGCCAAATCAATGCCTATCTGCTCCTGGCCTCCAGCTTTCCTCCTCTCTTTTGCCGCACAGCCAACAAGAGGCTCACTCTGCCACCTCCCCCATTCTGCGAGCAGCTTGTTTTTTGTTTCTCCAGTCGAGGCCAAGTACTGACAGCGTCTGCCACGCTGACTTGGCTGAGAAGCCTCTGCAGACAATCGCCACTGGGAAGAGCCACACCTGCCAGCCCTTGTCCCTGCAGTCCTGGGAGGACTGGTATTTGAGGGCCTTCCTCTTGTGGGCCTCATCACAGCCCCACCGGGATCATCTTCTGGTCTTTGTTTGACCACAGCACAATGTCTGGTCAAAGGGTTTGTGCATAGTCTCTGGGAACTTTAGTTTCTCCCCATGTCAACCACCATCTCCCAAGAATTTGCAGTTTGCAACAGGCCAGTCTTTGTTTTCTTGCTTGTGGAGTGCATGGCACCCTCCTTGATGAAGAGGGTAAATTTCTTCATGGTAGTGCAGACTGTTTTTTTTTTTCCTTTACACCTCTCCCGCTCCAATGTGTCTGCAAGGGATCGAAGTACTTTGTTGTGGCACCTCCTATACCGTCCCTTGCATAGTGCTGTTTTGCATCCCAGTAGTTAGTATGTCAACAGTGTCCCTCTCTAACCACAAAGCTTGCAGAGCTGATCCTCTCTCAGCCCCCAAGAATGCAAAAATGCAGGAGAGATGGTAAAGGAAGGGTGAGTGGAAGGATATGTGATAGGGCTCCAGTTCTTTCTGACCATTTGCCCGTCCACTTGCTCCCAGACCTGATTGTGACTCCTGCTCGTCTCACCAGGCTGCCATTGGAATCACTAACGCTAACTTCAACTCTGGCAATCTGAATCTCCTCCACAACAGAGTGTGGATGGTTGAATGTGCCCACTGAGGAAAATCTTGGTGGGATTCAGACCCATCTCTGAAGATGCTTATTGATCTTCCTCTCAATGGCCTCAACAGCAGTCTTGGGGAACTTATTGACTGTGAAGAGCCACAGCAACCTGGGGAGGAGGCTGTGTTGGTGCAGCCAGGTATTGAATTTCTTCTTGCAAGCACAGAGAAAAATACCTTATACTGTATTCCACAACTGTTCAGAACAATCAAGATGAAATTAAAGAAGACCCTTCTTCTTTGGGAACAAAACAACCTTCTGCCAGCTTCCAGCTTACATGTTACGTAGCATTCTTGGAAAAAAATAATTGTTTCAATGACAGTGCTCACTGACTGCTGTCCATAGTGCTGAAGTGCCCGTGAGCAACAAAATGAAACGGCAGAAGAAGCTCTGGATAAACAGTGGCTGTCCTGGGGATGGAAATTGGGAAAAAATTAAATTGGGTGCATGCATGAATGCCTGCATCTGTCCAGGGGCTGGAGCAGTTCAGTGCAGCATGAGCATAAATTTTAATGAGTAAAATGTCAACAGATGCAAGGTTCTTTCTTTTAATGCTGTTGATGATTTACTTTTACAAATTGAAATATGTCTGTCCCTCCAGAACTGATGAGGCAACTGAAAGTGAGGAGATATTTGTCTTAATATGAAACAAATTTGAAACAAGCATGCTTCAAAGGATAAATGATGGATGGAGATCCACCACTATACGATTTCTGAGTAAAACAGAGCATTCTGTAGATTTGCTAATAAACTCAGGTTACTATAATGTAACACAAGGCTTGCTGCAATCCTGTTGTGGTACAAATTTACAGTATAACACAACTGGAATTGTTGGAACAGCATTTATTAAAAAATGAAAGTTGCATCTGAACTAAAAGGTCCTCAGGGTTTCATTGTTCTGGTTCCATTGAGCATTTTTATTTGTCCTTTCATATGACTAAACACTAACCTGCAGTTCAGACTGTGGCCTAAAAATCTTTGCTTTGCTTCCGGCAGCTTCACTCAGGTGACTCAACTCACACAGCAGTTTTTTGGCCCCATTAGAGAGTTCAAAAACCAGCTTGTATGTATACTAAAACAAGCTTCTACCACAGTAACCCTTTTTCTACCAAGTGTTTTCTTAAACATAAGTAAAAAATAAAAATAAAAAAAAAGCGACTGACACAACTGCAAGGGGCAATGCAACATGCACTAACAGAGCACACACAGATCCATCACGTCTCATCCCTGTCCAGACGTTTAACCTGAGTATGAATGTCAGCTGAACCTTTTTACAGTGCTGTCAAAAGCCATATTTAAGAGGGTCTTAGAGGAAGTTTAATACAATCATTACACTGTCATCTAGGTCTAATGTAACTCAGCAGAGTTATCTGCCATGATGCTGATGTGTAAGAGCTGGATAGAGTTGAATGATTCATAGAAACTGATTCATGGAGCCTAATATGGCACCAACATGCAGGAGGACGATGCTGCACCAGGCTGTGTTGCAGCAGCGAGCAAAAGAAGCTGCGTTTATTTTCAAACTCTATTACAGGCATGTGGGCAGTAGTCTCTGTAGTGCCGAGTGTCATTAGTGACACGCTTCTGCATATCGCCACAGCAACAGCACTGGGGAGGATTAAGCATGATGCAAAACATGTTAGCCAGTGTTTTGCAGGTTTACCCAGCACCTGTGGCATGGTGATCCTGTTACATCCTGATCCAGCCCAGGAGGAACTTGGAGGTTCTTGCTTCAGTGAGAGCTGCAGCAGAAGTAGAAGATGCTGCTGAGTGGAAATAGCCTCATGAAAAACAAACATGTTGTTACTGTTGTTTTCTCAGCAGCATGCAGCTGCTGTGCGCTTACTCTCAGTTGCTTATAATGGAGAGAGGGTCAGTCACAACTACTGTTGTGTTTATAGTTAGTTAATTTCAACATAGTGGTAAAGCACAAACTATATCAAATATTTAACAAGCTAACAAGCTGTGGGACATATGGTCACAATCTCCAAAGTTACAGTGTTGAATAAAGCTGTGATTTACTGGCTTTTGTAACTTCCATCAGATACAGTACATAACATGTATGTTTGATTTTTGGCCCTAAGTGTGTTCCAGGCCTTTTTTCTCATTGCTTATCAAAAAGAGATGCTGCAACACTATTAACTTTTCCCTCTGAAGAAAACATTCAGGAAGGACGTAGGCTCGAAAGCTTGTTCACTATGAAGACGGATGAAGACAGATCAGGTATGATAAGTCTCATCTGCACTGCTCCAGTTACAAAACACTTACTCACACCTATGCTGCTCCTCTCTGCCAGCAAATACTTCTAATCTTTGATTTAATATACATGAACAGAGTTGAGCTGAGTGCAGAGCGTCAGGATGATCAGACGTGTCAGGGAGAGTGTCATTTAGAGGAGAGCCGTCTTCACTTTCAAACACTTTCTAGCTTTTCCACATTTCACAGGGCTCAGTGTAGATTTTTGATCCACATGGAAACTGTGCTCTGCTGCATATAAGCAAAATGAAGAAATTCCTATGCTTTTCAACAATAGTAAACTGTACCAAGGCTCTTGAACTTAAGCATCGACACACCTTATAAGGGGCTATGAGAATGTAAAAACCTCGAGATATGCATCTGAACAAAATCTCTGCAAACCATAAAAAGGTATTTTTAGATTATGTCTGGCTCCTGCAGTGTGTTGGAGGTGTTCAACACAGCGCTGAACCAAATCCACCTGTGGGGAGGTGTGTCTCAACTTTCCACAGGCAGGTGACTGACACACCAAGGCAGCTGTTGAAATTGCCATTATGGTGGTGACTTCTATACAACTATTATGTCAAATTACTTCATATAAATACAATGCTCCAGTTTCACACTACATATATCTAAACAAGTTTCCGTCATTGATCAAGGTTTACAACTCATTTTTTATGTACTATTTCTATTTATTGTTGTATAAGCAACAGAGAAAAAAAATCTCAAGTGTGTCTATGATACAGTGTTATGGAGAAACATGAAACTTTATTTTTTGCTGTGGCCGGTGGAGAGAGAGCCTTAGAGTTTTGAAGTGACTCTGCACTTGTTTGGCTTTATCACTTCACACAGGTCGGGGAGGTTATCTGCTCCCAGAGACACTACACTGGTAAAGGCAGAAAAGTCTCAGTTGGGGTTGGACCAATATATCGACTTTGTGTTATGTAGGTATATGTTTGTTACAAAGATACAAACCGAGGAGTTTACTTCATCTGAAGCTATCAGCCATCTTTAAAAATGTACGTTTGAGAAACCTTTTGCTGTAACGGACTGAAGAAGAGAAACCTTTCACATTGTTCACATTAAAGAGAGTGGGTGAAAGAGGATACGAGGATATGAATAACACTGACTGAATCAGGGATATTCCTGAACCATCATGTATGTAACTACAGAAACCGAGAGGCTATAGATCAGCTTTGTACTGAATAATCTGTTTATGTCACTGCAAAAACAAACACAAACACTAACAGACACTGAGATGATCATTTGTTTTCTTAATTAGAATATTTGATCAAGCCAGTCTCGTGGATTCCAGGGAAAACAATGTTTTTTAAATTATAAATGACACACATACATGAACCCCCCCCCCCCCCCACACACACACACACACACACACACACACACACATACATCCCTGTCTCTCTCTTTAACTGCTCCAAAATTAAAACAATAAAAATCTAATAAACTCCTGTCCCCCGGCGGACAGATGGCTGCTCTGATGTATGAGTCAAGTTCAGTTTCCAAATTCCAGATAGACACGAACTGGCAACATCCGACTGCACTCGCTACTGCAGCGCCTGATAATCACAGACAGAATAATTAACATGGGTCATTTATTGAGCCTTTACACTCAGTGCTGCTGCTGCTGTGTCTCTAAACGCACTGTCAGAGAAAAACTGTGTGTGTGACTGGTAGAGGCTCACAGTTGTCTGTCATGTGGTGTGCATTCTTTTGTGTGTATGCGTGCGTGCGTGTGTGTGCGTGTGTGTCACTGTTAAAGTTCTAACAACTCATCAGCTGGTCGTCTCGAGTTACCCAGCAGCACTGACACCAACACCTACTACAGGTGCTCACAGCATGGGATCAATCACACACACACACACACACACACACACACACACACACACACACACAATCCGATATGTGCAGCATGACAACAATCGCACTTTGTTTTCATTTTCTCTCTTGTTTTTCCTGATAGCTACGCTCCTTTCTCCCTTTTTTCCTTTTTGCTGAACATGTGTTAAAAGTGGTTTCTCAGTGGCACTGAAATGGGTCATTTCAAACGCATTAAAATGAACACACATCACCTCTGTCCATTGAATTCAGCTCGACTCAAATGCTCAACAAAACAAGTCAGTGATGTAGTGCTGGGAGAACTCATGCTCTAGCTTTCTAAGCAGGTTGTAGAAGAGACACAGAAGACAATACCATTATATACAGTCAGGCTGCTGGCAGCTGTTGTTTTAGTTTTAAATTAAGTTCATGTCTAATGACACACAGCTGCACTGTATGATCTGGATATTTGGCCTCTTGCCCACATCACAGCATTACATATCATATTTACACAAAACTAACTCCCTCCACAATTGCTGCATATGCCTAAGATTAATTTGAATGTCACAGATATGAAAAAATAAATATATGATATATCATTTTAGAAGCTGGAGACATGGAGACATGTGAAATATTCTAGTGATGTTTTCTGGGACAGATAAATGAGAAATGAATTAACAATGATCATGTGCCCTGAATGAGATGCCTCCAAAAGCAGCAGAGACACAGTCAGTGTAAACACACACCTGCTTCTCCACTACAAAGGCAGAGTGTCCCTGGCTGAAGAATTTAGAGTGAAAGAGAGTAGTAAAAACATAAAACCACTGGAAGACTTGATTTTGGAGAATGAGCTCAAATGGAAACTCACAGCTGCAATGATTTGCTTCTCAAACCTATATGGAAAAGAAATGCTGAATTCTGACAACTATGATTGTAACACCGGATTCACCATCTTGAAACTCCACTTCTCTTAAAGCAGAAGTAAGTGGTCTGGTCGTTTTCGCTAATGCTGCGTTCCAGGCAGGCTTTTGAAATCGTAAATTAC
The DNA here is from genome assembly GCF_045865225.1 of Trachurus japonicus. Lineage (NCBI taxonomy): Eukaryota > Metazoa > Chordata > Actinopteri > Carangiformes > Carangidae > Trachurus > Trachurus japonicus. Next base: position 27,651,679 of record NC_140919.1, read on the forward strand.
AGCTTCAAGTCACGACTTACGACTTTGTAGCGTTTCAGGCAACCCACTCGTGTTTCTCCGACCTGTTTTACCGGTGAAAGTCACTATAACGGCCACTCGTAACTTCCGACCGGTGAACTCGTACCAGATCGAACTGGTACCACTTCACAGTCGGAAAAATACGAGTTTCCTTGAACGCACCATAACAGTCCTCGTCCCTACGTCGCCACATTCACGGCGTTCCTTGGCTGCACACACAGCCCTGCATGCCGTTCTCTCTCCTCATTGGATAAAAAACTGTAGGATACGATAAATGTTTTCTCTTCGGCTCAGAGCAGAGCAGAGGGACTGAGAGACCCGTGTTTCGGTCCAAACACTCTATGTAAGTGATTGCTGTCGGAAGATATAACTATTTAAGACTTATATTAACACAAATATATCACTTACTTCTGCTTTAATACACCCTTCGCATCTACTTTCACCTTCTCCTGACTCCCCTCTCCTCCCCGCCCCTGTCCCCTGTCCTCCACAATGACGCCCTTACTGCTGATAAAGCAGAGCTGAGCAAGCCAGAGTGAGAACAAATGGAGTGATAAAATTACCAGATGCCTTGACCATGATGTGAATGCAGAGATGGAAGCATGAGCAGGTTAAACCGAGAGAAAGAAACATTCACAGACATTGTCCTGCAACTGTCAGGTCAGGAGTCCTGCCACAGTCTTATCGCACCGCACCACACATCTGGTTCTAACAGGTGTGAGGTGTAAAGAAACCAAAGTTAGCTAACTGCTCCTTTACCTCTGACCACTTCTCCTTCTTCAATCACATCTGCTGACAGCTGAGACAGCAGCAGTTCAATCTCTCTGTTTAAATGATCTCATTTTCATTGTATTCCCCCTTTAATAAAAAAAGAAGCCCCGATCTCACTGGCTCTCAGCCCATGTTGAAATTAAGCCATGAATCGTCCTCCTGCTCAGTAGCAGCCTGCTGGCTCTGACGCAGACGGAAAACTATTGACCATACAGCTTTTTCTGCTGCGCTCAGAGAACAAGGTCCAAATCTGCACTTAAACAAAAATAATGGCTGCAATTTCAGAGAGTGAGGACAGTGGAGCGACAATTAAACGATGAAGAGATGAAGACAAAGTTATGAAGACAGACTCAATGATAGACTGTAAAGGATAAGGTTGAAGGTTCATATTTTACACTTTGCTTTACGTGAAGTGCTGATCCATTGGAAGATATACAGTACTTGTGGTTTTCCAACCAAAAACCATCTGCATGTAGTTTAACATCGTCCCTCAGGCTTCTTTCTGAAACTCTAATAACAACAGGTCTCTCTTCAGATAGGCTGTTTTCTGAGTGACCCAATAAAAACGTTGAAGATTTCAAATAAATGCTCGGAGAAACCAAATCCTGCAGGGTTGGATGTTGGGTGGTCATGAAAAGGACATCACTAAGTCACCACCCTGGCATCTTGCTTTATCCTGTGTCTGTGAATACAGACTCCATGTTTCTCTGTGGACTGAGGCTTTGGTACTTTTACAGTAGTAATATAGAAGCTAGACCTGATTTCTAATCGCACTACACGTGAAAATCTGCCTTTATACAATATGGACCATTAATCTGGACCAAAAGGCTGGGGCAGTTAGTGAATAAAGAAAACAGTGAAGACAGGAGCCATAATGATCATCACTATTTCAATAGGAACATTTTCAATCTGGGAGTTAACGATTTGGCTCCAGCAGCTGCTGCAGTCTTCACAAAGCCCATGGTTGTTTTTTATTCAGAATGACATTTACGAAGGACAGCATGCACCTCGAGGCCATCACTGACAAAATTAGAGCAATTTCACATCGAAGACTTTTTTCCACTCTGTCACTAGGCCTGCAATATACCTCGGTGTTGTTCAAAAACACAAAGCTTTATTTTAAATTCAACTAATAAAAACTAAAGGCCTCTGATTTCACACATGAAACAGGACCATTCTCTCCCTAACCCCACCGGGACAGCACCCTCTCGGTACCGGGACCTCATTGTGGACAGATAGGCTGTATATCATGAATTAAATAAACAATGAATTTTTATGTAATATCAGTTGTTCAGCAGCAGTGAGCACCCCTACTGTATAGTCAGAATGGTTCTCACCACATTTTGTGACGATGATACGATTCATAACCCTAACCCTCGACTATTCAGGGTCACCGCTAGTGGAGAAGATCCAATTAGTGATTAGAAATAAAACACTTTAGAACCAAAATAAACCTTGTACGTTAATTAAGTTAAAGCCAAGGGGGCAGTTGTCGGTCTGAGAAGTGAAGCTCACTTCCGCGTTCAAAAAACTGCAATCCCCTCGGATTCCTCTGGGGGCTGGTGTCAGAAGGGAGCATTCCCCATAGACCCCCCATGTTAAAATCGCCGACTTTACATCCTCAGTAAACATGTTAAAAGCCTGGTGTCAGAACGTTTTTTCGCCTCAATCGATAGTTTCTACCCCCGCACACACTCTGAGGGGGGTGGATTTTTTTTTAACTCTGCCGTTTTACTGTTATAAGGTTAAGACTCTGGCCAATTAGGGCGCGGAAACGTTGAGTGACAGGTCCGGAGCGGTCAGGAGACAGGCTGCTTCGAGGCCAGTGGGCGGGTTCTCGGCCGGCCAATCCAACATGGCGCTGTTCAGGCCGCCATATTTGAGTCACAAAAACGACTCCCCAAAACCAATGGGTGACGTCACGGACGCTACGTCCATTCTTTTTACAGTCTATGGTTAAAGCACCCTGTGGAGTTTTAACAGTGTTGATATTTGAGGAATATGATGCGTGTCAAGAGTTGGTGGTACTGGCACCAAGCCGGCAAGCCAACACAATCGGTACCACAGAAAGAACAGCTCCATTCTTGTCTATTTTTGATGAATAACTTTCAATGTTTTTTTTTAGCCAAAGCTCCTCTTGCTCACTGGGTTGATTCGTTTCTCTCCATTGTGTTTGTAATGACTTGACTGTGGGTCATATCGCTTTTATTCTCTCTCAATTGTCCATGTACAAGACACAGCATGAGGTGAGTAGATGGAGAAGTCGAGCGACTACAGGAGCCTGAGGGTACAAAAATGCCTTTTCTCTGGAATAAATGCAATTTTTTTGTAGCAGTGAGGCTGGAAATAGGACAGTAGCATGACGTGTCCCCAGACACTGGTGCACACCTGGCCACTGCTGTCAAAGGGGCTATACATAGAAAACAACAGCCCACATATCCCTGTCCACCCGGGGCAGCTAAAATTAACATAAGTAACAGCTTAAAGGGATAGTTCACCCAAAATTCAAATTTCACTCATTATCTACTCACCCTCATGTAGACTAATAGTCCAGTAATTTTAGGCCAAAAAAGGGGTCAACGTTAAACAAATTGCAACAGAAGCAAACTCAACTGATTTTGTATCCTCAACATGTCCTGAGTGAGGGAAAAAAAGCCCCGAAGAATCCCATTAGGGGAAAGTTTCGAAAAACACCCAAACATATCCCATTTATACGCAAAAAAAATTTCACGTGAATAGGGTCAAATTTTTAACCTTTAGATATCTCATCATGAAAATTACTGAGTTGACGGGGCGGTGCGTGGCGCAGTGGGTAGAGCAGCCGTCCCATGTAGAGGCTACAGTCCTCAACACAGGCGTCCCCGGTTCGAGTCCCGTGTCGGGCAGACCTTTCCTGCATGTCATTCCCCCTCTCTCTGCCTCCCCCTTTCCTGTCTATCTCACTAATAAAGGCAAAAAGGACAAAAAATACTATACTTAAAAAAAATTACTGAGTTGATTACTTACATTAAGACAAACAAAAAATGTATTACAAGTTTTTTGAAATTCTTTGCATAAATTTGCATAAATCTGCATAAATTCCACTGTTTTGACGGCACATGTATATATGAAGTTGCTGTGGTGGTACCAGCTTGAAAATTGGAATGAGTTGACTCCATCGGTCAACCGACAAGTTGACCACTTTAAATTTCAAGATGACTGCAATTTTTCAAGACAGCCACATCCTTAGTAGAGCAGGTATGACATGCTCCGTCTCCATTAATGCTCATGGGCCTAAATTGGTTCCATTCCTTAAGTTTTTTAACTGTAATATGTTAACAAGATTGAACGAGACATTTTCACCTGCTCTACCCAATGTTTAGATCAGGTGTTGTATGTATGCGAATTAGCCATACATAATTGGATTATGCACTGTTGGCTCATGTCATACCTGCTCTACAAAGGATTTATTTTATAATGGGATATGTTTGGGTCTTTTTCGAAACTTTCCCCTAATGGGATTCTTCGGGGCTTTTTTTCCCTCACTCAGGACATGTTGAGGATACAAAATCAGTTGAGTTTGCTTCTGTTGCAATTTGTTTAACCTTTTCTCATAAAATGACTGGACTATAAGGGCTGGGAGAAGTTTCAGAGTCCTCCGTGCCTTCTCTGAGTTACAGGGGGGTCCGCGCAGCAGTATTTTTCCATATAATGGTTGTGAATGGTGCTCACTTTTCTTCGTCCAAAAAGACACACCAAAAAACATCCAAATACCTTCATAGTGCTCGTCTGTAATGTCCCTCTTGTATTGAAGCCCCAACATGAAATTGTTCCGAAAAAATTAAATAAGTATATGTTTTAAGCTTGTTTGTAGCGAACGCTCCCATTGTCTCAGTTCACTGCTCTTCCTGTGTCAGTGCGATTTGCACTGACCGGCGGAACAATTTCTCATGTTGGGGCTTCAATACAAGAGGGACAGTACAGACGAGCTGTGTGGAGGTATTTGGATGTTTTTTGGTGTGTCTTTTTGGACGAAGAAAAGTGAGGCCCATTCGCAACCGTCAGTGCAGTGCTGTACGGAGCCCCGCTGTAACTCAGAGAAGGCACGGAGGACTCTGAAACTTCTCCCAGCCCTTAGTCAACATGAGGGTGAGTAGATAATGAGTGAAATTTGAATTTTGGGTGAACTATCCCATTAAGATCTGTTACTTGAATATTCCTCATTTCATTTCTCAGTTTCTCCTAAACTCAAACGCACTGATGCTTATAAACGATATGATTAATACATGATGCAACAATACTGACTGGCTGAAAAAGGCCACAAGAAGAAACACACCTGTGCATATCTGCAGTCATACAAATGACTGTGCTTACACGCTTGTTTCTCTCGATAAACACTCACATCCATAAAACCCACTAGCTTCTCACTGACTCATCAGACCCTTTCACTACAGCACAGTTATTACCATGGGCTAAGGGGCAGGCAGTCCAGCTCACTCAGGAGACAACAGCAGTTATTAATTCAACCAGACACTACAACATGAGCCACAGGCCGTCCTCATTCAAGTCTTGTGGGATGAACCATCATTATAGTAAGTCAGACTAATAACAGGATCAACACCTACACTTCCAACATCACTAAGCTCTTGCTTGCTGCTTGCTTGCTGCTTTCTTGGCTTTTACAAGACATCCAAGGGTTCAAAGTAAACACAGAAAAGCTTTTAGTGCTTTCAGGAACAAGCAACAGAAAGGCTATCGATAGTACAGAGTCTCATTTGATCCACTTCTTAGAGAACTCCATCCTTTAGTGTGATGCCAACAAGGATTTTAGCACTTCTAAGTGGCACAAGCAACAACAGCCTTGGTCTTTTAGGCCACCCATCAGGACATCGATAATGAACCTCATCACAGAACATGTGCTTCAACTGGTAGCAGCAAAGTTTGAGTTTTCACTCAAACTTTGCTTTATTTTTGTCGTATTTTGTCAACTACATGTATACTTCTATGGGGAGAGGAGTTTGTGCAGATGAAACATACCAAGTCTGAAAGATGCCACCCTGTTCCAGCTGAGATGAAGATGTGTTTTCGTGGTTGCAGTGCTGGTGCAAAGGTGAAGGCTTGGAAGTGTTGGTTCTTTCTGTTGTCAGTCACAATGGGAAATGTCAATTCTCTGCCCAAAGAGTGATGAGCTGGAGATATCAGTGAAGACTCAGAAAGTAGACGCATAACTTGTGTACATCCCACCCAATGGCTACTGCTGAAGTTCAATGGGAAGTTCTCCATGAAGTCGCTGCTAGGATACAGACTAAAAATCTTAATAATAATATCAGGAGACTTCAATCATGTTTCCCTGATGGATTCACTGGGGGATGTGGTGGAGATGTGGACTGAAGATGGTAGAGGCCATTCTGAACAACTTGGATCATCCACTTCATAACACCTTGATGGACCAAAAAAACAGCGGTGTTGGACGGCTTCTGTCTCTTTGATGCAAGACAGAGAGACAGAAGATCTTTGTACCTACAGCCATGAGGCTTTTTAATTCTTCTGCAAATGCGAGATGAGTTGACAGACAAATTAATTTCCCTTTGGGGATTAATAAAGTAATACCTATTCGTATTCGTACATCTTAACCGCAGATGACATCACTTCAAAAATTTCCAATCACTTTTTGGAGTTAGTCCTCTGTGTAAATGGGTCTACTCTGTCACACATTCCAGAAACTGTTATAGTACACATTCCTGTTCAGGTGTATAGAAGTTAAACAGAGCTTATGGGACTCAATTATGGCTACTGGGACATATCCTAGAACTGTGAGCCACTGAAGTGAAATAAGAAGTTTTTTATTAAGTTGTCATCATGGCCAAAAAAAAGAGACACCCACACTGGAGCTTCTCTGGCTGTATTTATGTTAGCATTAAGCAGAAACATTGTGAGCTCAGCATGAACATATTTCTGTACTCACCAATTCTCCAGTGGTGGAGTAATAATAGAGCTAGACGTCAACCACAGGTTTCTGAAGAGCAGTTCTGCAGCTCTGAGTCAGCTGCTCAACTGTCGTGATCTTGGCAGAGCCTGACTGCTCGAACTTCCTAAATTAATTCAAAACTGGGCAAAGAGATTATGCATGTGTATGCCAGTCTGTTATAAGCACACACTCACCCACCTCAAGTATTCAGAACTTAAAGCTTCAGTTGGTAACAATTATTCAGTCATATTTGCTGGAACTGACACTATATTCTGATGGTCAGACATTAAATGAGTAATTTGGGACAAAATCCAACTCCTCTGGCTCCACCTACAGCCTGTAATCGTATTTGCCAAAATCCACCGCGCCCGACGATTCTCCACCAATCAGGTAGAGGGAGCAGGAGGAGCAGCCAATCGCCGTTCCTACACGTCGTAGTAAACTGACGAAAGTGAAAGTAAAGTCTGTGACTTGGTCGGAAATTTTAAGACAATACACCGTCAGGTCCCTCTTTTCACCTCTGTCATACCTCCCCCCCCCTCCACACACGCAGACACACACAAGAAGAGTGTGTTTCATGGTGAGAGAGATGTGAGATCGTTTTGGAGTCTCCGGTTGCTATGGATACGGTACGTCTTTTGTGGGTGCGTTTATGGCTACTTTGTGTGTGTGCACGTGTGTGTGCCTGTGTGTGTGTGGGGTGCTTGGCAGAGGTTCATAAAGAGACCTGACGAAGTATTGTCTTGAAATTTCTGACCAAGTTGCGGAATTTACTTTCACTTTCATCAACTTACCAACTGGAGCTTTAAAGCCTAAATACAATTCAAATAGTTAAGTTATTGAAAAGAAATCACTCCCATGCAGTAGTCACGAAGGAGGTCTCTGGGAATTGACTCATTTTTAGAACAGCCTCATGTGGCCATTGAAGGAACTGCAGGTTCTTGGCACACACTTCATTCTTCGGGCCGAGTTTGCTGGTTGGGTAAAACGGGCACAAAGCTCCTTTGTAACAAACAGCAACTTTGACTGGTTGTAGAAGTTTCAGTCTGCGTTGGTTGAGCTTCTTGCCTCCAAAAAGGTCTAATTCTATTTATCTTACTGATTACAAATTCATTTTTAATAAATAACTTCACTCAATTACCTACACAGCCTCTGCAAATTAGTAAACATACAGTACATGTTTATTCTTGCATCTTAAAAATATACAAAAATGCACAACTGCAGATCAGTGACAGTTGATGTCAAGAGTCTATAAGGTCTATTCATCCTTAAAGGGTTCAGACTATATGGTAAAGTCGGGATTCTTATGCAGCTTATAGAGGTGGAGAGTTATAAATGCTGAGCTCTTATAGCAGCTGCTTTTGATGCAGCCTCAGAAACACAAACATCTTCAGCATTTTCAGGGAGGCAAGGAAACAGTATAATCATGTACACAGTGCAAACAGCCTCTTGGTTTTGAAGTAAGGAAATGCTCTGCAGGCCAACAATGAAATGAAACAACAAAGCCTGTAGTGAGCACATTTTTCTGACAATGTACAATTAGATGATTGTTTTCTCTTTTTGACTAAACTACTTGTTTCAGATGTGTGTGATCTTTTTTAATACATTTTAGATGTCTGTCGTTTACCAATTGTCACATTGTCACCACTGTCACATACTGTAGACTAGAAGCTTGTATTAATGACTTAAAGTATATTACATGTTAAATGGGCTATTCCAATGTTTTTGCTTGTATACTATATGAATTTTATAAAGTTACACTAATTGATTTGCCATGTTGAATTTATTCAGTGAAAAAAATTATTACTGATTAATTACTGATCAGTTACAATAACGTCCAGTAAAGTTAATAATTAATCGATACATTTTTAGATCCTAATTTATTACCCTGCAAGAAATTCTAATTTTGCACTGCCATACATCTTCTGCTTTGCTCTTTAAACCAGGGTAGGACTTCCTTGTCAGTCATGTGGATATTGTTCACCTGAACAACACATCTGTTTGGTCTATTAGAAAAAGGTTAATAACAGGAGGTCAAGTCCTTCTGCTGCTGAGGTTCAGCTAATCAAAAGCTCTCGGTGCATGACAGAGCTGCGTATGCACAAATAAGATCTCTTTCACATGGATACCACGCACACAAAAGCTTGTTTGAATCCCTCAGTTATAAATTATGGATGTCTGGGCAAAAACCTGCACAGTCTGGCAGTTTTGAGTTTGTCACTGATGAACACAGAAGCAGAACAGACAGCAACATTGTGAGCAGACGGGCTTTGAATGTGAATGTTGCGGCTTCAAGTTAGACCACAAAAGCCTTTTTGTGTGGGGAAATTCAGAAAAGATTTGTGTTACTATATTTTACATTAAATGGTTTGCGAGATCAAAGCCTGCACTTATCAAGTCTCAAGTATCAAGTCTTATCAAGAAAATCAATCTTAAGTGTGCCAAAATTGTCAGATTGACACATCTGTATTACATGGAAGCACTGGAGCCTATTTTCAGAGTTCACTTCAGATTGTGTGCTTCTCCGTGAATCTGTCACATGGTGTCTACATACAGTGACTGGACTAAATTCATATTTATCATGCCAACAAACAAATAAAGGTCATAAAATTATATAAAATGGGGTTTTATCATTATAACTGAAGGAAAATTTTGTTACTGCTACATTGTTGAATGGCATGATAAGAGGCTATCTTTTCATAATATGACAAATACAGTAGCAGATTATCACTATGTAACAAGTATAGTACATGTACTATTATCACTAAGTTAAAAAGGGAAACAATGGACTAAATTTACTTCATTTATAGAGAAACCTTTTGTCCTTCAGTATCATTTAGTCTCCAGTCTCTCATGGAATTGGTCTCTTCTCTGTTAACTGTGGCTCTGCCCCTGGTTCCCCTCCCCACCTTCTCTCTTACAGCTCAGCAACATGTTAAACTGTGGTGCCATCAGCCTTTTATCTCTCTGGCACGTTTTTTTTAACAGAGCAGCTCCACAAGCACAATACTCACAAGTCAAAAGTGGTTTCACTGCGCGCTGACCCAGTGTAAATGCAGCGGTTATTGTGTGTATTAATGAGAACACTGCAGTTTATCTGTGCTTAATGGAAATACATCTATGTAAATATGAACTGGGGTTAATTAAGTATAAAATTGTCAGCCGGGTGATGTGATTGTCTGACCTACATGCAGCGGCATGCGTAACAACACTTACTCTGTCTGTGTGTGTGTGTGTGCTCATCAGCTATTCCCCTAATTAACCATTTCAGCTAACATTACATTTTTAATCAGTCACTTTATCAACTTTCACGCTATCTCTAAGGCTATGTATTTCAGTCTTGAATGGTTACCGTCACCTGAGCGACATCTCTCCAGCTCTCCTAACAACATAAACAAATACAAGATGCTAATTACCCAAACTGCTCTGCTGGTCTCTGGTTCTGGTCTCAACAGAGTCCTCATCTGAGTGAGTCTGTGTCTGAGTGTGGCTGAGTCTCTCTGATGTTTCCTCCTCTGACCATCTTGATGCTCTCTGCTCTTTTACCTGGAGCACCTGGCTGACGTGGTGGTGGTAGGCGGGGCTTAAGGCTTGATCTATGTAGAATTTCTCAGTCAGTATGTTTTTATGGAGGATGTGGGAAAATCTATGTAAAACTAAATATTGGTCCTAGCTGAGTATTTCAAACCAACGTGCATGGTCAATGGCACAAGATGAGGACCAGAGCAGCTGGTTACATGAGTGAATGGCATCAGAGAGTTTGTAAGGTTCACTATGTTTCCTATGACATCAACAAAGAGAGACATGTAATGTATGCTGTGACGGTTAGTAACTGGCTCAGTGGTATTCATATCACTGCCACACAACAATAATCCATTGTGCTGGTGCTACCCGCGCCTCCAGGTATCATACAATTAATTACATCGTAAGTGTAAACAAACCCAGCTGGGAGAGTGAAATAATACAATGATTAATGTTGATTGAAAAAAAGAACCAAAAAAAAAAACAGGGATTTTGCTGTAAAATTACAAATAATAGTTTGTCAATTAAATGTAGGTGTTAGATTTGAGTGTGATATGAGTGTGATATGTTCACAGAGAGCAGTGATTATGCTCAAAGACTGAGTGCCGTGTTTAAACTGCTTTACTGAAGAATGTCTGACTGGTTATGTAGGTTCTGGCAGCTGAGCAGTACCTGACACTTTTGGTTTCTGCCCTGTGAACACACAGCAGCCTGCTGACTGGCCAGGGAGGACCATCACTACTGCCCAGAACAAACCTGCCACTTTTAAACAGCCAACTGTGCACAGGTCAATATAAGCTAATGCATTTCTGTTAAATATTGTACGATGCTTTTAATATGGCAGCCTGTGAAACACCACATAGGTCAATTGAGGAGGTGCAGATGTTAATGCCTGGCTGCACCTGGCATTAACATTCATCTCAGGTGATCCGATCACAAGAGGAGAGCTTCAGAGCTCCAGGTCATAGCTGGAATTAGAGTTTGTCTCCATGAGACCTCTCCACTCTATATGCAAAATGGGATCAGCTGAGACACATGTTAATACCTAGTCTGAAAGGGCTGTAGGAAAACAAAAGAAAAATTCCAAGGAACTGCCTTTATTGAATTATGGCATGGTCGAAATGACAATTATTATTATTATTATTATTATTATTATTATTAATCTTTATTGCAGACACAACAAGCGGTCCATATCAACAACAACAGACATGTTAAAAACAATTAAAAGCTCTGACATGTTTTGGCGGCTAGCCTTCATCAGGGAGTCAAATGGAGTAGGACCAAGGGGGCAGTTGTCGGTCTGAGAAGTGAAGCTCACTTCCGCGTTCAAAAAACTGCAATCCCCTCGGCTTCCTCTGGGGGCTGGTGTCAGAAGGGAGCATTCCCCATAGACCCCCCATGTTAAAATCGCCGACTTTACATCCTCAGTAAACATGTTAAAAGCCTGGTGTCAGAACGTTTTTTCGTCTCAATCGATAGTTTCTACCCCCACACACACTCTGAGGGGGGTGAATTTTTTTTTAACTCTACTGTTTTACTGTTATTAGGTTAAAATTCTGGCCAATTAGGGCGCGGAAACGTTGAGTGACAGGTCCGAGCAGCTCCGTGGACAGCTGCTTCGAGGCCAGTGGGCGGGTTCTCGGCCGGCCAATCCAACATAGCGCTGTTCAGGCCGCCATATTTGAGTCACAAAAACGACTCCCCAAAACCAATGGGTGACGTCACAGATGCTACGTCCATTCTTTTTACAGTCTATGAGTAGGACAGGAACAATGGTTCTTTTATACAAGTGTTTATCCAATGACAAGTGTCCACCTGGTTGCCACAACCCAGAGTGGGTGTGGTCGTCAGCCCATTAAAGGGACATATCCATAGCCCAGGCCTCAACTAAGCTGAATGAAAGAATAAAGGAAAACAAATCAGTGATATATTTAGTTCTGCCTATGTAAAACACTTTGCAGGTGGGACATTCCAACCTATAGATGACAAAAGTAGTTTTAGAGTTGATGAAGTGGTTGATAGTATACTCTTTCTGTAATGCAAAATCAAGAAATGTCTTAGTTTGTACTACATTAGCACAGTGATTACACTGGTGGCATTTATAAGACCCTTTTGGCTTAATGTCCAACCATGTTTTTTGGGTGTCTGGTTTTAGATGGCTGTGAACCAGTTTATCCTGCAGAGTAGGACACCTCCTAAAGCTAAACAGTGGTGGTTCAGGGAAAACTTGGCTTAATGTGGCATTGCTTTCTATAATGGCCCAATTCCTTTTTATGATATCTTTAATATTTTCTGCTTCTGTGCTGTAAGTAGTTACAAATGCCACTCTGTCTTTCCTTTCTTTTCCTTTTCTTTTATTGTATTTCTTTTATCTAATGCTGTGTTTGATTGTATTTTTGTATCTTATTTGATATGATGTGTTTCTCTTTGGTATCTGTTGGCATGTTTATTTTGTATATATCACTGATTTTTTTCCTTTATTCTTTCATTCAGCTGAGTTGAGGCCTGGGCTACAGTATGGATATGTCCCTTTAATGGGCTGACGACCACACCCACTCTGGGTTGTGGCAACCAGGTGGACACTTGTCATTGGATAAACACTTGTATAAAAGAACCATTGTTCCTGTCCTACTCCATTTGACTCCCTGATGAAGGCTAGACGCCGAAACGCGTCAGAGTTTTTAATTGTCATTTCGACCATGCCATAATTCAATAAAGGCATATAGTTAAGAGAGTGCCTTGGAATTTTTCTTTTGTTTTCCTACATCCTCGATCCCTTTCCAAAGAGCACCTCTATTTTAAACAACGAGTCCACGAAGCGCTTCTTTTTTAACATTTTCTGAAAGGGCTGTGTTTGTGGTCCTTCTCTGTATACGTGAAATATTTCACTTCTGTCACTCTGAGAAAGAGAGAGAGACAGACAGAGCGAGGAAACAAATGCTAGGAGAAATAAATAAATGAAATGTTAATTTCACCCAAAATGATGGAAAAAATCAATGTCAATATGATAATACAATATCTCTCCACATAAACTATTATGTGACAAGCATAATGTCAAACTGCTTACACAAGCTCCATGTAGTACACAAGTAGGGCGGAGCATGGTCCAGACTGATTTGTTTACAAAGGGTTCCTAGAGCAATAGCATTAAGGATTATCAGTGCGTCTAAACATGACATTTGAAGTCACTAGTTGTGTTTCCTCTCAAAAACATGTCTTGATAATCCATGTTGAGAAATATTTTCACTGGAAATATAAGAAACGCAATTACAGTAACTCTGAATTTAAGTAGAAAATAATCAGTGGTTTACTCAGTTTAACCACTACAAAGTATCCTTGAAAGTCTTTAAACCACATTCGGCTTCTGAAGTCACCAGACTATTCTGTTGTACTATTATAATCATCATTCATTACATAACATAAAACACAATATATATGTCTTTATGTGTTTTCGATGTGTAGGTCAGTGTGTGTCTATGTGAGGAAGGTTGTAAGTTTAAATGTGTGTGAATGTGTGCACGCTGACAAAGAGAGAGAGAGAGAGAAAGAGAGACTATGAGTGTCATTCAGTGTCAGGCTGCAACGCTTTGAGACAAAGCCTTTAGAGTTGTGTGCGTGACAGGCTGAAAGGAAACAAGGGACGACAGGATGAACGACAGAGAAAACAAGTGAGAGACTGAGAGGGCCAGAGGGAGCAGACAGAGGAATGAGAGAGAGAGAGGGGCTGCATCACAAGAGGGGGACACGGTACGGAGGCAACGGTCAGATCTCCACTGGAGGACACCAGTCTGTCCAAGAAGCACTGGGTCCCATGTGAACAGATGCCGTTGGAGGTGTGAGGCAGGTCGCTGCTGCACCTCCGCCACACAGGAGACACCCGGACGTCTCAGGAACATGTTGCTGCTGACATTATTCTCTCTCAGCCTGGAGCAAATGTCCAGCTGATGTGTTGTGAGGCATATGAACAACAAGAAAACCCAAAACAAATATGCTGTACAGACGCTGGAGCCAAACTAACAGTCTCCTACACCCAGAGCACAGTTTATATCAACACCACATATACATATTCCTCCTCCTTTGAGAAATCTGATTCAGTTGCCTCGATGCCTGAACAATCCTTCCAGCTGCCTGGTGTTATGATCTCCTCTTTATGAGTAAGTAAGGTGAGTTCAGATCGGCTAAAAGGTGATAAAATAACAAATAACTGGTGATTAAGAGGCCTGTGTTATTACAGTGTTTGGTGGTAGTTCTTTGTGGCGGTGTTACTGTGCAGTGTTAACAAGTGCTGTAAGAATCTCAATCTTCTCGCACAAGCTGCTGAACAGCCGCTTTTTTTTAATAGCAGAAGCTTAACTGTCATTCTCCTTACACACTCTGCATGTCTGCTTATTGTTCACCCCCTGGGTCTGATTGAACGGATGGATTTAGAGCTGACTGACAGCTGAGACTCAGTTTTCTGCTGCACAGCCACACAGCAGCAGATTTTTTTCTGGGTTTTTGTGGTCTTTATTTATTTATTTATTTATTATTCCATAACAAGATGCTCACCAAAATCTGAGAGTGAAATTTTCAGTTAATGCTGTGGGTTTAAATTCATGCAGAGCTCACCATCCTTTGAGTGGACCACAACATCATCCTCCAGCAGCTACTAGGCTGAAGGCCTCGGAGAGAGAAGCAAGAGACTAAAACCACATTCATATATTTACTGATGGCTGTGAGATCCAAGTGTAAACCAGGGTTTTAAAGTGGGAACAACATCATATCAATTTCCACAGTTTCACAGAAAGACTAACAGAAAAATCTAGAAACTACTCACTCTATATATCCAAGAAACAATAATAGATAGCATAAATAAGCTGCTGTTGCTTCATTCTGGCCTCATTATGGTGTTAATGGTTGTGTAAGTGGTTAACTTATAAAAAGTGTTAGTGTGTGTGTCTGTTCTAGGAATGGGCAATATTTTACCATTCGCGATATACCATCAAAAAATGTCCCCACAATAAGAATTTGTCATATCGCGGTAATAATGATGAATTCCCGTTGATGAGGTTTTTTCTTTTGTTTTTTTTACTTTATTGTATTCAGATTTACTCCCGTTTGATGACGTTGTGTGCAACTGCGCACTCGCAGCCCAGCTCAGGTGACAGGCGTCCAGACCTGACCTCTTGGCTCACGTGAAGAACAATAACAAACATGGCAGAAGGCGGAGCTGAGAGCGAGGAGCTTGTTGCTAAACGAGGCTCCAGCATTTGAATAAATGTTGAATCTGTTCTCACATTTCAAGCTTGTTTGATTTGAGTCATTACAGTTTTGCAGTACAGGTGAATTGTTTTTTTTATCGTCACTTTTATCGTTACCGGGATAAACGCCAGAAATTATCGTGATGAATTTTTTGGTCTATATCGCCCATCCCTAGTCTGTTCTAATGCCATTACTGATCTACATCTACATAAACGAACATCAGTGTTAAAAACATGCTTTCATTCTCTCACGAAGAATGCATCACAACACAGTAACTCATCAGGCTGGCTGAGGGTCGATACATATTGCTGACGGATTTTTATTAAAGGATCTTGGGGCAGGGTCAAGAAATAAGACAGTGACACGATGGCCGTTGCGGCCAGTAACTGCAGCCATCAGCCAAGCCAGCACGAGAGCCCGTATGAACGCTTCACAGCAGCGCAGGTGACACTGTGGCTGTATTCGAAACAGCATACTATACTGCTAGTATGTACAGTAGCCTACTGATTTGGCCAAAATGTAGTATGCAGTATGCAGTATGCAAACAAAGCAAAATCAGCAGTATGTGAAAAATCCCTGCATGTCGTAGTGATTCGGAAAAAATCTCCAGTACACATTGTGTACCCTATCCCACAATGCAATGCACCCCTGACCTCTAACCCTAACCAAAGACGGTTTAGAGTAGTGAAGTATCTTTGGCGTGTACCGTAACAATGTTACAGTTATAACTTAATAAAATAAAATAAAATTGAATGTAGACTGATCGGTTCATTGAAAAACATTTATTTATTGATGTAAATGTGGTGATTTAAATATAAAATCTATGTTTTCAAACCCTTACAGTTGCTCCTTTACAAACAGGTAAACCACATCCAATGTACACAACTGCCATTGAAAGAGCAAAAATGACGTCTGTTCGTGGAAGGATGAAACTGACACAAGGGAGGCAGGGGTGGAGCTCCAACACTGAATCACAGACACCAACAGGATACTGTCTCCATCTATAGCGTCTGTATGCGTGGTTTGTTTAATTGGCCTTGTGAGCATTTTAATTGGCTGATGTGATTGTAAAGATATGCCATTAATCAGCCCGACTCTACCACCAGTTTGAAGGCTTTAGGCTGGTTACAGCTCAGACTTCGCTCTGTTGTTTCAACAATTAAATGTCATTGACAGAAAGAAGCAAAATAAAATACTTCTTTTAATCTATTTAGGCATGTAAGCACATTTTTAACTCAGTGTGTGAACATCAAAGGTCATTGTCTCTCCCCAAGGAGAATTACAAATGTCTTGTTTATCAGTTGGGAGCCAACGTGTGGAAAATTTCCCAGCAGGTAAACTCACAACACCTATCTCACTGATTACATCAGACACTTAACAAGAAAAGACATGTTTATCTGTAGAATATGTCTTACGTCCAGATGCTGCCACCTCCATCAGCATCATGTTCCCTTTTGGTTTTGGGTTTAAATCCAAAATAAATTCAAGTAGCCGCCTTTGCTTTTTATTTTGACACTAAATTCTCCACAACTGTTGCGGTGGTGAACTCTCGTTATGTAAGACACTTAAAGTTTATAATAGTAGCATCTGAGTAGGTATGGTATTTCAGAAACAAATGTTTGTGACGGATGTGGGCACCAACAAACATGTCATAAATAAACTAAATATTTTTTGTGTCTATAAAGAATAATCTAGGGTGGGGCCTGTGGGAGAGTTACATCATCACTGTGTACCTGACCACCAACTACCCATAGAGATCTGTCTTCCTCTCTCTCTCTCTCTCTCTCTCGGCTGTCTCTCTCGTCCTCGTCCTATTTCACTAAGTCTGACTGTCATGCAGTAGCCGAGGGCCATGGACCATGTTCTGTCTGTCAGTCCTCCCACCTGTCTGTCACATAAAATGGACACTTAACATTGCCCATCTGGACACTGCACACAATGCATCCGGTAGCTTTACAAATCTTATCTTTTTACAGTCTGCCCACAACACAAAGACAAATGTGTGAATAAATGCGGATGAGACGCATGTTCAGCATGAGTTTGTTTTGATCCTGCCTCTGTGTGAGCGTCCACACTAATAAAAGACAGGATTATCATTTATCCACACTGAACTGTACGTATGTTGACTCACTGTGTCTGGCAGTGACCTTTAGGTGTCAGGTGATAGACTGTTTCATTTAGTGCTGCTGCTGCTGCTTCAGGTGCTCTGAACTGTTGCTTCAAGCTTTTCACTAGAAAGATCCCAGTCCAGGGGCCGTATTCACAAAGCCTTTTATCTCACCGCTAGGAGTGCTCCTAACTCGCGCTAAAAGTTTTTACGTAGGAGTTTTTTCTTAAAAGCTATTCACAAAGCCGCTGAGACCTACTCTTACTAAGGATAAATCACTAAGAGCAAAGTAAGAGTGACGCCCTGGTGACGCCACGTTCCTCTGGATTACGTCAATTCTCGTGCACGAATTCGAGGCGCTCAACACGGTGATTGGTTGTTGAGTGCCGACGCCCCCCCCCCTCCTCCCCCTCCCTCCTCCTCGCCGCCGTTCCGCTTCACTTTCTTGCCGTCAGGTGCGACAGGGCTTTTGTCGCATCTCACTTTCACTTTCAGAGTGACGCTGTGCAAATGCAACTCTATGAGGGTCAGTGCACACACTCGCAAAGCAGCTGCTGATTTTTTTTTCTTCCCACATTCGAATATTAATTTTCACGTTCGTTGACAGCCCTAATGGTGATCATATATGATGAGAAAAGAAAATGCAATACCCAAATTTGTAGCCTATAGAAGGATTTGAACCCAGACTGACAACAAGTTTAGTTTACTGGGGGAGATGCCCTATCTCATGAGCTATTACTACTAACTGATATGTGTCTAGCGTACCCACCAACTTTTAAAAAATATTTTTGGCTCACATCAGCATGACTGCATCGCAGCGGTTGCAGTCACCTCGGTCCGACCGTTGTGACGCCTATATTGGACAGTCCGTCACCGTCACTACTCCCGTTTTATAGCGAAAATGTTGTAGATATTGTTGCTGTAAAAAAAAAACAAAAAAAAAAAAAAACACCGACAAAAAGGCACTTTGGGCATCAAAGGGCAAAGGGGCAGGTGCTCCAGCTCCCCCCCTCTGCAGCAATTCGCAGTCCTCCATACATTTGCCTGGCTGCAGCCATTTCCGATTCTTTGTGAATAGGTCTTACTGAGTTAGGAGTCCTCACGAGGACTTTTAAGCTCTCCCAGACTTAGGAGCTACTTTTAGGCCTAAAATACTTTGTGAATTACTCTTATTTTAAAAAACTAGGAGTCCTAAATTTAAGACTGACACGCCCACTTTTTTTAGGAGTTGCTCCTAAATTCAGCCCTTAGGAGCTACTTTTAACCTTAAAGCAGAAGTAAGTGGTCCGGTCGTTTTCGCTAATGCTGCGTTCCAGGCAGGCTTTTGAAATCGTAAATTACAGCTTCAAGTCACAACTTACGACTTTGTAGCGTTCCAGGCAACCCACTCGTGTTTTTCCGCCCTGTTTTACCGGTGAAAGTCACTATAACGGCCACTCGTAACTTCCGACCGGTGAACTCGTACCAGATCGAACTGGTACAACTTCACAGGTCGGAGTTACGAGTTTCCTTGAACGCACCATAACAGTCCTCGTCCCTACGTCGCCACATTCACGGCGTCCCTTGGCTGCACACACAGCCCTGCATGCCGTTCTCTCTCCTCATTGGATAAAAACTGTAGGATACGATAAATGTTTTCTCCTCGGCTCAGAGCAGAGCAGAGGGACTGACAGACCCGTGTTTCGGTCCAAACACTCTATGTACTGTAAGTGATTGCTGTCGGAAGATATAACTATTTAAGACTTATATTAACACAAATATATCACTTACTTCTGCTTTAAGATTCTTTGTGAATACGGCCCCAGATGTGACAATGTACAGACCTCTCACTCTCACCTCACTGAGACAGGACACTGTAAATGTGCAACTCAGGTCATGGGGTCTGTTTATTTATTGCTTGTCTCTAACTTTAATTACCTTAATAGTGTTTTTATTTTTATTCTTATTTCCATTTTATGTACTTCACCCATTGTTATTTATTTCCTGAGCTGCTGCAACACCTGAATTTTCTCTCTGGGGATCAATAAGACAGACACATATGAACACATCAGTATTTGGTTAAAACTAATGAACTTGCTGTTAAATGTTATTCTACTTTGAACATGTTTCACTTTTTAAACCTAAATTCAGCCTGACTTTAGGTGAAATGTTTGATCTGCCTTGATCCACTTCTCTAAGTGTTTGGACTCACCTCATGCTACTGCCTATTGTAATTCTCCTCTATAAAAAACAGCAGGCCAATGCAGAAAGAAATGGTAGTTTTATTACTTAGGCAATAATGATAAAGTCATTTTCACACCATACTCATAAAGTAATGAAAAGTGCCAAATTGAAGTTTGTCTTCTAATTTAACTGCCAGCTAAAACAAACCAATTTGAGTTTAACAACATGATAATAATGAAAGCGTCTGCTCCAATTGTTCATAACCAAACTTATGAACAATTGTGGCTCATACACCCACAACCAAGAGCGGATGGAGCGAGACCATCACACCGGGGGGTTCAAAATATTCAAGGTAGTAGAGAGAAGCAGCAGGAGCCAGGTTATACCACAGCAGCTATTGGTGTTACCCTGTTTCTGTTTACTGCAGATTACACACCGTAGGCAAGTTAACTGTGTCACTGCTGCTTCAGAGAAGACATTCAGAAGAACATGGACACAATGATGCAGCGGTTTATTTGTCTGGATGATGTTTGTGGGTTTGTCTTGACCTAATGCTGACCTCATCATTCAAGGATTATCAAACTCAAGCAGGCTTAAGCCACAGAAAAAACATTTGTATATTGTGTTTTTAAAAATCCAATCAAAAAGTTATGATGTGCTTTGGAAATATTTTACCTGCAGATTATTAAAGACATCTCCTTTATAAAGGATTTATACAGGACAGTTGTAACTACTTTGTAAAGTAGAAACAAACGGTTACAAAAATTTCCTAACACAGTTTTCAGCGTATGGATGCAGGCTCACTATTTGATAAGATCAAGTTAAATATGAATTACTGTCATTTTATCTGATCACATGAAACTTTTTAACCATTAAATAAGCTGATGGAGGTAATATGCTTATCACTTGACAGTTATCTGATAAGGCAGGGACAAAAAAAATCTCAGTAGCCAATGAGATAAGCTTAACAGCACAGATGCACGTGGGTTTACTTTTTGGCAAGTAGCAGGTTATTGTTGTCCTTTTTATCCAATATGTTGAGATTCTCTTAAATGATTCACAAAGTGTTAACCTAATTGATTAAAAATCATTCAGAAAATCTTTTTAAGGGGAGTCTTATTATAAATTCCTCTAAGACACACTGGTCCTCTGTTGCTAACTAACTGGGCATGTGCGTGCACGTCAGGCATATGTGCGTGTGTGTCCTCACAGAGGAAAACCAGGCGACCCCGTGTTAATGGCTGTGAAATGGAGCCGTCTGTCTCCTGCTCCTCATCATGTCTTTGGGGCGCAGCACTTCTTAAAATCTCCTTATGTGATTACAATGAACAGAGCCCTCTGCTCTCCCCACACACAGCTGCATCTATTTCTACAACAAAAAAAACCCATCTATATACAACACTCACTTTACAGAATGATGCCGATGCTATTACCTGTTGATATTTTTATTCAACAGCTTTTAAAGAATAACAGACTGATCCAAACACACCTGACGCTCTGGCAGAAAAATAAAGCCTCTGTTCCTAATCCATGACAGACAGGCATCTTCTATAAATGATCTAACCTGTGGGAACTGTATATATTAACTAGATCAGATAATGGACTTTCTTCTTAGTTTGGCAGCAGATGTGCAAGAAAATGTCTTTCAATTTTATTTCTGTGATCAGATTTTTTGCTTCTTTTTTTTTTATAACTGTGCTGTGATTTTCAGTTCTGAACTAACCAGCTAATTCTAGTTAGTCTCACATATTCAGAAAATGTAAATAAACCACGGTGAGGAAACAGCTGTATACTGGTTTCTGTCTAAGTGCCTGCAGTGACTGTGGGGGTAAAAGCTGAGATCACACAGAACATGTGCCGATAAACAGTCTGATCTGTCTTTAGGCCCTAAAACACCTTCTTTACCGTCTGCTCACAATATGCTGTGTGCTGCATGTTCTGGTTTAGACAAGTCTTCTTTTTATAAGAAAAATAAAATAAATAAAGACAAGCTCATGGGACATATGGAAGCGTGTGTACTACTAGTCTACTACAAAAACATTAACTGTGCATCATTTCTGCAGTGAGGTACTGTAGTAGTCGCAGCAGGAGAGCTACTGGTGTTTCTCTGCTATACTGTAGTTAGCAGAGATGCTAACAGCCTCAACCGCCTGTGATTTTTTTTGGGGTGGCCCAGTCTTTTGGCTCTTTTTTAGAGGGGTTTACAAAACTGTTACTGAACTTAAGGTAACAAACTGATGACTTTGCGACGCCACCATTCCTCTCCGGCTCTGACCTGTGTTCAACAGAGTTACAATAGAGGTCATTGAAAGTTGACTGTACGGCAGACATGAATGTGTTGCTAAAAGACGACACTACAGTGGCTGAATAACAGTGTTATCAGGAAGAGCAGCCAGACATTGGTGCAGGCTGGCTGCCAGATAACAGAGGCAAGCCCCGAACACAATACTACCAGCAGAACAAAACACTCGCTCATGCTGACACACAGAGGGAGCACCCCCACCACACCGGTGTGTGTCAGTGTGGGGGAAGCATTTGATGTGGCAGTGTGGGTGTCACTTTTTTTTAGATCATTAAACACGTTTCCATGTGTGGAGGATTGAGGGGAGGAAAGTCTAAACTGTCTTTATACCAACCCATCATTTGTGTGTGTGTGTGTGTGTGTGTGTGTGTGTGTGTGTGTGTGTGTGTGTGTGTGTGTGTGTGTGAGCATGCCCATGGGTGTGTATATGTGTGGTACGCCACCATGCTAAATAATAGCAACAGTAGTCAGAGCCATGTGTCAGTTATCCTGCAGTAACAAAGAGCAGTGACCCTGGTGGCCACAACTACTGACCCCTGCTCTGACTCTGCTGCTGTCTAAAATAAACATCAGTCCAACGCCACGGGGAAACACGGAAGAAGAATCGGTGACATCAGTCAGTCAGTTCACTATGGTACAAATATGGCAGCTCATTTAGGACACAGGGATGATTCTTCATTAATTATTTACAGCATAAGAATATGGTTCCCCAATTTAAATAGAGGTTGACTGTGGTACAGACGTCTTCTTTCCCTCAGGTCTCATTTCCACATTAATCTTCTAGAGCAGAATGAGACGGTAGAAGTTTCATGAGTTAAATGCGCCCATTTTACTGTGCTGTGGACCTGCACAAACCTGCACAGATGCATTATTTATGTATTTCTAGCTTTTTTATTTAGGCATTTTCACATAGTGTATAGCTTCCTCAAACTATGTAAGATATAAATGTATTTGTTATTGATTGGATGTTTACAACCAGGAAATTTCATCTGTTTTATAAATATTCATAACCACATATATCACATATATGCCAATATTACAAATCAAAGTCTGTCAGAGGATTGAATAAATGGAATAATCACCTAGACTGAATCTTTCATCCTTACTGAGGGAAAGCACACCCTGGAAACAGTGTCAATGAAATGTATGTTATCAAAAGAAGTTGAGAAGATGTCAGGTGACAAATAAGTTCACTGGTTTGTGCAAACTTTACACATGAACATAGTAAAAGGAGAGTGGAACATCACTGCTGACCTCAGCTGTCATTGTTTTGTGAAATGAATGGGTGCTATTCTACTCATGTCTGAGGTTTTACAGGACAGTTTAGTTTTGATTTCAGATCTCAGGACACAGTACCACTAGCCTGACAAGCCAGACTATATCACTAAAATGTATAGTCTGGAAACAACCGGTAGACCTCGGCTCAATAGAGGGGGCGGGATGAAGGCTGTCTTTCAAACTGCCTCTGCACCAATAGGGTAGCGCTATGACCAATCAGAGCAAAGAGCAGGATGATGTTAGCCTGACAAGCCAATTAAAATGTATATCGCCATCGCGTTAAGCCCACCCAACGACTCTCTAAACAGATCGAGCGCTGTGATTGGTGAACACAAACGGTGTTCGAGACTCAAAAAGTTCCTATGGCTCGTTTCTAGACCCACCTACGGAGCAAATATTTTTGCTGCCGCTAGGGTGCGTCTAGATTTCTAGGCTACAGTACCACCACTGTCAGGGCAAAGAAAAAAAAACAGTCTTCATACAGGGTATCCACTGCACTGTCCTCCTGTTTTACTGATCCATCAGGAAGTGATGAAATGACAACAAATGTCAGATTACAAATGTTTATGAGTAAAAATCTGGCAAACAATAGCGTGCATCCTGTCACATCATAGGAATACAGTCACGTTGGGAATGTGGTCTAAGCAAATCCTACTGATGTGACACACCTGAGTTGCACTGTGTGTAGCTAATGCAGAAGCCAGGTATGGAATAAAAAGATATCTCTGGTTCTACTGTACTGATTCTGTTTTGACATTGCGTTCAGCATGATTCAGATAATGTCAAATTAATGCAATGTTAAACTGGTGGAGGAGATGCCAAACCAACTGGAGCCACATCCAACAGTGAGCCTAGGGTTGCATAATGAGAGCCAGAGGCTCCTGCAAGATGCATCCACCACAACCAAAACGCAGTGTTTCATAATACCATTGCTGCTCAGTATTTCATATTAATCTGTCATAAAATAAATATGAACATTTACCAATAAATTCTTCAGACTAAAAGTAACATTATCCACTTGTTCTATATGACCATAAAAGGATGTTTTTAACAAATGTGAAACAATTATGTGTCTTTCCTGTAAGAGACATAGACAAATACTGATCAAACATAGCAACATAAATCACAGTTAACAAGCTGAGGAGCCTGAGGATGTGCTGTGTTCCTGTTAGAAAACTGCCGAGGTCAAAGGTCAGAGCAGCTTACTGAGCAGGAGCAATGTTTACATCTTATATAACACACTTATCGCCTTAATAAAAATGGTTGCTCTGATGGCCATATGGCCCAACACACATAAACACACAAAACACATGTGTGCATTCAATTTTCAGTAGCCACACTGCTGACATGTCACAACAGCACAAGACAAACAAACACCTTCACACAAATACACAACTACACACATGGGGCTCTAGTTTCGTCGACCAGGTGAAGTCTGTGATCAGCGCAGCTTCGCCACGCCAACGGGGTGTGGCCCAGGTCCATTTCGCAAGATTGGTGGGCCGCGCAGTCAGACTTAGACCGGCGCAATCCCTCCCCTCGTCCCTCCCACCGGCGCAAACGGCAAAGAGGGAGGAGAGAGGGCGGGAGGGAGACAGGAGGAGGAGAGAAAGGCGTGGAGTGGGTTTGACACAGCCGAGTCAGATCTTCACCAATCAAAGGAGCTCCTCTCCTCACCTTTAACTGCGCGGCGGGTGATGCGCGCTGCAAGTTTGTCATTTTATACTTGGACATGGACGGAGGAAACAGCGACGCCAGAGGCCGAACCTCTCCCAGGAGGAAACAGCTGTTTTGGTCCGGAGGTCCGAGCTCAGAGTGACCAATAATGAGTTTACTAATATACTTAACCAGGATTGATCTGATACACTGAGAACCCCTATACGCAATCTAAGAAACAACAACTAATAAACTAATAAAGAAACTCACATTTATTCAAACTCTGTGTATAAGATGAGAGGTGTAGGCTACACTAATCACAACATAAACACACGCCATGTAAAGGACACGCTCTCTCTCTCTCCCTCTCTCTCTCCCTCTCTCTCTCTTTCTCTCTCTCTCTCTCTCTGTCCTCCTCTCTCTCTCTCTCTGTCCGTCTCTTTTTTTCTCTTTTTTTTCTGTGATAGAGATGCTGAGTATACTGTAGTAGGCTATATACTGACTATCTGATACCGAGGCTGTTGTGGTGGACTAAGAGAGATGATGATTTGTGTTTTGTTTTTCATTACGGCTGCGTGATGCGGTCGCTCTCCGCTCATGAATTAATAAGTAAATAAATAAATACAGCGATCATCACAAGGGCAGAGTGGTATCTCAACACGGCAGCGACATGCAGTCATCCACCCTCAGTCCTGCTTTTGGGACATCCACAGCTGCTTTTCAGTGCCAGTTCGTCCCTGCTGTGTTAATTCAGGTGGAGTTTCCATTACGCACCGACAGCCTTTGATCTCTGCTTTGATCTGACGTCAGATGTGACGGGACAATCTATATAGATATAAATTCACGTGTTGATTCCGTTAGTTGCATTAAATAGTGGTTATTGTGGATATTTATTGCATTGAAATGTTCCTGGAACTGTGGAGATCTGCCTGTGAGGTCTTGGTGACGTGTGTGCACTGCAGGTCAGTCAGCCAAACTTCCACTGCACCTGCTGCGCTCCGCTCTGCGCTGAGATTAGACCTGGTTGGAGGTGGCGAGCTTTCAGCGCAACCTCGGCGGGACATTTTCGGACGAAACTTCCACTGCACCAAGCTGAATCTGTGACGCCTCCCCCTGCTGCGCGGCCACGCCTATCTCAGCGCAGCGCGATCTGCCAATCTTCCAATCTGACTTTGCGCTAGGCTGCGCTGGTCGAAACTTGCATTAGACCGGCTGCGCTACCTTGCGCCACCTGCGCTGCGCCAGCAAACTAGGGCCCTTAAGCTTTAATGCTGCTGCACTGATCTATAGGCTTCTCACACATGACAGAGCATGAGCAGATGCTGGGAGCTTTGAGACATAGACCAGTATAATGATGACATAAAACAAGCTAACACTTCAGATTCTAGTTGAAAGTCAAATGATTTTAACCTCTCATGTCTTCACATTATAGCTTTTGCAAAGAAACAAAACATCACATTTAACCTGACTCGAGGGGTCAGAGCAGCTGTGCCCTTCAGTGAGGCTGTAGTAGAAATACATTTGATAACACTACATCTGAGGCTTTTCTTTTTTTTTTTTAATCAATGGAGGTCCTCTGTACTCCTGTTTGCTTTTGAACAAAAGCTGTGCCCAGCATCAGGTGGCCTTGTTAAAGAGTCTGAAACATCAATTAGCAGCATCCTGCAGGAGCCAATATAGTGATTTTTCATTTGATTACAACAAACTGCTGCTGTTGCTGGGGACAGAATAAAGAAAGCATCACACAGTTCCTGCCATTACGAAGTTCACACACATGGTGTTCATACGTACATATGATATGCCAAGAACACACACACGTTCAATTCACAAATGGGGCATCAGTGAGACCATTACTGATTTAAAGAGGTCAGTGACAGGACTCAATGTGGTCACAGTGTGTTTGATAAGTCACAGTGCGGGGGTGTTTGGAGGAGGGAGGACTTTAAAAAGCAATAACCAATCACATGTCTGCGTGCGTGTATGTGTGCGTGCGTGCGTGTCTGCGTGTGCATGTGTGTGTGCGTGCCCTGTTAGTTCTGATTCAGACAGACAGGGAGAAGATTTGATGAGGCTGTGGCCAAAAACAACCTCAATCTAATTACAGTGTCTGATGCTGAGGAGGAGGTAGAGGAGAACAGACAGGGGGGATTTGATTGTCACATTTATTCAGCCTCTCCAACAATTTGTGACCAGTCTCGGTTAATCATCTGTTAGATCTAGAATTTTTTTTTATTTTATTGAACAGTCAGTTCAACCAATTCACTGCAGTTGCCTATAATCCCTCAGAACAACTTCAACAAGATAAAGTAAAAAAACAACTAAGTCTCTACAGATGACATCATATCTATGTGATGAGAGGACCATTTTCTACAATAACAGAAGTCGATTACATATCTAGACCTAAAACTAACCTGTTTGACTTGTGCAGCTTGATGATAGAGATTACACAATTGGCTCATTTTCCCAAGTTATACAAATGATTTCCACGGTGTGGTTGGGTTATAGGTTCATACCTATAGCTAGGTGTTTGAGACTGCAAAGATAACACAAAGATGACAACAATGAACTGAACTATTTCGGGTCAGGCCACTGCAATCTCCATATTTTCCGTCTGCGTTTCTCACTGAAAAACTGAAAGATTCAGAGAGAGTGTTTGATGACCGATCACACACAAACCTACATTCACATGGAAGAGAAAGAAAGAAAGCGAAAGAAAGAAAGATTTGTCTCACAACATTAAACTGGATCTCCCTGAAAAAGGTTCTAATTTTCTATCTTCTACACAGCATCATTGTTTGTTTTTCTTCCTCTAGTTGTAGGTCTTTATGTGTTGCATAGCAGTGATGACGCAGGATGTTTAATCTGTTGTCTCGTTCATTCTGTCACTCTGGAGGAAGAGTCGGAGCTCCAGTCTCAGGATGTAGAAGAAGAAAGAGTGGGCGTAACTGACAGAGAGATTAAGAGAACTTAAGCGAGACCTCAATATAAACACACACACACAGTACATGCACACCTCCTATATTAGGAAAACCGCCAACAGGAGGACAGCTGGTGGCGCAGTTCCTGGACTCTGACCAATGACTGTATGTGGGTGTACTGGTAGAGTGTATCATGTGGTGTGTGTGTGTATGTGTGTGTACGTGTTTGGGGGACAATCGTAGTGGGTGCTGTGTCTCCCATGTATTAATACTGAGCACTGCAATCTGTTGATGTCTATGGGTGTGTACTGTATGAATATGTAGATGCAATACAAGCACCAAACATCATTCACAGCAATATAATAACCAATATGAGATGCTGCAGTGACGGTGATGTTTTTGTATTCACAGTGTCAGACATGTCCCTGAAGTGATATTCTGAAAAAATAAAAGTCTCACTCTCAGATTTCAGAGGTCAACAGTTTGCTTCCTCTGAGAACAGACTGTGGCCAGACTGCAGCTGTGATGAAGAGAATCCACAGAAATGTCTCCTGCTTCCCTGCCGCTTCCCTCCGCTCTGCCTCTGCATCTGTGAGTGATGTTTGCTCCAAACTCATACACTGCTTCTGTTTAAATCCTCACTTGACACTAGGAAACTCGTGAACATCCTTGTGCATTGAATTGTGCACCTTGGAGAACCCAACTTCTGCTCTTGTTTGCTTACTTGTTGGTCAGTCACCACCACCACTAACCCCTGCTAGATGTTTGTAGTCTGAAGAACCTTATTAATATTTACAATCTCTGAATATTTATCGTTTGCTTTTGTTCGGAGCTTCAGTGCAGCTCCATTGGTAACTAATACCCACCAGCAGTGCCATCAGTTTTTTTTACTCACTTTTTACTCAGCTACTGAAGCAGCGCTGAGCGCTATCCACCACTTTATTTTCCCATGATCCATTGCGTCACACCACAACGGAAGTCGGTTTTCAACTTCCGTTTCACTCATGGATGTAGATCCATGGTTTCACTCCGTAGTAGCATTCTAGCAAGCGGCTAACTGGTAGCGTTAGCCACCGGTGTAGGCACCAAAAGTGGGGGCTCCGGGCTGCCAAAACTGTTTTGACTAATCTGATGTTTGTTACGTCTAGAAAACGAATTATTGAACAAACATTACTATTTCTGTGTGCACGTTTTTGTAGCTAATTAGTCATGGTTATCGTAGTTGTTAGCTTGCTGCTGGGGCGCATGGCGTCTGTCCGACTACCCATTTCTCCGACCGTACATTTCTTTATTTTTGCGTCCATTAGTCCGACCTCCCACTTCTCCGACTTAAGTAGCCCTAACCCTTAACCTTACCCTAAACCTAACCTTAACACTGTAGAATGAGTAGTCGGAGAAATGAGCCGTCGGACTTTTGGGCAGTCGGACTGATGTATGCTCCCCTTGCTGCTGCTGACAGCTAACAGCAGCAGCAAACTAACATCAGGACGTCAGCTGTCAAAACCCTCCTGTTGTCGGACACGACATGAAACTATTCCAGTTAACTCAATCATGTTGTAACTAGGATATCCGCTGGAAAAAATATTTTTTTCATGGGCCGTTTATTGAGTTATAAGACACTGCTAACAGTTAACAGCTAACGGTTAGCCCAGTTAAATCTTTCCGGTTGAATCGAGTGTCATGGCGACACCCAGCGTCATTCTCCGTAAAGTGGTGGATACAGCAGACTTGTTCTCTTTGGTTTGGCTCAAGTCCCACAAAAGACACAGAGATGTCCTTGGGGTAAAATGTAAAAGCTGAGAGGTATGAAGCTGTGTTTGGTGGGAAATGTGAACCACATCTCCACAAGACTCAGGGCCTGCAAGTGCATCCCTGCTTTGTGTCCCTAGGAATTACATCAGTGCCTACACCAGCATAGGAAGTGGTGCGTCCATTATGGGGAGAGGGTCAGAATAAAGAGTAGAGAGGTCAGGCAGGTGGTGGGCTGGTAAGAGTTCTGCTGATGCACAACGATAAGGTGATCGACGATCATCAGAACCATCAGTGATACCTCATGTCCTTGTAAATGTCAAGGGGATATTTAAGTTAACATGTTTTTGTCGTGAGCCATCAATATTTATAGTGTTAAATCATACTAAACTAGATTTGCCCTGCCACAGTTTCACGGATATAACCTCACATAACCATGCTCAACACACACACACACATCCTGTTTGCTTTTATCAGTCATTACAATCCTCCCTGAACTCAAACATGTTTAAGTTTCTTGCCCTTAACTACATCTTAACCAATAAATCATCACATACTCCACTTTCAGTGAAGCTTTGAGAAGCTATGAGGAGGCAACAGCATGACACCGTCAACTTAACTGCCACTTTATAAGGAGAAACTGATGCAGTCTAAATGCTTGATGAAGGTTTCAGGAATGTGTTGATTCAACTTTATGGAGGCTGCAGTTTGTGGTGCTGATGAGCTGTTTAACATTAAATCAAGAGGTGCATCTGATGTTAAACTACCCTCACTGATATAAAGGAGATGGACAAAATAAAAGGCGGTACACAACGCCTTCTGATACTGTTTGAATGAGGGCATTAAATAACATTTTCACTAAGTACTCCTAATAGAAGTAGGATGTAATAGGTACTGTGCACTGCATAATAGTTACTATTCCCATCAGATTTTAAACAGGTAAACTCAACTGCTGTAACAGTGACACTACATCACAGATGCAATTAGAAACCACCTTCACAGTCCTAGCATTTCTCTTAAATGGCATTTAGATCTCCACATGTGTGCAGCTGCAAAAAGAACATCAGCCTGTTGTTACATTAGAGAAGAGACTGAGGTTGTATGGTGACATCACTAACCACTAATAACTCTTTCTCCTTCTGCCCATCCCTGAGGATTGAGAGCAAACGCATGAGTGGACGCATTAACTGCCTGTCAATCACAAGCAGATGTACCGTAAAGTGAAGGTGGTGGGTTAAGACGGGGTGGCCTCAACAGGGGCGATGTGAAGGGGGGAGGGAAAGAACAAGGGACAGAGCAGAGGGAGTAAAGGATGACAAGGCAGGTGCTCAGTCTCCCAGTCATATGCGGAGGAAGATGAGTGGGAGGATCTTGGATCAGAGGATGTTTAGTGAAGGTTTTATGTCTGTTACATTTATTCTGGATGACAAAATAATGAGTTATTTTTCTGAATATTTCAAAAGTAGATAAAAAAAACACACACTACAGCCTCTGTGTATCATCTAATAAGCCGTGTATAAGATTTGCTATTTCTGAAGAAGGCTGTCTTGCAGCTTTTATGGTTGTGTGAAAATGTTTCAGTCGCTCAAACACTCCAGAGCAGTGTGCACACCAGGTGTAAACTTTTCATTAAGATGTAGTAATGTATGTGGATGTAGCCTGAGGGCACCACTATGGTCCAAGGTGGCTTTCTATGACACTATACTGTAAACATACAGTATAGATACCAAACCTACTGCCTTCTTTAACAACAGCACAGCCACAAGGTTTTCAGTTTGGTCATGTATTGAAATCTTTACAGCGCCTGAATTGACTATGCACACGTGCACATGGTGCCATTACCAGGTCAAAAGACCCATCTGTCAAATCCTTTGGGTTTATGGGTGAATACACTGCCATCATGCCCACATGCTAAGATGTTACACATGGAAACATTATACCTTCTAAGCTGCATGTTGGAATTGCTGATGTTAGCACAGAGTTCATGCACATAACAGTCAGCGCTGATTTGCATGACTGTAGATGCCTATTATTACATTTCCCCACTTAGGTTATGAAACAGATGTGACTGAGGAAGTGTCTTTAGCTCCAAGCTGGTTAGAGAGAGAAGAACAATAAAGGATATGGTGAGTGAATGGTCACATTTCATCTCTGCTGTAACAATAAATTACCACCATTTCACCTCTGAGTCCCAGAATCACCACCCTCCAAACCTCCAGTCCACTCAGAGCTCATCCCACCCACACAAGAACACTAGAGTGTGGTCCACGCTGCACCCACACTCCTGACTACAACACCATCACATTACAGATACGACAGGCAGGGGAGTCAAGTGTGGGGATAGTTTGAGGCCAATGGAGATGAAATAGTAGGGAATGGAAAATAAATGAGCAATTAGAGGAACAGGAGACAAACGAAGGTAGAAAAGCAAGTGGGAGGTAAAGTGTGCAGAGAGCAGAAGAAATAGAGCATGAGAGGATGAGAGGAAAGAGATTAGTAAGAATCACAAATTTAAGCATGTTGATGGGTGAAAAAGACGGCTTTAGGAAAAAGGGGGTGTGAGGAAACAAGAGGAAAATGTCACAAACAAGCAAGAAGAAGGAAATGGCATTATGAGTATGGGAGGAGCAGACAAGAAAGAAAGATTGAGAGGAAAGAGGCAAAAACAATGTGGGAAATGTAAAAGTGATCTGATAAAGAATGGCATGAGATGATGAAGGATGTAATGAGTGCAAAAGAAAGAAGGAGGCTGTGAAAGAGGAGAAAACATGTGAGCAAAGGAGAGCATGAAACATGGAGAGGAGGAAGAGAGCAGGAGGAAGGACAAAGGCGTAGGAGAGGATGGACCGAAGAGGAGGAGAGAGAAGATGATGACAAATGGCTTGTTAAAGGAGAGGGAAAAGAAAAGGCCATTTGGTGGATGGGACAGACATGAGAGGATGAGGAAGGAATGATGGGCTATCCAGACAGAAAGGGATGAAAAGATGAAGTGATGAATGAGGAGGGTGCTGTTCACTGCGGGTGGATGGATGAAGTCATAAAGAGGAGAAAAATAAATAAATCTGGAGGAAACAAATGGGCGAAAGCTGTAAGATGGAAAAAAGAAAGAGGGGACAGAAGTGCACAGTGATGATAGAGAGATGGTAGGAAAGAAGAGATGGAGGGAGGCGTCGTTAATTACCATGGATTTGATTCTGGTGTCAGCTGAAAACTTCCCACCAGCAAGTCCCACTCCCAGTAGTCCTAACGCCAGGCCTCTAGGCTTTTAATAGGCACACACTGAGCAGACACACAACACACTGGAAACACACGCACACACACTTCACATAAACAATACACAATCTCTCAAGTGCACAGAAAAAAGACACAGACTGATACACAAACACTACAGTAAGAGCAAAGAGGATGGCAAGATGCCATTTTGGACCAATGAAGGGAAAGTGCAGAGGGTTCACTCTCAGCAGTGACAGAAACAAACCAACAAAACTGATGAGGTGATAGAGATAAGTCAACGATGACTGGGCTGATGACACAAACATATCTGACTGACTGGAATCAACCTAACACACACACACACACACACACACTATAGTATTTGATTCTGTGAGTTGTATTCATTGATATTTCACTGATTCTTGACGCTTTGGCAACATAGTTCTCGTAACATTCATGCCAATAAAGCAAATTTGAATTGAATTGAATCGAATTGAATTGAGAGAGAGAGAGAGCAAGATAGAGAGTGGGGTATGAGGGTGATAAATGGATGGATGAATCGATGCAAATTAAAGAAATGAGAGAGGAAACACAGGAATAGGCAGAAAGAGAGAGAGAGGGCAGCTGAGGTTAAGTGTAAAGATGAAAGCTTTAAACGGGAGGAGAGACACTGGTCTGATGCCAAGAGAGTGAGAGGAATCTGACATCAACAGAAAGGTGCCATAGTAGTTCTGGTTATGTAACTATTTACTGATATTCATTGAGGCACTTGACACGAAAGCTCACAGTGCAGCTCACTTCAACCCATGATGCATCACTGCTCTTAAAGCAGACAAGAAGGTTACACATATTCAATTTCTCCTTGGGATGACAGTCTTCATTTGTGTGTGTGTGTGTATGCCACACAGTTTCATACGGATAATAAGAGTGTGATTTCATCGCAGGAGGACTGAGACTCTTCCTCTCAGCAGGCAGCCACTGCAGCAGTTATCCACACACTGTATGATAGACACACACTCTGCCTGTGTTCAGTTTATCAATGATACACAGATGCTGCACTCAGCCCGCCTGAAGAATCTGTAGTTGCAGCTAAAGACATGTTTGTGTACTCGGTCTCTTTCACTGCACATTTTTCATTTTCATTCCAATTTGGTATTTGTGTGCGTATGTTAGGATAAATGTTCCATGGGAACAAAGGTGTTGGGCCAATCCTTGACAGAGTTATAAAGCACTGCCAGTTTCCTTGCACATACCGTATTACAGAAAGGAGAGATGATGCAACACTTTACATTATATATCCATTGTTCATTAGACCTTTGAAAAGACTGAGCTGTGACTGTGCAGAGCCACTGTGACCACAACTGGCTCCACTACAGTTGAAGCTGTAGCTGTAACTGTGTGTGTGGATATGGTTATTGTTCAGGCAACAGCTGTTGTTTCTATGGTATTATAGATATGGCAGCCATAGCTGTAATCTCAACTCCTCCTTTTAACACAAGTGACACCTCTCAGGGTTTCATTAAGCCTGGTTCTCCCAGAAGATATAATGGACATTTTTTTATTCACCCAATATGTTCAACACAATAGATCACAGCCTAATAAATGTAACCACGGCTACAACCAGCAGGAGCAACAGCAATGTCCCAAGACTATACAGTCACAGAGCAACAGTCTAAATGAGTCACGGCTGCAGCAGCCATCTCATAACACATGTGTAGAGAACAGGGATGACCAGCCTGCACTTGTAATAGCAATCATACAGATTTGCAGCTGTGTGCCCACTCACACTGTGGTCACACACAGGACTTTAAAGGGATAGTTAAACATTTTGGTAAATTGGCCCACTGCCATAATCTCTGTAGTCATAGCAGTAGGTTTGTTACCTTTATTCGGTGCAAGCTATTTTTAGATCAGCAGAGCCGAGTGGCAAGCTGCTCAGAGCTACACTACGGAGGCTCATGGGATTTCTTGGTTTCCCTCATCAAACTCATCAAATACACAATCCAACAACTCCAAAACACTCTGGTGGACAAGTTGTGAGAGTTGATTTCGAGGTAAGTTCATGCGAAACCGCTGATGTGCGTTCCCTTCAAGGGCATGTTTTCTGCAAGTAGTCTCAAAACAACTTGCCTCAAAAACAACTCCTTCTCGTAACATTTCGTCATTATCTCATTATCTCAGCGTGGTGAATGTGCAGGTCACAACTTGTCCACCAGAGCGTTTTGGAGTCGTTGGATTCATTGTGTATTTGATGAGTTTGATGAGGCAAACCAAGAAATCCCATTAGCCTCCGTAGCATAGCTTTGAGCAGCTTGTGGCTCTGCTCCGCCGTTCTAAAAATAGCTTGCACCGACAATTAAAGGTAACGAACCTACTCTGTTTACCTGACTGTCCTACAGGTCATCTCATTTTTAATCATCCCTGGAGGTGAAAAACAACAGCCTGTTGGCTCATTTATTCATTTGGCTTTTGCTTGTATTTCAGCCAAACCAGAGACAGTGATGTATCTCCCATTTGAGCTCCCACATGTTCATATTTAGACTGGTATCACCAAAGAGACACTCACTCCACTCCAGACTTCTCTCCAAATATTATCTGACAGTCTATCTGTCCTGTCTGAGAGAATCTATCCTGTTTATATCAGCATCCACTCAAACACATGTTATTTTGCACCAGTGGAGCACTGCTGCACCAATCAGCCACATCATTTGTGTAATTAAAAACTGTGAGCAAGGCTCTGGGTGAGAGGCTGGATGTATGGAAACAGGCCTGTGTGTGTCCCATGAGGACAATCACACAGAGGAGACAACAAGGAGAAGTTAAGAGTCGGAGCGAAACAGCATAATGAGGTGTTGAGATGAAAGACGATGGAGAGAGTGAAGGTTAATTTGATAAAGAAGATACAATTTTAGCTTCTTGGATTTGTTGCTCTTTGTGTTGTGTTATTTATTGTTCAGGTTTTTGCACACCCACTTTTATATAAGACTCCTCGCATCTTGTTTTTGTCGCACCATCAACTTGAACAAGTGTCATGTATTAAATTCTCAGACCTGAGAACCTGGAATTCACAATTGCTGAGATTTTTTTCTTTAAAAATTCTTAACTATCATAAGATATGCTGATTTATTTTCTGTGGATTGAAGCTGTAAAACACCCAGTAATTTGTTCAGTTTGGTCACTTTCACTAATTGCTTTTTATTCCTAAAGAGGAAGTTTTATTTATTAATTTTGCAACAAAAGGTATTTATATTGTTCATCCTTGTTATACTCGAATGATGATTAGAAATCTCAGTGCAGTTAAAACGACACAAGTGGAGGACCTCACAGCCTGCAACTACAGCACAGTTTTAATCATCATTATATGTTCTCTCACTACAGAAATCCTTTGCTGGTGGTTTTCCGTTGATGATGTTTGATTTGTTTTAGTGTATTTTTCTTTCTATTATCTATTCTTTTCATTGGAAATGAGCAGGAAAAGTCCTCAGAACATCTAAACTTAAATCATAAATTTAGAAAAGGGGGAGCAGTGATGATAGAGGCAACTAAATCGTAGAAGTAGAAAAATAAATATTTCAGTCTATAAAAATGTTACAGATTATCACATTAAGAGCTGAGCTGGAGTCTTATAACAGTCCTATATCAGAGGGCTGTGGTTGTGCCAGAGCTTTTCCCAAGCGTGATTTGTAAATGTACAAGTGTAAGGCAGTGATGAAAGAACAGCACAACAGTCCCTGGGTATATAAAGGTTAAAAGGATGCAGAAAACAGGGGAACATATGGGCTACATGCATGTCGCTGTATGTGTAAGTGGCTGTTGATAAGAGGGTCTGCTATAGCGGTGAAATGCAATAGAGCAACATAGAGAGGGGAAAAACACACAGGATGTAAGGATGGGAGGAGATGCCGTGGGAGCAGGGAGGAGAGGAGGGGAAAGGAGGCAAGGGAGAGGAAAGAGAAGATGGAAGGAAGCGAGAGTGAAAGAGAGAGGGAGCGGGAGATAATGGAGGAGAGGGAGAAGGAGAGGCAGAGAGAGGAAGGAGGGGCGTTAATCCATCAGCCCGTAGAAAAGGTAAAGCAGCGTTTGGATATCGCTCCCAGTTGGAGCTAAACATGTAGAGTTGTAAAAAAGGAAGCAAATATCAAATAGAAAGGACAGAAAAACAAGCTTAATCACTCCTGTGGTAAAGCATCATCTTAGGAGCCACACAAGAAGAAGAACACACTCTACATCCTGAGCTGAGGTCGATTAAATGATGAAACATCACTATAATTATTCCTGAAACATTTCCTCAGGCACAAATGATGTGTTCATTGGTGCCTTGTTGTGTTTTGTGGCATTCATTTCCCATTATATCTATATAATGTTTTTAACCATGCAGGGTCCCTGTTGTTTCCTGATCTGCTGCATCTGTACCATACAGCCTCCTTCCTTCTATGACGGATGGAGAGATGGAGGGGGAGTTGTATGGCCTTATAGGCATAGAGATGGATGGAGAAAGGGCTGGGCTAATGTCTGGTGCAGGGAGAGCAAGGGAAGTCCCAGAAAAAAACTGCAGAGACAGAGGGAGGGAGCCAGAGAGAGAGAGAGAGGGAGAGAGAGGGAGAGAGAGGAAAAGCCCAGGGAAGCCCCGCTGCAGCTTCTGTGTACAGGAGGAGGATCCCCACCTCTCCTGTTTCTCTACAGCCTGCTGCTGCTGCTGCTGCTGCAGCCCGGCCGCTCCACTCAGCCTCATCATTAAAACTACAGCCAGCCTTCACACTGAATGCATTAACTATTTCACATTTCATAGTGCTGTGCCTCCTTCTCTGTGGCAGAACTGCCTCAAGCCAGCCGAAAACCACGTCAGTTGATTAATGGTCTGATCCATACCACAATATCTGTTTATAATAAAAACCAATGTGTCTTAATGGCCTCTCTTATCCATTATTTCAGAAATCACTCACTGATAAGATATAACCTGCAAGAATGCAAATAAATGCAAGTGCAGCAAATCAAATTTACCTGCATGTGCATTTAGTGTTAGTCTACACACAATTATTTAAAAATAAATGAATAAATAAAAGATCATTCATATTTATTATGTGCAGCCTAACTGTATCCGTCGTCAAAACGGTCGGGACGCACTGTTACGCAACATTAATAAGCGGTGCCTGCGCCTCCATCCGCTTTAAAGCAGGAGCTGCTCGGCCGGAGAGGCAGCACTGTGAGTGTGGTGGACACCGACAGAGAGGAGGCTCAGCCCGGCGCCGAGAGATGAAGTGGGTCGATGTTAAGGTGGAGATACGGGACAGAGCAGAGCAGAGCAGCAGCAGCCCCGGTCGGACAGAGCACTCTGCTGCGTCAAGGCTGACAGAAGAAGGCAGGAGGGAACCGGAAGACGAGGGAAGCACTTTCAACATAAAAGCGTAAAGCGCGAGCAATTAAGAAATAATGTCAAAATACAACTGTTGCATAATTATCTAGATAATGCCCAAACATTAACGGTCTGTGTAACCCCCGTCTGAGGTTACAACTATAAGCCTAGGCCTAATGTATTTTTTGGTTCCTGGTCAATGAGAATGAATGATGCGCAACTTACAAGAAGGGAATAACCCCTATATTGAACTTTACTTTGAAAGTTCAACCAGAAGTCGCGCCGTTCTTTCCGCTCACTTGACACTGGTCTCCGCAGCCAAGAGGCGCAGTGTCATCGGAGGATTACTACTACAACCTGACGCTGTCTCCCCAGTGAACCTGCTGCGCCGACGCTGTCAACATCTGGCTGAGCTGCACGTCCTGACTGCACATTCACACCAGAAGCAGCAGCGACGTGACGGTGTCGGTGTGAGCCCTGAACTTTCTCCCGAGCACCGAACAAACAGATGTAGACGTGACAGTGTTTTTGTTGATCCAGCGCTCCCAGGTTGCACGGACCGACTCCCTCTGGGGCCACGCAGGGCGCTGAGTCTCATTAAAGCGTGAGGCACTTTGGATGGCAGCGCCGGGCAGCAGGCTCTATGTAATCTGTACATCCCACAAAACCCCCGCAACGTCCTTAGTATTTCACTCACGCTCCGAGAAAACTTCAGGGGAAAAATAGGACACGGAGGGATTCAGTCGAGCGCGCCTTCTCTCTCCAAATCAATCCACAGATTTTAGAGCTTGCTGTCAAAACAGAGTCTTTATAAACACACACACATCACTCCTGTCATACCATTAACGGCTTTAAAGCACCGACAACTCACTCCGTCCACTGTCTAGTTTGTGGCTCCACATGGTCGTTCGCGGCCACAACCAGCAGCCAGTGATGCCCTGTGGGGCCGTGGAAGCGCACATGAACAAGTGCGCACAACAAACACGCACACGCTGTTCACAAACAGAGCATAAGAGCGAGGGAAATGCCTCTTACCTCGTGTTCTAGTGCCAGCCCGCACGCGAAGCGATGAGCATAGTATCAGATGTTAGTGTGAAGGACCGGGAGAGGAAACTGTCCTCGGTGCTGCGCTCCGCCGCTGCTCGACTCTCTCTCCTCTCTCCTCTCTCTTCTCTCCTCTCTCTCTCTCTCCCGACACACTCCAACCGCACACACGCGCTCCCCCTCCCCGCGGTCCTTCATCACACACATCACACGCTGCGCGTAGCCGGGCGGGGTGCCGAGGAGCGCGGTTTGGCCTCGGGGGCGCGGATGGATGGGGAGAGGGGATGTGCGCCTGCAAAGAGGAGAGGAGAGGAGAGGAAATGAAGGACATAAGTCAAGAGGAGAAAAGAGATTGAAAAGAATGAAAGAAAAGATACTGCAGGTGAAGGATGGGTTGAGGGTGGGTTAGGAGGGGAGAAATTAGCCTACCTAATTACAAATAACAGACAGTTAAATTAAATAGGAAAATGGAATGGGGAGAAGGAAAGGAATGCAGATGGAGCAATTAACAAAGAGAAAAGGGAAGCAGAAAGGAAAGGAAAAATGACAGAAGCAGACAGTATAAGGAAAGAGACAGGATATGAATGAGAAGAAATTAAGAAAAATAATGTAAAATATCATAAAGGGTTTGGAGCAGTCAAAAAGATGGTGGGGTGAAGAGGGAGAATATACACAGGAGAGGGGAGAAAAAAACAGAACAAATTGAAAATTGATTAACCATGACTGTAAGAGGATGTTCTGCAGCTACACACTCAACAATTTTCTCCCCATTTTCTAATATTAGGCATCACATTATACATTACAATACCTGACACCGTAATCTCTAAATTTGGATATTAGCAGCTCCACAGTTTGACATTTCCTCAGTTAATCTAATAAGTGAAGTGGGAGCAGAGTGTGTGCGTGCATGGTGGCGGTGGTGTGTGTGTGTGTGTGTGTGTGTGGGTTGTGGGGGGCGGGGGGAGGCATTTATCAAAGTATTGAGCAGGGCCAATTACTTAGCCAGTGTGCAACATCTCAGGCTGAGGCCGCTGACCAAGCAGCTATACAGCCAGTCAGCCAGTCAGTCTGTCTGTCTCTACATAGACACGCTGTGTGCGCTACTCTACCTCCCAGACTTAAAGCAGTGGAGTCTATCAGAGTTTGAAATGCACACACCCCTCCTCCATTTCTCTGTTCACCCACCAAACTCCACTTGGGTCATGTCAACCCCCCGGCCATATTGTTTTACACTGAGCTGTGGTCTGCTGAGGTTTCCAGTGAATGGCACATCTTGTTTGACTATTCCAGCTCCACTTCTCATTCAACGTTTTACAGAGTGTCCATTATGTTGGTATTGAAATTCCTGTTTCTGTGTCATTAGAGGAAGAAATTGACAAAGGTCAGTGTATCAGACAGACTATATACAGCATATATCCCAACTCCTCACCAAAGCTTCATCAGCATGGCCTGGCCACCAAAATGAGCATCTCTTCCTGCATCTAGTCCAAATTTGTAGGATATATAATTGGGTATAGCGACTATAAAAAATGGTGTTATTATTATGATGCATCATAAAAACAGTATAAATGCAGCTGTGAGCCCTTCTCCAGTCACACATACACACAAACAACCTCTGCAGGTACCGGGAACTTGGACAGTTGAACATTCTGCAGTGAGAAGAAGAAAATCATCATTGATCATGTTGCTTTCTGCTGGGTTTATAGTTGTATAGTAAATTTATATATTAGTGCTTTGTTCATGCTTTTTTAAACCAACACTAAGGAACTTTTCAACCTTCAAAAAATATTTTCATAACTTTTGTGATGATACATCGACTTACAACAAGTTGAATGACACCTCTGTCATGGCCTGAGGGGGTCTGTATCTCTTTCTCTGGCACTAAGCAGCTTTGAGGAGCA
The DNA here is from genome assembly GCF_045865225.1 of Trachurus japonicus. NCBI lineage: Eukaryota > Metazoa > Chordata > Actinopteri > Carangiformes > Carangidae > Trachurus > Trachurus japonicus. The sequence goes on from NC_140919.1 coordinate 27,692,862, forward strand.
TGGTAGGAACCCTGCTCTCACTTAAGTTTCACTTTCACATTGCCAGTCACAACAAGGAGGGAACAGGCAAAACGGCACTTTAGCAATGGATTATGTTTGTGTTTTCACTTTGAAATGATCCACCGGAAACAGAAACTTAGTTTTGATGTCTTCTGTTAATTTTAATGCAGGATATTTACAGGGCTTCACGCTAGTGTTCATGGGAAATGGAGTCTTTCTTCAGGCAAAACACTACCGCTTTGGTCCACAGGCACCGCCAAACTCAACCAAAACTGAAAGTTCTTTAGTACTGCTTTAAACTGTGCTCTACACAATGTGAACTTAAAAGCTGATGAATGGGTGGGGAGGGAAAGGGAGCCTAAGCTGTAACAGCCATACACATGGCGCATATGGTACATCTACTGTATTTCTTTCTGTGGCTGTCAAAATACACATTATTACTAGATGGGTGTAAAAGAGCAAACAGCTCTGTCTTCCCTGCCACAGTCATGATCAGAGAGAGGAAAGAGTGTGGCAGTAAATGTCTGAGAGAGAACAGACTGGCTGGATGACCACTGAATAACCTCTGTGCATCACTATAAATCTCACCACCACAATGGAGTCTTAAAATACTCATGTACACATGCTCATACAAACACACATACACACACACAGACACCCTGTGCTTTATGCACTGCAGTCACTGACCTACAGCTCCTATAGGTCAAGTAATTAGAGCATATTCTCCAAACAAGATCGACATCACACACAGTAGGTGCATGAAACGCACATATGCAAACACACAGGACACCACACACGAGTATAGTGGCTCTCCTGCTTCCATGCAGATAAATGATGTGATGCATCACATGAGTCGCAGCATGTGAGCATTGCTGGGTGATCATGCTGCTGTGGCGATTATGTAAATAAGCACAGGCAGCAGTGAGAGGTTTCTCTATAAATAACATGTTTATCATTAAATCATATCAAGGCAGCAGAGGAGAGAGACTCAGACAGAGAAGTCACATAGATACATATGTTCATTTATTTAGGCCTCTGATACAGGCTTTGATGCTGCTGAGCTTAAATGGCTCACTCTACGCTGATGGTGGAATCAATGTTGACCTTTAGGATGATAGCACAGATGTATAATTAAATGATTACGCAGTCATTTAAGTCTCATTTAACAGTTTTTACCACAAATTGATTTTTCCTGGTCTAAAATACAAACTGAGCTGAATATCTGGTGTTCCACCATGTTTCCTCTATTAAAGCCATGTGCATGACTGTTGCACCTCCTGCCTCACAGAAGACATGTGAACTTATCAGCACACACACACACACACACACACACACACACCTACACACACACACACACACACACACAGGTCTTATTAATAACAGTGATGATGTTTTGTTCAAACGTCCCAGTAAACAGTGACAGTGCACTGGACCAACAGCCTGAAACTGGAGCAGCTAAATGAATTTCACTCATTTCATTATTGGTTTTTCATACTGTGGCGTATCAAAACATGAACAATTACTGCTCCATTGATTACATTTTCTTTTGTTGATGTCTCAGCGTATAGGCTGACTACACACACTGCTTTTCATTTGAGCTAATTAGTAAAAACCTTTTTCTCCTGACTCTGTCAGACAGCTGGAAGCTCTGGTGGTGAGCTCTGGCTTCTTTTCTAATACTTATGTGTATTTTATCTAGGGATGCACGATAGTTATCGGCCCGATAATTATCGGCCCGATATCAGGAAATTATGACGTCATTTCGATAAATCCGATATCATAATTTATCGCCCGATAAGATTTATTATATATTTTTTGTCAGCACTGCGGTATGGGTCGGTTTTTTTTAACACGCGCTCTCACTCAGAGCGCTCTTCTCTCACTCCTACATGAGACCTGCGGCCTGCAGTGAATGCTGCGTTCAGGTGGCCTCCCTATAATCGGAAAAACAATTTTCTGACTGAAATCAGAATAGTCCCTCATTTCGGAAAACAACTCGTCAACTCGGTCATAATTTTGGTAGTTGCCGACTTGACTTGACTTATCCCAATTACCCTTATTACACATAAACCATAGAAATATGAACATAAAAAGGTCTGAAGAACGGCTTGCAAAACGGGAACAGGGAACTTTTGTCAACACGTGAACGCAGCACAACGTGCGTAGCTAGGCTACTGGGTTTGTAAACACAACATGACTGCGCTAATGTGGGACCAGTAGTCGAGTTGAGGGGGGATGGGGGGGGATGGCATCCCCCCTGAAATAAAAACGATCAAAATCATCCCCCCTGTAAAAATGCCATCCCCCCTCTCCATCCCCTTTTTACATTAAATGTTGGACATAACTATAATTATATTCAGGCTGTCGCCTGGCCTGGGCTTCCCGGCTCTAGCCCCGAACATTTCTTATATAGCCCAGGTCCAGGATGTTTTCTCAGATGGAGTTAAACAGAAGCGCACATTACGTAACTGAGAAGGTAGTTTTGTAATTTCCCGGTCACAGTGAATGCAACACAGGCACGACGCCACGACCAATCAGAGAGAAGTGTTGAAGAAGCGAGAATCCTCCTCCGTGTTTTATTGGTTAACAGCCAGGTAACCAAGGTGACAATCTGAACTCTAGCGATAGATAGCGTTCCGAGCGGTTCCGAATCACGGAAAAGGGGAGAAGTTTCTGCAATCGTGGTGACTCGCGCCAGCAGGGGCAGACCGCCGGTGGGTCAGTGGAGCGGCCCGGTCCGGCGTGGTGCTGCAAGTGACCCACTGATGTTAGTGTGTTTACATTTTTCTAACGTCTATGAGCGCGAGGAGTGACTATTCTCGGTCAGAGTTTTGTTTTTGCTCTCCAGCCACAGCTCCACACCAGTTCTGAGTTCACTTTAATACACTTAGCCATTCTTGTCATTACAATGAAAGAAACCTTAGTCAGTAGGCCTACTGAATGGGCTTTTTAAAAATTTTTATCTGAAGCAATGTTGCCTCTCCCTTTATTTTCTCCTCAGAGTACACCAGAATGCCTTATTTATGTGTTAAAAATCCAAAAAAATTTCTGGGGGAGTGCCCCCAGACCCCCCCTACAGTGCTGTATAAAGATGGCAAATCAATGAAAGCCCAGCTGAGTTGGTACTATTGGAGAAGCTCCATAATAATAATAAAATATATATATTTATATATAATTTAGAATTTTATAATAATAAATTATATAATATAATTTACATGAATTACACTAACCCCCCTTTAATAAGGTGAAAAAAAATTGACCATCCCCCCTGAATTTTTTTTACAACTCGACTACTGTGTGGGACGGTAATAAAGAAGACAGTTCGCTGGATATCTGTAATAAATGTTCCAAGGAAGCTCCACGAGGAGGAAAAATAGCGCGAGCAAACCTGGTCAGTCACCTGAAACATGACCGTAGTTTTCAAAGCTACGAGGACGATGCTAACGACGCTAGCAACATAAAGCTAACTGTAAGAAGCCACCGGGACACAAACACACAGACACACTCTCCCTCTCTCTCCCCCTCAACCACACACACACACACCTGCACCCCCCCACCCCCTCTCACACAGACACTCTGTCTGTCTGTCTGTCTTCTGTCTGTCTCTCTCTCTCCCCCTCTCTGAAAAGTTATTCATTTGTATGGAACCAGCCAAGCTTTTTTAACTTGTGGGATGCACTTTTCCCACTTTGTATTTATTTTAAATGAGTAAAATAAATAAATAAAATAATGCAAAGTATTTGCATCAGTTCTAGAGTCTTTTATTTTTATATCAATAAGTCATGCAGCTTATTTAAATAGATGTTCATTTGAGATATCAAATAGTTTTGTCTGATATCTTTTAGCAAATGTTTGAAAGGCTTGTTAATAGAATATCTTAATTTAAAGAGTCAAAACAGTTTTTGGTTTGTTTATAGTATTGATGTCATGATATATGTTAGGTCCTCACTAGTCTTTTTTTTTTATCTCCAAGTATGTTATCGGTTATCGGTATCGGCCTTCGGAAGCAGAAAGTTATCGGTTATCGGTATCAAAAAATTTTTATCGTGCATCCCTAATTTTATCTTTCTATCTTGGTAACCATCGAAGAAATGTGCAAATATCAGCAGCACACCTGATATATCCAAACTCCAGTGGCCACAAAAACAGAATTATAAATACAGCAGGTTGACTACCAACACACACAGGACCCACATCCCCACAGCACACTGCTGGCATACAAAATGTGTATACACACTGACAGCACAGAGACAAGGAAACACAGACAGAGACATGTGCCCACGCACACATGCACTCAAAGACAGTCATCCCAAGGAGAAATGGATTCTGTGTGTTATATTCTTGTGTAGTTACACACACACACACACACACACAAATTAAAACAACAAAACAACAACAAAAAACATTATCAAATGTCCAGAAATAAAACACTTCAGCACACAATGAGAAGACTTGACAGATGCTCACACAGATTCAAAAAGGAGCGGGCATGTAGTCACAGTTACTAAACCACCCACATATCCCACATAAATGTTTCAGGGGAGCAGGAAAAGACAGGATGGGATGAGGATGCTGAAGTGGAAACCCAACGTGTGTCCTACTAGGGCTGGGACGATATGCTTTTCTCCCGATTCGATTCTTCTACGATTTTTTGGATGCCGATTCGATTTAAATTGCGATTCTACGATATTGCCGATTCTCTCGATTTTTAGTCGCATTTTTAACATTTATCTGCACACAAACACTGTAGGAGCCTATAAATTAACATACTCCATTATAAAATGAACTTAAACCCTTTTCAAAGCCTGTACTCTCTGTATGTAAAAGAGGCTAACAAATACACATTGCACAATATTTAAAAAAATTCAAAAAAAAAAATTTCAAAAATTCAAAAAAAAATTTTTTTTCAAAAAAAAAAAATCGATTTTTGAAAAAAAAAATCGATTTAAAAATCGTCAAAAAAGATATCGCGATATCTATGTGAATCGATTTTTTCTCCCACCCCTATGTCCTACACTACCTCTTCTGTGAGAAAGCAGGAGCAAAGACACGGGAGACAAAAACACTTTAATCTGAGAAAGAAAGAAAAAATCTAATCTCTCACACAAAACCTGAGAAACAGTAACATCACATTAGTGACTCTTCATGCCCTGAATTCAATTACAAGCTGCAGAAAAATGTTGTTTCATGAAGTAAATAAATTGCTGCACCTGTGTCTGAGTATGTGGAGCACACTGGGCTGAATTATTTGATAACTGAAGTGACTGAATGATACTGATCTGAGTTTATATCATTTAAGATCAGGACTGCGCTGTATGAATAGTCACTGTTACTACTGTATTGTGCGCCAGACTTAGTGCCAAATAGTGTACCAAATAGTTACTACACTACCTCACAGTGGTTCCCAACCTGTGGGCTGGGGCCCACTGGTGGGGCTGTAAAGTTATTGCAAGTGAGTCACAAATCATTAGCAAAAGAACAATTTTGGTGAACTAATGTATAAATAAAACTTAAAATATGTTTTTAAAACCAAATGATCTTTAAAACATTTAATATTACTGTGATAAGGCAATGAGCCACACCACAACGTATTATCTTCCTGCTAAAAGATAACATTAGTTAGACATTTACAATGAGTAAAATGAGCACTCATTATTAATGTTGTTATACGAATAGCGTTTCTCCACCTATGCCTCGTGCGTGTGTTGTTTTGGCTGCAACAGTTAAACTCAGTCAGTAGGCATCATGTGCACCATGGCAGCTTTGACCAAGGACAGATGTCTGGAAATACTTCAGCACAGAAGTAACAATAACATGCACAGTGAGATATGTGGCACGTTAGACTTGCGTATCATAGAAATGCTCGCGGGACACTTGTCCAAATGTGCTTAAAGCAGAAGGAGAAACCAGGAAAGTCCTGCATCACATTTAGATCAGACAGCATTCTTTCAGTCACTAAAAAAATATGTTGTTTTGTTGGCAAATTTGTCTCAACGTTTCTTTCATGAATCATGGGCCTCACAAGCCTACAGTGGAGCCTATTTTAGGTCTGTGGCAGCCAACAGTAAGCTTAGGCAGGGAGATCCATGTCCGACTAGAGACACCTGCTGCTGGACATGGACCTCCCCATTTCTTTCTTAAATATACTCATAATAATTTCAGAGTAATTGAGTACGCAGTCCTAAGGTAATGAGAGAACCTGAATAATGAAATAAGCGAAAAATCTGCATTCCTATCAAAGAGCATGTGAAATTTTAGCACCAGCGCTCCTAATCTAGCAGCAGTGTTGAACTTCTACTAAATGAGTGTAGAGGGAACACTAGGTCCAATCAATCTTTATATTGCACTGCAGCCTCATTCAAAAAGTCCTGAGTTCATTTATGGCTTAGTGATGGAGCCACAGAGACAGAGACACAGAGGAACCCAGAGGAATCGATAGAAGATGGCGTTGTTCTCTCAAACAGAATTGAAAAAAACAACAACAACAATAAGAAAATGCTTCAATAGGCAGAGTGCCCAAGTAAAGTTTATGAGTGAGAAACAGTGAACATCCATGGCAAAAAGTGGAAAATCCAAATGAAGAGCTGGTTAACAACCGAAAGAATAAATAGGAGAGAGAGTCAGGAGGCTGGGAACCACTGGTTGGCATAGCTATAGAATGAAACTTCACTCACAATGTGAGAACATAAGGAAGAGAAATATCCTCCTATATGACGATACGTGTAGCTGTGCAGATACAGAGAAACATTCACCCTCAAGATAAAGAAAGCCTTTTCCTTTCATCTCATCACTCTTCAGTAAACTGCCTGCAGCATTTTCACCATCTTTTCAAATTCACTGTCAGCAGTTGTCTTCTTTTTTTGTGTGCCTTCCAGTCATCTGTTGTCACCCCTATCAAACCTTAGGTAGCAACAACCTGAACAGAGTGTCCAGTCAGTTCCTCCAACAGTGTAAGAGCAGTAAAAATTCTTAATGCAAAAAACCCCAAACTACTTATTTTTTCTGTCAGTTTTTAGTGAGTCCAATCCCCTGATTTGATTTTCTCTTTTTCATTAACAGATCTATGGCTATCACTGCACCAAAATGTTGAGATAAGCTGATTGACAGAGGCATTTTTCAGACTGTCGTTCGTCAAGCACTCTGGCACTTGGACAGCTGACTGCTGTTTCCAACAGCTAAGTGACTTGTTCAATATGTTCAGTGACAGAAACCAACGTGTTGCAAAGTTGAACCTTTCTCCAGTGACAGATGGTGGAGGCTCCTCCTGAGCAACAGGATACACTGCTATTTGTAATATTCCTGGCAGAGTGGAGCTACAGAGGGAGAGATCCTCGTGTTGTCCTCAGCCACAAAGCTCTGCATGGTGCATTAAATCTTTATCTTTAAATTAAATCAGCCTTCAGATGTCACTAGGCCATTTCCTATTCTATCTCAGTGTGTCCTCTTTTTTTCTCTCTGGGTGTATTTTCCTCTGTCTCTGTCACATGTACCAAAACACACAGCACACTGTGAAAACAAATTATAGTGTAATAAGTGGCCTTGCCAGCAAATGTCAGGACACGGCTGGCTGCAGATCAGACTAGAAAACATACCACTGAGAGAAGATAGATACAAACCTGGAGAGGAAGACAGAGGCCCAGTCCCATCTCTCCTCCCTTAACACTAGCACTTGGTTTCGAGTGGCCTCCAATTGGAGATACCCCTTGACAATGAAGTGAGAAGTGTCAGAAGTAGAGATCTTACCCTATAAAATGCGAGGTAAATTCATGAAAAACCGCTGATGCGCGTTCCTGTCAGGGGCAGTTTTCAGCAAGCAGTCTCTGCATTTGCCTCGAAAACAACTCTGTCTCATAACGTTCCGTTATTATCTCATAATGTGGTGAATGTGCAGGTCACAACTTGTCCATGAGAGTGTTTTAGAGTTGTTGGATGTGTATTTGATGAGTTTGATGAGAGAAACCAAGAAATTCCATTAGCCTCACTAGCGTAGCTCTGAGCAGCTCGTGGCTCGGCTGCACTCCGCCGTTCTAAAAACATCTTGCACCGACAATTAAAGGTAACGAACCTACTGCTATGACTATAGGGATTATGGCAATGGGTCAATTTGCCAAAATGTTGAACTATCCCTTTAAAGGTGTACAGAAAAGAAAAATGAATTTGATTCCACTCTGGGTCATAAAATTAGTGTAATAACTCATCTATCAGACGATGTAGCCCAAATTTTGTGCAAAAGTCTATTTTCGAGTAAATCTGTGGTGGAAGCGGGGTCGTTTTTTTTTCGCATTGGATAATGCAGGCACACAAATTATGCGTCAAGCTGCTCACGATTCATCAGCCAGTGATATTGGATCCGTCATCCGTCAATCAAACGTCTGAGACAACACACACACACCGAGCTCGGTCTCGCCCCAAGCATTGAATATCCAGCCCACTCGATAACGGTCAATCAAATTAGTTTTCCTTACTCGGGTAAACTCGTGCGGCAACTTGTGGAAACTCATAGAAGGAAGTGTGACAAACAGGACAAACGGCCATTTCTGAACACCTTTAAGAGGTTGAAAATCACTTCCCCTTGCTCTTAAAAGAATTGGAACAATGTGCTCATTCTGATCACAAATATGTCATAAATATGATCCCTTTTTAAAATCAACTAACAGCCATAGTAAAAACCAAAAGAGACAGAGAGACGCACAGACAAGAAGACAACCCACTGAGGTACAGATCAAACAGAGGGAGGAAGAATGGAGGAGAGAGGCTGAAGTGGAAGTTAAAGAGAGAGAAATCATTACTAACTCCCGGGAGAAATCCATACATTGACCTCCTGCTGTGGCTGCGTGGTGAACAGACAGATAAGCCTCAGTGTGAAGGATCTGTCTTTCTCTGCTTTATCAGCAGGAAATCACCTTTTTCTTCAACTGGGCTGCAGGCGTGTTGGCTGTCCAGATGGATTCACACCAAACAACGTTAAATTAGATCCGCCTCACTGAAGGTTCACAGCTCAAACATCAGACAAAGATCAGAAAGACAGTGTAACCAGACATGTAAATTACAAATTACAATGAATAAAATACTGTAAAATAAAATTTGTGTTCAGCCTCCAAAAGCGCTGCATTTTCCTTTGTGTCACAGCAGGCTGATTGCTTTCAGCAACAAAACAACAGGAAGGCGTCGCCCCACCAAACCAAACTGAGATTGTGTCAAAGAGGATCTTGTACAGACGTGGCATTAACATGTGTCTCAGCTGATCCCACCGGCTTCAGAATGAATTGAAAATCTTTTTTTGTTTGTTTTTTTAATCAATTTTTTATTTGTTTTCAAATGGGTTATCTCAATTTCATAGTTGAGTAGTAGCAGCGTATTAATTCACTCAGTCCCAGGCAGCCCTGCTTTGTTTCAAATCAGTGTCTCATAGGTGGTGAAAAAAACAGGAATAAGGTCTTTGAAAATAGAAATGATGTACATGTTTGTTTACATATAGAGTGAGGACGTGAGTCCAGATCAGTGTCCAGCTGATGCAGGGTCAGAATAGCTTTCATACTGCTGGGAGGAGAAGGGCTGTTTATATGATAAAGCACATTTAAAGCTGAAATCAGAACATTTTGGTGAATTGGTGAATCTACAACTGGAGACAAAAGGAAAACTTTTGAAATCTTAAAACTTGAGACATGACGTTTAATTGTTCTTGCTGGCTACAGTATCAGGTAATGATGACCAGCACCATGACAGTTTAAAGAAGACTTTCAAAGACGGCATCCAGCCTTGTCCTTATCCTGTCTAGTGTCAATCTGAGCCAAAGCCTCATTGATTTGAATCATCCATCCATTTCCTCCAAACCTGCTTATCCTGAGTGAGGTCAGTGGGGGTGGAGACTAGTCAGGCTCACACTATAAGGTCCTGGACAGGTTGCCAGTTTATCAGGTTGCATTCATACAGAAATGTCTGAGCCTCTTCAAATCTGTGCAGGACTTCTTTATGCATGGAGAAAGTACAAATATCTTATGCTGAATGCTGAAAGGCTGTGCTAGAGATGTCAATGTGTGAAACTATAACAAATAGCAAGAAGAACGGCATCTGTGTGTTGACTGAATTCCACAGATGCCAGAAAGGCAGCACTGCACTAAACACAACACGACAAGAGCGAAAAACATGGACAGTGAGAATACACCATAAACACACATGTCTTCACACTTGACAAACAAGATCAGTGTCACTGGTAAATCTGTGGAGTCTAGAGAAACACTGTTTTTCTTTAGATTCTTCTCTAAACTTTGTTTCTTTATTCTGAAATACATCTTTTTTTCCTCCATGTATTCCTCTGCAAACTACTCAAATGAAATAACAGACTTACAGTTTAACAACACAAAAATGTGCAACCTGTGAAACGGCTGAAGAGTCGTGAGTCAGCGTTGCTACTCTTATTTTAGGATCATAAACCAAACCAGTGATGTATACGTGACATAAGAATAATCCAAATAATTTATATAATTCTACAGAAAGAGGAAAGCAAGAAGTTGAGGAGCAGAGGAGGGGGGGAGACAAGGTGATGATGATGATACAGAGAGAAATTAGATTGTCTTATGGAAGAGGAAGACATTAGCAAGCTGTCAAGAGAGGTGAAAATTGGAAAAGCCCCTAGAAGAAAATGGATTCATGAAAACTGCAGAGTGTGAAGAAATTCTAACAGGAGGGAGAAAATATAGAATAAAGTGAGGAGTGAATGGAGACGTGATGAGGAACAGTTGGCAGCTGGAGGTGGTGAAATTGTGTGGTGAGAAGAGATGGCAACAAGACAATGACAGAGGGCAGAATGAGGTGTGCTACCCCACCCCCACCAGCCCCCATGTATATACAGACACATTAACATGATAAACCAGCAGGTGCAGGGTCGATAGCTGGTTGCTGTAGTGGGCACATTTACAGCTTATTAAAGGCCATATGGAAATGCAAGACTGCTCCACAGGGAAAATTAAAGGAGAGAGGAGAGAAGAATGAAGAGAAATGCTGATCAAAATGAGGTGAGAGAGAGAGAGAGAGCTGAGTCAATCAATTCAAAAGGGGGGAGGGGTAAAAACTTTGTATGGTGGCAAATATAATTCTGATGACATATATGTGATATAATGATTGCTAAAACTATTAAATCCAGAAAAAAAACACCTTTAGGCTACAGGCATATATACGTGTTTTTTCCATGTCAGATCCGCATGAAACAAACCAACACATTTTCTCCAGAACTGATAATTACACCACGATGGGTGTCAACAGACTTCAGAGTAAAGGTAACCCAAGATGTGTGAACTCCACAACTGCTGCAGGTGACACACACACACTCAAACTCTACATTGCTAATAGGCAACACAACAGTTGTCACTCTGTGAGTGTTGTGCCATGTGAAGTCCTCACAATGCTGCTCTACATCCAGCAAAACAGAACCAGTCCACTCAGCTTCTCTGGTCTCAGTCCTCCACGGAGCCGTTCAGCTCTATGAGCTCTGCAGTCAACAGGGATCATCAGAAACAGTGTGGTGCACAGATAACTCAAAGTAGAAACAAATGTATTTCACAGCTGAGAGACAACCGTCAGCATTTCCACATTTAGCCAAAACCAGGATGTTGTTGGTTACACAACATCACAGGTGCAGTTTAGGCAGTACAACAAAATCAGCAGCTTTGTCCCTTCTGCAGTTACTGAGGTCCTTTATCACTTGATGCGTTCACGTGAACTGTGTTTTTTTAAAAGTCTATACAAAAGAAAAAATGATATGATTTGATTAATTTTTTTTAACTTAACTCCATCAACCTGAATGGATGATGAAGAATGACAGTTCCAAAAATATAAAATGAATGAAGATGATAAATGTAAATACAATAACAAAAGAATTATGAGGACTAACAGACACTGAAAGTTGTGCACCATAAACTCCTGCAGTGAGTTTGTCCAAAGTCCACAGACAGCAGGGATCAGGAGTAATATCCACAGGCTACAAGGCCAACAAACACTGTCTACTGTCTGACAAAAGTATAGTACATTCTCCAGCATATAAGCCGCAGTGTGGTAAATACTACAAGTGTCGAGGACAGTGAGCACGTACGAGATAGCAACAGCTGAGTCCAGTCAAGTTTATGAGTCTGGGAAGAGAAGGGAAAAGCTGTCAATCAGCCACTGCCTGCCCTGCACAGCTTCAAGTCAGACTTTGTCATTACTGACAAAGTCCCTATTTAGGTTTGTTGTGCATTTCATACAGAAGCTGAATATTTAAGAGAAAGTTAAAGTTTTTGTCAGTTTTGGACTTTAGAGGATGATGTGGCTGTTTACTGGAGGAAGTGTGCACCAGTGTAGACGCAACAAAACTCCCTTTTTTTTTAAAAGAGGACTATTTTGGGCCAGCGCCTCGGGAGTGATGCAGTGTGCGTTTTCACTGTATATGTGGTATCAGTGTGACAAGTGAGAGTCTTTAAACTTGTATTGGCGCCAAGCTGTCATCATCTTTAGCACCGAGACACATGATGAGCTGAGAAAGAGTCAGTGTGTGTGTGTGTGTGTGTGTGTGTGTGTGTGTGTGTGTGTGCGCGCGCGTGTGTGCGTGCTCATATTGTCACATTAACTTGTAAAGTTTGTCTGCAGAACACTAACTGGCAAAATGGATAAAATAATAAAGAGCAGAGCAGCAGAGTCAGACTCAGGACCAGAGGAAGAGATGCTGGAGGACATTTCAGGCCAGCTACCTGAAATACACTCAGTGAATTTAAAATTTCATGTGTCATGTTTACAGTTCATCTCTGCTGCCAGACCACAGGCAGTGCTGGCACCACTCATCTTCACATGAGGTCAAACAACTGTGCTATTCCCTTAAAGGTATAATGTGTAGGAATTACCCCCATCTAGCAGTGCGGTTGCATATCTGAACGTACAGTATTCTTGATTGATTCTTTTAATGACCACACAGCCAGGCTGGTGGAATTTGCTTCCAGTACAGCTTATTGGTACAGGTTCCAAACATATAACATGTATAGACAAACATACAATTACAACTTATAGGGCCATGCTTGTTCCACAGTGAACAGAGTTCAAGATATTTATTGCAGTGGGGATGAAACTGTTTCTGAAGCGGGTTGTTTTGGAGGCCACTGTCCTGTAGCGTCTCCCAGAGGGGAGCAGCTGGAAGGCAGAGTGTGCAGGGTGAGTGGGATCTTGGACAATTTTCCGGGCTCTAAGCAGTGTCCGTTTGTGATGAAGTGATTCAAGTGATGGTAAGGGGGAGCCAGTGACTCTGGATGCTCTGTTGATGATGCGCTGTAATTTCTTCTTTGAAAGTGTATCAAGACTGCTGAACCAGACTGTAATGGATGAGGTGAGGATACTTTCAAAGATGGCTGTGTAAAAACGGAGCAGGAGATGGGACCTGACTCTGAACTTTTTGAGCTGTCGGAGATGGAAGAGTCTTTGTTGAGCTTTTTTGTAGATGTGTTCTGTGTTGATTTTCCATTTTAGGTTATTGGTGATGTGGGTTCCGAGCAGTTTGAATGACTCAGTGATGGAGATGGGTTCACCTTTAATGAGCACAGGGGTTTTGAGGGATGGCTGGCGTCTTAGGTCGACGATGAGTTCTTTTGTTTTTGATGTATTGAGTAGGAGGTTGTTGTCTGTGCACCAGGTCACTACTTGGTTGATCTGTGCACGGTATTCTGTTTCTTGGTTGTTGGTGATGAATTCTACAATAGTAGAATCGTCCGCATACTTGTACAGATTGACAGAACTATGGTGTGATGTGAGCTGGTTTGTGTAGATGGAGAATAGCCAGGGCGAAAGCACACAGCCCTGGGGTGCACCCGTACTGAGGGTCAGAGGGGAGGATGTGTTGTTGTTGATTTTGACCTTCTGTTGCCTGTTCCAGAGAAAGCTGTAAATCCAGTGACAAATGCATGGGTCAATGTTCATATCTAGTAATTTAGTGAACAGTTTGGCCGGGTTTATTGTGTTGAATGCAGAACTGAAGTCCATGAACAGGATGCGGGCATATGTGTTTGCAGACTCTAGGTGGTTCAGTGTGTGATGAATTACTAAGTTGACTGTGTCCTCAACTGATCTATTGGCTCTGTATGCAAATTGGTATGGGTCCTGGTCCATGAGGGGGGAGGTGACAGTTTTCAGGTGTTTGAGTATGATGCGCTCAAATGATTTCATGGCTGCAGATGTCAAAGCAATGGGTCTATAATCATTGAGGCAGGAGATGTTCTTAGTCTTAGGGACCGGGATGATGATGGACTCTTTGAAGCACTTGGGTACCGAGCATAGACAGAGGGAGATGTTGAAAATCTAAGTGAAAACCCCAGCCAGTTCCGCAGCACAGTGATGGAGAACAGAGGGGCTGATGTTGTCTGGGCCGGCGGCTTTGTTCCTCTTGAGTCCCTTGAAGGTGCTCCTCACTTCCTCCTCATAGATGGTGAAAGGGGAGGGGGGGAGGGGGTCAGGGAGTGGTGGTGACGGAGTCGGTACCTGTTCAAACCGGCCATAGAAGGAGTTGAGTGTGTCTGGGAGCTGACTGTCATTTCCAGGTATGGGGGAGGGTTTCTTTTTGTAGTTTGTCATGGTTTGAAGTTTCTTGATGTTGCATTCACGTGAAATCGGGCAGACGCCAGACAGACAACAGACGCTGCATGTAACAGGATAAACAAGTGGTCCGCCAGCACGAGGCAAAACAATACAGACGTGACAATATGTTGTCATGGTGATGTCGTATTGTTTACCTGACCCACGTTTTACCGTCTTTCTCTCGTCCAGTAAAATGACATCCGGTTGGTTTGCCGACGGCCGTCTGAATGCAACACCAGTGCCTCCGTCCTTCCTCACACTACACAGTGGTGACAGTCTCAACAGGCGCTACCTGGAAAACTTTCTCCCCGAGCCGACAGCTCCGGTGAGTTTCTGTGGTTACCTACGGTCACGCTGACACTGAACGTAAAAAATAGCGATGCAACATGGCAGCCTCGGTTCGGTGCGCCCCCCCTTGTATATTTGTAGCGACTTGTAACAACTCATTCTAAGGTACAAGAAAGCTTTCATTTGTATGCGGGTGTGATTCGACTTTAGTGAAATACGTATTTATGAAAGCAATATTTGATTTTTGCTAATAAAAAGCCAAATAAGTTACATACTGGGGCTTTAAACAACATGGTGGATGGAGTGTGCAATGAGAGATACCTTCAAAAAGCCCAGAACAGATTAGGTCATCCATCCTCTTGCTTCTTACACCTTGACATCCTCCTCCTTTGTAGATGCCAGCTCAGCCTATAGTTAAACGAGGCAAGAGACAAAAAAACACAGTGAGGTTTTAACATAATACAATCATGCTAAAAACTATGGGATTTCCTGATAGTGAAAAAATGAACCGGCACAATAATACAACACAGGTGTTAGTTTTGTTTCTTTTTGTGATAATGTTTTATCAAGTGACAATGTATTTTGCATTCTGACAGTGTATTTTGGATCAAAATAAGAAGTCTCCAACAGTAGGCTATTAGCAAAGTGTGCATACAGAACTGACATTGCCTCTTGACCTGCTTATAATTCACTCCACAGACAGTACTGTTTTTTCAAGACTCCTTAAGATCAAATATTGTTTTTATGATGTGAAGACCGACCTGAATGCACCAGGAACAGGAACAGACTGAAAAAACAAGGTTGATAAACAGCTGCTTTTATGTTTTAAATGAAATTGTCTTGTGTTAATAGGCTTATACTTCAAATATAATTTAACCATCTGAAATGCAACCACAGTGAAAAGTAGAACCACATCTTCTATTTAAATTAGACTCTGACTCATTGATCATCATGGTTTTGCATTTGAAAATGTAATCCTCCTCACTTCTTTGATCACTTGGCATTACATGCATTTTGAAAGTCATTTTTGGATAAGTGTTTAACGGAACGCGCAAAAGCCAGTGGTATCAAATTAATCTTGAGATTGCAGTGAATCCATTGCTACCAAACCCGTCATGCTACGTAGACATACCGCTAACTCATGCCACAACTTCTCGTAGTGGACTTCCGGAGCTCACCTTCTATCACCTCCTCAGCAACACCACATGAGGCAAAGACATTGGGTAGAAGCTGTTTCCTTCCGGGTTTCTTTCTATCCCTTTCTTTTAGGACAACCAGGTTTATTTCTTGGGGTGAGTGACATGCTGCTCTTGGTGCTATAGGCTACTGAGCCGCAGTCCGGTGCGTCTGAAAGTCGCTGCATGCAGAGAGGAGTCCTGTCCACCAGGAGGACTCAACCATGATTTTGCACCTTTGGTAAGGGGTCAGAGGGGCCCACTAAAAGCATATTCAAAGCCCAATTTCTCAACTCAGCCAATTTAGAATTTACTTATATAATTGGTTTAAAATAAAATAAAAATTGTAAAGAAAAACAGTCTTTTCATTCAAGGCTTTGAGGGAGACTCCACCCCATTTGTGCCCTAGGTAATTAGTCCCACACACCTGAGTGTGCAGGGTGTAGCTGTTAGCTAGCCACCTGAACTCCCTACAAGCTAAATCGAGGTTGAAATCGATAGTCACAATGAGAAAGCATAACGCGTTTTTAAATCTCAGTTTTATCACAAGAGTCTTGGTTGAGTGGGTTCCTAAACTCTAGAGTGATATTGCCAAATGATAATCAATGATTGAATGAGTGAGTTTAATATCATCTTACGTTTCAGGTCATTATCTTCATTGTTTGTCTCTTCTGATTACTCATCCATTGCATAGCTTTCATGAACACACAGCACCAAGTCCAAAAGCCTGTTCATTCACTCTTGTAGCCTAGAGGCCGCATAATGTAGAAGTAAGCTACAATTATGGATGGATGGGTGTTCAGTCCATACAGAAGTATCCAAGTGTCCCTCTTTAGACACAAGAAGCAATGCAAGTGCAGAAACTATGGAATTAGCTCAACTGCTACATTAACAGTTCTTCTTTTTCTTTTTTTTTAGTCTTTGAATGAATGGATTCAGCAGCATTGAAACAGAGCAGCTTGTAAGCATACGGAGACAAGTGTGCCAATAATTCCTTCCGATCACAAATTAAATTTGATGAATACAACAGAAAACGCAAGCTCATTTCACACTGGAAAACTAACGCACACTAACTTCTGGCCTGATGGATGTTCATGTCCAGGTCAAAGGACTCAGTGGTCTTCATCAGCCTTGGCCTGATCTACAGTGATGGAAACATGGCACCCAGGTGAACATGGTAATTTTAGCACCTTTTCCAGTGTGCTGCCATGACTGCTATAACCCTTGGGGAGTTGCTATGACTACTCCATCTGTAGTGTGTGTGGTGTCTCAGCCACTACCAGGTTATTCAAGCCCTCTAATGAAATGTGGTGAGGACAATACCTACAGACAGATAGTGTAACTGTTCACACACTGACATTATTCAGTTGGATTAACGTAAATTTGAAGAGACTGAAAATAGAGGCCTCTGGCAGCGTGGTAGAGGAATGACAACAATATGGAAAGCTAGCAGATAAAGATGTGCAGATGTAAAGATGTCCCGTATCAAGTCATCTAAAGGAGAAGAGTTTGCATGACTGTAAGGAGCATAGTAACAATTATTGTATTGTGTCAGGTTAAAATGTCTGTAACGTCTACTCTACACACTGTATAGGATTGGATGTTGCCACATGGCTGTGTGTGAATGAGCCTGCTGTAACTGATGTCAGTTGGTCCATGTGTAAGTGTAATTTTGGTGCTCTATCTGAACTAAGCATTTACTAATGTAACTTCAGATTTAGTAAATTATCTTTGTCCTTGTCTTGCATCATCCTTCAGCCATTTGGGGGACTTGAAGTCATGCAGAACAATCACAGAGCCACCACTGCACTAATTATGAAAGAACAGTCATATTATATGTCAAATTAAACAGAAGATGGGCTACAACGTGTAAAAACCATGTTTATATGACCCAAACACTACTCAAATAAACAACTAAACATCAAACTTCAGCACCTCTGTGTGGACCCAGTCCCCACATTTCTGGCTTGTATACTACTGTAGGCTACATATTATGCAAAACACATCAGCTACCGCTCATATGAAAGAGCCGGCTACAAAGATTGGGACGTTACCTGACATTAGGCTACATAGCACCCGCGGCTAACACAGAAGCTACACAGAAGCAAGGCAGAGAGAGAAGCCAGAAACCAGCAAAGTCGAGCAAACACAGACACTGCTTGGCCAAAACATGGTTGTAAATTTCCTCTTACCTTTGCTGTTTTGCCGTGAAAAGTTTGTTTTATGGATAAATCCCAGATCCATGGTAAATTTGAATATTTCCAGTTGAACTTTGACCGGTGTTACATCTAAATCGGCCCGGACGGGCTTTAGGAGCCGGAACAGCCTGATTCTGATTGGCTGCCAGTGCTGTCAACCCAATATAATACATCCATGTGTCAACCACATCAACGTGGACGCTGTCAATCACTCGAATCAACCAATCCGCTGCAGAGATAGAGTCAGTCGTAACTGCAGCAGGTCAGTGCAGCTTTACCACATGAACTTTACGCAGAGGGACACAGGGGGCCTAGAAAATAGCTGTTATTTAGTCCCGGTCGATTCTTTTTCAGTTAGTTTATGCAAATTGTGTGAAAATAAAGATTAAACAATGGTTTATACTGGCAGGTGGTTCCAAGCTGTGCCAAAAATTGACATTTTGGAAAGATCGCCTGAATATTTCGTAGTAAAATCTCAATAATTTTGTACTGCTTCAGTTTATCAGAATCAACCACTGCAGAGACAATGTTCATACATTGTACAATTTTGGGGGGGGGGTATTAATTTTATTAAATTTTTCCTGTGTGCCATCTTTACTCTTCACCAGTAACACATATAGGCCTACTGAAATTAACACATCTCTGCCATTTCTAATTTTTTTCCCTTTACTATGACACCAAAAGTATTCAAATAGACCTTGTGGTTGCAGAGATATACCGGTACTCATTTTATTATGGATATGCAATTTTCGAGAAAAGGCCTACGCTTGGTTTTTAACATGTTAACAAGGACATCCCATATAATTTATTGAGTGAGTTTTCAGCACTTGGAGCTGCACCTATAATATCGGTCAAACAACAGATTATAATGACAATTGATATTCAAAATTCAATTTCATCAAGCTTTGAACCAACAGTGTGTCTCCTCTATGTTCAAAATGCTTTTGCATGTCTTGTTGAGAGGCAGATTACTGAAGGGTCGGTGGATCCATCTCTGCCTTTGTTAATGAGGCAGAGCAAGCTGATGACAGACTGCTAGGACTACAAATCATCAGGTGCTCCTGAACACAGCATTTAACAGACTGTGGTGTTATGAAGTAGGCTATTAGTGATGGGAATTGTGTGAGGACTGTCAGGATTAGATGATGTTATTGATTCATGGGGGGAAAAAAAGGATGCCATCATCATCATCTCCACTTGTTAACACAGGCCGCATGTTAAGGAGGTCCGCCTTCATAATGAGCTGCCTGTCTTTGATGAGATCCAGAGGAGTGGATGTGACTGGATTATCCACCTATGTCAGTGTGACTGAGCTTTCTGGTTTCAATTAGCATGTCATTTTCCACAATCATTATAATCATTATATCTGTCACCTGAAGCACCGACGAGTGTCTTGACTGGAAACCTTTTCACAGCCTCATTCAATAATCTTGCCTATCAGCTGTCTAACTCTAGTAATTAGTACTGACAATGTGTGACTCATTCTTTCATTGTCTGTCATGACCCTAAAAATACCAAAGCCATACAGTATGATCCTGTTTTAGATGAGACACACAGGTTATATTGTGTTCCAAAACATTTTGTGAATTACACCTGAATTAAAGGTGAATTGAATACATGATGGGGAGATGTAGTGACATAACCAGCACCCCGAAGCTCTTTTTGCTATGGAGACTTTACTCATGTCACTCTCACCTTGAATCTGGCTGGCTTTCATCAGTTTGTGCATTGTCCAACCCATAAAAACAGGACCATTGACTTCCTGTATGCCAATGTTAGAGATACATGTGCAGCATCCCCAGTAAGAGTACATTTAATTCTTTTAACTTGATTTAGTTGTTTTTGAAAGTTTGAAAATGTCAAGTGTAGGGTTATAACTATGGACTCACAGGTAGAAATCCTGAGCAGTCAAGCAGGGAAGGCAGGATTGTAAAAGGTTGGCCTGAGGCAGACAAACGAGGATTGGGGTGCAGCAGGCCACACAGGAGGACAGGAGGCAGTGAACCTGAAGTTCAAACACAACTCAAGGATACTGCAGAAACCTAGATGAGACAGACGATTGTAGAACCACTATCTGAACAACAGTAGGCTACAGCGCTGTGGTTGCTGTCTTCAGATGTGCACAGCTGAGCAGCTGGGAGGAGGGGACTACAGCTGTGTCTGAAATCAAACAGTCATGCGAAAAGGTTAGAACACTCCATTTACACCAAAGATAGCAATTCCTGCTGGGGAAAAAATGAGGACACCCCCACATTTATTATTAATTAAGTAATTAGATTCAGGTGCAATTACAGTAGGACATCATTACAAAGCATTTTGGCAAGAGGCATTTAGTTTTGCTCCTTATTGTTGTGATATCACCACAGTGAGCTCTCTGCAGCCATCTGAAAGATTGTCGATGAAAATTAGTCTGAGAAGGAATTTAAACAGATCTCAAGACAATCTGACATCAGCCATTTGACTGTTGGGGAAAATTATTTTTTATAAGTTTATATCTGCCAACATGTCCAGGTCTTGCCCTCAAGAGCAGATGACAAGATGCTTCAAGACATATCCAATAATCCTAAAATGTCATCAGGGGACCTGCACGAGGTTCTAGTCACAGCTGATGTCACAGTACATACATCCATAGATATATATATCTATGACATAGGCTACATCTACCATCAGAAAGAGACTGGACAAGTTTTGAGTACATGGAAGCCGTGGAAGCAAAAAAAACAAACAGGTGAGTCACCTGGGCATGACAGGTGACTCAAACTGAAGACAGCATTTGAGCAACAGAACCTCAAACCAAATGTCATGGTTCAGGGTTGGTTTACTGCAGCAGTGCCTATAGCCAGCGCCCCTGCACAGAATCCACAATGAATTCTTCATTGTATCAGACAGTGCATGAGGATGTTGTGAGACCATGTGTCCAGAAACTGAAGCTGAAGCAGAGATGGACCATGTAACATGAAACAACCCAAAACATTCCAGTAAACCCACCAAGGAAGGGCTCAGGAGGAGGAAACTGAGAGTCAAGCCAAAGATCTGAATCATACACATCACACAGCTGAAAGAATTATGCATCAAAGAGTGGGGTGATCTCTTTTCCAGTCGATGTGAGAGTATAGTGGATGGTAGTATAGTGGACGGTCAAAGGAAATGATTCGTTGAAGTTATTTCAGGGGAAATAGCAAGAGGATAGGCTGTGCTAGCAGATTTATTTTCTAGTTAATATCATCATAAGCAAATAACCAAAGACATAAACAAAAGCTTAGCGCAAGTGCAGTTGGATTCTCACTGCACCACAACTGTTTTTTCTTAAATTCTTATGGATTCTTCACATCTTTCCTGAACCTCATGGTTTTCATTGATGTGGAGGAAAAGAGAGAAGATTATTCCTACTAATCAACTGCAGTCTAGTCATCAGGAAGGAGAACAAAAAGAAAGTCTTACTGGTTGATAAAGTTTCTTGGGGCGGTGCGTGGCGCAATGGTTAAGGCGGCCGCCCCATGTAGAGGCTACAGTCCTCAATGCAATGCAGGCGCCGGTTCGAATCCTGCGTCAGGCAGACCTTTCCTGCATGTAATTCCCTCTCTCTGCCTCCCCCTTTCCTGTCTATCTATACTGTGTACTATCAAATAAAGGCAAAAACGCCACAAATAAAAAAAGTTTCTCTCCATTTTCCACTTGTCTCAGGTGGGATCATGCATTTTACAGATTAACACAATTTTCACATAAATCATTTCTCCAACCTAAAATAATTTATATTATGCATTTTTTTCTTGATGTTGTGTCCAGTCACACTGACTTTGTTTGAGATTTTTATCCTGGATCCTGGATCAGTGTTTGTGGCAGGTACAGAGTTGATACATTCCCCACGACTCTTTAGAACTGGAGTAAGGGTTTGTCGATGTTTTGGTCTCAGTCTTTAAATGAAAATTGGCTTGATATTTTCTCTCCTATTCCGAGCTATAAAACAGCAATTTGATTGATGAACTGCATTGAGTAAGTCAAGTTGCTGGTGAATCAGACCAGTAAATCAATTGTTAATGGGTTATGACAACTTCCTCTCTGTTCCTCTGACCTACTCTGACCCCCTAAGGATGAGATCCGAAAGAGCTCTTTGACCTCAGTGTAAATTAATACCAATCTCTTTAAGAAACACATTGATAGAGACATGGGCACACACCCTACTACTTAGAGGCTCCAAATATCAAATTGATTAAGTCTGCTAGACCTTCTAATGGCCTCCAAGTTTAGTTACATCATTACATCGCTGGATTAATTAAGCAAAGCTCCTAAATGACAGCTGAAGGTACAAATCCTGCCTCTGGCTCCAACCATCTGTGCTGAGGTCCCGTAGAGTTTACATCACTTCTGTCTGCACAGTGCTGTGAGCAGGAGCGCAGCATCATTAAACTCTAGCAGGAGTCACATAGATGTAGAGATTAGTATCAGGCCGGAACCAGCAGGTAAAAGGAAGCTTGTGCCAGTGCTTTATAAAACACTGAGAACACATGAAGGTGAAATTGTTTACTGAATCATTCTCACGTTTCAGTCACAATAAGTTTGCAATTAGGAGAATAAAGACAACAGCAGAAGACATACCGGTAAATGTTAAACCGCCCCTGATCCTTTGACAGAACCCTCCTCCACATCAGACCATCACATCAAGGCTCTGCTCCATATCAGCACAGAGATCATTCCCGAGGGAACCTTAGCCAAGGTCAGAGTAAGCAGTAGTATGTCGTAATAGAGGTCACCAATTATCCTCACAAACATGCAGGATATGGCCCTCCTGACTCCCCATTCACATTGACGCTCCTATAATTGCTGAGTACCAGCTCCTGCTGATAGTGATTTTACCACTGCATTTTCCCAGTGTTGAGAGGTTGCCAATAGATTCCAGCAGCTGCCAACTGAGTCAAACCATTTGAGCACAAACACACTCTTGTTTACTGCAGCCAAGGTTGCATTAAGGCCACTGCAGTGAGGTCATAATGACACACTGTGAATTTAAAGGTCCCATATTGTACAAAGTGAGAACTGTGAGTGAGATTTGTTCGTCTTTGTAGATTTATTAAAGCAGATATCAGTGGAATGTTTTTGTTAATATAAGTCCTAAATAGTCCTATTTTCCGTCAGCAATCACTTACATGAAGTATTTCAGCCTAAACACGAGTCTCTCCGTCACTCTGCTCTGCTGTAACCCGAGGAGAAAATTTTCCTTGTGGGATACAAGTGTTATCCAATGAGGGGAGAGAACGGCATGAAGGGCTGTGTGTGCAGCCAAGGGATGCGCGTGAATGTGGTGACGTAGCACGAGGACCAATTGATGCCTGACAAGGGCGGGGGCTGCTAACTCATGGTGCGTTCAAGGAAACTCGTACTTTGTGGTTTTCCTTCCTGTGAAGTCATACCAGTTCGATCTGGTACGAGTTCACGGGTCGGAAGTTACGAGTGGCCGTTATAGGGAACTTTCACAGACAACAGGACGGTAAAAACACGAGCTACGGGTTACCTGGAACGCTACCAAGTCGTAGTTGTGACTTGAAGCTGTAACTTACGGTTTCAAAAGCCTGCCTTGAACACAGCATTAGCCGAAACGGCCGTGCCACTGATATCTGCTTTAAGCAAGGTTTGTTCCTGTGTTCCTTTCTTCTGATTGGCTGACTACCAAACCACAAACATATCTTATTACAGATCAACACCTTGGATAAAACATGGATAAAATGTAAAGCATGGAACATTTAAGATACATTTTCAGTGATCCAATGGATAAAATGATGCACTGGAATGACTGAAATGTGACGCTTGAGCTTGATAAAAACCACATGATAACTGACTCGCTAGAGAGGTGCGCTGCATTTCCTTACATTCATGACTTGATAGTTATCAGGAGAGAGTTTCCTAATAACAACCCATCTCAATAAAGGGCAACACACCGTACCAAAATAATCAGACCTGTTGTTGCTACACTCACTCCCAAAGTCTCTATCTCACATTCCTCCTCTGTCTTTATAGTCTGTCTGGCATTTGATATTATGAGTAGATTACTGAGATGTAATTATGTATCCTTTTTTCCATGAGTCCAGCATGTTTCACAAAGAGGAGACTCGTGTGGTTTGTTTCATTTTGATTAACTTGTATTGAAGCACACATGGGTTCACCTTTGTGTGTGGGTGTACATACATGTGCAGTCAGCATGTTTTTTTTATTATATGTTTCCATCTTGTCAGCATGACTCTGTGGCCTTGTGAGGAAAACGATACAGTGAAGGGAAAATAGCAGGTATGGATTTTATGATTTTCATGGATGAATTATAGATTAATCCTAGCATGCAAATGTCCCTGTGTACCAGTGTGTGAGTGAGTGTGTGTGTGTGTGTGTGTGTGTGTGTGTGTGTGTGTGTGTGTGTGTGTGTGTGTGTGTGGTAGGAGGTGGGGGTGGGGGTGGGGGGGGGTCGACGTGTCTTGGCAGATTGATGTCTATGTGTGACCTGCAGGTCATTTCCTTGTTGTAAGTCATGGGCTCAGTGGAGCGCTGCACTTTCACTCAGGTTTGTCACCCTGGGAAACACACACACACACATGCACACACAAAGCAACGTCCACCCACAGTAACCATTATAAGCCTGTACGTTTAAATGTTCCACCTCATCCATAATTCATATCAAAATATAATTTACACAATCCATGTCAATCCCCCATGCCCCACACTGAGGGCTCTATCCCTGCTCTCTGCCATATAATGAATAGTTTGTATTAAGAGAAAATCTATCCCTGTGTTTCTGTGAAGTCCTGTACTGTATTAGCATGCAGTGCCTCCTGTTAGGGAGTGTCTGTGGGGAGCAATACAGTGTGTATGACTGCAGGACGTCCCCTCACCTGTGGGTGGTGCTGCTTTCCTTGCTGTCTTAGAACCAGAGCGCCATCTGCTGGTCACAGAAGCAGCACTTCTGCAGCAGCCCTGCACTGGGGCTGTGAGGAGTGGACAGTCCAGGGTGTGGTCAGTCTGATGATGGATTTGTGTTTTCAGTTGAAAGACAACTAACGTTTTCAGATTGTGAGTTTATGTTGATTCCCGATTCCCCACTTGAAGTGAGGGATTCACCTCCTCAGGTGTCTAATACAAAAAGTCAAATGAAACCATATCAAAGGGAATAATCACAACTCATAGACATATGAGAGGTTTTACAAGATCACAGCCCCCCCTCCCCTTTTTTTTTCTTTTGATGTCTTTAAACACCAAAATCAGAATCTCGAACAGAGAAAAAAAAAAACAAAATAAACCCCACAAAGCTATTCGAGCTATTCGATAAACAGGAAAACGTGATTGGCCAAACAGGTAGATCTCTGGCTGTTACCTGGTAACGGATGCTGAAGTTAACAGTCACAGACTTGCTGAAGTTAACAGTACTTGCTGAGATATTTGAGGACTAAAATAAAACTGTCACTTGGTATGATTGTCAAAAGATCTAAATAGGGATACAAAAGAATTCACCAGGACTAAAGAGCAGCTATGCAGAGCAAAACGAAAATGATCTTGTGTCCAGCTTTATTGTGGTGAAAACACAACTCAGCTAATGCAAACTCAAAAGACTCTGAGAGACAGAGGACATGGTGGAGTTGATCAGATATGACAGCTCTTATTATGCTGCTTCACATCCACTTCACCCAAAACCAGAACCAGAAAGTAGTGAACTGTCTCAAGGATGTGACAGGTTTCACTACTGTTGAGGTTTTAGAAACAACTTTGAATTCTTTAATTGGATAGAAAGTGGATTAATGACTGGCAATTAATAATTAATACTGTTAAAAAATGTTTGTTTGTTTGTTTTGTGTTTGCAGAGAAGAAAATACATCCTTTTTTTAAATCAGCCTTAGGGGCCAAATGGGGCTCAGACAGAGAAACCAGAACAACATCTTCCCAATGACAAAGAAATAAAACTTTATTCAAACTGACAATGACATCAATCACAGTCATTTAGGGTCTTCACAAGCGCTGATGA
Organism: Trachurus japonicus; assembly: GCF_045865225.1. Classification (NCBI taxonomy): domain Eukaryota; kingdom Metazoa; phylum Chordata; class Actinopteri; order Carangiformes; family Carangidae; genus Trachurus; species Trachurus japonicus. Next base: position 27,719,111 of record NC_140919.1, read on the forward strand.
TGTCATGGTATGCAATGTGTGACTGTTTTTTTGTTTTTTGTTTTTTAGATATACAGTAGGCTGTTGGTCTCTCAGGCTCAGTCTGGACACCACAGAGGAAGAGAAATCACTTGTTATGAAGCAGGTGCCAGGTTAACGTCCAGACCAATCACATTTTAGCTAAAGCAATATCCTCGGACAGGAGCTAATGCATCCTGGGAAATAATATTTACTTGGCTGTTATGAGATCTGCTGTCCCTCTATTGCTTCCTGTTTATCTGGTGATTTGTTTACTCTGAAACAATGATTAGCTGTTGCTGTGACAACGAGCATCCTTCCTCTGAGTCTTAGACCAAACAAACAACAGGGAAACCTCTTTAACATCTGCTGATGGCTACAGGCATCAAACAGAGGCCAAGGATATTCCCAACACCACTCCTGACATTACTGAAAAGAACACAGCAACATTATTTTACTGAGGACATTAATTCATCATGTCCACCGGGCTCATGTTTCAAGTCACTATCAATTAACAAACAACATGTCTCAGAAAGTCCTGCAGACTGAAATGATCTAAAAAACAGTGCCCAGATGTGTTAATGTACATCAGTCTACTTGCAATATGCTTTTTTTTTTCTTTTTAAAAAAAAAATATGTTAAAACAAAGTAGGGACAAAAATGGGACGATGGTAAGGATGCTTGAAAGGGGAGCTAGAGATAAGAGAAGAATATAGAATATGCCTAAAATGATTAAGTTAAACTTGGAGTGACATAGATGGCATCATACATACAATATGTTGACATAAAGAAACCAGGCGACGACCATGACCATGACGATGATCAGACGAGAGGAGGAAACTGAGATGTTCACCACGATGAGAGTGAGGATGTTGTATGATGATGTTTTGTCTTTTAATCCGAGTGAGAACAGAGAACAAGGATGTAATGACAGGTCAGTGATGTTATGAATGAGTAGATATAACCTTAAAAGATGGAAATAAAGCAGCAGGAGAGGAAATAGGTTGGCTTTTGGCATCAGGTAACTGGTCCATTTGCTCTCTGAGGCTTTGACCTTGAAGAAAAAGAGAAAGAGAGAGAAGCTATTGAGAGAGACATTGTGCTAATATATAAAACCACGAGGAGGACAAGATGACCAATAAAACCACTACAAACTCTGCAGTGCATTTCCTGGTGCTCAGCAGATCCACTTGAGGGGGGACCGGTCACCGGAGGTCTCTGATATCTCTCCCAGACACATGTTAGTTCAATGCCACACCTCCCTCCTCCCACTCTGCATGGCCTTTTCTTCAATCTCTGACTTATCAGCATCCTTTCACCACCTCTTGTCCTTCCTACCCCTCTCCCCCTCCTTTCAATCAGCCATCCTCAAATTCCTGCTGGTCTGGAAACTGCTCTATCTCTGTGCTTCACCCTACCGCTCTGCTCAGCCTCGCTCTGACTCTCCCTGTTTATATTCTCCACAGCCACTCTTATCTCTCCGCTCCTCCGTCTTCTTAACTTGGTGCTGAACCAAACCTCTGTGTACGCTTGATGACAGAGAAAGAGAGATGTAACCTTTTTGCTTCCAATCTGTCTCTCTCTGATAGTCACCCTGTGTGTTGTTTGTAAGTGCTCTATAGAAGCAGTGGAGCAGCCACGCATCCTCTACAGGCTGAAGCTGGACGGAAGATCTAATTTGTACTCAACTGTAATGATAACAATATGAGACCATACAACAGTAATTCACATAATTTCCAAATCATTACACATTATCTCAATGCACACACCCAACAGTCGCCAGGCAAATCTCCCTTTGAATAGAAACGTCCAACAAAACTGGACTTATGGTGTACGGGCGTCCACCTTTCTAGCTGCCAGTGCCCTTTATTTTGATATCACAAATCATCCTAAGAAAGATCCATCCATCCATCCATCCATCCATCCATCCATCCATCCATCCATCCATCCATCCATCACACTTCCTATCTGTGTAGGGTTTTGCAGGTAAGGGTGGGAGACCCTGGACAGGACACTAGTCCATTAGTGGGCCAAAATATAGAGACACCACACAGACACACTCACATTTACATTTACACACTATGCAATTTATACCAACCTACCAATCAACTTAAAATCTTTGGACTGTGGGACACATGCACAGAGAGAACGTTGGATAATCTGTGTAAGCCTCAAATACATTCTTGATTTTGATAATAATATTTTTGACAAATAAAGTATCAACCACACCCCTGTCCTGATGTGTGTGAAGTCAGGTCTTGGAACTGTTTCAACAAAATGAGATTTGAATGTTTCTAATGTTTTTAAGAATTTATAATGAACTATATCAGTACACATGAGGAGAAACATGAAATATTACTGTTCTCTGTCATCTCTCTGTTAAGAGTCCACTCTGGTACTTGACTGTGTAGTGATGTATAAAGGTAAATGAGATCTGTATAGTAAAGCACTGTAAGTTCTCTGTATGAGCCATATATTTTGTTATGTGTAGGTCAACAGAGAAGTCATAAATATTAATGCAGAAAAAGAGTCTTTGTCAGACGTCTGCGGCTGCCTGAGCAGGGAGCTGCTGTCATGGCAGAGCTGTGATTGATAGCTCACTGACAACGAGGCCATTTTACAGCTGCCCATGTTTATTTTGATTTCACTAAGGTACATTAACACTCAGACACTGGTGGGAGTAATGTGTCTGGCTGCTGGCCCGAATGCTCAACTCTCCTGGGATCAACTAGAGCAACAACCTGTGGAGGAGGAAAAAGGCGCTTTTATCTAAGGCAGCGGACCAATGAGGAGCCACGGTGATGCTGTGATGAGGAGAGGGACAGCTATAGTGTGTATAAAACAACTATGCATCCATATTAGATCTATGCACTCACACTGAGCTGGAGGGCCTATGCTTAAACAACTTATTAAAACAAAATACATTTTATTTTAGTACAACACTGGGACTTCACCTGTGTTTCTATTTTATGATACCATTTACTTCAAGAGTAAATACTTTATTTTTACTACATCTGTTTGACACAGGATTAATTTCTAAAATGTGATTCATGGTTATAGATTAAACTACTCAAATGTATACAAAGCAAAATACTTCCTTCTCCTCCACGACATGTTACTGCATCAATGATAATGTTCAACAATAAATCAGTACCACTGTCAGTATAATGACAAACTTTGGTATATTTTCTGGCAATGGTGTTGTCATACAGTGGAGTTGCTACTATTACTTAAACATATATCATGTGAATAGTTCAGTAAAAGCAACACAACAGAAACAGAAGACAAACAGGTTTAGACGGAGATAAATTGAGGTGGTGGTGCACTTAAATTCAAATATTGATTGAAAAAAAAAAGAACACAGCTTGAAAGATCTAATAGAATTTATATATGACTTTTTTCACACACAGCAGCTTGAAGGTGACGACAGTCTTGTGCTCACACACTGAATGAATTATAGTAATTGAGTTTTGTGCAGCATGAGCCGGGTTGCTGTGAGCAGCAGCTGGAGGCGGAGCAGGGACTTGGCTCCCTGTAGCTGATCCAGCTGCTGCAGCTGCTCCCACTGAGGTTAACTGGTTAACTGGCCCAGAACAGGTGGAACATTCACGGTGTGCACATTACTTTCTGTGAGACCGTGCCACTGAGATCGATACACTGAAAATCTTTTACTGAAATGTGTCCTGATCTTATTCCTTATTATTATAGTATACGGTTTTTTGGCTCGTGTGTAATTAGTTACTATTCTTACAACAATTATAAACCTGTCTTTAGGGTATTGATGTTTGTTACTGCAGGTGACATCATCATGACGTGCAGTCAGAAAAACACTGAGAGCAGCAGTGTAGATCGAAAACACTGGAAGCTACTTGAAAAGAGGAACAGTTATCGAATACTTCTTTACACTTGAGTCAGACTCGTGACTCTAACCCACTTCAGAGTCCCAGGCAGACCCTCAGCTCCTGCAGCGTCAGGCCTCTGTCTCCGTCCCTGTCACAGTACTGAGCGAACTTCTTGGCGCACCGTCGCGGCTTCAACCGCCGACGCAGGAACTGACGAAGCGGTCGAGCCTCGCGCTCGCTCAGCACCCTGCTGCCATCCACGTCCAGCTGACTGAAATGCCACTGTAGCACCTGATCCCGTCTGGAGGACTCCACAGCTGCCGGAGTAGTAGAGGGAGCAATGTTCAGAGGTGAGGAGGCGGAGGAGGAGGAAGATGATGAAGGAGTGGAAGAGGGTGGAGTGTTTGGAAATAGAGAGGGAGCATTGGAAGCTGGTGTGTTGACAGACCTGGTGGAAAGAGACAGGACAAAACCAAAGGGTGAGACTTCTTGTTGACACCAGGGATATATGTAAAAAGCAGTCATGATGATTTTCTTGTTGAAGGTCTTCAAACACTGGAAGGTTTATAACAAAATGAATATGCATTTCCATGTCAAATCAGCTCTTTAAGAAGGGTTATTCTTTACATTATTTATAATGAACAGGGCAAGAAGTAGGCCTCTATCCCTGAATGCCTGCACCTTATATAAATTCAAACCTTCTCGATTCACAATACTCCTGAAAAGCCAAAAGAAAAATATATTTCACAAGGAAATAGCAGCCTGTGGGGGAAAAAAAATCTGTTTAACAGCGAGCAAAAGCACAGCTTCAATTTTTAGTTTTGGACACAAACAAACATGAAAAGTGAACCAAAGTTTTCAGTAAAGTGAAGGATATATGATTTGGACATGTGTGTCTGAATGGGTGAGAGAAGGCGAGAACAGAGAGACGAGTCCCCTCACACATCTCACCCAAACAATCACACAACTCTCCGTCTAATAAAAAGCAGGAACATCAGAAAAGAAATACAAGATGCAAATATTGGGGATGTGTGTAAATGTATTGAGGGACTGGGGGACGAAAACAGATGGAGGGACAGTGGTGTGGTGACTGTGCTAACAGGAAGAGAGCAGCAGAACAGGGAACAGAGGAATTTTGCCTCTTCCTTTCAGTTTAGTTCAGTTAATCAGGTGCTTGATCAGATCTGTGATGCTTTCTTAAGTGTGAAATTGGTTTTCATTTGGCAGTCAGATCTGTGTCTCAGCACTGGAACATAATAAAACAAAAGTTATGCAGTCACTGAAGTCCAACATGAGGCAGGTTACATGTTCCCACATGACAATAACAAAGAAGAATACTGGATGAAAAGATGAAGCCTCAAGGCAGTGAGTCTGAAAATGTTTCACAGGGTTTATGAATAGAGTGCAGTTTGGTAAAATATATAAAATATAAACCAAGATGTATGTATTTATTATGGGTGTAACGACACATTGATCTATACATCAGTTTACCCTTAAAATCCTGCTTTAAATATATATTATATATAATTTTGAATGTTCTCTCAGTTTTCTTTCATAGGATGTCAAAATTGTAAAGCTCAATAATTTATATTGAACAGGAACATTTTTTTTAAATTAACCATTGTTTTTCATTTAAGTTTGTAGTTGAGCTTTAACATAAATATGTCAAATTATACTTAAGTTTGTTTTTTGTGATTTGATATGAATGGAAGTGAATGTATTATGCAATGATAAACAGATAATATAATCTCAAACCGATCCCTAGTCCCTGAATCAAACTGAAATCGTATTGTGACAGATCTTGTGATATCTACAAACACTGAATCGATCTCCACTGAGTTGATATGGTATAGTATCGTGACCAAACTTTAGATGTACAGCCCCGGTATTTATATCTGACAGGTGCCTTCAATACAACTGAGCTTCTCAAGATATAATGAGTTATGCTTATTCTCTGATCTACTTTTGTTCAGTGAATTGTGTAAAGATGTGAAAAATGGATAGACGTACTTGTAGAGACTCCCAGCATGCTCTGCTTCCAGCTGCAGAGCTCTGATTAGACTCTGTAAGAACAGCTCCTTACGCGCTCCAGGACACCCTGTGGGGAAAGAATAAAAAGGATTGTTTAGTCTCTTTGGACACTTCACATGATGTATACATACATAATATATACATATATTGCCTAAAGTAAACATTAAGAGGCCTTTACATTTGTATCAAGTCAACTGCTTCAGATGAGTGTTTGTGTTGAAAAGGCAAAACTTCTGATATATTTGACAGTTTCGAGGGGCATTTTTAGACACTGCCTAAAATATTTACCGGGCAGAGGTTTTTCCCTGTACCTCTTCCTGTCTGCTCTGCCTGGATCCTCCTCTACCCCAGTGCAGTCTGGGATACGATTCCTGCAGAGAGAAAAAACAGCAACCAAATTTACAATTTTACATTTACTTAAATATGTATCAGAATGATTAGAGCCTGAAAGAGTAAGCTGACTACTGACTTTTCAGGGCAACTTGAAGCCAGTTTTTACTACACGCTAAAAAGAAATTGTATTACATCATGCATTGCTTTATACTGACCATGAAATAACACACACTTAAAAAGAGAAACATTATACACTTCATATGGTTATCATGGGGATACATTTGATTAGTTTTATCTAGATGGAGCTAATAAACTGGTATGTCTTGTATTCATGTGTGGCTTATCTGAACCAAAAGATAAACTGCTCACTGCAACACATTTAAAGGTGGTCAAATTGTGGTCTACTGACTCACTGCTACTCCTCAGATGGAGCAAAGCAGCTCATTCTCCTAAAGCTGAAGCCACAAAGTCCTGAGAGAGGGAATAGCCTGCCCTGTACACATAATACAATATCAGCACATGGGTAATTACTGTAGGAGAGCAGGAACTGGGTTGGAAGTTATTCTGCTCACATTTTTACTCATCATGTTAAATGTCATTCATTGTGTATGTTGGTAGGAATGACTCAGTCCCTTGTGAGCCACTGTACATATTTGTGGCAGTGGAAATGTTCTTACTGTCTATGTGTGAATTTCTGAAATTGCACAGAAAAACAAGTGTTCAGCTCTTCTGTTTATATGATGCTACATTTAGATGAATCTGGCTAAAAAACTATAAAAATAGTGCTTATCTGCCAAGAGGCAAAACAAATGTATTATTTAATTGGTCAACAGTGATTTTCTTTCCCTGTTAAATCTAATTAAATACTTTATATAACACAACCAGCAAGAGTATACACTGGTCGTCAGGAGGAGGACTAAAAAAAAACATCATAAGGCTGCAGGGAGCTTTCTTCACTCCAGTGAACCAGAGAAAACCATCACATGAAAACATCCAACACTTTCCTCTCAGGGGCTTGTGAGCAGCTGAGCGTCAACAACGCTGATAAAACCCCTGGAGAACAGAGCAGCCCAACCACAGTTCATTCTGATTTGTTCGGCGTGTTTCCTTTAAGAAAAACCCACCTGGGGAACAGTCACAGTAACTGGTCTGAAACCAGATAATTAAGATGAAATGCTACTGTGCATAACCACATCTGTCTCTGTATAAACCAGTCAGATCAAATGGAGATGATGAGAGGGAAGGAGAGGAAGACTGGGGCAACGAAAGACAATGAAAGTAAGAAAGAGAAAGTGTGAAGAAGAGGTGGAAATGGAAAGAAAAGAAAAAACAAACAAAATGCAACAAAACACAGTTTAGAGATGAAAAGCTGAACTATAGATCTAATTGAATGATTGATTACCTTGCTGAGGTGCCTGATAGTGGTCTGCCGCTGTCAACCCTCACACACCAGCAGTAACCTGTAGCAGTGTGACACTGCACAGGGCTGTAGCGGCCATCTGCACTGCATTCTGGGATAAAACGCTCTTCCTGCCAGGCTGAATGCATCTGAGAGAGTAGCGAAGCTCGCTCGCGCTCACAGGTCTGAGGACTGTCTACACACACACAAACACACAATTACTACAGTATTTGTTGGGTGTATGAGTGACAATACTCTCACTCTACACTTCATGTAAATCTCTTTCTTTATACTGAGCTAAGAGTTGGAGGTGATGGGCTGCTTTGCACATGAGAGGGCAGAATATTCACCACCACATTCATCCATCACTAGTCATATCAAATATACATTATACATAGTATATACTAAGACTATTTTACACACTCATATAGTATGCACACTTCACATTAATCCATCTTACCAGTGGGTCGTCTGACGGAGTTCATCAGGATCGTCACCCAAATCGGAGGAGCGGTCATCTCTGAACAGGATATATATTAGAATGGTATTTGTGCTTGATTAGATGTTGTACAGAGGAGAGTGGATGTCAATATCCAAAAGTCCTGTAATATGACATCAGTCTACAGACAGTTTACAGCAAAACAAGCAAAGTAACAACCTGGTCAAATTTTATGCATTAGTTTCTGTGGGGAGGGAAGTATTCATAATGGACATCAGTGTTTCCTTTGCCAGAAAACAAAACCATCTCAGTGATAAAGTCTTCTCAGCTTTGTGATTCTACTGACAAGGTAGATTTAAAACATAAATCTTTCTGTGCTTTATCATAGACTACTGTGAAGCATATCGAGGAGTGATTTAAACAGCTGCTTATTTACACATCCAGCAGTTATGTAGCAATGGCATGTTCATTCCAAGTTTTAACATGCTCATTTTATAGAAATAACAGTAATAAACGTAAATAGGAACTATGTTCGGCCGCTTTTCCGCTGTTTTGCTAACCCTCCTCTTGGCCATGTGCATTTGTTTACAACAAAGCCGGTGAGAAATCAATCAATAGAGCGGTACATGACTTTATACAGTGTCATACATGGTGTTACAATGTGTATATTTGTGTAGTTTAATCTGTCATAAACAAGAGGTTATTGGTCACGGGGCACGTTGCGATCATACAAGGTTGTTTTTCAGCCAAGAGACACAATAAGTGACACACACGTGGAAGGCAGTAGTTTAAAGGGATAGTTCAACATTTTGGCAAATTGGCCCATTGCCATAATCGCTATAGTCATAGCAGTAGGTTCATTACCTTTAATTGTAGGTGTAAGCTATTTTCAGTACGGCGGAGCGCAGCAGCTGGCTGCTCAGAGCTACGCTATGGAGGCTAAGGGAATTTCTTGGTTTCCCTCATTAAACTCATCAAATTCAACATCCCAAAACTCCACAGCGCTTTTGTAGACAAGTTGTGACCTGCACAACCACCACGCTATGAGATAATGACGGAACGATACGAAACGGAGCCGTTTTCGAGGTAAATACAGGGTAAATACGGAGACTGCTTGCTGAAAAACTGTCCCTGAACGCAACGCGCATCAGCGGTTTTGTATGAATTTACCTCGAAAACGGCTCTGTTTCGCATCGTTCCGTCATTATCTCATAGCGTGGTGGTTGTGCAGGTCACAACTTGTCTACAAAAGCGCTGTGGAGATTTGGGATTTTGTATTTGATGAGTTTAATGAGGGAAACCAAGAAATTCCCTTAGCCTCCATAGCGTAGCTCTGAGCAGCCTGCTGCTGCGCTCCGCTGTACTAAAAGTAGCTTACACCTACAATTAAAGGTAACGAACCTACTGCTATGACTATAGCAATTATGGCAATGGGCCAATTTGCCAAAATGTTGAACTATCCCTTTAACAGTTTAACTATGCTAGATTTTTACCTTTATTAAACAGCTTTGGAAAGAGGAACTATGCAGGAAAGAGGAACTATGCAGGATTTGTAGTTTAAAACTACAAATCCTGCATAGTTCCTCTTTAAAGTCCCCCTCCCGCGACCATTTTGGGTTATTTTAAAACATTCTCTGTGGTCTTTAAATTGTGATTATGAAGTTTTTAGCCAAAATCACAAAACCTGTGCCATTTCCCAGGGCTCTCCTTCTGCACAGCGCCAGCAACTCATTAGCAATGCACCTCTGGAGGGTGGCCACCTCCTCGCTCGCTGACAGCTGGACATTGTACAATTACCGATTCAGCGCGTTTAGTGTAAAACTGCACACTGGGATTCGATCCCAGACTGGAATATCGTCCTTGCTCGCAGTGCAAGCTGCTCTACCAGGTGAGCTACACCTGTTATACCTTGACAGCTACACCGAGCTGTCAAGCCTTTCACCTCTGAGCCAGATGCAGAGTGGGGAGAGAGCTTGTAGCACTAGTGCCCTCCCCTGGAGCTGTGACACGTCAGCTCCAGTCTCCCTGAAACTGCCAGTTTGCGTCTGCCATTGATTCACAGCAATTTGAAGGCAGAAAAACTCAGAAATGCAATTTTGCGCTTCCTTTTCTGCTGATATGTCCTCTAACACAAGAAAAATGCCACAGGAACATGTGAAAAGCACGAAAAACACGATTTTCATGGGAGGGGGTCTTTAGAGATGGAGTGAATTGTAATGTGAGTTTGGAGTAGGGATGTGTTTTGGCAGGTATTTGCTCTGGCTGTTGAGTTGCCCCCTCAGAGTCAGTGGAACAGGAGCCAAACCAGAACCTGCTTTACTTTACTCTGTCGTGATAAATCACTGTATGATTAAGTACAACATGCAGCATGTAATCAAAGATATTAAATGTGTGGGATAGGATGGAATGGATGAAATCTGTGCATCAGTAACTATTGACACAACTTCTATGGTAATTTCTCTATAAGAACTAAACTACTTGTGTTTTTATATGCACCATAGGTTTTGTTACCTGTAGGTTTTCTGGGCTCCAATGTTGGCCTGGGTTCATCAACTTCATCTGTAACATGAAAAAAAAAAACTGAATAAAACATGAATGAGGGAGGAAATAATCCAGACAGGGGAGTGGGAGAATGGTGTGAAGAATCAATTGCAGGGAAAATGAGTCAGGACGTTTTCTTGGTCCTGGTGTGTGAAGTGGTCTGAGAATGTGGTGCAGGTGTGACTGACACAGACACAACCAGCATCATGCCAGAAAAAGGACAAATGAGAGACATGCAGAACTCATTGAATGCATGTGAATGCAAAGAACAAGTACAGTACATGAGCATGTGCCCTCAGTAAATAAGAATGAGGTGAATAAAAAACATCTTAGTCACCTTTGATAGCAGGTGAATCTGCATCGAGAGTCTGAGCCAACTTGATACGATCTGTTCACAATAACAGAAACAGATTTTAAGCAGATTTGATTCAAGCAACAGGACTCCTCTGATCTTCTTTGCAACAAAAAACAACAGCTTTGTTGGAAACACAATCTACAGAATGGCATTACATTCAATTGCCTTCATTTATTTGCTTAGTTGTTATAATAACCACAGAAAAGCACTAATTGAATTGTCTATAATTAGTGTCAAAGATAGGTATCCCTATAATTTGTCGCTCTGACCAGTGCAGTTGGGGATCAGATGGAGGACCGAGGTCCCACTGAGGGGTTTGCCGTCCGGTGTGGAACACCAACAGTATCCGGTCTGGTTGTGGCATTGCACCGGCAGAAAGTGACCGTCCTGATGGCACTGTGGTGTGAACATGGCAGCTGCAGGACTGACATGGCTGCTACCACTGTGGGTGTTGGCCTCCAGGGCCTGAGCCCGAGCCAGCTGGCATTTGGACTGGCTCAGATCTAAAATCAAAGGGAAATAAGTCAGTACAATCCAAATTTGCTCCTGAACACAGACACGAAGGCTGTGCTCGGTTGAACTCTCCCGTGTTCCTCTTTTTAATGCAGCAGGTCATTTCAATCAGAGTGCATGCTCATTTTCCACCTGTTTGTATAAAACCCCATGGCGTTAGTGTCCTTACAGTATGTGTAAGTACTGTATATCCTCAGATGTTTCTGTTTCTGAACGTGTGTCAGTGTTGTTTTATGAGTAAAAAACAGACAGTCAACATCTGAACACCATCAAAAAGACAATCAACGGGTGTTGATGACGCAGCAGTGAGGGTGTGTACCTGAGCAGTGTGCTCGTGGAGCGAGGCGTAGCTGTGTGTTGATGCACTGTGCTCTCTGGAAGGCGCAGAGTGACTTGTACAACCTGCCATTGCTGCCACACACGGCTCTGTGGCGCCCCCTCTGGCAGTCCAGGACACAACCACGGGGCCACATGTTCTCCGAGATCAGGAAAGGCTAAGAAAACACACAAACATACTCTCATTGTTTCCTGTGGTTACTTTGCTGCAGAAATGATTTCTTTTTTAACGTCACTACATGGACAAAACTTTCATCCTGTACTTCAGTCAAACTTTCTGACTGTTCTCTGACAGTGACACTGCAATAATGAAACTGTCCAAAATGCTGCAGGTGGACTGAGGGCATGGAGGGTGGAAGGCATTAGTCCATGCATGAGCGACCCGCGGATAAATTGGCTTCATTGTGATTCCTGGAAAAAAATGGACTGAGGGAGAGAAAGAGGCAAAATGGAAGAGGGTGAGAAAGCGAATGAGAGAGGATAGAGGGTGTTAGTCACAACAGTCAACACATCTGAAACATGAAGACGTCTCAGGATGGCTGAGCAGAGGAGCCTCCGTCTCTCTTCCACCTGATATTTTAACTGTGTAAGCTCCAGTTTAGAAAACTAATGTGTGAGTAAACTTTAATAATTGAGGTGAAGATGGCAGCATCCTCCCTGCAGGGAGATGCCATACGTCTGTGCTGTCAGGAACTGTGAGTGGAGGAGGGCGGGTGTTGGCTTTGTGCCTGACAGCCAGACTTCTACACAGAAGCTTTTTCATGCCTGTAAAACGAGTCTCTGACAGCAAAGTGTTTTAGAATAACTCTATTAAAACCTCGAACCAGCCAATAGAAACACATTTCCTTCCCAACAGGTTCATGCCGCCTGATCCTTGGCAGACAGATTTTTTTTTACACTCTATGGGCTGACTAATTCAAAATATTTCGGTAAATTGCTTCCATAATAATTTTGCTATAAGTGAGGGGGGAAAAAACTTTTCAGCAGATTATTAGTCTCATTTAGCCTCTACACTCAACTTTGCTGGCAAGCACTCAGAGATGGCAAAGTTTCCAAACAATCTCCACAGACTCAGAAGGGGCCGTATTTGGATGGACAAACTTTTTCTGCTTTCATAACCAAAACATACATTTTCTTTCTGTCTGTATTTCTTACTCTCAAAACTATCAACCTACTGAAAAACATACGGGTCATTTTTTTTATAGGGTGCCATTTGGACATAATAACTTGTGGAAAAAAAATATTTGATTCACCCAGATTTTAATGTTTACTTTAAAAAAGGACACATTTAACTTACTGAAAAACATATTGGTTGAGCTCAGGCACCTACATAATATTATATTTATATATTTTAACAACACGTGACGTAGGATGTGTCCACTCTGTTAAGGACATAGACATACCATTTTTAATGTGTTTTTACTGCATGACTCCTTGTGAAATTATATTTTTAAAGAAAGTGTATGCCCCTCACTTTAGTCAGATAGTTTATTTTACAATTAAGTTATTTTAAATAAGTTTTTATTTAGAAAAACAAGTGTGTATTATGATCATGGAACATATTCCTCCAGTTAATTTCCTTAAAAAAGTGAATTATGATGCAAATTACAAAAAAATTCTAGCCTGTACATTCAAACCCCTCCATATCATTATGTCACTACAAATACATAGTTAAAATATTTTTATTTCATTAAACTATGATGGAAAAATAACATAACAGAGTGGACAGAGGTCTAACAGAGTGGACAGTATCATAACAGAGTGGACGAAACACAGTCAATAATACATACAGTATATGTCCACTCTGTTAAGTTAACTTGAATAAGGATAACAGAGTGGACACTAACAGAGTGGACATTTTGAGCTAAAGTTAGCCCTCAGCCTGGCTTTGCTAGCTTAATAGCTAACATGACTTTGGATACTTGATAAGAAATCTATAATTTTACACAAAACCCTTTTGAAATGGTTCAATTTGATTAATTTATTTGATATATAGCGTTAACAGAGTGGACACGTTATGATCAACCACACTGAACTTACTTCATAAAACTGCAAAATCTGATTATTCAAAGAGGTAAAAAAAAATAAAAAGTTGATCACAGTTGAATTTCCCACCACTGGTGTGATGTCTCCTCAGAAGAGTGATGTCACTGATAAATAAGGGAATTTTCTTAAAAGGGCACAAACACAACTTAACAGAGTGGACAATGACACCGGGGACGAACATAAAACCTTAATTTTTTCATTTAAAAAATATATTTTGATTAAAAAACAGCACATGATTAAAGATAGTTTATCCAGGACAATAAAATCCTAAAAAATTTTTTTTTTAATTTTTCTACTTTTATTAGCTATTCTCTAGATTGAATTTTAATGAACCGCACTGGGGACATAGCAAAATTCCGTAACATCCTTTTAACAAAAGTAGATTAAATTTAAAAAATAGAATTTGGGAGCCTGTACCCTTGAATTTATAAGAGAGGACAATTGACAATACACAAAAAAGCAAATTGAATGAGTATTTGTCCAACTTTAGTGAAAATACAGCTTAATTTATACTGGGGACACAAATGGCACCCTATAAAAAAATGACCCATACATTGGGCAAAAATCTAAATACTTCTTGTCCTTTGTGCTTTCCTCACACCATCATTTCATCTGTAACTGTGTGAAAAGTCAAATTTATCCAAACTGTCATGGATTTACACAAATACAATCACGCTCTTTAATGGCGACAAAGTTGTCACCCAGTCGGGGCAACATACACATCAGGTGCTGAACCTGAGAACTATAAATTAATTTGAATGAATTTCCCTCGAGATAAATAAGGTATCTATCTATCTATCTATCTATCTATCTATCTATGATACCACCCACAGGTGCCTGCAGATAAGTTTATTGTTCCATGTTAGAGAGATGACAGTCATTTTGAGATGATATGGAACAACACAATGAGCCATGTGATCTCGAGCTTAATTAGTGTTAATGTGTCATTGTTTAACACAAATGACCTCATCAGCTCCGAATTTGGAATGGGTGCTATGTGAGTGTCTGAAATGCTGCGTGAGGTGAGCCGGAGCCGGAGGCATTTAAATGTGTGGTAGTTAGAGGGTGAAATGGAGTGTGGAGAGGAGAAGAGAGGGGAATATGCTGAGCGTGATGATCCAAATTATTCCCACATACTCCTCTGGGCTCCTGACAACAACACTCTCACAGCTCAAAAATGAAACAGCCTCACACACACTCCAAAATATACATTAGATTGGTCACACTGCCACACAGACTAACTAAAAACACTACAAACGGACAGGCTAGCGCACGTACAGCACACACACACACTCATACAAAGCTGGCAATTGACCCCACCCTCTCACTCCTCATCAGTGCCTCTTTGTCCATTGCCCCCTCCCCTCTCTCGCTCCACACACACATTCAGGGACATAGGCTTTCTCCCAGCTCTAAGACACATGAGTAAATTTGCCATGATGTCCAACAGTGTTGACATAATTTAGTGGTGAATGAGACCACTGTAAGTCAATGTGAAGACATTTACCTGTGTTGAATCCACACATCAATGTGCACGAAACGGGAGAGAAACCTGTGATGCTGCTTTCTCTTCTTCTCACTTCGTTTCATATTGTCTGTCACCTCATCATCAAAGCTAAGTGTTACTTGTTCTTCTTCAAAAACAACTTCATATCATACAATAGGCAAAAATCTCTGTAACTTGACAGACTGTACATATTTTCTCTGTTTCAAATCATTGTAGATATTATATTATATATATCATATTATTCCTATTTTATAGTTTTTTACTGACAAAATGTTGAGATTATTATTTAAAGAAATAACCAAATAAACCAAACAATAACTGATAATGAATTATCGTCACAGTTCTAAATAATAATACATAATAATGAAGTAAAGGATAATTCATATATACAGTATATAATATAAGATTTAAACTGTTTGGTAATTCATTAAGCCCACCAAACTGAACTTGTCTTCTTCTTTTTTAGCTCCAGTTTGATTCAGTTGCCATTTTAAGGAGGGGGGGGTGAAGACAGGATAGTGAAACAGAGCATGAAGAGCACAGGTTCAGTCCAATCAAAGCACAAAATAATTTTGTTGCTAGAGCCTTCCCTGAACCACAGGGGTGCCCATCGAACAGCTGACACAGTAAAGACCTTTCTCACCACTAATAGTTGAAAATGTCTCTTGTCGGGGCATCAGTGTAAAGATGAATCTCTCTCAAAACCTTCCATCTTAAATTAATGATATCAGATGACATGAAATCTTCAGTTCCACTGATTTTGCGCTTTGACTGTTAAACTATAATGGATAGCAGATGAAAAAAGTATGGATGGTGGACAAGAAGGAGATGGAAGGAATGAAGAACGGAAAAGAGAGAGAGAGATGGAATAAGGAAATGAGGGGAGGGATGGAAGAAGAGATGGGGGCGATAAATAAAGAAACTAGGTTTGGAAAAAAAGTATGGAAAAGAAAGAGAGGAAGAAAACTGAGGGAATGGAGGATCATCACATGGATGGAGGGAAGCAATGGAGGACTGAAGAGAAGGAAACAGAAGAGTAAACAAAGAATTGATGCCTTTGAAATAGATATGGATAGAGAGAAAGACAACAGGGAGCCAGAGACAGGGGGACAGAAAACAGGTTTGAAGGGAAAGTGAAGGGAGGGATAGGGAACAAGATGTATGAAAGACGGTATTGAAGGAAAAATGTGATTAGAGGAATTAAGAAAGGTGTGCAGAGGGAATGGAGAAAGGATTGAAAGTCTGGGTGGAATGAATACGGAGGTAGAGCAGAGCGGCGGAGGGCAGGAGCCCAGGTGCAAAGTGCTGGGCAGACTGGATTTCCTGTCTGTCAGGTACAAGCACAGCAACTACAATATCCTCAGTGTTGAAACAATTACCACCAGTGTTTCTGGGCCTATAAAATGTCAGAGCCGTGGGTGTGCGTGAGAGAGAGAGAGAGAGAGAGGGGGGGGGGCAGGAAGTGAGCGGGCAGACAAAAAAGCTGGCTCACACCCTCCAGATACTGCTGACCAGCTGCTGTAGGGAACCTCATCTCCACAAAATCTGAAGCTGCTGAAAGGCCCGTTAAACCGCAGCAGCAGGATTCAGCGTCTGAACAAAACGCGTTGTGGTTCCGCAGCTTGTTGAGCAGTGACACGCTGACTTGTGAACGCAGCTTCTGCTCTTCACCTTTAATATGCACAGCAAACGTTGAAGTGGTCAGTAACACACACACACAGATGAAGGGATCATGACGACATGTTTAACATCTCAGGGGATTCAGAGAGTAGTGCGTGTGTCTGTGTACACGCACCGCTTTCACACACCCTCAGCGATGATGACAGACAGTAGGCTGTGACTAGAGACAGACGCACAAACACACAGCGATTTCCCCGATGAAGAATCAGACTCGAATGTTCCCATGTACACAATGTGTCTGTGCTGCTCTGTTAACGTTTAAAGACACAGACAAATTTCAGCACATTCATTTCAAATTGTCTGTTAATTGCTTACCATTGCCAAAGCATAGTTGTCAGATGTAATTCTGATATTTAAAAGATGTGGTGAGTAAAGAAAGTCTTGAGATGTCACAGTGAGTGAATGTCATGTTTTATTTATACATTTTTTCTATTGTAAAATGTTGAAATTGTCCCTCTCTCTGTCACACACCATGTTGCTCCAAACATCACTCAGTGTTACAGCTTCCCTGAAGCACTGAACGACATCATGAAAGGTTTCAAACAGAGGCTTCTCTGGTTATTAGTATTAATATGGCACCTAGACCCACGTCAAACAAAACATTTCCCTGTATGGTCGCTTTAAGGAACAGTTTTTTTAAAAACCCCGCTCTCAACTGCATAAAGACAAGACTGGTCAAGAAAGTATTACATATAACTGATGTTTATAGACTTGACATCATATATTTCTGCCTCATTGTAAACAGGGGAAACTGATAGCTTCTTGTAAACTATAAAAACACAAATGTAAAGCTTCCAAAGAGCAGCCTCACAACTTCAAATTTACGTTTTTACTTTTTTTGTTTTGTTTTTTTCCTGGGGGAATCGTGAAAACACATTTACTGGTATATTTCCATGTGGGATCTCCATAACATTCACATATTTTTAGGCTCTTACACTGTACATTTGATATTCATTTGGTTGATTTGTCCTTGACATAAACACACACACACACACCTGTATGTTTCTCCCCGAGTAGCAAATTAAATATTTGCTTGGTGGTGATTTGTGTGTTTGTGGTTTGGTCTTGCTGGCTGGTGTTACCCTGCCATCCTCCAGGGATCTCACACACACCAGGGACAAGTCCTTGGTCTACGACTGTGTTGTCAAGTCTGCTCAGTTTTAATAAACCAATTACAAGATAAAGTTAATAAGACCAGGCAATTTGGAGGCTTTCCCCAAACAGCCAGCAAGTTACAGTACAATGATTTAACTCTCCTCTGTAATCAAACTGAAAGCAGTGGCTTCACTACTACTACTACTACTAGGCTATAACTTACTATCTTTTATTTTGTTATTTTTCTCAACTTGATCTATATCTTTACTTAGTACATATTGTTAAGCCAGAACTATTAGCAGCAGCTTCATGAATGCAAGTAAAAGTCAAAGAAGCCCACATGGGACATGGCTACATGGGACTAATAAACTAATAATGATAACAAAGGACAGACTGTTGTATTGTATTTAAAGGAATACGTCGTAAAAAAAAAAAGAAAAAAAAAAAGGATGGTTTGTCTGAAGTATTTTAAAACAACTTAAAGCATTACACGTCCATAAATGCGGATTTTATGAGGCTCTGGTTAACCGCCTACTAGTTAGTCAAATTAAACACCTGCAGTGGAAACAAACTCCACAGACGTTTGTGACCCACTAGTTACTTATGCGATGAAGTTGAGTTGAGTGGAGTGTGTGTTTTCTTACCGCTGTCCTGTCGGTCTGCACTGACCCCGACAGCAGGAGGACGAGCAGAGCCCGGCAGGTGAAGGTGAGCGCGAGCTTCATTCCTGCCACGGCGGCCACGCGCCTTTTTTACTCCTCTGGCTCCTGGGCTTCAAAGCGACCGCAGCTGGTCTGTGGATGTTAGTGATGAGGGACACTCGAAGCAGCAAGGACCCGGTCCGGTCACGACTTCTTCACCGTCATCTCATTCGTAAGTCACAGAGCTGCTCATGTTGTTGTTGAGCCGTTCCCCACCAGACCATAGAGCGTAAAGCAGGTCCAGCTGTGGGCTGCTGCTGCTGCTGCTGTACGAGCACATTACACTCTCCCCACCAGAACGGAGGCCTAGGCTACCGCTCATTTCCGGTCTACGTGCCTAAACCAATTGAACAAGACGTCTTTTTGACATGCTTTTATTGACACTGTTCACTTGGGTTTACAGGGTTTTTTAGGATTATCTGTCTTTACATTGTGTCAGCTATAGTTTGCCCCCTCAACGCACTGAACCACCATTAATTAAAGTGAGAGAGGCTAATGAAAAGTCAAAAAGTTGATTAAATGGTTCGACAGTCTCATATTTAGTTGTCTAATGCAAACTGGCCTAAATGTTAAATAAATGATGCAAGTTAAACAGACTGACATGTAAGTAAACATTATGCACTAGCAGGGACCTACCATTATGAGAACATTATGCTCTCAAGTTCTCTGAAAGTTTGGCTGAGAATTTTGGAATGTGACCATGTTCAATAACTTTTGTTTATGTGCTGATAATTATACACAGAAAGTAACCAGATGTGGTATTATTTATGACTTTGAGGCATATTATTTTTTAATTTTAAAAAAATGGAAGTAAAAGTAATGTTCTACTTCTCTCGATGCTGACTGCTCAATTTCTAATGATAATAATGATAAATTTTTATCATTCATCTTTATGACACGGTTCTAAAGTTTCCTCTAACCTCATGTTTAAACAAAATGACATCGACCAGAAACCATAAAATCAACAGCAGCTGCCTTTTCCTTTTATATTCAAACAGGAAAGTGAACCCAAACTTTGTGTCCTCAGCCTGTAATGTCTGTCGATCATCAGCCAGTCATAGAAAAGCAGGCAGAACATACAGTATGAACCTACCCACGAGAAAGAAAGACATGAAGACAAGCAGAGGTATTTTGTAAGGAAACTTTTATGTGTGCTTTGTGAAACTCACTTATCATTAGAGACAGAAGGCGTTGCAGTTTCCAGTACAGCAGATAAGGTTTGATATTAAAGAGTACAAAAAAAAGGAAAATCACAATTCCAGAGTTCACTTCTCTCCAACCTCGCAGGGAAAAAAGAGAAAGAAAAAAAAGAAACAAGCTTTTGGTCCAAGTCTTTTCTTCTCAGTTCCTTCCCTGTCTGTCCCTCCCTCTGTCTCCCCCTCCTCTCTCCCTGACAGCCAACAAACATGGGAGAAATCTGCTCTCCTGGTTAATTTAGACAGGGAACTTTCACAGAAAGGGCCTAATCACATCTTTCCCCAGAACTCAGATATTCATCACATTATGATTGCATAGTTTTTTTTTTTGTTTTGTTTTTTACACAACAATTTCCTTTTTTCCCTATATTTGTTATTTGCACATAATGGAATGTTTTCGTGAAGATCCCGCCCTGATCTTTACCATCCCTCCTTTCTTGCAGTAAATTTTCTTTCCCTTCTCTTCAGAGACAAATTAGGGGATGGAGGGATGGGGGAGAGAGGGGGCAGGAAGTGGGAGGGTGAGGTAAGGAGAGAGTAAGAGAAAGAGGGACAGGGCTGTAACCACCAACAGGCACATTTGTTTGTCATTTTTTCATTACCACCACCTTTTTTTTTCTTCTAAAATTCACATTGGGAGTGCTCCACAGTGCCATCACCATAGTAACCAACATAAAAATAAAATAAAATAAAAAAAATCCAGGAAGAACCTTCATTCAGTCAATCAAATGTATCCATGACATGACGTGTATATATTTCTGTATGTGTGTACAATTTCTGGTATATAAAAGTGGACTAACATTGAGTACTAGTCTTCTCTATTGTATAAATGTATAGTTTCTTATTTAAATAAGCACCTGATGCCCACCCAGGAGAATAGTTTCACAGAAGCAAATATTTGTAGATAATTATGGTGTTGCCCGTCATTGGTATTTATAGTCGCCTTTAAGTACTCAAGCCTCAGCTTCTTGGCTAATAACCTCTTCCATGAATATTTTCCATTGCTTTAAGAAAAAAAAAAAACATAGACATCTGGAAGCTCAAACCTATCCACTGGTGAAACTGCTCTGTGTCATTACCACTGGCTTTTCAATTCTTCTGTTTTATTGTTTTCATTTTTTTTTTCTTGTTTTTAACAAATGTCACTCAGTTTTGAACTACTGGAAAGCCTCTGATCAATTATTCTCAACAACTGGAACATGTGTGTCATTCCTTGCACTGAAAAAATAAGTATGTACAGCGCTGAGCCCTCCCCCCCCCCCCGCCCCCCGAACCGACTACTGTCCCCACCCCACCACCCACCTGCTCCAGAAAAAAAAGAAAGAAAAAAAAAAGAAATAAACAAAGACAGAAGGAGGAAAGAACTGAGGTTAAACAGGTCACCTTATCCAGCAACACGGGAATTATGGGTAAATATGTCATTTTATCCCCCCCCGCCCCTCCCGACCCCACAGCATATATCTCTCTAGGATCTAATACACAAACCTCGCCAGTAACCACATCAAACCCCACACTGTCCTGCTCCCTGCCTAACACCCTGAACCCCCTGGCAAGAAGAAAAAATTATAATAAAATAAACAAAAATTAGCATAAGTATCAGATTAGCTTGTGCCCCCCCACTCCCTCCCTCCTCCCCCCCCTCCCCCAATGTCCAGACCCCTGTTCCTCCCCGTTTGACCCCACAAAAGGCAGAGAGGGTGAAGCTAAGGACCCGCACTACAGAGCAGCTGTCCCTCTGTCCCACAGCTGCCCCTGGATATGCCCGTTCATATAAAACTTTACTGGAAAATTTACCATGATTACTCTCGATCTGTTTACGTCTTAATGGAGCTGCAGAACATTCAGCCGAGCCCAACCTAACTATCATTTAATCAACAAGCTCAGAGTCTTAAAACTTCTGATGATTTCTAAACCGGCACTCACAGGGGCATCTCACAACCACCACTCAAACTCCTACAAACGCTTGATTCCTCTTCCACCACGCCCTCCCCCCTCCCCTCATCCCCTGGTCTGTCCAGCCATCCTCCTTCTCTTGCCTCTTCTACAGGTCGCTCTCTCCATACAGGGCGGTGGAGAAGGACATGTAGTCCAGCGCTCCGGGCACGCCATCAGGCCCAGAGTAGGGCGCCATGCGGGCGATGCAGTACTCAGCCTGGTCCGGGGGGAGCTCCCTCCTCAGCTCCTCAGCTGTGATGTAGTTCTGATAGGAGAGACATCCATCATTTAATTCCTGGTTCAACAACAAAACACCTGTAGAAAATTATGGGATACAATCGGACACACTAACATACACACACTCACCTTATCAGCAGCCAGGATCTTGAATGAGGCGATGACCTGGTCTGCGGTGTCTGTGTCGGTCGTTTCCGTGGACATGAAGTCAATGAAGGCCTGGAAGGTGACAGCGCCGCTGCCATTGGGGTCCACTATGCCCATGATGCGAGCAAACTCGCTGTCGCCCTGGTAACCAAGAAATAATAGGTTAACCCGGGAGAGAGAGCCCCTTGAACTCATACATGCACTGACACAGACACAGTTTAACATGCAGAACTTCAAGTGTGTAAAACATCAGGACCACCATGAAATAGACTGAGCCGGAGAAGAGGGCCATCGCAGTCCAGATATTTTACATTTCACACTTGTACATAAATAATGTGACAACTGGTTAATATCAGAGGGAAATGGAGGATCAATACTCACATAAAACATAGAGGGTAAACATGAAAAGTGTTAATCAGTCACTAGGACAGTGCAGCGAGTACAGAAGCAACACAGACAGAACCAAATAATATGAGCAGCAAGAGGATCAGGGAAGAGACAGCAGGGTGTTTGCAGGTGTCCAGTTATATTTAGGAAAATAAAATAACTGACACTAATACACTGAGAATATAGTAGTCATTATTTCAAATATTTTATATATATATATATTCAAATATTTTATATATATATATATATATATATATATATATATATATATATATATTATATATATATTTTTTTTTTTACAGACTTGTGCCAATATTGTTTGGAAAATAACTTTTTCCATCTACTTTATCTAACAAACTTGTCAAACTTCTCAATTGTTTTTCTTGACATAAAGTTCAGCAATGCACATAAGTTACAAAGTGATGATTTGGAGGAATTATGGGATGAAGAAAGACTAAGACATATTTTGGTCTGTATTCAAAATGTCCATATTCAGCCCTACTCATGAACGTTCATGTCATTTAAGGGTTTGTGTGAAGCAGCTAAACTGAATTAGGACATTTGTTGGACCTGCAGACACCCTGTGGGAGCATCATGCAGCAGCAGTACCAGGCTGTTTCCTGTAGAAATGAGTAGAGCCCGGAAATCATCTGCGACCATCTGTCCTGATCGCTTCTGTGGACCGTCACAGCACAGCAAAGGCCGGGGGGGGGGGGGGGGGGGTGAGTTGACGAGGATGGAATCGGAGAGATACAAGTAGCAGAGAGGAGGAGGAGGAGGAATGAGAGGTAGAGATGGAAAAGAAAGAAGCAGAGGGAAGGGACGATTGAGACAAGTACAGATATCAAAAAGATGTAGAGAAGGTGAGTAATGTTTGGGGAGGTGAAAAAAGATAAAAAAGCACAAACAATTAACAGAGAAAGTGTCGGAGTAAAGCAAAACATGACAGGCGGACGAGGGGAGATGTCTGCTCAGACAGTGAGAGAGAGCTCGGTGGAGCTGAAGCAGCACAAAGCAACAGAGACCCCCAGTGGACAAACAGGGACGCAACATCTCTGCCCTCCATGCTGACGGACTTGAACCCTGCCTGACCCATGGTGCTCATCAAGACCCTCAGAGCAGGAGCGCTGACTCATCACTGACCAGTTTTATATAACACATGGCCTCACAGCAGTTGTCAACACAGACAATAAATAATCCAGTTTTTAGCATAATTAGCATTATATGTCTTTAGTTATGGCCAAACATGTGTTTAAGGTAACAGTGACCTTTGACCACCATATTCTCACTGTTGCATTTTTGAGTCTGTGTTGAGTTCATGGCCCGATTTCAGGAAATTTCCTCAATGTGTTACTGAGATATCGCAATAATGAGAATTGTTTGGACAGTGTGAAGGCATTGGGAAAAAAAAAATCATAGAGCAAAAGTCGCTGGTTGTGAGGTTGAGATGTAATATGTTGAGGAGGATGTGAGAGGCAGTGATCTCTGCTCTCCTGCTCACAGGCCTGACAAACACCGACTCTTTCCCTCCGTCCTGTTCTGGTCGTAATACCTGCTTGTCGTTCTCCACATCGTAGCCCAGACTGATCAAACAGGCCTTGAACTCCTCGGCCATCAGGGCCCCACTGTGGTCCTGAGATCAGCCAAACAGCCAATGACAGGGCGCCACGTCATGAGGATGAACCAATTGCAACACAGGGATGGTGATGGATGGAGACCGTGCGACCCACAGCATGCAGGGAGAGGATGAGGACACGGAGGATGCAGGGACAAGACAGATTGGCAGATAGACAGACATTCATGGATGTTTAGACAGATGTCAGCACTCACAACACGATTGACCAGAAACAATTGTACACGTTTTCAACACATGCACGTGTCTGTGGGAGACAACACATTGAGTTATTTCTGAAAAGCCAGTGGAGAGTTACATTAAAAATTCATGTTGTAAATGCTAAAATACGTTCTGGTTGAAAACAGAGTTGCTGGGCAGTGTTCATTCTTTTGACATCAGCCCAACATGCACATAACATTTCAGCACCAACTAACTCAGATGAGATGACACATTAACAAATATTAAGTTTTACATTCTACTGACTTTCGTTGTGGTATTCCTGAAATCTAAAGATTTAAAGTTTCAAAAGAACAAGATGTGTTGTGCTCCCAGACACACTGATGTGATGATAAAACAAAAACAAAAGATTTGAGTGACCACAGCTTGATGGATGAGTGACCACAGAATCCTCGAGTGTTTATGAAGAACCAAAACAGACAGTAACATGAGTGACACAAAGTGATACACACACAGTGAATGATGGGTGCCCTATTCATCCATGAGATTAAATACAAAAATTATGAATTATCATTTGACAATGACCACAGAACAGATGTTTGGTGACACACCCAGTTCAGTGCCAGTTCTGTCGACAGTGAAGCCGCTAACCTACAAATACTGTCCTGAACAAATTCAGATTACTATCAGAGAATCTGACCAGGGAATATTTCCCACACCCTCTCCACTACACGAAAGCTAAAAGTGCCTCTGTGGACTCATTTACTCTGTCTTCCAAAACAAATCCTCCTCTAGAAATACTGAAGTGTTCATCATGTGCTCGCCTGTGTAAAACAATAGGATCAATACTCACTCGTCTGCTTCCTCTCTCACCCCCGCTTAAAGTCTAAACATTCATTCAGTCATGTTATACATTAATATAGAAAAGACCATGTCCTCACATGAGACATGAAAACACAAAATGTTCAAACTGGTCGAGGACGTCAGACTATTAATATCAACTCTCAGGAAATGAAAGCATCTTGGAACTTAACATTTCAGCCATAAAAAACAACAACAACAAGTATTTGGGTTGAGAGCAGAAAGTGTTCTATCCCCTTTGGTGTATCATTGTTCTTATAATGAAGATGAAGGCATGTATCTTGTGCCATGTATATGAATCATGTTAAAACAACACCAACACAGGGAAAAAAAATAAATTATATATATATATATATATATATATATATATATATATATATATATATAATTTTTTTTTTTTTGCTTCCAACCCTAATACTCCTATATCTGATTTTAACACTATGACATAGTAAGTGTAAAAAGCACAAGACAAATATAATCAGTAAGCCGTGGCCCCTGACCTTGTCAAAGTGGTTGAAGGAGGCTCGGTACTCGTAGAGTTGCTCCTGGCTGATGCCCTTGGCGTCACGTGTCAGGATCTGGTTCTCCACCTCGTTGATGGTCCTGGCGATAGTGGTCAGCAGCTGCTCCCAACCCACACGGAGGTGCTGCAGGGAGAGGGAGAGAGAAGGGAGGGAGCAGGGAAGATAGGGAATGAAGAAAACAATATGAGAGGTGGGGAGAGAAACTTGTTACACAGTTTTAAGCAGCAAAGCAACAAAAGAAAGTTAGTGTTTTAGTGGTAACTTGAAAATCCATGAAGAATATAGGGATGTGTGTGTGTTACCTCCATTGTGTAGGAAGTGTACTGGTTGTCGAAGATGAGGGCCTCCTGGATGAGCTGGTGGGATCCCTCCAGCTTGTTGATCTCAGGCATGTAGGACATGATGTTCTGCTGGTACTCCTTCAGGTTGGTCAGCTGGTCCTCCAGAGTGCCGTTCATCTCGATGGATATCCTGCCAATTTCCTGCCAACACGGACGCACAGTGTTCACCATCCTGTTCCCATGCACATGCACGGTGCGAAAACTTTATAGAGGACGCGAGCACGGAGCAAGTACTCCTTCCATTTCTAAACGTCTTAAGCTGTGAAGTGTTGTGTACATCCCTGGCGGTGTTTACAGTGACGAGCAGCAGCAGGTGCAGACTGAGCTGATGTATGTAATGTGCTACAAAGCTGTTTGACCGATCTAAATCACCCAGAGGAACGAGTTTGACTGAGGCGTCTGTACCACAGTTACACTGCTCAGTGCTATTGGTGTTGTCATGAATAGTTGTGAGTTAAGCAGTGTGTGTGTGTGTGTGTTAAGCATGACAGTGTGGGATATCTCTGAGCAGACACAGATGTGTGTGAGGTGTGATGCAATACCCCAAAGATTTACCTCCCCCTCTGGGACTCAGTCCTCTCCCACAGCTGTGAACTAGCTGAGGCCACTTTCTGCTCTGACCAGACGCCAAACCATGTCTTCAGATGAATTTGCATTTACAGACAATTAAAGGCTATTCTGCTACTGTAGTATCACTGTATGAGCTGTTAGTCATGACCACTCTTTGTTATTAGCATGTACACTTGCATGCTTGATTTACCTGAGCTCAAGTTCCTTCCTTTACAGTAAGTTAAGTTATGCATTAAAGACACTTTTAACTGATCTCCCAGAGAAACTGTAACCAGTTTTACTGTGTTGGCTATTGAATTAAATCTATAGATGAATACTTAAAGGACAATTCCAGGCAAATTCAACTCAGGCTGTATTTTCCCAACATTTTGGGTCTAAAAGAAGGAATCTGACGATTTTCAGTTTAATTGCTCCTGTTTTGCGGTAGTTGTGTCTGTCCCTGCATCGCCACGGCAGCGATGAATGGGAGCGGATGCAAGTGCCGCTGCTTAGGCTGTTTACATCCCTCAAAGCTGCAATTTTTTCCACAGACAGCATCAGATGGCTACTCAAACATGCACCGAGATGAGCTGCTTCAACACAATGGTGAACACTTGGACTGTTCACATGGACTAATCCCTTACCTCCATTTTGTCCTGGATGAAGGCACCGACTGTGTTGGCCTGAGTGGCAAACTTGGCTCTCAGAGTGTCGTTGGAGTTCTGCTTGTTCAGCTCCTCCTGCAGGGCGTTGTCACGCAGCGGCACCATCGCCATGGCCTACACACACGCACACACACACACACACATATTAGAAACACTAAAAATTGTAACAGAAATAAGCTGTGGTTGCACCTACACACCAGCTATGTTGGACAAAATAAATAAACTAAAACCATTCTCTTGAGAAATATGCAGGCAAATATAAACAGAGTGGAGCATCTTCATAGCAGACGATAACAACAAATAAATAAATAAAAAATAAAAATCTCAAATTCTAATACATCAAGCAAAGACGCCCTGGGAGGTGAAACCCAGAAAAGCAGAATTAAATGTAAAATGGACATTAGGAGGCTCAGACAGCAGCCTACCTTTTCCCATTTGCTATCAATGCTCTCGGGTGTGATGGTGGTGTAGGGGTTTGATCCGCTCAGCTTGATGCCGTTGCTCTGGGCAATTTTCTGCACCTCTGCCTGGATGGACTGAATGGCCTCCCGTTCCTTGTTGGCCTCCGACAGGGTGGACTTGAACTGCTCATGAGCTGTGATCAGACCCTGAGGGAGGAAACAGTTTGATTTTACCTCCACTTCACAGAACGTTACACCTGTTTGTTCCTGTGTTCCATGTCTGGAGAAATACATAATTCAACTGGGACCTCAGATATGTTTTTGCTTTCATTTGTTCGTATGTGTTTCATGTGTTGTAGCTTTCTGCATGTGTGTGTCTGAAGCTACCTGAATCTCCTCAATATTGTGGACAATGAACATGTCCTGCAGGTCCTCCATGGCTCCCTCCATCCAGTTGTTGAAGGGCGCTGCTCTCTTGGCGTACTCCAGGTAAAGCTCATCTATCGACTCCAGCTGCTTCTCTGTCCTCTGTTGGATTAATTTCACTGAATCAGCGAACATGAGCTATTTTTCAGGATCATTTTGTTTACAAAAATTGAATATTTTACAGCAGTGCACTGTCCAAGAGCAAGGCAAAAATAAACTGTGTGAGATGCATTACAGTATTTCCCCAGCCTCTGATCAGAGACTGCAGCAGCAAACACACAGAACAAGTATGCGCTGATGAAATGACAGGTGGAGTCATACCTCCAGTGACTCTTTGCGGCTCTGGGTGAGGGCTCCCAGGACGTCCCACTGATCACAGATCTTCTGACAGCGAGCGTTGACACTGGCAGAGTCGTAATAGTCCAGCTCACTGGAAAGTGGCACAGAGAAAAAGGAGTTGACAGGCTACACTCAACTCACCCACAGATACATAACTCAGTGACGGACGGGTTTTCTCTGTTCTTCTAATGATCTCATGGTTTCATCTCCTCCAGTAATGTCACTGCATCTACAATGATCATAGTTTTTTTTTCCTAATGTGACTTGTCAGCTGTTCACTCCTCCCTCCTTACTTGAGCTCCTGTGCAATGGCGGCAATCTGCTCCACTCTGTCCTGATGTGCTGCCAAGTCGCTCTCAAACGCCTCATGTTTCCGTAGCAACGCCTTGACCTCTGACAGGGTGGAAGTCTCATAGTCTTTCTGGGTCAGCATGGCCTCCTTACCTGCACACACAAACTTATTTACTCACTGTCTGTCAGTCTCTTAAATAGCAAAAAGAAGTAGTATACCAAGAGTAATATTGTAGGTAGCAAAATTGTACTTATTTTATAAAAAAAAAAAAAGAGCAGCACAAAGAAAAGAAGACAAAACCTTTAAGAGGGATTTTTCATTTTGAATGATTTGGAGAAGATCAAATTTCATAGTGGCAAAGTCCATTCTGTGTGAATGTGTGTGAGAAAACATTGAAATACCATCAGTCCAGGATTCATGGATGGCGGCCTTCTGGTGAAACTTCTCAGCCAGATGCTCCAGTCTCTCCAGTCGTCTGATCTCACTGAGTATCCACTCCTCGTAGCCTTTCTCTGCTCCTTCCAGAGTGTGCCATGCTCCATTGATATCCTGAGATCAGAAAGCAGAAATGACTCATACCAACCCTTCACTGCAGGGTACAGTATGACATGTTTCTTTGCCTGCATAGTAAATATACAGTAAAACTTCACACGGAGTATCCTTGTGTAATATTAGAAAAATATAGCTTAAAGACAATCCAGGACCATAAAACCACAAAAAGAAACTTTTTGAGAGTGATGATTTTACCACTAACATACTAATGTGATACTGGTCTCTTGACCATGACAATGGTGAGAGCAGGGACTGCAGACAGACCTGGCATAATTCAGTAAATAAGTGGAAACTATCAGTCCTCAGTGAGAACTAATTTCTTATTTTTCCACAAACAACAAAATACATATAAAATACAACTTTATATCATGAGAAATCCAGGTTCAAGTGCAGCAGTGACTCTGTGTATCACACATACAAAATAAATTCTAACATCACAAACATAACAAACAAACATAGAATTCAAATGTCTCCAGATGTTAGAGATGATGAGTTACTCTGTATAAATTGTGTGAATACATACAGACACCATGCGTCCCTCTGATGGCATGAAGGCAGGTCTGTTGCTGAGTCTCAGTTTAGTCTGCAGAGTGTTGAAGCTGATCTCCAGCTGACATTTCTCTTGGACCTGAGGGCAGGAACAGAAGAGTCGGCTCGGTGTTAGTGAGAGGATTCAGCAAACAAACACCTCTCACCTCTTAGAGAGAAACAAGCAGGCGGATGCAGAGGTAAACTACTCTTTAAGTGAAGTTAATGTAAACCTTTGGTGGTTTGTGGACACAGCGGTAGTCTCTGAAGTCCTCCTGTTTGGCCTGCATGTCATTGACGGTTTTCTCCTGGGTTCTGTTCTCCAGCCATGGGATGGTCCGACGTATCCACTCCAGCAGCTGCAGGCAGACAGGAAAACAAGGAGACACCAGTCAGCACAAACAATCAGGCGCTCAACTTAGAAGATGAGTTTTATTTATAAAAGCTCTATCAGAGTTTGGAAAGTAAATGGACTGTATCTGTAACATTAGAGCAGGTACATGAACATCTAACATTGAGTCTAAAATGAAGAGCTCTAATCTGTGTAAACGGGCTGAAAAGTGTTGTTACTCACGTCACTGGCCAGCTTCTCGTAGTTCTCCATCATCTGCTCGTTCTCCTGGTTGACAGCCAGCACTTTGCAGATGCGGTTTGCAGCTGTCTCAGCCTATCAGGAGACAGAGCGATGAGTTGCGCTCACAGTGACTCCATCATGTACCACCAGAGTTCACTCACTGTGCCCAAAGCTTAGAGAGAGCGTTCACTGTAGCTACACTTCAAGTCACTAAACCAAACATTAAATAGGTGTCTGTTGTTTTTTTTATTAGTAGCTCAACCTGAGATCTTATTACCAGATCTTTTGCTCCAAATTTGTGCATACACACTCCACACACAGGCAGTGAATTGGAATAAATGTAAACACAAGTTCAGACAGACATTATTAATTATAAAAAGTGCAAAAAGACACAAAAAACTCATTGCATCTATCTGATATGAACATGCTCCAGCTGCTGGTGGTTAGTTCAATGTGCCAGAGTAAGAGTGTGTGTTTTTAAAGCTCCATGCGTCTCCTGTCACAAATCAGGAGTCAGTCCATTCATCTAGTTACAGGTTCATGTAGCGCTGCAGTCCGCATCAGTGGCTCTGCCTAGGATATTACACTACTGTACCACTGGAAATAAAAAACAATACATAAAAATAAATGTCTCTTATTTTGTATCTCAAATTATTTTAAGTCTAAACTTACACATTGCACAGAATATACTGTATATACATATCATAGCAAACATCAAAACAGACATTTAGAGTTAAGAAATGTTAATAGCTGAATAGAAACAGGAGAGACATTGAAAAGTGTTTCCCAAAAGAAGACCCGGCTTCCCAAAACCATATCAGTGCAATAATCTTTCCCATTTTGTTTTCCATGCAAAACATACAAATTGTATGTACATGTATTTTAGGTAATGATATAAGATTTTTATTTAGAGTGTCATTAGCTCACATATTCATCAGAAGCACTTCAGAGTTACACATGATCCCAGTGGAAACTGGAAAAACACCAACAACAGTCCCAGTACGGGACAGCATGGTCTTCATCCAGTCAGCGAGACACTCTTTATATCCAGATATCTACATAGACCATCAGTACTGATATCAGTTTGGGACCTTAACACAGAGCTCTTTTGGAGAAACAGTCTCAATGTCCAAAGCTCAGAAACAGAGGCCTTCGAAAATGTTTGTTGTTCCCATCATGATCCTGATCTGAAAATATTTCCCAACTCTAGCTGTGCCCCGAAAACTAACTAACAGTCAGAATAACTTCACAGTTGGATCCAAAAAGAGAAAATTGTTGTTGGGGAAGCAACCCAACCCGATCCATTTTCTGACACCAGCTGACCTTTACTTTGCCACAAAACATATTCTGTCTGGAGTAAACCCAGAAAACAGCCTGATGGGAATCCTCTTGGTTTTGTTTTGTTTTGTTTGCTTCAGCAAAGTGTTAATGCGAGTATGAAGCGTGAGGAGCTCACCTTCTGTGCACCAGAGAAGGCATGATAGAAGCAGGATACATAGGTCATTATGGCCTTCTCATCCGGCCTCAGCGTACCCACGATGTCTACGCATCACCCAGCAGGGCAGAGACAGGTCGACAGAACAAGAAACAGAGAGAGAAGGAGACAGAGTGAAGCCAAAGCTACCCAAAGCTACAGTATGTGGTCCTCACTCCCTACTGATGAGAGAGCCAAGGGAGCTGGCCACAGTTGGTTGTGGAGAGAGTGGCCCCCCCTGTTTAGGGGACGGGTATGTGAGGAGGACGAGAGTCCTCTCCAAGAGAGATGAGGGACACAGGAACCACGGGGTCATGGTTGGGACACAAACACACATACACACACCCACTGTTGTAATCAAGCTCATTGAATCTGTGTCAGGGTGAATCCACTCAAAGCAGCTTATTCAAATTCTGAAGTAGGCCTTTCCCTTCATTCGGTTCATTTAGCAGGCGAAAATGATGCTGCCACAAATCAGGCAGCACGACACGACGCGTCCTCCTCTCAATGAACAGCAATGCAGCTTGTTGTTTCCAAACATTTACATTATCAAAAATAAATATAATATAATATAATATATAAATAACTACTCCACTTCCGGCTCTAGGTTTATCTCAGTTTATATTATACATTGCTTAATTAAAATGCAATGGCAAGAGGTCTGACAGATTGAGTGTGTTATGCAAATTTGAAATAGTTTAATTTACCCACTTGTCCAAAGGAGCTAAATGAAAAACCAACACACCAGATGTTGAATAAACTTTCCAAAAATGCTTTTCATGGACAGGATGAAGTGTGATTCTGAAATGATGATAGTGATGCTGGCAAAAGCAGTAAGCCTGGAGATTTTTTCTATGCGCAAACTTTTATATACATAATTCAAGGATTAGAGGGAAAACAAGTTGTACATGGAAATAGTTTCCACACGCACGCACACGTTGCCTAGATCTGTCTAATTGTCTCACACCTCTCCCCCGAGATTACAGAGGAACACAAACAAGTTCTGAATGAGCCAGAAAATTAATTAGAGGAAGAGGAGCAAAACAAGAGACACATCAACTGGCTTCCTGTCACAGGCCTTGAGGGAGAGGAGACGGGTGAGGGGAGG
This sequence comes from Trachurus japonicus, assembly GCF_045865225.1. NCBI lineage: Eukaryota > Metazoa > Chordata > Actinopteri > Carangiformes > Carangidae > Trachurus > Trachurus japonicus. Next base: position 27,752,254 of record NC_140919.1, read on the forward strand.
GGAGGAAAAATAAGGGAGGAGAGGGAGGGACAGATACAAGAGATGGGAGGGTTGGAAGCAGGGGGAGTAGATGAGGAGCAGGAGAGGGCAGAATAAAACTCAATCCGTTGTCTAGAAGTTTCAACCTGAGCCTTCACAGGTCCAGACCTGTTTCTTTATACAGTATTTAACTATTTAAAATTACACTGCTCTTCATCTTTGGCTAAAATCTGTACCGTAATTATTGACTCTTCAATGTAACATGTCATAACAGCTTCTCTGTTCTTTGCCATGTGTTAATTTCTGAATATTTGTACCTGTCCAGGCATCTAAACTAAACTTGACAAGGAAAGGAAGGGACTGAAGACAACCTGTCACAACCTATAGACACAATAAACCGGGGCTGAGGGCTCACAAGTAGACAGCAACTGCTTCTCTAGAACAGCAGTACGGTCAAGCTCAGCTGCACTCCTCAGTAGCCAAGTCAGACTCACTCACTCTCTAACAACACATCACAGGGTTGTTAGGGACAGTTACTGCTTTTGCCAGCAAAGCTACATCCATACTGTTGCTGTTTGTGTTGTAGTGTGTGCGTTTGTGTCCCAACGAGTCCAATGTCTTTGTTGAAAACCCAGGTCTTAACAGCGCTGTTGAGAGGAGTGAGGCCATGCTGGACAGGAAGCAGCACTTTGTTAGTAACGGGAGGTTAAAGGTCGAGTCGAGGAGTCAGGGGGTACCTTCTGTGCTCCAGAGAAGGCATGGTAGAAACTGGACACATAAGTCATTATGGCTTTCTCATCTGGACGAGCAGTGTTCACAATGTCTACAAGGCGGGGTGGGGGGGGGAGACCATGGTTATGAAGACACACACATATATATATATACAGGCAAGACAGAGGACATGTGATTATAAACATGTAGGGACATACACCAATATTACACAGGCTGGCAAACACAAGACACATGTAACAAGCTGCTGTAGTTATGAACAGCCATCCAGGACAAGGAGATAGGAATACAGACACACAGAGTCAACAACACTGTACATACCAGGGTCAGACCCATACATTCATCTATTAAAACACTCAAGCAGTGAAGTGAGAGTTCCCCTGCAAAGCTGAATAAAAAAATGAAAATAAACAGGGCATTATGTGTGTATATTATGTGTATCTTATCATTTTAGATTTTCACTTTCTATTTTAAATGCTTTAAAATATCCTTGTGCTCGTTTCCAAACACTGGAAGACGTCAGAGTAACACCCTTGACTGAAGGAAACCCATGTGCATATTTACAAATGTAAAGTCTGATGATGAACAAATAACTACAAAGTGCTAATACTGGTCTGCCACACACACACACACACACACACACACACACACTTGGAAATCCAAAGCATTAAAGGAGACAAAGGAGACAAAGACATGAAGGGAGGGGACGGAGGCTCCACTGATCCTGAAACAGCAGTAACAGCTTATGCACAGTAACAGGTTCAGCCGTGGATTTCAGCAGCCACATTTACATGCACATCAACAGTGTGACTGTAATGGAGGTGAGACAATAATTCAACTCAGTGAGAAGAATGATTGAGACCATCCTCCCGATCAGAGGACAGCTACTGTCAGAGACACGGTCAATGTGCTGTGTTCAGAACATAGATGTATCTTTACTAGAGTTTTTAGGTGTTTCATTCTGTCCACTTTTAACAATGCACACTACAACACCTGGATTTAATTATGTTTTTAGGTCTGAATACCTTCACAGTCACATTATACTGCCAGGGATTTTCCGGAGGACAGGTGCATTAGAAAGCCCTGGGACCTGCACACAGAACCAGCTTAACCACAGCGCTGTGTCAAACATCAATGAGAAAACATTCAGGAGCAGTAAACTCATGAAATATCTCGAGTATCTTCATCAGACTGCTGCTTATGCACATAACAGGAACCTGTCACCTTGCTGTGTGCATGTAAACCCAGCCAGTCACTGATGAGCCTTGTCATACAGGATGATGGATTACAGTTCATACACATAATATCACTGGCAGATACACAGCTGGTCGACAGCACGGGTCAGGCTTACCTTCTGCGTCCAACATCTTGGGAATGTCCAGGTGCTTCTCAGCCACCTCAAAGGCGTTATTAAGATTGGTCACTGGGTCGTCCTAAACAACCAATCACAGCACAAGAAGAAGATAAACTTTCTTTCTGAGATGGTTAAGTTTAGATTCAGGTTTCTTAGTACTGACATGCTCAATGTTTTTTTGAATGAATGAAAAACTACTAGAGTTTGTTTCAATTACATCAGACAGACACGAACGCTTTAATGTTACTCATGAGTATAGGTGTAGTGACCGTGTGTGAGCCTGAATACCTTTCTGAGGCTGTCGTAATCGATCAGATCAGGTCTGTGTCTGTGGATCAGAGCGTTGAAGGCGAGACCATCCTTCCAGCTGTTGGACAGAACAGAGAACAGATGAGCTGAGTGTAAGGTGCAGCAGTGATTAACATGACACACAGATACATTTTGAATGTGATTCGTAGTGCCGTCTGTTATACAAGCCTCTATAGCCGCTGCTAGTACCTTAACTGAATTTGAATCAAAATATAAACTATTTAATAACTAAAATCACAACTGAAAGATTCAGCACCTCCACTGAGCTAAAATTTTGACCTAAAAAACAGCCAATGAGAAATTTCAATCGAAAACTGGTCCAAAGACCTTGAGACCAAGTTTACCCTGACAATGACAAAATTTTACACAGACCTTGGTCTCTGTACGTACTGTATAACATGCATCTACAAATGGACATGTACCACAAATTTACTTCTCACATAAGAATCAGAAGGCAACAGCTACAATGCTGACAATAACGTGATCAGTGTCTTTTTTCTACTTCACTCAACAGTAAAACACGTTCCAGTTTCTCCAACAGGGGGTGGCATTTCTACACAATTGCAGTGGTTTCTCTACACTGCAGAAGTAAATGATTGACATTTCACTGAGCAACACCCATCTATACCGGTAGATAAACACAAATAACCCCAACATATTTACTAATATACAATAAGCAGAGGTGCACCATGACAGCAGAGCTCCTGGGTGTGTTCTTGATTATATATTTAATAGACCACAGCATCAGTATTAAAAAAACCCCAAAACAAAACAATTGAATACCGAGAAGTCAAGTTGTCGAGCTCTATCATCACAAAGTCCGGGCTGATCACAAACATGCAAAACAAACTTCTCATCACTGTGCAGTATTGATCGTCAACAGCTTCGATCCATTAACACCAATGACCCTTACAAGACTGATCGATCCAGTCTTGGTACATGTGCATGTGTGTACGTGTGTGTGGTTGCTGTGTGTTACCTAATGTGGAAGTTCTGCACATTGACATTCTTGTAGGGAGCGGTCTTCCTCTGGCACCACAGGAGAAGACCCTCCTTTGCAGAGGTCTCTGCAGGGAAGAAGTGGAGGAGAAGAAACATAAGAAGACAGGAGCAGTGGCAGTGAGGAGAACAGGAGGTCTACATTAGTCTGAACACACTGAAGACATGACTCTTTACATTGACTCAAGCTTTTGTCGTTTTGATCCCATTACCAGCGCACGAGCAGACAGACAATGCAGTGCCTTTCATGACTGTCAGTCACTGGGATCAGAAGACTAAGGATGTTTTTGTTGTGTTGCTTGAACAAACATCAAAAAGTATCAGTTACTAGGGAGAGCAAAAACTCCTTGTAGTGGTCCCCACCCACCGGAGTTAATTCAAATCAGACAGATTTAATTAACCACCACAGACTCATTACAGCTCGAATGCAAACTCAATGCCAAGACGAAAACACAGGAAGTGGTGAAGTATAGAATTTCAGTAAGTGTTTGGAATTTCCGACTGATTAATGCTGAAAGGGTTTATCAACTGATCGATTAGCTCGCTGTCTGGAAACTGAGGATGGGGATTTACTGATGTTCTATTTCATCAATCGAAATTCACTGTTCTTGTGTTTTTAACAGCTATTGAAAAAAAAAAAACAATTACTTTGACTGCCAGAGTTCCCTTTAGCAAACACTGCTCTGCTCAGCTGTAGCTAGTGTTAGAAGCATTTATGCAAATAACTCCTGAGGGAGTCGTACCTTCTACAGAGATGTCCTGGATGGCGAAGCGGAGGATGATGGTCCAGATCATTCCCAGGGTCATCTTGGCGTTTCCATCCACAATTTCTACAACAGATAAAAGTCTCTGTCAATCACCTGACTCTTTATTTCATCTTGTGTCGCTGACCACACGTCTTGTCTATCACTGCTGTTTTTACAATCTTACATCTGCTCTTCCATTTAATAATGCCAACACACCCACACAACTGCACTTAATGTCCCACGGCCGATGACGCTCCAGCATTGGCTGGGGAAGTGTGAATCTTTAACAATGATTTCTCCTGTAGAATAAATTACATCTTGGTAGATACAACAACACAGTCAGCTGGTGATTGCAAGTACTGCAAAACTGTATGGTATTATCTTAGAGTTTCCCACCACAATCCTCAGTATCTGGTGGGTTAATGAACACACGACAATGCATAAGGACGGGACAGTAAGGTATGTGCAATGATACATTCGTACACAGGCATGTAGATTGGGTCAGATTCCACTCATAGTTCAAACACATACTGAGACCATTAGTCGTTTCATACTTTCACCTGTCGGCTGTCAGCTGTGAATCTCAACCACATTGCTCTCATTCTAACATTCTCCGTGTTTAATCTGACGTCTATCTGCTCACACTTGGCTTCATTCATTTGTACTTGCTTTAATATGTGACACGTGTTAAAGCAACTCTTACTTATCCTGGCATTTCACACAGCACGCAGAAAAAAATTTGAACATCAACAACTCCACCTCCATCCAAAGTCCCACCCAACTCTTCCTCTTGCGCGTGTTGGCAAGGTAACAGTAAACATAGGAGGAAAGCAAGTGAAACAAGTAGGAGTCATGAGTCTGATTCAGAGGTTACTGTACAACCAACACAGTCAAACACAGCCTAAGACTTACAGTAAACGGGATCAGTGCTGAGTTTTATAATAGATAGTAACGTTACTGGTAAATGGAAACGCACAAGGAAGATAATGTTACAGTCAGAGTAGAGTTCTCAATGGGCCGGCCTGACCAACCTGACCGGATGCGCTGGTTTGGGTCGAAAATATACGTACATGACTGACATATCACAACAGCAGAAACCATACAGTATCTAGGAGAAACTCTGCGACCGGATGAAGCTGCATCAGTCTCCACCATCGCTTGAAAGCAGAGCAACGTTGGCTCTAGTTTTGGCTCTTGCCGCATCAAGTTCTCTCTTGGTGGTGGCTTTTTCAAAAAATAGTCTTCCTTTAGCCAACTGATTTCTGTGTGGGAGCGGCTGGAGGTGGGAGCTGCGGCCCTGGATTTGTCGGTCTATTTTACAAAACAGTTTATTTCCAAAAGCGTTCTTCCTGGTCAGGGGTGGAGAGAGTGCACGAGCAGTTACGTTAAGTACGTTCAGGCTGCTAAGCCAATCCTGAAATGAAATGATTGGTCAGACTTTTCTCAGGACCATATGAGAATGGACTTACATTTGAGTGTGTCATCAGATTATTAATAGCATTTTAACTTAAACAAAGAAAAGTGTAAAATTCCCAGAAAGGTAAGTGTTGCTTGAACACACTAATACAACACTGCTCTGTGGACAAACATGAATGCCCCCCTTTATTTATATTGTAAATTGTTGTGTAATAACTTAGAGACTAAAGGTCCTCAGGACAAATGGTGATGTGTCGGTGTTACACATTCTCTGACGGGGAAAGTGTAGGACGTCATCCTCTCTCATCTAGTCACCACTGTCCCTCAGTTTCTCTGTCAGTTTCCAGCTGATGACCTTCAGTGGGCTGCTTTCACGTAAGGCCAGAAACAATGTGTGAGTGTGTGGGGGGCTGCAGTATTTTGAGCAATTTTGTGTTCAGTGGTCGTCAGCCTCAGCAATGCCATGCTGCAGGAATGTCATGTTTGTCCTGATAGAGTAGGAGAAAGGTCACTGTCCTCTGTACTCCATCCAGAGTGTGAGTACTCAAACACCAGTGTCAAATAAATGTGCTGAACAGTTAAGAAACTTTTGGTAGATATGAGGAAATGTTACTGCAGATGTGGATTTTTACTGTGAGAAATTAAAAGCTCATACTTCCTGCACACACTTCCTGTTAATTTCAAAATGACTTGTGAACATTCAAACGCTTTTCACTCTCAGGTTATTCTAGAGAGGTGAAACTCCCCCTTGCTCAACAAACAAGTAGCTGCTCTCCTACTGTTCTGACTTAAATTAAATGCTACTCTAGCTTCAGCTTGCTGTGCAGCTATAAAACAACAGAAAATGGTAGAAAAAAACAACAACAAAAACAAAACAAGCAGTGACAGATGTTTTTTGTTTGTTTGTTTGTTTTTTATAGTAGTGTCATGTTAATTGTCTCTCTTTGTAGTTTTATTGTCTGTTGGTTTCTGTTTGGATACGTTCCAATTTGTGTACCGAGTTTTTCCTGTTTTTATGAATTATGTTGTTATGTCCTTGTTGTTCATTTTAATGGCTTTTAACACCTTGCCAGGAGGACTACAGTCTGAAACTAGCCGTTGGCTAACACTGGCACCTTTACATTTTATTATGTTCATTAATGTGCACTGTCCTCCTAAAAAAAAAAAAATTAAAAGGGGAACTTTTCCGCTGTTTTGCTAACCCTCCTCCCGGCCATGTGCATTTTTTTTTCAACAAAGCCGGAGAGAAAGCAATCCATGGAGTGATAGATAACATTATATATCATATACAATGTTTATATTTGTGTAGTCTAATCTGTCATAAACAAGAGATTATGGGTTTACAGGTTGTGTTTGTGTCGTTGTGTGGCTGAGACGAGAGCTGGGACAGCGGGTCGGTGGCACTGATCTTGCAAGGTTGGTCTTTGGCCAAGAGATGCTACGTGGAAGGCAGAGAGCCTTCATTCTCCCTCATAACAAGTTACATGTAATTTATTTACAGTAACCATCACAATTACTCTGAAGCTGTTTAATTAAGGTAAAAATGTAGCAGAGTTAAGGTGAAAATCTTGCATAGTTCCTCTTTAAATATCAAAATGACTGAAAACTTCCTTTTTTAATTTTGAGTTGATGTGAAGGTTGAAGACGGGTCAATGAGACGGTGGTTTCCACAGTGAGAAGGGACTTTTTGTGGCAGTTAGTGCCGTTTCTAGGTTTTAGAAGTTCATGACCAGGGGTTTCAATTTCAATCATTTCATTTTAGCACATCACACATGAACTGGATGTGTTTGTGTGCATGCACAAATAAATGCTTACCCTCTGCTCCAATAGAAACCAGCTTCACTCCCTTGCTGGCAATGAAGTCCAGGGCTTTGTTCACATTGTTGATCTTATGGACCCTCATCTTGCCTCGCTCAGGCTTGGGTAACCGCTCGCCTGTGGATGGATGATCACACACACACACACACACACACACAACACACACACACACACACACACACACACACACACACACACACACACAAAGTGAGTGTGTTAGCTCCTGCAGTTTCCACAGGCTCAGCAAAACAACATTCAGTCAGGATGGTTTAAGTTACAGCAGTGACATTAGCATCGCTCACAGCAGAAAAAAAATGAAGTGAATGTGAAAAAGGAAGCTGCACGCAGGTCCAAATTTCATTATGGGATGACAGCAGTTTAAATGTCTATCTACTGTGCCAACAGGAGAAGCTTCCCTGCTTCAACCCCCAACAAGGGAGACTCCTAGAGATACACTATGAACACAGTGACACTCCTCCAGCAGGGTGACTAGTGTGTTGTTAAAGCTTGTGATAAAAACTAAGGTTGGAAACTGAGTGACCACACCCTGGATAAGACAGAGATTACATGCATCTTTATCATCTGAAAACATTTTTATGGTCTGACAGATCAGCTTGAAAACCAGGTCACTGCTCTGTGACTAATGAATGTGTGTGTGTCAGTGTGTAAATATACAGTATGTGTGTCTCGAATGCGCCAAATTCTCTATCCAATCTGGTGCTTTGAGGTTGTTCACATAGTTACCTGAGATGACCTCCAGCAGCAGCATGAGTTTGAGTCCATCCCTGAAGTCCTCTTCTATGTTTTCGATCTGCGTGCCGGCCTTCCGCAGGTGGGAGTTACACCATGCCGTGAATGTCTGCACGAGAGCACAGAAACAGGACACAAACGGTGATTATCCAGAGCCCGAGCAAGAATGCTTTTTCAGTTTTTATGATAATAAACTACTTTGAACTGAAAATGAAATTCAATGGACAGGAAGGAGGCCAGGGAGTCGTTTTGATACGACAGGAAGCACCACAAGAAAAGGGGAGGAGACAGATGTTATAGTACAATACCAATCCCTGGACATAAGAACTACTATTGATATTGAGGTATTACAGTATTTCAACGATGTGTCACCAAGATGAAAATGTGTCAACAACAACTATCTTGACTCATGTGCTCATACTTCAGCTGCATGCCTTTTCCACCCAAAAGAAAACAGTCTCACACCAGGCAGCATCTGTGATATATGTAATTAAATATCAGAATGGTGTACCAAATCACAAACGCACACACATCTGGGAGAAGACACAGACCAGCACAAATCACACACATCAATAGCTGGTTGGAATCTATGTCTTTGTGCTTCTGGTTAGCCGACATTCTTCAGAAATGTGTTTTGAATCATTTTATTTTAAAGGAGCTCATGGCACTGAGGTAGGCACGGTGGACTGTGGAGAGGTTGGCTTGTTTGCTCTGAGCTTTGTCATGCCACTCTCCAAAAATCTCAACTATGGCACATCATCAGTCAACGTGTCAAAAATACTCGCAAGACATTTTCCCCTCGCTTGTTACATAATTTAAGGGAAAAGACCTTAAATGCCAAGTGACCAAAATACACGCTGAGAGTCCGGCCTGCACACTCTCAGTGAGGCTGCCACCGCTTGGAGTCAATGTCAGGGATCGCTGTGCAGGTTTCAATCAAATATGAAATACAGCTGAAATCTAAACGTTGTTTTGAGATGGAATGTCGCTGTCTGTGAGAGAAAGAGGAAAAAGGAGGGACGAGAGCAGAGTTCTCTAGTTTGCAAGCTGAGAAATGAAAAAAGCTCAGAGTTAACTTCAAGGTGTGGTAGTGCTACTGTCTTTCTTACAACACCAGTCTTACATGTGTTGCTGCTGAGATATCAAGTCTATGAAACATTCTGTTGTTACCTTCGTGGCAACTTGTTGACTTTCTCAGTTGTGTGTCTTTGTAAATTAGAAACATCTGACTGTTGTTGCTGGTGAGACGGGACTAATACTGTGTAGACGTCACCTCGGGGTCAGGGAAATATGAAATGGGCTTTGTTACAATTTTGGGGAAATTTTGGAAATTTGGCAAATAACATTTTTTAAACTCGGGTTGTATTTCTTGCTAAGTGTTGGAGTCATTTGAACCAGTTCATCATCCAGGATGTAAACCGAGACTAAAAACCACTTCCCTCTCAGTATCTGATATGAAAAGGACATAGGAATACTTCGAGGAACGTGTCGCTGCCGAAACTGAGAGATGTGAAAGAGGATTGCTCCAATTCACTGTTACACTTCCTCCTCCTTTTCTCCTTTTCTCCTGCACGGTGCCTTCAAAAACATTATGACTGGGTGCTGCTTGCTGCCCTGCCCCTCTCCCCACCGTCCCACTGTGGCCACCGGCACAAAGCTCCCATTGAGCCGGCTGGATAATAGCACCCTTCAGCCCCTGTGCTCTCCCTCCGACCGCTCTCTCTCTCTCTGTGACCCTCCCCTAGACTGCCCAATACCAACCCCCAACTCCCCCAACACACATATACACACACACACACAATTATATATATATATATACACAGAGCCCCCTGAGACTGGACTGGGACAGGAGAGGGGGCGGGGGGTAGGGGGTACATTTCACATAAACAAACAGACAAGTTAGGGGGGCAGGATGGGGGTGGGGGCAGGAAGACAATGCACCCTCTACCCCCCCCCCCCCCACACACACACACACACACACACACACACAGAGTTAAGGACAATGCAGCAGGAAGTGGCACTGCAATGACAGGAAGTTCCAGCTTACTTTAGCACAGAGCAGACAATCAGTGTGAAGATGTATTCATCACTGTCACTGGAGCCAACAGCTTTATTTTATGTTGTTCATAACACAACATCATGTGTTTCATTAAATTAAAATTTATTTCAAATTCTCTTTTTTTTTACTTTTTCTTTCTTGTCTTCAGCATAGAGGCTTCAAGACTTACCTCAGGTAAGGTCTTAGCAGGTCTTTGCAACCACCTCACAAATTAATATGAATATCTATGTGTTATGAAATCTAAAAAAAGAAATATAGTTTAAAAGGTAAAATTAGTTTTCAAAAGACAGGATGAGCCAATCTCTCATTGTCTTTTACCGACTGCCTTTTCTTCTCAGGATGTTGAGCCAATATTTGTGTGATTTTATCTTCATGCACACAGACCAGATTACCCAGATCACAGTCTAAGCACAAACAACCTGTTAATTTATCTACCGTTTTTGCTTATGTTTGCGTAATTGTCCCGAAAAAAATTAAATAAGTCTATATTTTAAGCTTGTTTGTAGCGGAAGCTTCTCAAAGCTCCTCTTCCTGGTCCGTCCAAAACTGACGCCGGCACAAATCACGCGAGGTTTGGACGGACCAGGAAGAGGAGCTTTGAGAAGCTTCCGCTACAAACAAGCTTAAAATATAGACTTATTTAATTTTTTTCGGGACAATTACGCAATTTGGGGCTTCAGCACAAGACGGACATTACATACGAGCATCATGGAGGTATTTGGATGTTTTTTTGTGTGTGTTTTTTTTACGAAGAGCTCTGGTGTCCCTTTACAACCGTTATATGGACATGCACTGCTACACCAAGACCCCCTGTAACTCAGAGAAGGGACGGAGGACTCTGAAACTTCTTCCAGCCCTTAGTCCACATGAGGGTGAGTAGATAATGAGCGAAATATCATTCTAGGGTGAACTATCCCTTTAATGTAGATGCCAGTATAGCACATCAGGTCTATGCTCTGGGGAACAATGACGGTTTCTGCTTGGTGGGAAAACTGAATTTGAAAAGCAAGTTGTGCAACTTGAACTGTGTCAGAGAGTTGCTTCATTAAACCTATAAAAGGCAGCCATGTTCCAGCAGGACCACTGCCACTGGGAGGGCTGACGGCGACAGGCAGAGACTCGCAAAGAGCCTGACAACTGTACATCTTGTGTAACGTAACATACTATAGATTATTCTCTTCTGTGCCCCGTGTTCACACTCAGACCTCTTGCACTGAGCCTTGCTCAAGGACGCTCCAGCCTGGCCTTATCAGAGCTTGAACTAGCCCTTTGCTCTGCCAAGAGAGGGCTGTCAAACTGGCTGTTCTGGGTCTGCAACAGTGGGGAGAAAAGAGAAAAGAAAACTTCTGCTCTGCTGAATTCGGTTCAGGAACCTATAGCATGCCTCTGGCTGCCTTACAACACTCGGGGAGAGCAAGGTGTGGTGCCGCCATGTGCTTAACTGGCACAGGCCTGTACACTGCTCAGGTAGACTAGACACTCAACCAATCAGGACGCTGGAGCAGATAAACATGTTTCTCTCTGCTCCAAGCATGCAGACTGACATAAGTGAGTTGATATCCGTGTGATATCTGTGAGTTGGTGGCAGGGCTGTCAACATTAGGTGATATGTGACATAAACCAACTGCCTTTGGCTTGATATTCAAGTTCATTCACAGGCATCATGGACCGATTATTGCCTTTGTACAAAAGCAGCAACAGCTTGCTGATAAAGGTTTATGAAAGTGAAACATTTGCCCTCAGTATTATTTAGTGAGGGGTGAGGCTACGAGTTGTTTAAAATCCAGATTTCTATATAGTTTGTCAGTTCATGTCCTTGATGTCAGTGGAGCCCCACCTTTAATTCTGAAGGTAATCTACTCTGTGACTTAATCGAATTAGTAGTGAACTGACCCTGATTCCCGATGGCAGCGAGCAAACAGGATGAATGAGCCTGAGTGAAGCCTGTTAAACCTGTCCATGTGGCTGCTCTGTGTTGGCTACACAGATCAGATGAGATGAGAGGATTTCTGACGTGAGCTGAGGACAGAGATAACAAGCTAAATGCCGTGTGGTACAGAGGAGAGAAAAGCTGGATGTGAGTGTTAAGAAGGTTTAGATTTTGGGCATGGAGCCCGCGCTCTTATCCTCTCGTATCCATTACATAACCGACGCCACAGTGAGGAACATCCTCTCCGTGATTTCTGCTGCATGCATCAACTACAACCCTAGTCTGATTTCAGGTCTGTCACTGTTTAACCTTTAAACATAATCATGTTGATGCATTTTAAAGCTGCTTTTGGAAATTTTACACACATTTGAAAACTAATGCCCCAAAACCCCTGGAATAGGATTAACATGTAAACTGTGAGTAAACCGAGGTGTGTTTTTTGTGCACACATGCATTTATATTATAACACCTGCTTTGTTTAAACCAATAGCTACAAGTGCTTAACGTTCTGTATTACAGCATGCGTAGCAGGATGAGGCTAAGGGCGTATTTCTACATGACAGTTTTCACATACCAACTGTGGCTTGAGTGATGAGTGAACTTTTGATGAGCTCATCTCCAGAATGTGTGGGGGGAACCCTAACCCCAACCCTAACCCATTTCAATGGTCTCCGTTTGGAACAGTTATCACTTCATTTCCAAGTTGCCATAATTGGTTTCAACACAGTCCTTTCATTTTTCCTTCATCTATCACTGTGTTGATGGAGAATCGTCAAAGCAGCAGGAAAGATGGTGATAATGAGCCTCTTTTGAAAGGGACGACACAGGGGTGTGAGCTGACGGCTCTGAGATCCTTGTTGTTTGTGTCCTGGAGGAGCGGGGAGTATGTCTGGAAGTGGTTAAGTTGTAACATTCCCCCCGTCCATGGCAAGATATACAACAGTCCCCTCGCTGCTTTACTGCCGCCACAGTGAGTAAGAGAGGGAGGCTAATGGGGTCTATTGGGGTCAGCTGTTTGATCCATCTTCTAGTACCTGTGCTGGAGCGAGGGCGACCCCGACAGTCTTTCAACTCTGATCTCTTACTGAGCCTACAGGGTCAAAGGTCAAGAGTCGGGCAGATATCGTTAGTTGAAAAGGAGGGGAAACCTGGCGGCATCTTTAAAACGCCAAAAGCAAGAAGCAAGATGGATGAAGATGCCAGGTCTGAATAAGGCCGTGGACAGGAATACACACACACAGACAGACACTATACTGTGTCAAAACCTTGTACATGGCTGCATTGTGTTAGACTATTTGCATTCTGCCTGGTGCCAACTGTTCTGTCTCTGCTGCTCTCTGTGCTTACATACAGCGTTTAATGCAGCTGCATTCACAGTAAAGCCCTTCTGATTTACATGGTTTCCGTTTCTGTTGTCACAACAACAACACAACAAGTTTGAAATAGTGAGTGAGCTCATTTAACACTACATGCAAACAGTCTGCTACGAATAAATACAGATCTTACACCCATGAAACTGTCTGACAAATCACTACACATAAGTTAAAGACAATCACTGTGCTGTGATTTCAGTTCGACTGTAAACTGATCACACAGGTAGACTTGAAACAACAGAATATAACTGTGTTTTTACATAGTAACACACACACACAAACATCTCCTTGGGCAGGCACGAACCTAACAGAGACTGGAAACACTGGGGAAAAAACTACAAGTATGTGCATACACCAGTTATTTCCACACCCAATTTCTCAATGCATAGACACACACACAGGAGCGAGAGAGAGAGCGATAAGGGTGTGTCTTTGTACACCTGGAAAGAATGAGCCAGGTCAAACATTATTTTACTGCTCAACTGCCTTGCATTCTCCACATGACGTCAGCAGTGTGTTCTTGTGTGTGGGTGTGTGTGTTTTCTTGATTACACACCCTTTTCTCTGGTTAACACTGATGAGCTCACGCTTGAAGCAACTCTACACACTGACGCTGTTGTTTCGATTGCTACACACACACACACACACACCCCTATTAGAATGAGTACAACAGATATATTTGGGAGCGTGGACAGTGAATGACACATCTCAGACCAAGAGCTGACTGTTAAACACGTCTTCTAACCAGATGTCAAAACGGTCTCACATCTTTGCACCTGTCTAGATCTCATGCTACGTGTATTCTCAGCACCTCTCACAGTCTCCAGGCCGACGCCACCTTTATATAGTCACAATCAGTCTTTATACGGCAAAGGCCGTGTTTTCTCACAAGTCGGTTACAGCTTCTCAACCCTGCCTCTCTAATAGGCGCACACACATGCATGATGCATGCAGAGACATGCAGTGAGGTGAGCTCACAGGACAGAAACACGACTGACATTGGTGGAAACAAGGTGTTGGTGACATTGCTGAGCTTCGCTGAAATGACAAACACGTGCACTTACTGTTTAGTGTCATTTATTACCTTCTTTAAAAACTCTAAAGTAATCAACAATAACCTTGTAAACCCGTCAGACTGAGGATATATCAAACTATTAAAAAGAGGAAACTGTGCAACAATGGACAAGTTGGACTGTGACTCGGCAACAAGCTGTTAACAAGCTCTTGATCAAGGCATTTAAATCAGATAAGTTGTACTGACCAACCTCAAGGTGTAAATATTGTCTGGTGTATGAATGAGCATGGGTGTAACAAAACAGTGACAAATAATGAAAAAGCAAAGTAAAACAGCAGTGGATGGTGAGTTGTTGCACCAAAGAGCAGATACTAGATTTATACTGCTAGTTAAAAGGAGTTATATGTGGACTTCCTGGCAGGAGGTGCAACCTCAAGGGACTTGGACAAGGCCATACTAAAATTGACTGGCTGCACCAGATTCAGTTGAGCCAAAACCAAGCTGGCCTGGCCCTGTGAATAAAGCTCAGTAACAAGTCTGGTCTGGCCTGACACAAGACCTCCTATTCTTAGAGGCACGTCAATTAAAAAAGGGCTGTGGCGTACAGCACAGTAGCACTGCAGGCTATTGTCACTACAGTGCTCAGTTTCAGCCCCAGCCCGACCCGACGGCCCGGGTTCGGGCCGACAATTTATACTAATTGGTCGGGTCGGGTTCGGGCTTTGGACAAAAAATAAAGTCAGTGACACAGTGTGTGTGGGCAGACAGTGATGGCCTGCACTCAGCCCGTCTAGTACTTTCTCTACTTGTTAAAATGTATATTTGACAGCATGCCATGGCAAACATGTGTACTGTACCAGGGTGAAGTTACTGAGGGGACACAACTCCGTTGCATGTCAGAACCACGGAGAGCGCCACGGCTCGTTAAGCCCATGTTTTCATCTCAATATAAATATGGAGACAAACACATAAAGTATCTACATGTACATATAGAATGTGTGACCAAGTAAGTACCACAAGTGAGATTTACCCATTTAATTTAGACACATATTCTGGGGTCTGCACCTTGGCTAGGCATCTCCTAACCCTAACCCTAACGCCACAACTGTGACACATCTGAAGAACATCCATTCCAGTCACAACTGTCCTCTATTAACTCCAGTCTACGGTCAAACAAACCATAAAACAAACAGCATCTTCAAACACAGAATCCCCAAGCTCCATTTCAGGAATAAACATTGTGACAACATCTCCTTACGAGCACGACTAACTGAAACATAAATCAAGAACTCTACAGCCCCGGCCCATTCACACAACAGTGGTGGCGGCTGCAGCAGCACAGGTCTGGAGTGGCTCTGCAGGAATACAACACCATCCTGCCAGGGGTCACGGTGGGCCCGGGAAGGGTTCATGGTGCATGAGTGCATGTGCGTGTCTGACAACTGAAAGACTGAGAAGGAAGAACCACCCTCCAGTTGAACGAGTGAACAGCTGTTTTGAGATCAACACTCTCCTGAGGCCACTCAAAAAACATTCAAACATAGGCAACTGGCAGCATCTCTGAAATGATGAATGATAAAGATTAGGTGGAATGCAGTACTTAAGCCAAGAGTAGTGGTCTTTCAGAGTGAAGAGAACTGGCCAGCATACAGGCGGCCACCAGGGGACCGTCTGCTAATCAGGAATAAAGACAGTGAAGAGGAGGAACGGCTTAGGAAGAGGAGGAGTGATAGGGACATGAGAAAGAGGAGAAGAAAGACGAAGCAGAGGCCTGCTGCAGAGGCTGCTCTCGTCTCATTATCCTCTCAAGTTTGGGCAGGTGATCATTAACATGTGTGCACAAACACACACACACACACGGAGGGAGAGGGAGCCTCCCTCTTGCTTCATGTGCTGACAGGTAGTCAGTAAAGCAGGGCTATAATGTGGGGACAATCTTTCACCATAGCGCACACACACACCTCCCAGCGGGAGCTGACAAACATGTAATTGCTGTGTACTTCTTGGCTGGCCTAATGCCCTTCAGATATGCCATTATGTGAGTCAACAGCTTAACGCTGAATGTTTTCAACAAGCTTCATGCACTACGTCCAGCGTCCAACTCTCCAGAGGAGCTTTAATATAGTAGCTCACAGAAACAAAGGAAAGGAAGGATTAAGGAGGGGTGAGGAGGGAGGGGGCGGGGTGGAGGAGTGGACAGGAGCTCATCAGGAAGAGGAGGAGAAAAGAGTAATGCATGTTGGGAGAGGAAATGACAAATGTGACAAGTTTCAAGAAAGTAGAAAAGTGTGGCTCTCATATTTGATATTGTTCTGACTGTTCACACCAATGAAAACAAACCAGCTTTAAATTTACAATTGGTGTTGCAGAGCAAGAATGGGAAAAACAGAAAAAGAGCCTCAGAGCTGAGGGAATGAAAACTTAGTTAAGTGACTTTGTGCTGCACCAGAGGAATGAATGAGTGTGTGAAGGGAGGGAATGATCCCAGTTGGCAGGGCTGGACTGGCCATCTGGCATACCGGGCAATGCCCGGTGGGCCGATGCACATATTTGGGCCGGCCCAGTAGCCTGTCATAATTTAAAAAAAAAAAAAAAAAAAAAAGGATATAGTTTTTGATCGACCGCAACGGTATCTGAGCCACTAAACGTGGCCCATTGGTTGATTTTCTTGAAGGACATTGGGCTAGTCCAATGAAATCTCTCAGCTCTCGTTGGCCCGCCCCTCCCCTCCCTCTTGATCATTTGTCTGTGCCGGGGATCACCACCGCCCCCCCCCCCCCACCCCCCACCCCCCACCCCCCAGCAGCCACAGGTGCTGCTGCGCCGGGAGACGAGCGAGGAGGACCCGACGATGATGAGCGAGTGGAGGCAAGTAACATTAGCCTGGGGCTGGCTAGGCTACACTTTGAGACATGTCCAAAACAAAGCAAAAAACGTTTTTACATTGAATGTGATAACTAACTGCATACTGCTGAATGCAGCTGCCGCTAATGCTAACGTAGCTCCACAGGGATTGAAGCAGTTATTTTTCTAACATGTGACAACATATTAGCCCATTAGTTGAAGGGCTGTGAGTCATCCATCATATCTGAGACCTTCATCTTGACTTTGTGAGTTTATGCAACTTGTTTTGTCTCAGATTTTTAAAAAGAAAGAAAAAAAGGTTTGATTATGATTACCGGTATATCCTTGTTGAAGCATTAGAGATGATGATTTTAAATTCAAACATCTGCATATCTTTTAAGTTCAATTAACAGGAATGCAGTAGGCCTTAGACCTCTTTTGAGACTTTTAAGTCATCCTTCATAACAGATAAATGTGTTCACTAGGTGTCACCACGTCACAAAAAGGCTACTTGGCTACATATACTTGTAAGTACACAAATACTGAGTACAAGTTCTGTTTGCTGTTTCTTGCAGGTCACAAATTTGGTGAGAGTGGAGCTGGCTGGCTGCGGACGAGGAAGTAGGGCAATACATACTGTGCACATACACATATGAGAATGCATATCTATTCAGATCTGTAATTCTTAGACTTTTTTCCCCCAATTCTCTATGGTTTCATAATGACTGAGTCACCTTTTCATAAGTTCCATCTCTAATGCTGCTACTGTCTGTAATATGTTTCTATTTAGATTATTTGTCAGGATATTTTGTTATTATTGTCCCTGTTTGTCCTTATCCCCCTGTCCCCCCCCTCCACCCAATTGGTAGAGGTAGCGCCCACCTCTAGTCATGACATAATTTCTGTTGTGATTTGATACTATAATGAATAAAGGTGTATTGATTGATCAATTTTAGTCCTTGAGTTCATAGCTACACGCTTTATTTGTTAACTGCTATCAAGGAATATGACTCTCCTTTGTAGTATGCGTTAGAGAAGACGCCGCAAGAATTGTGGACTTCTACGCTGTGTGATAATGTAGTGGGCTGGTCTGGACAGAAAATGCCCGGGCTGAATTTTTGTCCCAGTCCAGCCCTGCCAGTTGGGTGATGATTTGATAAGATAATAAAGATGTTATTAAGTGGTTTGGTAGGATGAAAGACAGAACAAGAGGGATGTTTATAAATGGGTGCATGAAATGATACAACACTTTTTTAGACTAGTGTGTAATGTTGTTTTGCAGCTTCTTTCTCTTGAGGAAATAATGGGGCTCGAACCAAAAACTTTGCAGCTTTCTGACCCTGAGAAAACTACTAGTGCCAGAGAGGAACGAGAAGACTCACTGAGGTAAGTGTGGGCTGTGTGTGTAGGAGCACAGTGGGTCACACACACACACACACACACACACGGAAATAAGGGAGGGAGGAGGGGGAGGAAAGGGGAGGGAAGGGGTAAAGTGTCAAGCGATGTGGTTATTTGTTCATTTATTTATGCCTCTTCCTGTCTTTGTTGCTCAAAAGAGTCCAGCCTGGAGTCAGGTTGCACTGCCACTGACAGAGACCTCTGTGTGTGTGTGTGTGTGTGTGTGTGTGTGTGTGTGTGTGTGTGTGTTTGTGTGTGTGTTTGTGTGTGTCTTCCAACCTATTTTAGGATCAGCAAGGTCCTCCTACAGTATGAAAGGAAGAGTAGCATTTTTTGTGCACGTTTTTGATTGCTTTAAATGTGTTTAATCTATTGTAATCCATTACTTCAAAACTGTCCAAGGTTCTAAATAAAAACTTGACATTAACACTTTCAAGACTTTCCCTTTCCAAAAGTAATGAAATTTATTCATTGCATTTAATTCTACTTCTCTATTCAAATTTAAGTTTTTCTCTCCTTTAATAGAATCTAAAAAATCAGTCCACATGACAACACACAGACACACACACATTGATGAGAGAACACCAAATCAACAGACTGTCTGTGCTGCACAAAAGGTGAGTGTTCATGGAGTTAACCTGTCAATTCAAGTCCGTAGAAAACTCAGAGTAACCGAGTCTGTCACATAGCTACTGTCGAAAAGGAACCTCTAACTTGTTTACTGGTTTCATTTGTCCGTCAACCTGTGGACAGACATAAATGGAGGATTATTGAACTGGTGGATTCAGCTTCTGCTCTAAAATCTTTCAGCATGTGAATCACACACCGACCCCATCACCACCACCACTCCTCTCTCTCCTATCACTGCGTTTGCCCGTTTCACCGTTCTGAGGCCTTGTCATCGTGCTGTGTCAATAAAACCTGCTGCTGACTTCAGGGCACATTGCTCCACATCACACACTTCCAGCGTTGCATAACCTTAGACTGACACCACAAAAAAGAAAACCATGCTTATTTCTTAATCAGCTGTTTACATTTGAGGCTGCTGGCTGACATGTTTGAACACGACTGAGCGTCTCACCAAAGGCAACTTGGAATTCTTCTGAAATGTCTTCAATTTGTTGATACTACAAATTGAATTTGGGGCGTCATATTGGACTCTACAAATACAATGATAAAGCAGCTGGGTGGTCTGTTTGCCGCATTATGCCAATGCACCATGTGTACTTCGAAACAGACAAAAACTTTAGCCACAAGAGAACAGACAAAACTTTAAAAGATTACTCCTACCAACGAGGCTATATGTGATTATTCAGTTTATTCTGTCGTATTCTGTCTCAGGAAATCATTGTAACTTGCTGCCAGGCAATAACCTAAAGGAGTAAATGTTATCTGGTGCACTGACAGATGCCCTCAACATTTAATTTGAGCATTCAATGTCTGTTAAATATTGACCAGAAGGCTGGAATACAGTAATTTATTACTGGCTATAATAACTAAACCCAAAAATCAATATGCTCAGCTCTAAAACTTCTTCCACACAGTTGCTTGAACTTCTTGTTCAAAGCAAATACTGGATGTTAACAACAGCAAATGAAAAAAAAGGATCTATGAACCAAATAAACACAAAAGCACAATTGTTTGAAGGTAATTGGCTATACAGAGAAGCAAAATACAGATTTGTTTGTATGCAAATGTAATGGATTATCAATTTCCAGATGTGAACGACTGTTGCCAAGTTACCACAGAGAAAGTTTTTGTTGTCTCAACTCACTGGATCTCACTGTGTTGTCTTATGTGGAAGCCTCCATCCACTCCAGTTGGCAAAACAAACCAAATATTTCTCTTCAGATTTGCTTTTTTTTTTTTGTTGCACCAAGCCTGCGTAGCATGGGCTGGAAGACAGGATACGGTAAGAACGAGGAGAGAAAGATGAAGGGAAACCAAGAATATTTGGAAGTTGAACGAGTGTCAACTCTTCTGAACATGACAGGGATGTCAGAAATGCCAGCTATGTTCTTCCTCCCACTGACTCCCTTTCTGACTCTCCCTCCTCTCATCTACTTCATCTCCTTTTTCATCTGGATCATCTCAACACGTCTTCTCATACCTTCTTGAAATGATCAGTGTTCGTGCTAGTGCAGGACACGAACAGATAATTCATCCAAAGAGAAGCGGTGTATCCTTCCCCCAAAAAACACTGTTGAAATGCGGACCCTTTGAGCGGTAAACAACTCTGTCTATTTGAAGTTCAGAGTGTAAAGTCAAGTGTGTGTGACATCTGGTAAAAGTCAGGATTATGGCAGACTGAGGTCAGTTTGGCTCTGTGTTCTGGACCTTCTTGCTTTGAATTGCTCTCTGAGCCTTTACAGCATTATCTATGACAGAAAGCTTTGAAACCATTTCAAATTTACAAAAAGGGTATATCAGGTATTAGAAGGGTATCTCAACTATCCAATAAGACCAGAGGGCTTTTTTCAAAAGTTCCTTTCCTAAATCATTATGTGGAGCCACGGCACAAATACTCTGCGACCTGCAAGGAAAGACTGCTGAGTTGTGCTGCTTTTTGTGCTGCCATCACCGCTGGAATGACAGTGGGAAGGGAAGCGGCACGGTGCTTGGTGCATGCGGAGCAGCGACGCTGGACGATGTAAGGTGGTACTCAAATCTCTGGATGTGAGAGCAGACATTCCGCATGATTTGTCGGTGTATGTTGTTGAATAATGAATCCAACTGTACAAGATGTTACATTTGAGCAACAGAGCCGTTCACATTGAAACAAATCTGTACAAGTCCGATCAGAATCACAATTGAAACCACCTCTATATGTGGTTTGAATCAGATTTGTAAAGATCGGGTCTTATGTGGTTTTGGCTGTTCAGACTCCAAAATCCAACTAGATATCTGGATATGCTAAAAATCCGATTTGGAGTGGCAGTGTGAACAAGGCTTAAGAGACACAACGTTTTACTGAAGCTGAAGAGGAAGAATGAGATCAGATCAGATCAAAGGAGCGGTGAGAGGAAAGACGAAACACGAGACAACAATCAAATTCACAGAAGAGAGAGTCGGCATTACTCAGCATTACTGTCTCCTTCAGTTTGTGTGTCTGTTGTCCCTCATGTAGGGCTGGATACTGAACTTCTGTTCTTCAATGGCACCGACCGAAATGCTTCGATACTACCCAGCCAGTATCAGAAGATTTGGTACCTGGGAGTGAATCACATGATCAAGATCTGATCATTCTGCTGGTGATTGGCTGTAATGTCACACGTGGTTGGGGCATGAAGGAAAAATACTTTGCTGCAAACTACAGTGTATGTTAAACAAATGCCACCAAGGTCAAGTGTGGCTCCATTTTACAAGGAGTGATGCCAATAGTACGCGATGCGTTATCGTCGCAATACGACCAATTAGATGAAGAATCTGAACCTGCACAGAAAAGAGCAGAAAAGCATGTAGCATAATCCTATTGATTTCTCAGTTGTTTACATCAGGTATACTTAGAGATGTGTGATGACCCAGTCACAGCAGATGACGACAACTCATCTGATGAAGACTGTACAGCTGCAGTAGCAACATATATAGACATCTCTCTGAACGGAAAATAATTAGTTGTTTATTTATTGTGTAAGAAAACAGCTTTGAGTGGAAGGCTGAAAAATAAAACTCAAGATTTGTAATGTGATGTAATTCTCTTTTTGTTAGAACTGATTTTATAAAATTGGTTTTGGAAAAAAAAAGTATCGCTCATAGGATCTTGCTCTCATATCAGCCCATCACTTCTTTTTCCTTGTCAGCCAATCAGCAGCCAAATAATCCACTTCCTGTCTTTAGAGGCACAGCACAGGAAACGGCGGGGGCGGAGGATGTCCATGTTAATTCTCCAGGAATGCAGTGAGTGAATCCAACTGTACAAGATGTAAAACATTAACCCCTGAGCCAGCGGGAGGAAAACATGTGAAAATCAACAATCTGAGGGTTTACAGCCGTCTGTCCAGTGACACATCACAGTTACAGCACCGGGCTCCTGAAGGAAGGCGTGCAGGAAGTTGGTAAAAGCCCGCCACGCTGTCATGACTCACAGAACTGAGGTGACTCCGAAAAAGAGCTGTGTGAGGTCAGGGGGAGCGAAGTGAAGGAAGTGGGCCAACCAGTGGAGGTGAAAGGCTACTGGCAACTGGATTTTCACCAATTTACACCTGCATTTAATTCATTAGACTTTACATCCACACTGCCCATAATAACCACCAGGTCTAGGCTTTGTTCTTGGCCTTTATTTTTTATTAATGAATAATCTGCATTGTAGTAATTGATACTTCAAAGAGGCAGAAGAAAAACTCCAACATGGATATGAAGCTCAACATGGACCAACACAGACCTTGATAAATAAATAAATATGCTCATCAGACCCCTCCTCTTACTGAAAACAGCCTTTTTCTTTCCAGAAGCCACACCTCGGGTACAAAAAAGCAGCTTAATTGTTTGGTAGAAGTAACAAGGACAGGTGTTGCAATCATTGACCACATTTTACAATCGGGCGCCCTCAAGCAGCAACCGAATGACTCAAGCTGTCATTTCACAACGAACATGCACCTTTGGAAAGGTTCTCACAGTCTTGAGAAAAAACTGTCAAACATTGCCATGCATGACTTCATCTTAGACAAACATATCACCGCTTGGACTGCTTTTACTGAACCATATTTGATACTTCACGATGCAAGTACCTGCACTAAGTTCCTGAATGGAAGTAAAACCCAGTGCTGCAAAGCCAGGAAAAGTAAAAATGGTTTAAACACATTTAGGACAAACACTACAAAACCAACAAGGTCTGTTTCTTATCCTGGCACATTGGCAGCCAGGACATAGATAAGGATCCTGGTCTGAACAGACCAGGCCAGAGTCTTGGCTGACAAATGAAAACCGCCTTTATGGTACAAACTGGAACAGGAGCTAGTGTGCAGGGGACACACTGAGACACGTGGACAGAAAAAAAGGAGAAGAAACACGTTTAAAACAGTTCACGTCCAAGTGAATCGAACTGTTTAGACAAAGTGTTTGTGTTCTTACTCTTATACAAGAGTATATGAGGTGTTGCAGCTGACTTTTGTGGTTATTAAAGGGATAGTTCACCCAAAATTCAAATTTCACTCATTATCTACTCACCCTCATGTCGACTAAGGGCTGGGAGAAGTTTCAGAGTTATCCGTGCCTTCTCTGAGTTACAGCGGGGCTCCGTGCAGCACTGCATGTCCATATGACGGTTGCGAATGGAGCTCACTTTTCTTCGTCCAAAAAGACACACCAAAAAACATCCAAATACCTCCATAGTGCTCGTCTGTAATGTCCCTCTTGTATTGAAGCCCCAACATGAGAAATTGTTCTGAAAAAAATTAAATAAGTCTATGTTTTAAGCTTGTTTGTAGCGGAAGCTCCCAGCACTGCTCTTCCTGGTCCGTCCAAATTTCAAGCGATTTGCGGAGCCGTGAACTGGGTGTCAGTGCAAATCGCGCAAGATTCTGGCAGAGCAACACTGGGAGCTTCCGCTACAAACAAGCTTAAAACATATACTTTTTTTCGGAACAATTTCTCATGTTGGGGCTTCAATACAAGAGGGACATTACAGACGAGCACTATGGAGGTATTTGGATGGTTTTTGGTGTGTCTTTTTGGGCGAAGAAAAGTGAGCCCCGTTCTCAAGCGTCATATGGACATGCAGTGCTGCGCAGAGCCCCGCTGTAACTCAAAGAAGGCACGGAGGACTCTGAAACTTCTCCCAGCCCTTAGTCGACATGAGGGTGAGTAGATAATGAGTGAAATTTGAATTTTGGGTGAACTATCCCTTTAATGGCCATTAAGGACATGATTTACTAACTGAACCATGTTCATGTAATGTAATCAGTTTTGGATAAGTGGGTCAAATCTTTGCAGTGACGCTACCAATATCATTACAGAGACGTGTTTCAAGTTGACTTCAGTGTTCAAATCCTTGGCTGCAAATCAAGTTAGATTATCAAGAAGGAAAAACCAGCCTGAAACAAACACCAAAGTCTCCCTTAACCTTGACTGTTCACTTTGCTTGCTGTGGGGTAGAAGCAGCTCCTTTGCACTGATCTGGGCACCAAAAGCCACTAGTAGTCAGTACAGTGTTACCCTTCTTACACCAGCCGAACCCCCCCAAAATCAAATCACTGAATGAGCTGAGGTCATTATTGTTAATACGCACACACACACCTCTCTGCAGTCTCTTGTGCGCGCGCGTGTATCTGTTTTTACAGCGTCCCAATCAGGAGTTTGGCAGCCCGGCCTGCAGTTGGCAGAGCAAAGCATCAGCTGTTTGTGTCGGCCTTTCATTAAAACCGCTGGCTGAATCTTTCCAGAGCTGCACGACAGTTCTGCAGTTCTGTTGTTGATCAGCACAGGCAGGGGGAAATGGAACCACTTCACCAATCCTGGCTTTGTTAGAAAGCATACTGTTGTCTTCATGCCAGACCGACTCTGACAGCAGCTCTGGTGCTGGGATTTTCAGAGTTTAGTGTCAACGTAAGACAAACAGAACCGAATATATGACAATGCAAAAAAGATTTGAGGGACAAAATGATGTCTTCAGAGCGACGATGGATGCATTAGATGATCTTGCGTTTTTTGAGCTATGAAATGGAACGTGACTGCTGGTGGTAGCAGGAGCTGCCAGTCGTCTTGCTCTAGATCATTTTGTATTTGGGGCACTGAAATACAGAGCTTCTACTAGTACAGTACAAACAGGGGGAATAAGATATGAGTGGCAAAAGTGTTCTCTAATGCAACGCTGTGTGTACTGTTTAAACAGAACATTTGTCAGGCGCCAGACTTCAGATAATAATGACATCCATATTGGTCAGACAGCTGAAATGCAATGTGTGTGTGTGTGTGTGTGTGAGAGTGAGCCACGCCTACTGTTTGCAATGGTGCTAAAGAGTAAATACTGTTGCAGAGATGCTCTGGCCTACAACTCATATTGCTCAGACACAAAGGAATGCTTGTTGTGCACAAACTGAATCAAGAAATCAGTGATTTTGTGGCACGTTTTAACCATTAAAATCTGTGTTGCATTGGAGCCTCTCGAAGCTGAGGGCGAACCTGCAGCATCCGACTCTGTGGCTCACAGCGAGCAGCACCGGACACCACTGCACATTGTAAAGAGAAAAGTGAACAATTAAATTGTGGTTCTCTGCTGTGCAAAACACTTATCGTATAAATAATGATAGTGATAAAATCACCACTAGTCATTAGCACTGGTGTCAATAGAAGAATTCTTTCACACCTTTTTATTCACAGGGTAAATTTGTAGCAATGACTGATAAAAACCCCCACCTGAAACTGGCTGATAGCATGTTAGAGGAAGTTATTGGTCAGAAAACAGAAGTAGTTGTTAGAGAACAAGTGCAAGAGGTTCTGTATTCCTCTAGAGGAGTATGTGCAGGGCAATCAAATCCTCTATTACAAAAACATGACCTAATAAATTTGAGCCAGTCAGATGCTCTTTTATGTTGTAATGATCTTTCCCCTGTCATTGTAGTGCAGGCTTTACGGGCACCGGCTCTAGCGTGTGAACGCGCTTGCCTTTGTGTGAGCAAACGCCACTATAGATAGAATGAGTAAGTGCTAAACTCGGCGACCGAGGCAGAGTTACTCAGCACTGGGTTATTTTGATTGTTACAGGGGGGCAAAACTGTCTACACACCAGCAGAGACACGAGTCGGAAGCGTGCTTAGCTGGCAGCATCACTTCTTCTACCTCTGTCAGATACAATCACACACATGTGACAACTGAGTTATAACAGCCCAGCTCATGGCGGACTGAGTGTCCTTGTGTCGCCTCTGCAGAGACATTTCGGCCAAACAGGAAGGAACAGGAGGAGGGGGAGAAAGATGAAGGAGAGAAGAAAAGGAAAGGGAAAAGTGGAGAATGAAACAGTGCATTCATCTACACTTCAACGTTCAGAATGTAATCTGTGTGTGCATGTGTGGTGTGAGAGGCAGAACATTTCAGCAGCTATAAATCTTCATTCTTTGCATTCCCCCTGTTGTTGCTCATGTGCTGCTAATCTCATACAAAACCCGTGATGACAGAGCCAACACACCTTTTAGAAAAAGAGTGGGGCAACAATGAGACCATGAAAAGAGGCACCAACATATTTCCCAGAATAACAACAGCAGCAGCATCAAGTATTAAATGATTGAATCACGTGGCGCTCAATAGATGAACAACTTGAAGGAGGTAAAACACATAAGAACACAGACGTGTGTGTGTGTGTGTGTGTGTGTGTGTGTGTGTGTGTGTGAAAATGTGGCCAAACGGGAGTTTCAGGCTGGCCCAGTTGCCCGGCAGCAGACAGCATTGTCACGGTAACAGGCTCTTCCTGCCCCTCCTCCTTTCTATCCGCCTTGCACGCTTTTACCTTATAAGGCAACGCATTTTAGCTGCCTGTCACAATGACAATGGTGATGTAAGAGGCCAGCAAGGTGCAACCCCCGCTGACACACACACACACTAAAAATGGACATGAAGGATTCAAAGTAGATAAAAATACACACTTTCAGCGTTGCACTTTGAAGTTACCTGTCTGCATTCATGCCCATTTTGTGAGTGACTGTGCATGTGTGTGTGTGTGTGTGTGTGTGTGTCCTACAGTGCAGGAATGTGAAACATGACACACACAAACACCCCCCCCCTCTGCTTCTCACAAAGCAGCAGGAACAAACAGGGGAGAAAACCAGAGAAAGGCAGTGATAAGCAGAGACGGACACACATCCATCAAGACACAGAAAGTGACACAACAGGTTGGATGAAGTGAACAGATGAAATCTGTGTTTTTAAAGAGAGCTGCCGCTCTGCAAGAGCGACTCCTAACTTCCTGTCACTGTGTAGGAGACGCAGGTCAAACGCTGTGTGTCGGTAAGTGCAGCGAAGGGAGTGTATGCAATGTCCTTAGTTGGCCTCAACTCCCATTTAAATATCTTTTTGTGGCCATCACTCAGTTTTAGGAAGTTTAGGAGTTTAAAGGGAGTCGGATATTTGACGTTTTGGGCTGAATGGGGCTGAATTTAAAACTTACGGAGAAGTAACACAGCTGGACCAACCTGTAGACTGAACACAGATCAATCAAAATGATCTGACTGAAACCAAAAAACACTGACAAGACATTGACGATTATGTACTGAGTTTAAGTAGTCTGATTAAATCATTGCTACTATTTGCCGATCTTGATGCAGTCAGGGGTTATGAAATGCTGACAACTTGGTCAGATTATCAGGTTGATAGTGTCACGGACTTAAGATACAGAGTAGACATGCATCTGAATGAAATGTTTGATAGTTCCTCTGAAGTAATAACTTAAGTAAGACATAAGGAAATGGAAATGTTAGACGTATTATCTGCTACAACAAAATAAGGAAATAAAACTTAAATTTGATAACATGAAATAAATTTTACTCCATTTTGGCGGCTAAAATCAGATCTTGGTGTGAGATAAGGTCTTATATCTGGATCACACAAAGTGTTTCCAGACTTTTCTCTGACTTCCTGATGCTGCGAGTCATTAGGAGAGGCGGGAAGGAGGGAGGAGAGCTCGTAAAGGAGCTGAGAGGGTCCAGAGCCAGTACAAGGAGCGGCACATTGTTCCTCACAGTTTCCGCTTGTTGATGACCCGTAGACACACGTACACACACACACACACACACACACACACACACACACACACACAGTCTAGCCAAAACCACCCCCCTTGGTCTAGCTCTGTCACACATTCCAGAGCTCACCCTGCCCTTTATGGCTTCATGACTCACTGGTCCTGCGTCTGTCTAACACACACACACACACACACACACACACACAGTCCAACACTGTCCAACGGATGCCAAGGCAAACCACAATGCAAATGGACATTAATCAACTGTTGAGAGTGTCACATCACACGGACAGGAAGCTTAAACGTAGCGGTTGTGGATTTCCAGGTCAATTCTTTTTTTAATAAACTTAAGACATTGGTGTGAGTTTGGGTTGTAGCTGTGTGTGCGATCAAACATTAAATTGTGTTTTCCAAAGCCTCTTTATCTGAGAACTGATGGATCTAGATTCAAGCTGGAAACTCTTAAACTCTTATTCTTCCCCTTGTAGGAGTAGGATTTACTTCCTTGTCATTACAGAGCCATTCATATCATCATGCAGCCACACACACTGGCCGACACAGCCCAAACACACACACTTCTACATCGACACACTCGTCCCACACTAACCTAAAACCTTAAGTTGATTTAATGCCGTGATCCTTGTGCCCTAGATAGACTCGTGCAGACTCAGACAGAGCTCTTCAAACGGACACACACACACACACACACACACACCGCCCCCCACCGAGCCCCTCTGGGTGCTCAGCTCAGTCATGGCAGCTACCACTGTGCGGCTCGGGTCTGTGGGGGGATCACAGTTCTAGATCGATATAATCCCTTTAAAATGACTTTAATATCACGGCAACCCCCCCCTGCTCTGCTGTATATGGAGGCGTCCGGGATCTGTGGACAGTGAATCAGTGACAGTCTGATCCTCTCAAACACTTTCTGTCCATCTGTGTACAGACGAGTGGACAACCAGCGTCAACCTCATGGAGGAAATGCAGCTGCATGGCGGGGTGACAGTGGTTACACCGTATACGACACACTGAATCGCTGCCCATGCAGTTCAGTGTTACAGCTCACAATGCATGTCAAAGGTGACTGGAAAAGACGTACAAGAGGAGGAAGACATAAAACTGCTCCACTTCCTCTTGCACGTTCACACCTTGGTTATTTCGAAGCTCAACAGCTTTCAACTTGCTTCTGACATTTCTTTTCTGCAAAACTACTGCAGGTGACGTCAACATTTGGCTGTTCACCTCTCTCTCCAAATGACTACACCACTGATAACGGTTCTGCGGCTTTGTACTCAATTAGATGTTCAGTTACAGCCACTGAACAGTTACAGATATTTTCTTAGTTTCACTCAGGAAGTCCTCATAAAGAGTCGGATTAATTCAGGATACCACAAGTAACCATATTAGTACAATCAGGGCTGCTGAGCTACCTAAGCATCTTATTTAAAATCCATCTCAGCCCCTCCTGCACTAACTCACCACTTGCACATTCCTCCATTGTTAACAACATTGTTTATTCTTCAACATCCTCATCCATTAGAGAATTAGTTTATAATCACCTCTCTCTCTCTCCTCCCACTTCTCTAAAACAGATTGCACTACTCCCTGGATGTGAGGTGATAAAGTGAGAGATATCTTTGAAGCAAAAGCAAAGTCTTATAACACCAAAGCACGGCTGGAAATCTGCCACTGTCGACATGTGCATGGATGTCACAGTCACAGTGCACGCGAAAACTATGTGTCAATCTCTCAGGAAGCTGATAAGACAGCAGCGAGTATACAGAGTTGAGTCTCTGTGCGAGCACACTGTGGCAAAGTCAGCAGGAAACACTGCAGCGTGAGAATCATGCTGCAGCACTGAGCTGTCATGTCTCCACAGCAGTGGTGTCAAAACCAAAAGAGTTGAGCTCATTCACACATGCCAAAGACTAAACTGTGTTGCGCTGCAGCTACTGCAGGGTACCAGGGTCTGTGTTAACTCCACATGCGCGCCGTTGTGCGCTCCCTACAGAGCTGTGAGTCAGGAGAGGGCCAACAGAGGAGTCTTTGTTAACCCAGGGAACGGTAGCTAAATAATCCCCTGTAGGGCCAGCTTTGATTGGATGAGACAGGATAGTAGGCTCATGGCCCATGGCGGAGAGGGCAGAGGACTTCCCTGACCCACATTAAGACCTGCAGCAGAACAAACAGCTAGACGGAGATCTGATATAGCTGCTGGTTTGGCTGAAATGTCAACTCTGACTCTTAAATACACACAGCCATCTCAGAATACGGTAAGAATGAAAAGTGATCTACAAAAGACAGTTTAAGACGCTCGTATCAAATTACATTACTGCACTTCTCTTCTGCATGCTCTAGTTCAAATGTCTGTTTATTTTTCAACACACCAACCCTACGCCTGAGCACAAAATAAATACTATGTTATAACATTTTCACTCATTCTTCCCAGTATTTCTTCATGCAGTAACTAAACATGTGCACACAGACAACAGAAGTGGTGTCAAGTGTATTATTCGCAGCAGTTTTGTGTCACTCATGTGACACCTGAGATAAATGCGGAGACAAACTATTCCATGTCCTGTACTGTAATAAAATTTACAGTAGGGCTGAACTGGATTGCTGTAATGGACATTCCTCTCCCTCTCTGGTTCTCATCTGGTCCATAAAGGAGGTGGTGGCACACAGGCGTACAGTGATCCGTCTGTCTCTGTGGCCTGACTCAGAAGCATGTTTGACTGTTTTGCGTGTGTAGTGACTTTATATTTGAAACAGGGAAGGGATAGAAAACCACAGAAACCTCAGTGTCTTCCTTCCTCTTTCCTCTACTACTGCGACTCCCAGGAGGATGAGCACAGTGCTGTAGTCACAGCATCTCAACATGAGACACTCGCTCCTCTTTTTTTCCCCCCCTTTTGTCTCTGTGGTGAGATTCATTTTTCACCACCGACTTATTTATCAAATATCAGGATTTGTTCGGCTCAATATTCAGTATGTCTTCTCTCTTACGGGGTTTGTGTCTGAGGCAACTGAGCGTTAAATATGAAATGTTATAATGTTATAAGAAGAGAATCCTCCTGCTTTCCATTTCTGTTTCAAACCCTGAGGCCAGCAGCAGCAGCAGCAGCAGCAGCAGCCGTGTGTTTGGATCCTCGGCCTCTTCAGCTGCATAAACTGGCAGTGAACCTGCAGTAAGTGTTTATCAGCCATCTGTTTCAGGCTCTCTGCATTTCTCTGCATGTGATTTCTGAATTAATAAAAAGTCTTTACACATGCATGATGCATAATCGCCTCCAAAATAACACGTCTGTCTACAGCTAGATTTCTGTCCCTGTAGAGTCATCTAAATAGACCATTTAGTAAGTCAAGTATTCAAATCTGTTTGTTTTTTTTTGTCAATGACCATGTACGAGCAGCACTAACAACATTACATATCATTTCAGCAGCTGCCTTTGTGTTTAAGCACTGTAAAGGCAGGAAATCTAGACTCTATTGTCTCTCTGTCAGTGCTCTGGGCAGGCAGTCTCAAAGGGACCCCCCCCCCCCCGAACTATGAAATAAAAAAAAACTGATTGAAACGAGGAACAGGCCCCAGGCTGGTCCAGGAGATCCCTGACCAGAAATACATCCCACAACACAGACGCAAGCCCCAGAGCTGAACTGCTACATCTCACAGACACTGAAAAACAATTTGGCTTTGCAGCACCAATGGTCAAAAGCAAAACGGGCCAAGTCCTAAGAATAGCAACGCACACACTCTAGTTATCCTCTTTTTGTCTGAGCCTGTTGCCTTAACGATTCTGGCGAAGACCGGAGAAATGCAAACGACGAAATAAATGTGGAGAGTCAGGGAGGGAGAGGAAGAGTGTTGCGTGGGATTATCATGGTGAGCAGAGCGTCCTCGCTATAAATGAGAGCAGCGGAGGAACCTGAAGGCCAGGCACCGTCAGTAAATATTTAATGCTGCCGTCATGTGCACCGAAACCAACACAGGCTCCACTGACACCGCTGACATGGTTATCGTTTCAGTGTTCAACCCTGGAGCAAACACTCACAACTTTAATTCTTAGATTTGGGGGTTGGGATTATCTGGCTCATTTACACATTCATATTTTGCAGATTAACATCTGTCAGTGTTTATTAGGCTCTTTTATGAGTCGTTTCAAACAGCACAATGGTCCTTTGGCAGGAAAGTCCTGTTGCAATCAAGGAGTGATACATTATCAGTTTCTGGCTGAACGGAAGAAAAAGTGATTTGTTAGCATTAGCATCATTGCTGTGTACTTTATCGACATGCTTTTCAGATTCTCTGTATCTCCTGGAAGCGTGGGTTTAAGTAACTGTATGTTTGTACGCTACTCATTGTGTCTGGTGGTTGCATGTATGTGTGTCCCTGTGGGCTTCTCCTCTTCACCTCTTTGCCCAGTGCCCTAGTTTCAAAGCTGTTAAATAATACAACAGGGGCTCGCTGAGGAAATCAGAGACAGCCTCAGAGGAAACAAACAGACACACACACTTGGTTTGCATCATGCTCTGTTTGCCCCATCTTCACCTGCGTTGCACTGTTCTAAAAGCTGTAGTGATAGAAGGAAATCTTTGTCTTGAGATCACTACAAACACCAACCCATGCTTCAGATCCCAGCAGGTGAATCCCTGTCGGGGTTGAGTTCACTTCACTTTGATGCTGCTCATCCACAAATTAAACTTCCACAGCACAGGAGCAAAAGCCAAAGAGTCAGAGATTACGAGAAAAATGGTCTTGAATAGCACAGTTAACTGATGCTTGTGTTTGCTATATCAACTTAAAAAACAACACAAGTCAATTAAGGGACATCACTGCTTCACAAATTAATCTCGCAGTCGCCTCATATACAGGGGCTATCGTCCTCACTGCAGCGGCCCCGGTTCAAGCCCACCGGCAGTCCTTTGCTGCATGTCCTTCCCCCTCTCTCTGTCTCCCCATTTCCTGTCTCTCTACCATCCTGTCCATTAAAAAGGCCTAAAAGGCTTTTATTGTGACACAACAACAAACTTTTTAACATCCTGTCCGTCCTCTTCAAAACTGTTTTAGCACAGTGGTGATTAACAACTGCAGTCAGATGATTATACTATGACAGACCTGTGACATAATAACATAATAATAGGTCTGATCTAAACCAGCATCTGACGATTATTCATCACTCTGCTTCCAGCTTCTGGTATTTGTCAGTAGTTAATACTTTATAAACTGCTTCATTGCTGAAGTACTGAGGTTTGATATTGATACCCACTCCAACATCACCCAGCTGAGCCTTTACATAGCACTTAATCAAACCTCAGTATTTGGAAATTTGACCTAATTTGAGCTGATTTATATTCAGATGACTGGGGGAGAGTGGAAAATGTGGCAGTGACAGAGCAGTAGATTGTCAGGGTGTCTGTTTAATGCTGGATAACTGGTTTCAGAGCCCAAAGGTTTGCTCTGCAACCACATCTGTGCAACTACCAGACTGAAGCAGACACATGTGACAGGCAGCGTTAAACCCCTGAGCTGGGCTGTCCCTCCAGATGTTTGCTGTGTCTGTGTGTGTGTATGTATGTATGTCTCTACATGTGTCCCAGATGTAGAATGAGGCCTTACCACCCCAGCTCCTCCTCTCAGCGTACTACCACAGTCTGTGGCTGTGCTCTCTCTCTCTCTTACACACACATACACACACACCTTCCCCAGAGGAGGAAGAACCAGTCTAGGTGTGGCCACAGTTATCCATCCACCAATATGATCAGAAGAGCACGGCCTGCTTTTTGGATCCTGACCTGGCTGAAGATGCACTAATAATGACCCAGCCAAGAGAATCATTTAGCTCTGAATCATTTTCATCTATGCTCATCAGACTCCTTATTGGTTAAATCTCTCAAACAAACTCAAGTACAGTTTTCAACATGTCTTCTATTTTCAGATCAGGAGGCTGAATCGCTGAAGTGTCAGTACAGAGGTGTGATTTCCTTTCCTTTTGTTGAGGCCTAAACAGATCATAAAAATGAGAAAATTCTTTGAAGGTCATGTCAAATTATTTATACCTGATGTCCCATTCATGTTTTATTGGCGAGTGCAGCTTCACTTTCTGCCTGCTGTCTATTAATACCTCTGAGAACATTTGTTCACCCTCTAAGCAGAGGTCACATCCTGGATCATACAGTATCTTCTGTGCCTGTATGTTTTAGCTTTCTAATCTCAGATACATGTCAAGTTTAATCTGGTGATCTGTGCTGGGACATAATAATCTCTGTGTGATTGGTGGCACTGGTGAGGGTGTGGTGGTCTGTCTCACTCTGGCAGATGTTGCAGCAGCATCCGGCTGGTACCGAGGGGACAGTCTGACTAAGAACTGTCTCGAAAGTGAGTCTGCACGCACAGGCAACCGGAGCTAACATGATGAGGTTTCTTCTACAAATTGGCCTCTAGTACTTTGAGTACTTCATTCTCATAGGTAGGTACAGTGCATCGGAGTTAGACGTCTTACGAGACAGATTAAAGCAAGAAGGATGTTGTGACTGACCGTCTACATGATTCAAGTCCATGATACAGGATCAAGCTCTTTTTGTCAGATTGGATAAAGCTCCTCTGGAGGCAAAGGAGGCTCCAGTCCCTCCCAGTTTAATGTTTGAACTGTTTATGAGACCAAACCTGGGCTCTGCTCCTGACAGCTCCCCCAATGATCCCGTCAAAGTCGACCAGAGCGCTGTTCAACTATTCCTTCTAATACAGTTTTTCTAGAGGTTCCACAGTTCACTGTGTGTGTATACTGACCAAAAGCCAAAGTATTTCCAAATGGGCGCAGCTCCCTCCATCTGCAGCCGAGCTGAGATGTGAATGCTCTTCCATTATCACCACATGGTCGTTGAATTATTTCAGCTCATTTCAGCTTGACCTACATTTCATTTTCAATCAATGAAAGCAATGTTGTGTGACTCCTGTCTGTCAAGCAGTACATTCAGCTCACAAGGCGGGCGGCTGCAGTTGCTCTTCACAGCGACTCATTTTCACAAAGAAATCCATGCAATGTAAAGTCTGTTCAATTCAACTGACTGCACGGTGATTAATCACACCAGTGATACAGGAATACACTTTAACCGCATTTGAGGGCAGTGGGAAATAGCCACAGAAAGAACAAGGTTTCATTTCTTCTTCTGTTTTTTCTGATAAAAAATTGTATTGAATCTGAACACTCTCGCTCTCTTAGGTGCAGGATGAAAGCAGAGCTCTGAAGTGATGTTTCCAAAAATACAGAGCCCTGCAGAGTGCTGCGTTTCAGAATAGAGAGGCTGCAGCCTCACAGATACATGAACATTGTCTGCATTGTGCAGCCATGGAGACAAGAGAGAGATGCAAGGGCAAAAAAAAGATGTTCAAAGATAGAGCAGGTAACAGTGTCACATGGCTGACAATGCACAACGTTGTCAACATTTTACACTACTGTCTTTTTTTAATGGCTGCGATATTTCATTATTTCATATCTTTCGTATTTTCAAACAAAAGAGTCGACATCACTGCCTTGAAAAAATATTCTCTGGCACACATCCTAATTAGTCCTCAGATCTGGAAACTGCAGCAGCGAATAGAAAACAATATATTTTATTTTTCAGCATCATTTCTGCAGCCTACAAACACTGGGGTGTGAGGTGGGGTCAGTGCAGTCCTTCTATTTAAACACTACCGAGGTGTTTGTGAGGAACGTGCTCTGAGAGAAGTTGAATCGCAGCTCTGTCTTTCTCTGTCCTATAACGTCTCTTCTGTTTATGTATGTTAAATGATGCACAATGACTTTAGCAGAAGTCTCCATGATCGGATTCACACAGACACGCTCATTCATTCATGCAAACACAGACTGGTACAGTAGGTGGGGGACATGAGACGACCCTGAATGTGTTTGACTGCACTGTGTTTCCCAGCAGCCTCTGGCAGACAAACCCACAGCTATGCTGGAAAACTAGAAGGGGGGAAAACCTCACTTTGAAACCCCCCTACTCACCAAGACCCATAATATAACAGTACCACCACCCTTTACACTCATAAACACAGGCATTCAAACACACAGACACAACACCTAAACACACATCCCTTTATTCTGCTGCTCTCCTACACCGCCCACTCCAATTTCACGTAAACACAGGGTCTGCATTTGAACACACATATTGTCACACAGAGGCACGAGACAATCAGTACAGTCACAGTTTCTCTGCTTAAAAGATGACATAAGAAGTTCAAGGTCTAAACCTCCAGTAGGAGCCGACACCTCTGACATGAGTCTGTTGGAGTGATGGTCCTGCATCCGTCATCGGTTCTACCTCAAACTTCAGACTGCTCAGTAAGAAGACCGACACCAGGAATAAACAAAAACTTTTTACATTTAGCCTTTTTGTAATTAGAGCTACAATAAGTGATTATTCATGATGGACCATTTCTTCCATCCATCGGCGACACTTATTATCTGTGTTGCTGCAGGAGGCTGGAGCCAGTCCTAGCTAATATGGGGGTGAGGGCGGAGTACAAACAAACAAATTTTAAATGCAAAACTATATTGCATTTTTCCTTCATAACTGAATCATTTGCCTAAGTACTGATTTTAGATATGTCTTTTGACCAATCACCAGTTGTTTCAACACAAGCAGCATCTCTGAAACTCCTGAACTCAGAGGGAGAAATGATGCAAATCTGGTAGTGTACTGTGACTGAGGTCAAGAGAAATACAAGACAGCAAAACTGCTATTTAACAGAATGACAAGTGGAGCAAAGCTCGTATTTCCAGACATAAAGTCAGTATCCTTTAAATACTTCTGTCAAGGATACATTTAAGGACATGTGAAGGAGGGGGAGGAGGGGGAGGGGGGTTGGGCGTGGGAGTCGGCGGTGTCAGAGATTCAAGCTAAAACTATTACATGAATATTGGCACATGACCAAAAAGGAAATTCTTCGTCCCTGTTGTTGCCAATTTCAATTCATCGGTGGGAAATGCCATTTACTAATCCCCATAACTATGCACAATAGCCAAGAAGAAAAGCTTGTGAACAGCCAGAGTTAAGCAGAGAGAGCTAAGGTTATGTCAGCCATGAACTGATTCCAGAGATTCGTGGTTTCTATGACATTCAGACGCCGCTGAGGCCTCCTCTCTGCCCCGAAATGCAACGCTCTCCTCGCACACAAAGAGGGTGGGAGGGAAACAGACCGTGAAGAAATCTCTTTGAAAAGAGAAGCACATTAGACTTCACCACCTCCACACACACACACACACACAGGCCTACAGTTGACCAATGTCAGCGCCAGCCTTGGGGGTAAGGCTACGATCTGTCAATCGATCGGACCGTGATGTGTTCAGGTTTGCTTGCTTGGCCTGCTGGCTAACTCTGGCCTACACTTTTAAACCTGTGGCCTGGCACGCTAAAAGCTAAGTAATCCATTCCACAGTGCAGGCAATCGCACGGGTGGCGATGTCTGAAAACTTTTCTGCGCGCAAATATTTGGAGCAACTATTTGTGGCCGTAGCTTCCGCCTCCTCGTCCAGCTGGACACTCATGCCCCCGAGGAGGATTCTCCCTCTCGTCTTCCACATCCAGACCACATCTGCAATCCTGCAAACCCCCAACTCTTTTCTTTTCTTGTTGGGGCAAAAAAACAGGACACCCCGCCCCCCTTTTAGTTAAAAAAAAAAAGTCCCCTCCCATCATGGGCCACCAAAGGAATGTCTCCCCCTGCATGCTCTCTCACCACCACAGGCAGCGCAGAGAGAAAGACAGAGGGGAGGCTGAGAGGGGTTACATTCCTCTTTGCTCTGTCCTCTGACTGGCTGCCTGCTTGACTGACTGGTTTGTTGTTTAGGTCCACAAGCTGATTCTGGATGGCGGTCAGCTGAGGAGGAGGGCTTTCCCACCACAGCTGACCTGGAATCAGCTGGCAGCGAGGGGATGACCGAACGCCAAACTTCCATTATCTCACATCCCTAAATGAGTATAGACAGCTGCTGTTAGAGCTGAACGTGTAAAAACTAAATGACTCCAAGTCCCTCTCTGAACCCTCCTCTGTGTTCAGTAAAAAAAAACTTCACTAGAAATTATATATTGATATGTCTTATCTTGACTTTTATTCCCGCCAAGCAAGAGGAGCTTGTGAAAATGTTCTTGGATCATTGATTAGGGTAATACCATATTTCATTATCAGCTTAAGTGCTGATATCTACAACACAAAGGAAAGGATCCTAGCCAAACAGATAAAGTTTGTTGCAATCAATGCATACACCTGAGTGTGTAACTGACCAACACTTTCACCTGAATTAACAATGTTTCAGATCAACATCAGCCTGAAATAACAACTGCTTTAATCCAACAGAAGCGGAATTTCCTCTTGTATCTGCCACTTCCCAGTCCTGTTGGTCTTACTGCACAGTACCAGCCAATCACATGCACAGAAACAAGACAGACAGCCAGTCAAAAGTGTTTGCTTCTTTTATTCTCTACAAACAGACCATTGTCTATTGTTGTTTTGCAGGCAGGCTATTTAGTCAGTCTTCCTCAAACATGTCCAGCTCCCTTCATTCTTCTTAAATGTTGTTTTGCAGCAGGAAGGCAGGCCGGGAGAGGGAAAAAAGTAGCCAGTTTATTACGCAGCCAGATGTTAGCCAATGTGGCAATGATTGCAGGACGCATTGTTTGGTCCATTTGTTCTGACAAAATGTCACTCACAGCTCATCCTGAGCCAACACGGGCCATCTGAACCGGCTCCGCCTGCCAGCCAGCCAGTCAAACAGAAAGCATGTGAAAGTGGGCGGCAAAAGAACAAAAAACATTGTGTCCATCTGCCCACCTTGCCAGCAATGGAAAAACATTAGTGCATTAGTGTGCCTGCGTGTTTGTGTGTTGCAAGTCAGGGCACTGGTGGGGTTTCTCAGGGCTTGCTTCAAACAACTTCATGCTGCTTACTCTGTGACATCAGGGGACACTTTACCACCGAAGCTGAACTAATCCAACACTAGACGAGACAAAAAGGGATTTCCTGTTTGGTTTTTTGATAAATCTTCTTTTAATCTCAGCACAAATGACATGGGTCTTTCTAAAAGGCATGTCAAATCATCCCATCTAACTCCTCGTCCTTCCATCAGTTACAACTGCTGAGTGAATCCTCTGGTCAGTAGCGGGGCCGTATCATAGCTCAGCTTTAATCACCTCTATACAAACAGACTATGATGACCGCCAGTGTAGGAAAATTAACCTCGACTGATTGGGCCGCTGTAACACAACTGATTTATAGAGGAAATGTTCCACGATGCTACACTGTTTTTGTTTGCAAATACCAAAAGTGTTATGCTTTGCATGCTGAACTTGGGCCGCTCGCTCACTCTCAGTTACAAGTTATCAAACGTTTTTATCTTATTTGAGAAGTAACCCAACACTACAGCAGAGGGAGACCGCCGAGCAAGTGCCAATTCATCTGTTTTTCAGAAACAGATCACCTCGACAAAACGATCAATCACCAGTGATGCTGACAGCTCCCGGCCCTTTGGCTTGTTGTGTACTTTACTGCTTTTCTTGTTGGCTCATCCGCCCACCTAGCTGCACTTTCTCCCTGCCACATGACCTGAGAAATACTGTACATCCTGCCTTACTGTCACCAAGAAGCAGGATTTGCATGCACTGCCTACCGCACTGCCAAGAGTTACAATAAAACCTCTGGTGGCGTCACCGCCGCGTACTTTGACATGTTCAAACGTGCGGTGGATCCCTGAGCACAGCAGAGAAAGACTTAATAACATGTTTGTCAGGGGAGGAGCATTGCCTGTAACAAACTGCACTTAACTGGACTCAACTGGGTTCAGTCCAGATACTCTGGGGTGTTGAGTAATGTAGCTCAGTGGTCAAAATGGACAACTGGAAACAAACGACAAGGACAAACTCTGCCAAAGGAATACACACTCACACTAGCAAATAAAGTAAAATCCCTATTATAATCAAATCAAAAAACATTGTCATTGGCCACCTTTTACTTTTTTTGTAACAAGGTAAAGTGAGATGAGTCATCTTTGGGGGTTCCTTGTGGCTCCCCGTGATAACACGTGAACTATGCACCTCCAGTCTTCCTCCTAGTTTCTTAACCAAGGCCATTGTTACATGACAGCTCATTGTCTCCTCGTCAGTTGTTCCTGTCTATCTCTCTGCTGTCAACACCAAGTAAAGACAACAATGCCAAAAAAAAACCTAAGCGTTGCCATCTTTTTCCCCTCTTCTATTACTCAACAGGGTGAATGTGCAAAAGTCAGCAGCACAGTGGAAAACTGAAAAAACTGCTCCTGCTTTTGACCTTATGGACTCACCCCTTACACACAGACACACCACGAGGAGGACAAACCCATTCCCACACTCGTTATATCCACTTTTCTCTTGATATTCCTACGGGAGGCATTCGCTCACTTTTGCGCAATAACTGGCACAGTGTGCGTGAATACACCGCAGGAATTTGCCCTTGGTTCCCTTGTCTCGCTGCAGCCAGCACAGCTCTAGCTTGGCAGTGGGACATGTCCCCAGATTGTTCTCTTCCCAATCAACCAAACACCTATCGGCATCCACTGATGGGGGGAGATTCAGGAATGCAGAGGGATGGACCTCACCCTCGGTTTGCACAACTCGCCATACTCCCGTTAATGATTAGTAGTTTGAATTCTCCTTTAAGAGAAACTTTGACCCATGTGATCTCTAGACAAATATGCAGAGCGTCCACACAGTTCAGTGACTGGCATGAAGTACCAGTGGAGGACTCGACCTGCCAGGTTAGATGGTAATCAACTGCAGGAATGTCTGATGTTGACGGCTAAAATGCTGAATGGCCTAATAAAAATGCACAATTCAATGCGCGGCATCCCGTCACACCACTAGAAAGTATGCCAGTCATCTGACTAGTTAGTGAATAAGACACATTGCGTAGCCTGGTTAGCACTGTGCACACACAGACACAGACACACACCCTCTTCACCATTCCACACTGTTAAGTAATAGTTCCTCTAATCACCCTTCATTACACAGCCTCCCCACTCCCTTATGAGAAATTAGAAGGTAAAAAACTGCCATACGAGAGGTTTAGTGGCCCATGTGGTCATGAGACTATGTGTGATGTACATTTCATTATGATTCTGTGTTCATCCCCTATGTCCACTTCCTATATAGAATTTATAATAAACTCCATATATTGAGAGAAGCAGGTATGACATTCAACATTGTAGCTGCCTAAAAAAAAAAGGTAGGAAGGTCACCTTGGTCTGGTTAATATTTATAGACAGCATTCAATGCATTCCTACAGGAAAGTTGTGCACAGGTAGTTAAGTATCACTGTGAACACTGGTATCAAGTGCAGCATAAAGATCTCAAG
This sequence comes from Trachurus japonicus, assembly GCF_045865225.1. NCBI lineage: Eukaryota > Metazoa > Chordata > Actinopteri > Carangiformes > Carangidae > Trachurus > Trachurus japonicus. The sequence goes on from NC_140919.1 coordinate 27,794,033, forward strand.
CAGGGGAAGACGGTGAGGGAAGAGTTGGAGAGTGGTGTTACTTTCATGACAAAGGCGGACATTGCTGGGTTACAAGTATGCCCAAGAGGAGGAATATGCAATGCTGGATGCACCACATGGTGCTGAGTGGTTTACTGTTAGTCGGTGTCTTAGGACTTCAGCAGAAAAAGAACTGCAGCTGGTTAAAATGTGCAGAGCAGCAAGTGGGCGTTCAGCTCAGTGCAGTGAACTGAGTGTGGCTACTAAAACGTGTATGTTTCAGGGCTGTGGGAAGAGTATGAGCATGTGCGATTGTCAGAGCAGATACTACAGTGAAGTCCGCATATACAACGGGGTGTGTTCAACATGGTATTATTGATCATGGTGGCAGTCTTGTGTGGTTTTAACATCCATGTCTCAAGGCACTTTGGTTTTGATGTGTTATACTCTACTTTCCTCTAGCACTCAGCTGTCAGACAAGCACAGTCACAGTCGTGTGATTTACAAAAGCAATGAGAGACAATCTGAAAAGATGCTGAACTCCAATTTACTCTCTTGATTAACTACTGATTTTAACTTGGCTACAATGCTTCAGATCCACTTAAGAATATTTCACCAGTAGACCATAGTTTTCAACTCTTGCTCATCCAACCTGCCAAGAATTAAATCTAGTAACAAACCAATCTGAAATGTGGAGATAATGAATCACAGCTGCGTTTGAGTGAAATTATCCATATATTGGCCTTGAACACCGAGGTATCGGTCAGACTTTCCAGTAGTGAGCAGCAGCAGAAACTCGCCTGTAGCCTCCACCAATCTTATCGGCCTTCACCCGAGCCAGCCGAGCAGGCAGACAAGTGGGACAGGGGCTTGATAACGCCCTAAACCCTTCAAAAACAGCGCGTGACGGCTCTGCTGGATAATATCTGCTCAATCACTATTCTCTCTCTTTTTCTTTTTTTTTGCAACAATGTGGCGCCCCGTTTCCGCTCAGGGAGGGAGAAGTGCCGGGAAAAAAAGATTAGGCTACCTTTGACAGAGTGAAAGCAGCAGCTAATGTTAGACACGGGCTTGGCTCTAAGACTTTCTCATTCAGTGAATTAGGGTGGAGGCAATCAGCATTCAGGCAGTGAAACGCAGGAGAGCCAGGGACGGGCTCAGAGGAGAGGAGAGGCGGGCTGGCTGACATTAAGTGGGGCACTTGGGTGCAGCTGCGGGGTCTACCGAGCAAAACCCAAGGCCCGTAACTCAGTCTCTGACCTCCACTCCCCATCCATCCCTCCCCTGCCATTTTTCTTTCTGCCCGCCGCCGCCTCCTCCTCCTAGCCCGGCTCGACTCGGCCCAGCTGGGCCCCGACTTCGGTGGCCTTACCTTCCTCTGCTGCTTCTCCCAGGCCGGGTCCAGCAGCAGGTCCCGGTCCCAGTCGTTCTCTTGCTCCATGTAGGTCTGCACCCCACCGGCCGAGGATTGGTTATTGGCAGCGTGATAATCTACCATGTCAGCAAAAGAAACCTGAGTAGACTACGCCACAGAGACACTGTCAGGGGGGAAAAAACCTACAAAAATAAAAAATAAAAAATGGGGGAAAAAACGACGGCCCAGGTGAGAGAGGTGGGAAAGGGAGCGATACACGACCGAGGGAAGTGTACTTCTTTACTCGCCGCTTCCAGCCGTGAGTGTGTTTTTTAATATGATGAATACCCGGTGTGTGTGCAGTCAGAAAATCCTCGCTGCTGCTGTGAGAAGAAAAGCTTTCCCTCTGAACGGTGTGGCTGCTGGGAGGAACCAGCTCCGACAAGCTGGACGCACCCAGTCTGCCCGCTTCCGGTGAGACCTTTCAAAAATAATTCACCTGCGAGCTTTAACTTTAACTACAACTACCTCCACGAAACACCTACTGTCATTATCTGTGTTCTGTGTTTTTGTTGTTGTCGTTGTGAATCGTTATCATTTGTGTTTCTTATTTTTGATTGCTTTTTTCTTATTGTGGCTGAGTTTTCCTAATTTTTCAAACATATGTAGCCTACCTATTTCCATTTAACCATAGCTACATGGAAACTAACAAAAAATATAGGCTATATTTAAGCAAACTTTAAATAGGCTACAATTTCTTCAAGTCCTCCTTCATGGTAGTTGATATAGGCTATATGCATTAATTTATCATCTTTATTTATTTCATTCTGTTTAGGCTATTTCTTGTTTACAGCAAGAGCGTTGCTAGATACAAAGAATGCTGTCCAAAATTTTACTTGGAAATGTCCATTACCTTTTTTTTTCTTGTTTTCTATTCTTTGAAATTTTCTTTAGATTCTTCTACCTCAGATATGTGAAATTTACTTTGAAGGCATCATCACCCATTTCCGGGTATAAATCCGTGTAGCTTTTTCCCTCTCCAGTAGCTTTCATAGGTCCAGACAACTCATGAATATTCATGTCAATTTGAACGTGAGCTGCTGAAACTATAAAACATTATCGATATGAAATATTGATACGGTGAAAACATGAAGACATTTAAAGAGTCTCACACTCTTTGTTGATTAACTCCCCTTTGAGTGACTCCACTGCAGCCACTAGCCAAGGTTTGAATATAAGCTGCTACAAGAAAAAAGGTTTTCTTGGGGGGGGAAAAAGAAAGGTAAATTGATCATCATCATCAATTTCCGCTTGCCCCAGTGAGCCACTGATTTCCATTCATGTCTGTCCGATGTGAAAACTATTGGTTACAAGTTAGCGCTTGTGGTATTGAGAAGCTTTCAGGTGTTTTTTTAATAATACTGTGACAGTACAATGAAACAATTAGGAAGTGAAATGAAGCAATGGTATTTCAACAAGAAGAGGAAAGATTATATTTTTAAATGACCATTGCAGTTAAAGAGCGGTACAACCAGTTTCATGACCTCTAGGAGCATCACATGACCATGTTGTTTGGTCAGAGGAGCCTTGACTGGTCTGGACAGGGACAGAAATGTTTCTATGATTATTATATTATTTTAGGCTAGTTGCTCTTGTTCACTCCTAGAATGAGAATAAATGAGATTGTGTTCAGTGTTGCAGCCTCCCCTGATAAAGGAAAATCAATCTTTATTAGACAATTCGTTTACAGCTTGTAACCATCAAGGGGTCATGATCCAAACCATTTGAGAACCACTGATCCAAGGTGCTGATCCCATAAAAATTGAAAGCCTGAGCTGCAGTGTCATCCATCACCTCTGCCACACAGAGAGGCACAGGCTGGTTTGGAGGGTGACTGTCCTGTCTGCAGGAGCCACCTACAGAAGTAGGTCATCCTCAGGCTGTCCTGGTCAATTAGCATCACTGCAGCCCAGAGCAGCATATAGCAGGACCATGCTTCAGCTTTGATGCTGTCATGTGATGCCATATAGAGCAACTCCACTACTAACAGCTCTGTGATTGGCCACAACAGGCCTGAGTCATAATTACAGTCTGGTCTGGGCTCATTAGCAGGAAAAGACACTTATGAATAGACTGTTTTCATTTTCTTTTACAGAGGCACTGAATGTGCTGCTGATGTTTACACAGGGGGTGATGATATGCAGGCTGCAGTAAATTCTCATGGATAGTCCACAATAATACAATTGTCTGTTATTATAGTGAGAGTTGCTTCACCCAAATCACAAAAAACAGATTAACTAAAAATAAGAATCGGTCCTTGTCAAACACTTAGTCCCTGTGAAAACTACCTCTTTTCAATTCTGTTAGTTATCTAGCGTAACAGAGACACTGTCTCTTGAAATAGATGCTGCCAGTAAAATATTTAAATCTCACGTGACAAAGCTGTGAGCACCGCAAACTAAAGTTAGTCCTCTGGTGGCAGCAGCAGACACCTCAGAGACAGACATATGAAAAAAAAAAGCTAGAAAATTGCATAAATACACACGAGCGGAGAGATGTGAGAAACGATTAATTCGACAATACTGGAGTGAGGAATATTTAAATCAAAAATTTTAATGTCCATATGGGAACATGAACTTTGTTTCAAGGCACATGTAAGACTTATAGTTTGTTGTTTCTGGGAGTAACCTGAACCTTCATGAAATGGGTTTGATCTAAATTTATCTTATACTTCTGTGAAACCACCCACTGGCCGAGGCCACACAACCTGCAATGTTTTAAATGTATTGGCTTTTATTTTTAAATAAACATGTGGGGGCAGACAAAGAAAGAGCAGAAGAAAGACAAAAACAAACTTGTTTATTCATATATAAATGCAATGTCAGTGGTAAAAACAGACAGGAAGAGAGACAGCGTTTCAAGGCAGGGCTGATGTACAACTACCACACACTGCCTTAAAAATCAGTTTGAACTAACACAGCAGCAGTGCAACAGGATATTGAACACACACATACACACACACACACACACACACACACACACACACTCACGCACACAGGCTCTGGTATGCATATCTGACTGCTCTCTCTTTAAAGAATGATGCTGGAAGACGGATATTTACACATACCAGACTTTAGAAAAGAACAGAGGATCATTTCTCAAAATATCCCCTGTGGTGGTGGGGGTCACTCACTGCAGAGACAGACCCCGCAGAACAGTTACAGAGGGAACATATATAACTGATTCAGTGGAGGGTACATTTTTAATCATGACCTGGTTAGAAGGAAAGGCCACATGATAAGGAATGAATGCAAAGGGAAACTGGACATTTAGGACCAAACAAAGTCGTACAACATAAACAGAAGCATACATTTAAACTAAGTTATCTCTGAGGTCAGAGTTTGCCTGCACACTTCATACACAATGAGACAGTCTGCTAAAATCAGATTTATCTACAATGACTATAATACAATATGCCTACACTTTCTTTTTTATTTGTATACCATGTTGCCATTCTTGGTGTATTTTTAAGATATTATTTCACTAAAAAAACGCAGTAACAACCCCAAAGGAAAAGCCACAGTCGGATTAAAAAAATGTGAAGAAGACTCTTTTTATATCCAAACATTTTTTATTCAACCTGAGTTTTCATAAAACAAGGCCCAACATTTTGTCAGAGGTAAAGATAAGCAATGGGTTCAAAACAATTTAACACACATTTTTATGCAATCATGTCTATGACATCCTGGAGTAGAAATAACGCCCTGTTTGAATATCAGCATGTTGCTCAGAACTGTTCTTCACATCAGATTTAAGGCATGGCACTTATAAAGAAATACACGATAGAGTATGATTCTGAAAAGATCAATTGAATAGACAATGTTTGAAGCCATTATAGGACCGGTGATATGTGCAACCATTTTGCACAATTCTGCTACAATGTTAACGTTTCATTTACTGAGCTGACACTGGCTGATGTGTAACTAAGTTAGTGAATCATAAACCTCTCTTTTCATCACAGCAGTTCATCTTTGATGTTTGACCCCTGATGTTTCCATGATGGAAAAGAGTTCTTATTATTGTCTCACTACACAAGGCCACTGTGCAAGAGGGGGAATTACTGTAATGGAGCAAGAGTACAAAACCTGTCTTCTGTTTGCTACATGTGTCATGTGCACAAAATCCACACCACATATTGAGATGAAACAGGAAAACAGAGGAGCAGTAAAACACAAATGAAGCAAATCCTGCTGAATCCATCTGACTGGACCAGGTCAGTTGTACATGGTCATGTGAAGCCACTGGAATCAGTGAGAAAACATTAAGTTCATCTGCTTTAATGACAGCCCTTTATATCATTATTTTTGTTCAGCGTTAATAAAGAACAGGGCGAACTGGGATGTAGATAATAGAGACAATTATATATCTTTAAAAATAAAAACACATATACATACAATTATAGGTGTGTTATACAGTATCTGTGTTCATACCTGTCTGTAGTTGACTGTTGCAGTTCCCATGCCCACGGGGTCGTACAAATGAAATTTGTCTGCAAAACAGAACAAAGACAAAGTAGATATCAGACTCAGTCTATAGCTGTAGTACAAGGTGGCCGGACTTCACTGTGTCAGGATGTCCTGCATTAGTTTCTGTGGACTGAGTTGACTTTAAGAAGCTTCTGCAGCTGAAACCTTTCTGAACACTCATTGTGCTGACCTGTCCTGCACGGCAGCTACCACCCATCTGGCTGTGACACATGCCAAAACAAATTATGTAAATTTTTTTCAAGTCACTGTTGCCAGGTCAAACTATAAAGTTAGCTTTGGCCTCTGGTTTTAACTTAAGTATGTATGTATGTATGTATGCATGTATGTATGTATGTATGTATAAATGTCAAATGGTCAGTAACAGTCTTTGTCTAGTTGTACTAAAACATTCAATATCTAATGTATCCAGGAAGATTGTTTCATTCTCATAGAAGCACATGTTTAAATTGACAGAGTCATATCCCACTGATGACATTTTGCTTGTGTTTTTACAGTGAGACATACACTTGCATGTAAAAACTTGAAGTGTGTTGTGGGATTAGCTGCTTTCTGTGTTTGCTTCTCCATCTGCCTTTCACATCAGCATTTAGTTTTCATTTGAAATTTGTGCTCCCATTGTTTTTAAATCATAAGTTAGAAGTTAAAATATATCTCCTGACTGTTTTATTTTCATAATAGAAAATGTACAATTACTTTTGCTTTCTTTTATTTGATAAACATATCCTCAAACCCTGCAGGTACCAAAACGTCTTGTTTATTAATAGTTACTTTCTGATTTATTTGATATATAATTTATGTGATTGTTTTATTTCTAAAAAATAAACTTAAGAATTGACAGGTTGCACTACAAGAATCTGTTGCAAAGACCTTGCACAGACAGCTCTCCAAATATTGATGTCTTACGGTTGAACCGGTCTCCAGCATCAAACATGCTCTGTGCTGTTTTCTGTTCTGACTTACACATGAAAGCACCGTTCTCTCTCTCTCTCTCTGTCATTTCTCCCCTCTTATCTCTTCTTCTCACATCTCCTCCTGTCTTTTTCCCACGCCTTGCTGTGTTACCTCACACATCCTCCCCTCCCCTCTGTTTCTCCTCCTCTGTCCTTCACATCGTCTTCATATTGTCCCTGTGCCTGTTTGATGTATCTGCACCCCCCCACCCCCCTTCCCTTCCTCCCTCCCTCCCTCCCTCCCTTACTGATCATGCTCTCCAGTTTCATCAGCAGGTACAGGAAGCCGGGGTAGCTGATGGTCAGGTCAGGCTCTGTGTATCTCAGTCCAACCAGCTGCATCACCAAATCATCCACCTTGATGCCTGAAGTAGAGACAGACCAATCTTAATAAACTGCTATATTCAACATGTGCAGTAACAATGGCCAGGATATGAGACATTCAAGTTACACCCTCTAAAAAGGAGCCAGTTTAAACATTTACTTGGAGAAAAAAAAAAAGCAAAAGGAAAAACTGTAACTACTTTCAGCGTGAACACCATCAGAGAAGCAGGAGGAGTGTTAAAGAGAGGTGCTTTTGCCCCCCCTGTTGGTGGAAGCTGAGCATTAAAGTCAAAGATATGGGCTAAGAAGAGAAGTTTAAAGTGCAGATTTCTTGATGTCATTTAGCGCCCTCAGCCCTACCTGCTGCCTTCAGAGCAGGAGCCACCTCTTGATACTCGAGGCGTCGGCTTTTGTTCTTGTCAAACACCAGAAAGATATCCTTAGGACAGATTAAACACAGCATGAGAAACTGCACACACTCTGACATAACAGAGTGTCATGTCATAAGTGACATAAGTCAGTCAGACAGTCTTCAGAGTCATGTGGTGCATCTTTGGTCAGAACTGTGCTTGAAATTCAACTATGACAAGTTAAATGTTTCAGCTCCAGGGTTTTTTACTAATCATACACTGCTCTAGCCTGACAAGCCAGACTATATCATTAACATGTATACATCATGCTACCTACGGAGCAAATGTTTTTGCTGCCGCTAGGGTGCGTCTAGATTTCTAGGCTAACACTGCTCAATAACTGACTGATTTTTTTTCAACATCTAGTTTTTGTGCAAAATCTTTCTACAATATTTGACTTATTTTTGTAATGCAAATTGAAGAAATTTGAGTTTACTTGAGGGATTTTTTTGGTTTCTTTCCTGAGCAACATGAGAGTACAGTGTGGATGGTTTTATTCAAGACAATGACTTGTAGAATGGCAGTGTTGTTGCTGTGCAGTGCCCACTACGCAGCATCATAATGTTCACCATAAGAAAAAAGAAAACACAGGAAGGACACCATGAGATAAAAACTATCTAGCGATGTTACTGTTGTGGTTTGTTGGTAACCCTACCGTCCACCTCTTGATCTTGTCCCACAGACTCTGGAACTCAGGCCAGTTTAGCTGAGCGATGCCTTGGGTCTGAATAAAACGTAAGGTCAAGGAAATTACAGAGAGAAACCCCGGACAGCCCTCAGCAGTTGTTCTCCCCTTCACACCGTGCTTAGTGTTAATACGTGTTTTTAATCTCTAACACTGTGTGTGCTTTTTCAGGATACATCCATGAGGACCACCAGGCTCTTGCAGTGCTCCAGAGCCAGGTCCTTCTCACTGCCGGCCAACACTGAAGACGACAAGGAACATCATCAGTGAAGATTTGAACATAAATAACAACAGTTGTGAACATGTGTGTTGAATTTTGCACTTTGAGATGTCTCTAAAGTGTTTTTAAAGCCTGATGGTGAACAGCCGGGGTTTAAATACTGCTGGTAGTAAGTCAGGGGTAGGAGCAACTGCTCTGCCGAATAACTAGGTGCATGAAAACTTCTGCTGTAGATGTCTGACTGTGATATAACATGATTACAGAGGAATCCCGGCCAAACATGATACTAAAATCACAAGAGGAACCCTCAGTAGAAATATTAAAAGACTTGTGACTCCTCACTAAAGGAATTGAATTTCATTTAATGAAAAAAACACGACTGAACAAGTCCATGAGTTCACCCAAGGTACCAGCCCCAGACATGACTGACCTCCTCCCTGCATGGCCTCAGTCAGGAGTCCATGGAGGTGCAGTGGTTTGCAATACCCCTTCTGATGACACAGGAACAACACAAAACATAATGGTCAGTCTAAAACCATATTCAAAACACAGTATGGCACATTTTTGTCATTTAAACAAGTAAAGGCGCATATTATTTATTGGTTTAATCTGAGTAGCAGGCAGGGGTTGGTGTTTAGTTCAGAGAATATATTTCAAATGAATTCTTGGCTGTCTGGTCTCTGAGGGAATAAAGGTATTTTTCAATGTTTCAAATAACCATCCGGCAGCTAGAAGTAAGTTAAAGTTAAAAACTCTTTGGATTGGTTAATGAAACCGGCAGCTGTGTAGCGGTAAATCTCACCTTGTTGCAGTGCTTCTTGAACAATTCTCTGATAGATTTAAGTGGAGGAAGAGCGGCCTGGTGAGGTAATGATGGCTGCAGAAAGAAAAGAGTCAGAATTAAAAACAAGCCTTCATTACAATTCATTGGCTATGTATTGAGCTTTGCAGGGGATTTTTAGGAGCTGTTGTTTTGAGGCAATAAATCTAGGATTTAGACTAAATTAAAAATCAACACAGAGTGTCAGTGTGTCAAATATTGCTGAGGGTCGATACGGCTCTGTCAGTAGAGAAGATTTATAGCAACACTGTGCAGGCTGGCACTTATCCTGGCATGTTCTGCGTAGGAGGTGTGAACATGTTTAGACAGAGCACCAGTCTATCACAGGGATAACACAGACAAAGGTCCTGAGACATCAGTCTCAGATGATAGAATCACAAGCTCTAGGCCCAGGTTTGAATACATCCAAAATGCATCCAGGAAATTTGTTTATATCCTTTTATCTCTTTGTTATTTCAAATGGTCTAAACCTTATATCACTGTCGAGCTGTGTATAGGCACATAAGGACAGTGGATCTGTTTGCCTGATTGACTATAAACAACAACAAATACCTGTTGATTTGCATATGAAGCAGGGAAGCAAGTGGAAACACATTCTAAGGCCATGTGTGAACAGATGTACTTAGAGATGACTTGTGAATTTGTGATTGGACAACGGAGGAGGTATGTTAATGCAGAATGCTGTTCATGTGCTAATTTGCACCCCCATGCATAGGATACACCCATTTACAACTGTCCTCAGAGCCTGGATAGCTCAGTCGGTAGAGCATCAGACTTTTAATCTGAGGGTCCAGGGTTCAAGTCCCTGTTCAGGCGATAGATGTTTTAGGATGTTGAAATCAGTGGTCATTCTAAAGAACAAGCAGTAACATAATTGCTCACTGATCTGAAAAGGAGTTTCCGCTCTTCTCCCATTCAATTTCTATGTTTGTGGAATAGTCAAGTTACCACGGTGAACAGTGTCATCATAACCATTACTCTTTCTTTGATATAAACCTGCTGGTTAGCAGTTCTTAAACTGAGCTAGGCCTATTTTAAACTGTAACAATGTTGTTACTTACTTGAAATTACTAAAAGGAAACACATAGTAAAAAACATAGTAAAAACAACACAATCTTACAGCTAGTGACTGCACTAATATTAAAATGTGCCTTTTAAAAATCATTCTCCTAATATTTCAATGTTTCAATATTTCAGTTTCCAAAAAATAATCACTAGGTTAGTTGAAAAATGTGCTGTTCGATTAATCGACTGATTGAAACAATAGTATTAATCAAGAGAAAAAATATTGTTCAGGAAACCCCTACTACACAGTGAACAGTCTCCCATTGTCTAAGCTATGTTGCTGTTGAAGTGGAGTTCACATTACTTACCCCACAGAGCCTGGATAGCTCAGTCGGTAGAGCATCAGACTTTTAATCTGAGGGTCCAGGGTTCAAGTCCCTGTTCAGGCGGAAGTTTTAAGTTGCGCTGCTAGTCACTCCTCTGACTGTTAACTGTCACAATTTCACTGAGTGAAGAATGATGCAACTTGTTTCCTACCTCTGTTACAGAAGAGTCTTGTGGCGCTGGTTTGTGAGCTGGACTGAAAAAATAATTAATAACAATTAATAACACGTCACACAATCATCTCAAAGCAAACATGATTCTTATCTTTCTTCCTTCATTTCTCCTGCGTGTGAATACTATAATAATAATAATATGTGATACTTGTGTTTTACATTCTTTCCCCTAGCTCTGAAGGTACAAAATATACACAAAATCTAAACCCCACCACCCCCACATGACTCACGTGACTGTGTTGCCCTGTTCTGCCAGCACACGAAGGAGAAAAGATCCCTGCTGATTGCGCTCGCTGGTGGCAGGGATGATGATGTAGCGACCTGGTTTTAGTTCACCACGGAGAACAACCTCCCGACGTGAGGAATAATGAGGGCTGCAGCGGACAGGACGAGCTGCATGCAGATCCTCAGGTGACAGGTATGTCTTAGTAGGATGAGCCTGTGAAAAGAGAACAGGATCATTACACTTGAAATGAAGCCAATGAGTCCCATTACAGTACAGCAGTCTAGTTCTTAACACTGTCTACACAAACTTTACATTTTCTTCTCAACAGTTGCTGTTTACTTCAAGGAACTTAAAACTTCATCCGCCTGAACAGGGACTTGAACCCTGGACCCTCAGATTAAAAGTCTGATGCTCTACCGACTGAGCTATCCAGGCTCTGCCCCTGGATGTACTGTACCTATACAGAATCATACAGATGTAGGCCTATGATGCAATTCAGTCATAAAACCTCAACTGATATTTATTTCACAGCGAGGCTCCAGGAAGGTTCTTAGAAAACAGATCAGTATAAACACTGTGATTTGGAAAGCTTTGGATTGCTTCACTGCAGATTCATTTGTGACTGTATTTGTCAACATGTGTGAATAGTGAGGTCTAGTGTCTGTATGTATGCACAAGACCAAAGAGAGAGCTATAACTGTTTAAGGCTATAATCTATTTGCTAATTACTGCTGTGGCAACAGGCAAGACTACTTCCTGATCCTGCCTGTTGCAAGCAAGTTAAAAGATCTTCAGCTGAGCAGGGACGTGAACCCTGAACCCTCAGATCAAAAGGCTGACACACTCAGGTCTGACGCACTACCAACTGCACAACACAGGGTGGGAAATGCCAGAGAGTGACATCATCTCTTCATACTGAGTCAGAGTTACTAGGGTATAGTCTGTCCAACTGGTTACACAGAGGAAATGACTATTCTTTTGGTCAGTGAGTAAATGTAATACTAGCTCATGGTTAGGGTAAGTTTTGTTTGTCGATATGTGGTCAGAGTCCAAAAATGTGGAGCCAACTGCACAGGTGGGGATATCATATCACACATTATCACATATTTAAGCCTTTGTCCTTACAGTTTTGCATAGACTTGGGTTTAGATTGTCAGATTAGAGGTAGCTGTTTGGTTGTGATGGTTAAGGTTGGGGTAAGTGTCTGAATAAGTGACAATGATAGGTCCCCATAAATATACTAGAACAAGAATGTGTATGTGTGTGTGCGTTTAGAACGCCCTCATAAGCTTTGTTCTGATTGCAGTGGCCATGGGTTCAAATCCAACCTCTTGCACATGACATGCATGCATGATGTCATCCCCCCTCCCTCTCGTCCTGTCTTTCCTGTCTCTCTCCACTGTCCTACATTAACAAATACCCCCAAATATCTTAAAAAGACTGTTTGTGTGTTTGTACCATGTAAATATGCAGGGCTATGGCAAGGTCTATGCCTCGGCGTCTCTGGTGTTTCTGCATGAGAGCCAGAACGAAGGAGCAGGTGTCATCGGAGCCTGATCTGTCCACCACTGACAGTATGAAGGAGAACTGAGGGTTCTGCCAGAAAAAACCTGGACACACACACACACACACACACACACACACACACACACACACACACACACACACACACACACACACACACACACACTCTCTTAGTACAATGCTATTCTTTATACTTGATTTCATTAATTACAACTGATCAGCACAAATGTACTGGGCACTGATACACAAACAGATTCAGGAAACATCTTCATCAATTTCACAAAGACAACAGATAAAATACAGACAGATAACACTACACATTCAGTCCTACAACACAAGGTTTCCAGGAGACACTAGAAATGATGTCCCAAGTTGAGACTTGTTCAACTTTAGCAGTTAAAATCACTGAACAACAAAAGTATTGCTGTATTTGTATTTATTTCTGTTTGTATCATCATCTGCCTTACCCCCTTTATGTGAGCCTCCCGCTGTGACACCCGGCACCCAGTTCCCATGATGCATTGTGTAGCCCCATGGCTGCACACCGGGGCCTGGATCTCTGAGACTGTCAGTCAGGTAACACACCTCAATCAACTCAAATTGATGTCGGAAGTCTGACACTGACATCCTGAGGGACACAATAACAGACAGGTACGTTTTTGAGAGTGAGAGAGAGAGAGGAGTTGAACCATGGCTACTACACCTTCATGGTAGTCATGTGTTCATGGAGTCAGTGGTGAGCAGTTTTTTAAGCAGCAGTCTTTGCATAGTGTTGAATGACTGTCCATCAAGATAACAAACTGCCTGCTTCTTTCTTGACTGACTAAGAATTAGTAGAAGTACTACCTCAAATCAGCATGCCTCCATCAATCTGTCAAGTTGCAGGAAATATGGTCATAAACTCCCTTTCCTGAGTTAGAGCACTGAATCATAGCTACTTGCAGTCCTTTGAGCTCTCGGGGCCACTGTGTGTTACTAAGACATTGCATTTGCTAACATAGAAGGGTGTGTGGACATGAAGACCCAAAAAACATACAGTAAAGCCTCGAGGAAAAGCATGTGTACAAAAGAAAAAGAGACGTCAACGTATGTGAACTTGTTTGCCCTGTTGTTCCTGTTGTAGTGGAGACTCACGTCAGAGTTTTTCATTTTGTGTGCACAGTGGGTGGACGTATAGATTCAGAAGCAGCGGTGCTGCATGTCAAAGGCAAATGTTGCTGATGCCCAGTGACACCACAAACTCACCAGAACTCCCCGTCCTCCCGATTTACTCTCTCAAGTCGTCTCTGTTCATCAGTGCTCACTGTGGACCACTCCGGACTGCAGAGAGACATGACAGACAGGCATAAAGAGATAAGCAGATACATTTATATATTATACATATTCTCCACCACATTCTCAGGGAAACAACAGGTATTATGTTATACCATGACCTCAGATGCATCCTCTACATCAATACATAGTATAATTATGTTCATACAACAACAGTTGAAGCTGGGATATCATATCATCATTACTTTTGAATGAAACTATTATTCTCGCAGGTCATCAAACCAGCGTCAGTTAGAGAGGTCCCGAGGTCAAAATACAAACCTGGGGATGATCAGGCTTTGAACCCATGGTACTGTCATCTGAAGGTTGTTTTAAAAGTGTCACTGCAGCTTGGATTTGTTGTGCTGCTAACTCCTAACAAACACACACACACACACACACACACACACACTCTCTCTCTCTCTCTCTCTCTCTCTCTCTCTCTCCTGAGTTTAGTTTAAACACAGGTCTGTGCATGTGGATAATGCTGCAGCATCATAACTGACTTGTCTTACATCATCTGCTGAAAGTCTTTCTGAAATGAAATATATTTCCACATAGATTCTGGTAAATTCATGACAACATGATACATCTGAATTGCAACACGATAATTGGCGGCCACTTACAGTAATAGGTTATACTTATTTTATATTAAATTGATCATTTATGACTTTCATATCACTTGTGTTGTTTTCTCAACTGCTTTTATTATGAGGAAGTCAATGTATTTATTTGTGAGCATCAGATCCCTCAGTGGCATCACCACCTCATCACTTTATTAATAATAATAATAATAATAATAATAATAATAATAATAATAATAATAATAATAATGATAATCCCTAGCTTGATACCAACCCTTTCATGTCACTCCAGGGCCCCTCCCACTCAGTGTTGCCCCAGGGGTTGAGGATGCGAACCAGATCCACAGTGCCATGCGCTGTCCTTACCTGTCAGAGAGGGAGACGGACAGAGAGAAAGAATAAGTCACTCATCCAAACATAGCTCAATGCTACCAGGACAATTTTCATTATACAATGCAATTTTTGGATTTATGATGTGTAACTTTTCCACATTAAAATGTCTATAAATAACTTGACCTATCTTATATATTTTTTGAATTGTGTCTACACTACCCCTGATGTTTCCAGCAAATCTCTAAACCCAAAGAAATACATGATTTCAGTATGGTGGCGCTTCGTGTCATCTGGTTGCCTGTCAATGACTTCAGATCCCTGGTGCAAATGTGTTGTTGCCTGCTAGAAGCTCTAAATTTACTTTTATCTAGTTTTTAGCCTTTACTGTAAGCCCAGTCTTCAGTTTGTCATGTAAAGTTATTTGGGCATTTTTGCCTGTGACACAAGCCACAGGTTGGGCTGGAACCTTTGTGGTACCTTTGTGTGGTGCAATATTAGTGATATTTAAACTGTATTTCTACCGGTTTTAATATCATGATTTGCTTGTTATTGAGAAGACAACACCTCTGCCGATGATTCGGCTCCTGAACATCTGGTTCATAAAAGTACTAATCACTGTTTCTGTCTGATCTCCTGAACAACTAACTAAGAACACAGAATATGAACATTGTTAGTTGTTTAGGGAAAGTTACCTTCTCTATTGAGGTCAGAGAGTATGCATGTCTGAACATGATCCCGTACTCATTCCTTTGCTCCAGCTCACCCTGGAAGGAAAAAAAAATCCACCCACAGTCGGGACAGAGGAAGCAGACAGAATTACATGTCCTGTCACATACGGATAAACCTCAGTGCAAACATGCTGTGGTGTGTTTTCCAGCAGCATTTGAACTAGCCTAACAACTTCTTGTTTACTTTTCATGGTTTTTTGACTTTACCTGGCCGTTGGCGCAGTTGATGAGGGCTCCTTTAGACAGAAGATGTCTCAGGAGGCCTGGCAGGTCTCTCAGGCTGGCAATGTTCAAAACCTCAGTCACCCCGCCCGTCATATCGACCATGGCCTCATGAGGGAAGCCCATGTCCAGAGCTCTGTAGCCTCCTTTTATCCTGGACCGGGACACAGAGAAGACAAAGACATCAGGCAGTCTTCAAGTAAATAACAAAGGGCCGACGTTTTCTTGAACATACAAAGCAAATCAATTTGCCGAAAGACTGTGGTAAATAGATGTACAGTTAGTCAGATCTGAGAAGACACAAATGATTAAATCTGTTACAGAATTAAGAGATGAAAGGATGAGTCTGACCTCTGTGCTGTTTTTCAAGCAAGGCCGCTGTGACATCAGAAGATGATTATTGGTTATAGTCATTAAATAATTTCCTTTAGAGTTACAAAGAATTGAAGGAAGCAACAGTTAAACATTTAAGAAAAGCCCTACATATGGAAGTTTTGCAACTAAATATAAAGAATTTAAAAGAAGAAGGAAACGCAAAAGCAGACCGCGACTAAGAGTCTCTTCCCTACAGACAGTCATGTACAGTAAACTCTACCCAGACAGTTTAATAATCATATTACTATTTTTGGTCTTTACGATGAGGGCAATAAAAAGGTTTATTCTGAGGTTGGTGCTAAAAAAAATGTCTCCTTATCAGAATAAATGCTTAGCAATCTGCCAATTAGACTATAATAGTTGTATAGTGGATGTTTCGACTGCCAAAGGGGTTCCAAGGACTTGACAAGAATATCCTTTCCAATATGAAATTGCAACGAGACAGACTTAAAACCAGTGTTTTTTGTTTTTTTTAAAAGGGATGCCAGGGAGCTTCAGGAGAGGCACACTGTAAAAACAAATCAACCAGAAAAAAAACTGTAAACATCTGGTAAGCTAAACTCAGTTATATACAGTATGTGGTTGGAAATGGATAGATTTTAATACCTATTCATCCTACTTCCTAGTTCATCCCTGCATCAACCATCTATTCACATTAAAGAGGAATCGTGCACAATCGTGGAAAGGGCACAATTCAATTATGTCTCTGCGTCACAGCTGTCATTTTCCCATCCAGCAGCCACATTGTTTAAATAGCAAACAGACATGCACTTTTATTTTAAGGAACTTTAAGAAGAGACTACTATGTACAGCTGTCTTCATGTTCGTTGACAGGGGAACCACTTTCCCACAGTTTGAACAACTCTGTTCTAGATCATGTGAAAACACCAAGTGATAAGGACTTAAACGACTCACTTGGCGTAGGCCTTCTCCAGCAGGGAGCTCCAGAACTCATGTCTGTCTGGGGAGCTGAGGTAGATCAGTTGGTTGTTCAGAGTCGGCAACAGATCGTCTATCCTCACCTCCTCCCACTGACCGTACTGCCAAAACTACAGAGGCAGAGAAGGAGGGATGTCCATTCACACTCACACACCATCCTCCCAGTTGCTGAGATTGAGAATTATAACCG
This sequence comes from Trachurus japonicus, assembly GCF_045865225.1. Classification (NCBI taxonomy): domain Eukaryota; kingdom Metazoa; phylum Chordata; class Actinopteri; order Carangiformes; family Carangidae; genus Trachurus; species Trachurus japonicus. The sequence goes on from NC_140919.1 coordinate 27,811,337, forward strand.
AGGGAACTGACATTTGGATGATTGTGTTGCACAGACATGTCAGACAAGTTACTTACCCTGAAGGTGAAGCTGCCATTGTAGTCATTCTGGAAGCTCTGATTGAGAGGCATGACCTTGTTAAGTAGAGATCGGTGCACAGCAAGGGATGCAATAGCAGAGAGTAACCAGCAGTCATCTGATGAGAGCAGATTCAGGTTTTCAGCAAGGTGGGTCTGGGTTTATACACGATACACAATGTATCCACATCAGCCTTTATTTTCCCATTATGAATGTGGTCAGAAAATATTACATGAGCAAAGTGGATTTAACAAGTGTTTGTCCTGCTCACATGTCACTGTTAGATCTTGATCTGCCACAGGATGTGCATAATGGAGGTGAGGCTTAAATGTCAATGTTTGTTCCTGTCAGTACACAGGGCAATCAAACACAGGGAGTTTTTATTCTCTGCTTTGTCAGTGGATGGTTGTATTTGTGGAGGAGCAACCTGGTCTTCAGGTTCTTCAGGACCCACGTCAAAGGGCTGCAGCCCACAAAGGTTCGTGAGCTTAGCTTTGGACACATCAAATGTTTCGATTCACTTACTCCTAGAAGAATTGATTAAAGTTTGGACCATGGCTGTACAAAGAGAGATGTTTACAATACAGCTGTTCACCTGTACTGTCTCTACCACATTTGCCATCTTACATCATCTACATCAGGCTTCATCTTTGGGCCTTAGAATGAGCCGGTCAGATAGTTAGGCGTTTTTGGAGCTGGGTAATGTTGCTCTGAAAAGTCAAACTCTCTTTAAGTGCTAAACTAGCAAATTCTGCTACTTGGTATTCATCCTAATATAACCCCGCTTTGTAATAAATCTAGTAGTGGTCTACTTACTGAGTCGTCCTTGGCGGATATCCAGACGTGAAGCTCCATTTATTATGAACTGAGGTGATGAACAGATTTCCTAAGAACAGCAGAGAGATTGATAATATAATTGAAAGGTAAACAAAGGAAGGAGAGAAATGAGATCGAGGGTGAAGATAAATAGTACAGGATTTGGCACACCTGAAGCCGCAATGCTGAATGGCGTGACAGCTAATTAAATCTTAGCTATGAGAACAACATGATATAAACTTGGCACAGTGTTTGTTCTTCTAAAGGAATACTCCATGACAGCGCTGTAATGTTTTCAAGAGTCATCCAGAAGCTGTAACGTAGACTGTGAGATTAAGGACAACTGTAGATAACAGGCGAGGATGATAACACTTCAAACTGGAAGCACCACCTAAAATGTTTATTGAGTCACACCCAGTGTGAGTTTGTTTACTTTGTCAAGGTAACAAAACAAGAAGAGTGATCAAATTACATTTCATCATACACAATATAAATAGGTTGTTAAGAGTCAGTGTGCATCAATGTGCATTTTTGTAACGTATGTGGGAAACAAACTGTAGTACCAGTTCACCAGGACTTATATGTATCCTGCAGATGAGCAGGACAGTTATGTGTCAAGCTACATCAACTGACCTACATTTTAAGCCCAGGTTCTTGCTACTCTGTTGCTCTCCGACATCCTGCTGTCAATAAGAAGAAAACACTACAAAGGTATTGGATGTCCAGGTTTATGGAAATAATTAAGAAAGCCAATATCATATCTGTCATATCTATTCTGTCACAGGAGGGAGCAAGTTGACTGCTGTATGTTCAAAATCATTGAGACAAAGCCCAAGCAATCAGGTAGTGTAAAGCACTCACTATTTTGCACAATTAAAAGCGCTGCACAAAGTCAAGAGAAGCAAAAAGAGAGTGTATGAGATGACGACATGAGCTGATGTCAAAGCAATCCTCTCTTCCATTTAATTATGGGCATTTTTTTTTTTTGCTTTTATTTGATAACAAATCCAGACAGGACACGTGGACGAGGGGTAAAAAGTAGAGGCTTCACGTACAGTGACTGGTCCTGCTGGCTCTGAACTGAGTCAGGGCCAGGGTCATGTTGCCCTGTAGGCTTTTGTGTTCTTTATAGCTGTGACCACTTTGAAACATGTACTGTCATGTACTGAACTGAACAGCGTACGTGAAGGTATTAACACCACCGGGGCATTTTAATAAAGTTTAAAACAGAGCAGCTGAACACCTACGTACTTGGCCATGGGAGAAAGCCCAACATTTCATCAGAGCCCTGCAGTCACTTGATAACGGCTTAGAAAACCCCATCCGTCACTGCAAACCCCTACAGAATGACCTGATTAAACTAAACTGGACATTTTCGGACACATGGACCTGCAGTGTATTTGGTGTGAGAAAGGCAAAGCTTATGACCACAAGAACATCATCTCCATAGCCAAGCATGGAGCTGGGTCACTGATGATATGGGTATGTTTGACAGCTACAGGAACAGACAGAACAGATCTTGACCCTGTGTCATCAGGATTCCCACAGTTACCAGGCCATTTAAAGAGTATAATACTTTCTTTTGCTGAGAAATTGAGGCTTGGTGATTATTAAGTTTTCCAGCAAAACAATGACTCCAGGCACATGTCCAAGTCAACCAAAGTCTGATCGAGAGATAGATCGTAGAAGGTCACGGTTCCCAGATTTAGAAGTTATGAAGGGCAGAGATGCTCAACAAAGTACTGGAGCTGTGGGCTGAATAATAGAGTTATGTTATATTTTTGATTTCAAGCCAAAGTTGACCTTATTATTTTCTCTAAACAACCAAAAATGTAACAACATACTTTTACTGTTTCATGTAACATTTTGTTATATATTCCCAACATTAACCTTGATTCACATCTCTGTAATGTATTTTGAGGTGAGTGAGTTGAATATCTCAGACTGCAAATGAAAACGTTCTTACAGTATTATTACTGTTTTACTGAAGAACATTCGATTCATTTTAATGAGCTTTTAGCCTAGCTGGCACTGCCAATGTGTAAGGATGCAGCAAGTTTTATACGGTAAGTGGATCATGCGTTTTATATGAACAACCATAATTTGCAATCTTTGAACTTGGAGGGCACAAAGGTCAAGAGTCAACATGCACCAGACTGAATGATTAAATATTCAAATTCATTGTTGCAAAAACATTTCCTGCAATATCCTGCTGACAAACAAACAAACTAAACTATTGAGGTGTTAGTTTTCTTCTTTTTACCTTTGGACGTTTCCACATGACCCCGGAGTTCATTTCTAGCTCTCCCAGGGGAAAGTGATAGTCCACGAAGAGCCCGTCCCGGCCGAGCGTGTGGACGTCCGCGCTCTCCGGAGGCAGGTCCTGGTTCACCAGGTCGGCCAGCCAGCGCCGGGACTGGGAGCCCATCAGCTCGTCGGAGCACACCGACTCCACATCGTCCTCCTCCGGCGGCGGGAGCGAGGACTCCGACGACACACTCAATGACTTCAACATGTCAAATCCAATATGTCCTCTGCCGACTCTGCAGCTCTGGCCTCGTCTGCGTGTCTGTCTGTCCTTTCACTTCAGTAGAGAATAAATGCAGAGGCCACGCCCTCTGGGAAAGGTACACAAAACAGATGCTCACCTGAGCAGAGGGGGAGGGAGGGTGATGGAGCTGCGGTATTCTCTGCTGCAGGGTTTCCCAGCCCGTCGACCAGGCGCGCCCAGTGTTTTCAAAACAGGCGCTTGTCTGTCTGCGCACATTTTGTGCAGATTTAGCAACAAGTGCAAAGAGTCGGGTTTACAAGCAAAGCTTAGAGCAGTGACAGTGACTGATCTAACCCTTTGAAAATGTTCATGTAGTACTGCTTTACATTTCATCAGGTATTCAAATAGAGTAGATAATTGAAGCTCAACGAACAGTTGCATTTGAAATCCATTAGGAGGTTCACCATGACACCATCCTACTAGTGTGATCAACACCAACAGTATCACAGCTTGATTCAAGTTTATATGTAATGGTTAACTACAGTGAGGGGAATTCTTTGATAAGAGAAAGTGTAGGCAGTTCTTGATAACATTAACATTTGCATCATCACAAGAAAACACTTCAACTTAAGATACTGCAGAGCACATGTTGCTCCAGACCCCTCTCTCTCTCTCTCTCTGCTTCTGGTCTTGTGTAAAAATATACACAAATATTGGAGTGATGACTTGTTTGAAATAGGATATAATTAATGAAACTGAATTATTCATCAGCACTGGATTTCAGATAAACCCCCCTCAGTTGTGGGATGGCATAGGACAATTATGGACTTTCTGACCTGTCTCCTGCACTACAAAACAAATGCCTCTGAAAGACTATACCATTCCTTGATGATATTAAAGCAGAAGTAAGTGGGGTCCGGTCGTTTTCGCTAATGCTGCGTTCCAGGCAGGCTTTTGAAACCGTAAATTACAGCTTCAAGTCACAACTTACGACTTTGTAGCGTTCCAGGCAACCCACTCGTGTTTTTCCGACCTGTTTTACCGGTGAAAGTCACTATAACGGCCACTCGTAACTTCCGACCGGTGAACTCGTACCAGATCGAACTGGTACGACTTCACGGTCGGAAAAATACGAGTTTCCTTGAACGCACCATAACAGTCCTCGTCCCTACGTCACCACATTCACTGCGTCCCTTGGCTGCACACAGCCCTGCATGCCGTTCTCTCTCCTCATTGGATAAAAACTGTAGGATACGATAAATGTTTTCTCCTCGGCTCAGAGCAGAGTGACTGACAGACCCGTGTTTCAGACCAAACACTCTATGTAAGTGATTGCTGTCGGAAGATATAACTATTTAAGACTTATATTAACACAAATATATCACTTACTTCTGCTTTAATGTTAACATTTCTGCTATGACAAGAGCATTTGCATGAAAAAAACTACATTCTTTTTCTTTATTTAGCTCCTGTTGTATTTCACCCTATACTGTGTAATGTACCTGTCACATTTACTTGGAACTAATCTTTTTTGTCATGTCTTGTTATGTTATTCCCAGCTTGTTTTTGTTTTGTCCTGTTGTCTTGAAAGAACGAAAGAAAGATTCAAGAAAGAAAGAAAGAAAACACTTCAGACCCCACACTCAAACCGAGACAGTAGATTGGGTGGTCTGTAGGTGTAGATGGAAAAGATGAAACATGAAGATGTATACATTGTGAAATGACAAGAACTCCCTCAGCTGCTCAGCGTTGCTCCAGCAGTCACCTGATCACTCACCCACTGCACCTGTAATCCTACTGAGCAGGTGAAAGATTGGAAACCACCTATGTCGTCATATCTGAAACCACTACACACCTAATACTCAAATACACAATGTACTAACAAATGCTGACACCCACGTAGACCACAGCCCACACCCTGATCTGGATGAAGAAGGAAGTTCAATCATTTCTGGGTAGAGCTTCCCCCTGCAGGTTGTTAACGTGTTACAACTGATTAACCTGTGCATCGATCCAGAAGAACCAAACACAGAGACTGGCTGTAAATGATAAATTACTTTTATTGAGAAAAGCCTGGTTATGAAAACATATGCCGTGGTTGAATCTGTCATGACTGATGTCTATGTGTGTGTTTGTGTGTCTGTGTATACGTGTGTGTTTGCATCACTGAGATGTGGCCATGATGCTGGATACACCTGTGAAAAGAGAAAGAGGACAGAGGGGAGAAAACAGAGACAGAGGATTAATGATCGAGTTCACAAACACATCACACTGTACATTCAACGTGACACATCAGACATGCCTCGTCTTCTGTTCAACATCAACTAACTAGATCCAATCCAGGCACTGTGATCGCTTACACCCCCCCACATTGACTAAGTGTCTAGTCGTGTATTTTCTCATTTTTCCGTTCAGCAGCACTCACTCTCAAAGTCGATCTTCTCCACAATGTTCTTGGGCTTGACGCTCTCCTCCTGGTTGAAGATGAAGATTTGTCCTTCCTCGTTCTCCGTCCAGCCGTACTTGTTCATCCAAACCTTCACCTGCGTGTCTGGAAAAACGCGGAGGAGAGAGCATCCATTAGGACGTTCAATGGAAGACACCTGTTGTCTGTGACTGTTGAGTGACTGTTCACTTGTGGGACTGCGTCACTCTGAACAGCAGGTGCTACACACTCACCCAACACACACACACACAACCAATAAAGACTTTTACAACACCCTGATTTTACAGTATTGAAAGTCGAGTCTTCAGCAGTGTGACAATGAGCTGGTACAAAGGTCATAAACTGCCACAGGTTCAAATAGTTTTGATTACAGCAACTGAAAAATAATGTACCTTTCTGCAGTTATATGTTTTTTTTTAATTATCTTTAGGGATGAAGTATTAGATAAAGAACTAACAGCCTCTCTGTGGGAAAGAAGCTCAATTAAACCTTGAAAGGTAATGCAAACAAGTCCAAATGTGTCCCTAAACTTGTGTTAGTTGCTTTAAAGTGAAATTCCGGCGTAAGTGTAAACCATGGTCAAACACACCGTAACACCGAGTTAGACCCCCCCTCGAGAGATCAATTTGCCCGACCGCTACATTCACGAGATCCACCAACTTCAGCAAATACCGCATTATCGCCACACACGGCGCTGTCCGGATCCACTGTCTGACCGCAACCAAAACGCCACCATTTGCCCAAAATAATGCTCAGAACTGCACCAAATGTCATCAATAGTACACACAGGGTCCCAGCACGTAGTACGAGTTGTCAAACATCTGCTAGCTTTGCCTGTTTTCTTTAGCAAGGAGATGCAACTCAACTCACCTACTTCTCCTCCGGGAGCCGCTCGTTGGTGAGGAAGCCCTGACGAGTCGATCACCGAGTGCACCGGAGTTCCGCAGCTCTTAAAAATGCTCATTTGCGCCTATATCGTGGCCAGCACTCGATAATAATAGTTATAAAGTGATATGCAAGATAAAAAAAAAAAAAACTCTGATTGTATTTCCATGAGGTAATTGTTGATTGAGCTGCGGAACTCCGGTGCACTCGGTGATCGACTCGTCAGGGCTTCCTCACCAACGAGCGGCTCCCGGAGGAGAAGTAGGTGAGTTGAGTTGCATCTCCTTGCTAAAGAAAACAGGCAAAGCTAGCAGATGTTTGACAACTCGTACTACGTGCTGGGACCCTGTGTGTACTATTGATGGCATTTGGTGCAGTTCTGAGCATTATTTTGGGCAAATGGTGGCGTTTTGGTTGCGGTCAGACAGTGGATCCGGACAGCGCCGTGTGTGGCGATAATGCGGTATTTGCTGAAGTTGGTGGATCTCGTGAATGTAGCGGTCGGGCAAATTGATCTCTCGAGGGGGGGTCTAACTCGGTGTTATGGTGTGTTTGACCATGGTTTACACTTACGCCGGAATTTCACTTTAACATCATACTACATAACACTGTGTGGGGACATGGAGGTGTACTTCACTGTCATGGCTGTAGGGCAGGACTTTAAAGACTCAGTTGAGTGACTCTGTGGCAGGTGTGTGTTTACAGACTCAGGTCTATGCTCTCACCCAGTGGGTCTCCCAGCATCTCAGCCAGTAGCCGGTGCTCGATGGTCTGGTAGGTGATGCCCACTACATGGCAGATGACTGAAGGAGAAGGAGAATCGAACAACAGATAAGTTACAAGTCTTCACAGTGTTTAATTAAAGACTCATTTAATTCATGCAATGTGATCTTTTCAGTTTGGGCTGTGGTTGTTTCCTGTTTTCTTCCACAGACGGCTGTGTGCTTGTGTTTACTGTTAGGATTAATGTGGCACTGTGAGTCAGATCATGATACTCACACTTGCGAACAGAGTCCTCGAAACCAGTGATGGTGTCAATGAGCTCTCTGTTCTCCTCCAGACTCGTCTGTCCGCAAGACAGAGAAGAGGACATGATGAGGTGATGCCAAATGAACTGTTGCACACGTTTAGAAAAGACGATTGCAAAATGGATCAGGTCAGAATAGAAATGTTGCAATAATGAAGTCAAGGAGGTCACACGCTGATCGGCTGCAATGTCAATTAAAGATGGATTAGTCATCAATATAAAATCTGATCAATTTATGCTATTTATCTCAGATACGTCACATTTAATAACAGACACAGTGACGCTTGTGTTGTGTTTTCATTTTGTTACAGAATTATTACATTTCCTTGACTTTAGAAATAACTGACAGACATTGTTCAAACTTAGATGCTAGAATACTATCAGCTGTGTGTGTGTGTGTGTGTGTGTGTGTGTGTGTCGTACCCAGAAGCTCTGGAAGTGGCATGTCTCCAGCAGGTTCCCCAGGTAGAGGATCTGTCTGATGGGGCGTTCCTCTTGCTGCGACACAGTAGTCAAGGAAACTCCCCCGACCCCCAGACACACCCTTGCAGCCAACCCACCCCACCCTCCAAACCATGTCACCCATGTCATCACTCGCTGCATGCAAAGCAAACTGAACACACCCGGGATAAATGCTGGTTATCTCCATCTATAACTGAACTCAACACTGGCCGTGCTGCCATCGGACACAGTGTGCCTTTAAAACTCAGCCTGAGATGCACTTGGTGTTAATGATGCTGTCGTGGTGGGATGCAAAATCTGGATGCTAAGGGGGCGGGGGGTGGTTTTTTGTCAACCTGTTATGTTCTGTTTCTGTTGTCTCTGTTTACGTGCTCTGTAATTATTATGTTTGTATGTTTGTATTATAAATGCCCAATAAAAATACGGAAAAATGGGAAAAACAAAACAAAACTGGATGCAGTCTTTAGGGGGACCCCGTGCCACTCTTATTTCTATGTATCATATATGATTATCATGTATGATATGGACCCATCCCCTGTGGTTCTTGTTGTTATGGTTATTTTTGTGTTTGTGTACATTAGGCTACCCATAATGACATGTTGTGTATATGTGAAGGAACAGAAACTGTACATCTCTGAATTTGTTACACATGGCATAAGCTTCCATTCATGTCTCTCCAGCCTCTTGTTTTATATTTGTATTTATCTTTTTTTGTTTCAATTGTTTTTATTACATGAAAAACAGAAAAAAACTTAGCCTGAGTGCAGCTGTCCAACGACATCACAGTGAACACATGAAGCGGCACCAAAAGGATACGTGTGTCTGGTCGATCATGCACTTGCAGAGGGTGAAGTCGGTGTGTGGCAGGTTGGTGAGAGCCTTCAACAGGATCTGTGAGGTCACCTGAGTCTGGAAGTAGGCGGGGTTGAACTGGTACCTGGAGAGAGACACACATGTAATAGTCTGGGGCCGTTGACTCGCTGTTTTGGTAGGAAACGGATCCAGGGCGAGAGAGACAGACCTTTCCTTCAAAATAAAAGCACCAGGCTAATAAAATGCGGTAAAACTCTTTAATTTAAGGAATATAATTTACAAGAAAGTCCCCGAGCCATTAAGTTAACATTTTGCTTTTATTGTATTACAAGTTAATGTTTATTTTATAAGTTTTATGTTGGTGAATACTTTTATTTTGGTGAATTTGGTGATTTCGGTATCCGCTACAGACAGGAACCAGAATGCAGACTAATTGGGAGGTAACTGACACTCTTCGCTTGTCTGAAGAGCCTGGTGATGCGAGGCTACACATGTAATGATTAGAGCTTTATTCACATCATGGGTGGGCATGCCCTGTGAAACAACAGCTCCTTCTGCCCAGAAGTGGAATCTAATGTTTGTATCATGACTGTAAAATGTTACTTTAACTTGTTGTTTTCATCCTTGCTTTGATGAATGAGGATGAAACAGAAACTTACAGAGGAAACTAACAGCAACAGGAAGCAGTGAGAAAGCTTGATAATAAAGATGGACACAAACACAACTGTTTCCTGTTCATGTCACAAGTATCACACTCAAGTTAAATCAACCAAATAGGCAGTGACACATTGATGAGGTGAAGAGGACAGCTACTTTACTTTATTTGCCTACAGTTGAAAAGTGACTGCTGCTGGGTTCAGTGTAACTTACAGCTTCAGCACAGCGAGGTTGGCCTCCAGGTCGTAGGCATTTTCTCTGGCTTGTGTCTCCACGTAGCGTTCCAGCGTGGCAAGGTTTTCTGGGTTGTACCTGAGAGGAGATACAAGAGGAAAATGTTACTTTGTGTACGAATCAGATTCCTGTTGTCGGGCTTTTTCCTCTGCACTGCAGGTCAGAACCATAGACTGTAAAGGTTCGAACTAAGTATCCTGCACCTTCTTAGATGACAAATTTGGTTACATGTTCTACAAGGTGGTCATAGTGAAGTTATTTGGAGTAGTTGTAAAAAGGTAATGATCAAAATATTATGGAAATGTTAGGATGCTGAAGTATTATATCCAAATAACAGGAGCTGCTTTATTCGATCGAGATAAAATATGCCATAACCGAACATGATTGAAATGTTGTGGTCTATAAATCATATTCTACAGATATAAAGGAACATGCTTGTTTAGTACAAGGCCCAATAACAGTCACATCATTATCATCATTACCAATAAGATCTGTTTACATATTATTCTGCCCACACGCAGCTGCCACGGACTCCAATGAGCATGATTTAATGTGTAAGATAAAAGTGTTTTGCTGCTTAATTTTCCCGTTCACGCATCTCGTCTCTTTTGTGAGCTGATGTCATGTTGCTCATCCAGCTCCACTGAGCTCCACGATCAATATCCTGTAATCCCAACAGAAAAGCAATCACTGGCCAATTAAAGGCGGACTAACAGGACAGTCAACAAGGTAAAAAACCTCTGTTGTCATCAGTCATCAGTGTTGAGAAGGTAACACCAGCCAACATCTGTGTTAGCACTGCGCGCTGTGCTTAGCAGCTTCACATACAACAATTAACCATGAATTAATTCATCACCTGACTCTTTAATAAAGGTACATGTTATCAGGGCGCAGAGGTCAGACATCCTCACGATGCGACTTTAGATGTTTTCATTGGGAAAATATGTTTTCAATTAACTCGAGACAACCGAGCTAACGTTAGCTTGAGTATTAGCAAACAGGCTAAGCTATCGTTAGCATCTCGGCCGGGTTACAGATCCGGTATCAGGCTCATTCATACCGATCGATGCCCCGCAGGAGCTTCCCCACGTTCGCCCTCATCTGCTCGAAAGACGCCGACATTTGGTCCTGACTTTTGCCGCTTTGTTCAGGCGAAAACCGAGTTAAATCCACACGTGGGGCACGGGAGATGAACAGGCACCGGGGCGGAAGGAGAAAAAGGTCGGAACGGAAAGAAGGAGGCACAAGCGGACCGGAAACAGTACGGACCCAAACTATGGACGGACCGTTAACCACCAGGTTGTTAGCTCCACTGTTGATTTAGATTAGCGAGCATGTAACCCTTTACTGTGTATAAGTTAAATAAGTTCATTTCTAGTTTATTTGAGGTTTATTGATTTTTTTTAAAAACACCACTACACTTTTAAAGTATCAACCGGAAGTGGTTTACTAATGTGCTGCAGTTCCTCAGTGTGACCACAGGATCACAGGAGGACAGTGAGCTGTGTCTAAACTTTTGGCTGTGTGTGCATTGTGCGCCACCACTGGCCCTGGCTCTGGCGCTATGCTCTGGCCACACCATAGACTGTAAAGGGCCACACTGACAGTAACAATAGTCTGGTTGTATCAAGTGATTCAGAGTAAACGATATCTGCCAGTTAGTTGTGGTAAATGATAATAAATATGTCTTAAATAATAATGAATAATGACAGTCCAGAGTAACGGCTGCATTAATAACAGCACATGACCTTTGTTGGCTGCCTGCTTCAGTGCTAGAGCATCAACAAACCATCATTATGCAGGGGAAGTGTGAAACGCCACAAACCACAACTGATCATCCAGTTTTCACAATTAGCACAACATTTTTGTTTTTGCTGACTCTTCAAGACTCGTCGTGGTAACTCTAACTGCCACTGACTCGTCTAATGCTGAGCACCTGAAAATGATATTGATACCGATAAAGCAGTGGGCGATTTAAAGATAGATCAAAAATCCTTTCAGTTTGAAAATGCGCATTTTCAGATATGTCATTATGAAAAGGCTGTTAAGGTGAACTGTGGAAATTAAGACAAGGTGTGAGCTAAAGCAAACCACACAGCCAGGGTGAAAGATGAAGCAGTTCCAGTGAGGGTGAGAGTATTTTATTATTTTTTCCGTTTGTTAAGGTCACAAACTAAACAACATCAACAACTGGAGAGAAAAAAAAACATGTGTTTTCTGCAGGGGCTGTATTTTTTTTCACTTATAGAATCAGAAACATGTAAACTGTGTGTGTGTGTGTGTGTGTGTGTGTGTACCTAATTTTTCCAAACAAGCTTTTCTAATTTGTCATATTTTGTGTTTTGTGTGGTATGCCCACAATCAGAATAATGTAATGACAGCAAACTTTCTCTCTCACATCACCCAGTGCGGTCAGGGGTCAGGACCAGCTGCTGGAGCCTGTGAGGTTGCACGGTCTTGGATGAGAGCACATTAGAGGAAGTCTCTGTGCTGACAGAGGTGAGTGAAACACAGAGGTCCTACAGCTGAGGCTCAAAACTCAGTGAGTGAGTGACCGCGATAATAAATATGACAAAATAGAAACTTGAAGTGGACACAACAAAACGTCCGTAACATAATTCACTGTGGCAGAACTATCTTTTTAACCAAAAAAAACAATTGTTTCTTTTTCTGTCGAATGATAATTTATTGTAGGTCAAGGTCAAGGTGACGGTCACATTTATTTATAGAGCACCTTATTTACAACCTAGGTTGACCAAGGTGCTTTACATGAAATAAATAACAAAATTTCAAAAAGACAATTTCAGCAATAACAGAGATAAATAGAGATTCATTCAACACACAAAACAACTGTCATCTCACACAGGTCCGAAACCCCTGGGAGAAAAAATTAGTTTCAAGAGAGCATTTAAAAGTCTCCAGGGTCTCTAATGACCGAATATGCAGTGCTAAACTGTTCCACAGCTTAGGGGCAACCACTGCAAATGCTCAATTGCCTATAGTTTTAGGCCTGCATTTAGGCACATCCAGGTTTAGTTCATTTGCAGACCTCAGGGCTCTAATTGGTCTGTGAACATGTATGAGTTCAGCTAGGTTTAAGGGGCCATACCATTCAAAATTTTAAAAACAAACTTCAGGATCTTAAAATTAATTCTGAACCAGACAGGAAGCCAGTACAGAGAGGCCAGAACTGGGGTTATGCTCCAGTTTCTTTATGCCTGTCAGAAGGCGAGCAGCAGCGTTCTGCACTAGCTGCAGGCGTCGCAAAGAACGCTGGTCTAAACCTACATACAGTGAATTACAATAATCCAACCTCGAAGGAATAAAGGCATGGATAACCTTCTCCAGGTCACTAGGAGACAGGTATGGTTTTACCTTGGCCAGAAGTCGCAGCTGGAAAAAGGCGCCTTTGACTACAGAGCCAATTTGCCAGTCAAATTTAAACTCACTGTCATGACGGGAGCCATTTTTTAAACCAAGGGAGGGGGGCCGGACAGAGCATCAACACAATCACTGTAACGTTCATGACGCCCAAACACCGTGCCTTCAGTCTTACTGTCATTTAGATTTAGGAAATCCACGTCTTGATGTCAGTAATACAGGCGAGTAGAGTTTGCACAGAGTCTTTACAATTCATTTTTAAGGGGAGATAAATTTGAACATCATCAGCGTAACAATGAAAAGACACAATATTTGCAGAGAATGGATCCAAAGTTTGTTTAGTTTATTTTGTTAAATACAGGACAGTGTACAATACCATTGATCAATTGTATAAAACAACGAAGAGATGGTTGTATTTAGCTTCAGCAGCTAATTTCCATCTGTAGTCCCAAAGGGGCAACATTTACAATGGGCCTAAAATAGACCCTTGAGGCACCCCACAAAGAAGAGGAGCCACATTAGAAGAAAATGAGTATACCAAGAAAGTAAGGGATAGCTACAGCTCAATAACACTGACGTTAGGTGACATGATCTGAACTATAAACCTGACACTGCCCATTGGATACTTCCGCCTTTAACTCTCAAATCTCAATTCTTGCTGTCATGGGCTCTACAGGATGCTGTGAATGCTCCTTTGAGAGTGTGTTCCAGGTTGATGTCAATACATCACATAGTTTCTGTAGATTTGTCAGCTACACATTCACGTCGTTACACGTTAAGTGGTCTACTCACTCAGACGTCTGGGTGAGGTGAAAGACGAGTGGTCAGACTCCATTCTACTTTCAGGTTCATGCTTTTCTCATTAAGGTGTTACATATTTGAAGATTGTTTGCACCAGCTTTGTTAATAACCTTTGCAGTGCCCCGTGGCAGTTATTTGTGGTCAATTTGTCTGTGTCATGTGTCTGTCACATGTGGGCGTATTTGTAGCCACATTATAGATATGAAAGTGTAAGCAGGGAACCAGAGCAGAGGGAACAGGGTGGCTGAATGTCAAAGGTTAAGACAGATGTCATCTTTTCTTTTGGTTTGTTATTATGTTTAACCCATTAATGAATAACACACCCAGCTATGTTACTGTCCTTTTAATCCTTATTATGTCTCCCAAATATAAACATTTTTACATCAGTGGGTTATTCATAGTACATAACAGGTAAGGATCCACACAAGCATCTGCTTTTTTAACCTCCTAATCAGGTTCCTTAAAATAAGATGAAAGATAACCTGTTGCAGCAGCTTGGTGCAGCAGAAATAAAACAACCAAGTAAAAATAAAACCTACCGGTACACAGTATCAAACAGGAAGCAGCAGATTGAACATGATCGATGTGTTCCCTTCAACAGTTTGATCAGACTGAAGCTCCTAATTAATAATGTGAGGAGAGTAAATCCTCCTGACTGACTTTAAGCCAACCTGAGGGTCACATGTAGTCACTGATTCTCTGACAGATATGAACGACACTCATCAGCTCAGCAACCAGTCCCTCAGTGTGTCTCCTGAAATAGGTCCTGGCATGCGTACTACTGGACCTCGGTTGTCATGGTTACCCTCCTAAACATGTGACTGTACAGAGAGCAGCTGTTGCTGAAATTAGAAACAAAGAATTAACATTTACAACAGTTACAAGAATCCTGAAAAACATCAGATAATAAAGCCAAACAACCTCCAGCAGAAACATAACAGTTCATTTTGAGGGCGACTTGCAGTTCATTTAAAATGTGCATTGTATTGTCAATGAAGAACACAGCATAGAAGTTATTTATTTATTTATTTATTTATCTATTTATTTATTAGGCTATCCATCAAGGCAGAGATGACAGCACTAAATCAGTGACTGAAACTTGTTATTATGCTGCCCTGGTGGAAAGCAGCCTGCTGAGGTTTTAGTGTGTTTAATGAGTCATTCGGTGTTTTTTCTAAGAAAGAAGGTTTAGATATTGGAGAGTAGTTGTTGAGATCAGAGAGGTGCTTCTCTGTGAAACTGGAGAACCACCATGATAAAGACTTTGGTGGATGTTGTTGGGTGTGTTTCTGATGGCTTGCATGTTAATTGTAGGACTTGTGGATCTGACATGATAAACATATGGGTAACAATTTTTTTAATTTTTTTTATTTGTGGGCATATGAATTCAATGCATAATAGCAAATTTAAAGAGGAACTGAGCAGGATTTCTCCCGTGGCTATGCTACATTTAAAGCTCTGGAGTAATTGTGATAGTAAACTACATGACTTGTTACGAGTGAGAACGGAGGCTCTCTGTCTTGCTTGTCCTGCGTCTCACGGCTGAAAACCAACCTTGCAACATCAGTGTAGTTACTCGGTCGCCGCCCCAGTGTCCCAGCTCTCAACGCTTAAGACTACACAAACACACGCGCCGGAACATCGTATATGTTATGTAATGTTATCCACCGCTCCATTTATTGATTTTTTGCCGGCTTTGTTGTAAACAGATGCACATGGGCGAGAGCAGCGTAACCAAAACAGCAGAAAAGCGAGCAGACTTGCATAGTTCCCCTTTAATATACTTTTGAATAAACTGTTACAAATTACCATAACTCACAGTTAAGCTATACTGTCATGTATTGTAATCCAAAATATGGTAATATACTGTTCGAAAAATACAGTAGATAAGCTTACTTTAACCCAGTCATTCTACCATAGGCTACTGTAGATAATCCAACATACGGTAATGTAGCCTACTGTTGATAAATTACGGTAAATGCGCTGTAAAATACTGCTGCACCCAAAACATAGCCTACTCTAAATCAAAATACAGTACAATACTGTTAAAATAAATAACAGTTGATGAGCTGTAAAATTACAATAAGATGCTGACGTCCCTGCTGCCAGTATTTCACTGTTATTTTACAGTGACATTTTTTACAGTGCATGTGGACAGCCAGATGAAGAGGACAGGAGAGTGCTCTACTCATTTAAGTAAAAAAAAAAGACTGAAATAGCACAAATAGTATCATCAGAGCAGGTAGACAGCTGATACAGTCATTCTAACAGGATGTAACGGGTGCCCCTCATTTATCTGTGGGGAAATGCTTCTTAACAGGAAGCTGACAGGGAGCTCCAAGCACGAGTGACTCTTCTTGCAAAGCTGCAACACACACACACACACACACACAAACACATGTCAGTAGGCGTGAGCTGAGACTGAAACCTGAAAACCCCAAACAGTACAACTGCAGTAATTAATCAGCTACACACTGTGCATACACAGCCACCCATACGTTCCCTATCACACACACAAACACACATACACACACACACACACACACACACACACACACACACACACACACACAAGTCTTTGTATTGCTGCTGTGAAGATATTATACTTAAAGTTCTCATTTTAAAATATCTTTAAATTAGATATATAAGTAAACACACAACAAAAACATAAAATGTGTAATTCATTGTCGTTATCAAGCTCACACACACACACACACACACACACACACACACACACACACACACACACACACACAGGCCTAACAAGAAACTGGATTATGTAAATGAGCTAAGAAAAAAAAAAGAGAGAGAACAGGGGAAGGTGTGAGAGAGAGAGGGACGGAGGGAGGATCAATAGCACGCTGAGAACAGAAACAGGAAGGTGTGTGTGTGTGTGTGTGTGTGTGTGAGAGAGAGTGTGTGACAGCACCAAACGAGTCAGACAAAGAGCGACCGAGTGTGTTTTCTCAGCAGCTCATACCTCAAGAGTTCTGTTGGCAGTGGATGTAAATGTTTGTGAGCGTGACAGGGAGTGTGTGTGACATGTCTGACCAGGACGATCAGTAACATAAACCTGAAAATGGATTTTCAACACAGGGCGGCTCTGGATATCTCCACCAGGAACCCTCAGGATGACTTTGAGATCCTGCTGAGAGTCGGAGGAGGAACCTACGGAGAAGTCTACAAGGTGAGCGATGAGCTGACACTGATGACTGAGCGGTGTTTCATTTCAGATCGGAGAGTGATTTCAGCTTGTGACAAATCAAAACCTTGTATTTTTCTCATGTATTTTACCATCAAATACTTACTAGTTAATATTTAAAGCTGTTCACCGGACTGACTTCATTATAGTGTGAGGCAGATGTTTGTCTCGCTGGCTGCAGGCATCCCTTTTTATCTTCAGGACAAGTCGAGCGTGTCTTACTTCTGCCAACTGTGTAAGCTGCTCACTTGTGTGGTCTCACGGTTCATCTACAGCAGTAAATGAGTAGATTTATTTCATTTCTCGTGGGTCAAGTATGATGTGGTGTGCTCCTGGGGGATTTCTTGAGTTTAGATGAAACTACAGGTGTGATTTGTTTTAATTTCAGTGGATCAATGTAATCACAACCCCCAGTGCAGGCTCCAACTGTGCTTGAGGAAGTGGTTTTTTTTTTTACAAAAAGCGAAAGTATTCTTGTCGGTAGCTGAAGAACTTTTCGAGAATGTTACTCCAACTGAAACAGAAGTCAGCGTCAACTCGGATGCTGCGTTGTAGATCTTCTGGAGATGATTTGGTGTTTTCAGTTGTGTAAAAACTATTTTAAGACTTGAGGTTCTCATTATAACACATCATTGAATGACTGTGGTGTCTGAATGGTGATTCAAACACACTGAGCTTTCTTCAGATGTAATCTACCATGAGACACTGAGGCACTGACTGGGGGACGACCCTCCATACATTCTCCCTGCTCCTTGTCTGTGATTTCACTTGATGTGTCTCCTTTTGTGATTTTTGTTTGTCATAGTCTCTCTTGAAAATATATTTTAAGAGTCAGGCTTTGAGCTGCTGTGTCTTTGACTGAGAACTGGCTTCATAACAAAGAGTCTGTGTCCTTGTGTTTAGTTAAACATGATTGTTTGTCTGCATTCTGGCACTAAGGTACACGATACAGCAAAAACCTTGGTTGTGTTATTGCCTGTATGCTGAATTCAGACACATTTGTTTCTGTAGCTGAATAGGAAAGGTGCTATTTTATTATACAGTAGTATAGTAAACAACAAAGCATTGAAATATTTCATAAATGTCAAATATGTGTATTATACATACAAGATACAACATGCAATTGTTTAACACTGGTTCTACTTTGTTACCATGGCACTGACTCAATTCCCCATCCCTCAGTTATGGAACAGGAATAACTTTTATCTTCATCTCAAATTGCTCTGTGTTCAAAGCATTAGTTGATACGCAATCTAATTCTGCGGGCACACTTGGTTTTAAGAGCTGAGGTTTTGAGGTATCTGCCTCTGAAACTGCTGCTACTCCAAAACAGAGAAAGCACTAGAGGAATTCTGTCCATAGTTCACAAAACATACCAAAAGTGCATTTGAGAAACTCCAGAGAAACTTGTCTCTCCACAGCCAGAGCCTCTGCTCCCCCGGTGAATTCAGAAACCTGCTGACATCTGTTTTCTTCACAGCAATATTTAGGGAACAATCATATTTTAAGCAGCAAAGAAAACCACAGGATCTAATGTTTCAAATTAAACCACAGTTGCTTCTAGTTTCACACTGAATCTCTACAAAAGACTGGATTCCAAGTTTCTTCATCTTGTTACTTAAAAAAGAAAATGTAGGTTGATAAGCTGAGTGTGTGGTCTCTGGTGTAGGTGAGCAGTATTCTCAGGATTCTCTGGTACTTTCCACCTGAAACAATCACTATGGAAAAGTTCAGTGAGTTGTTGATAGTTCACATTAAAGTTACAGTCAGCCACAGTGGGCTCATTTATGAATATTAAAACTTGAGATCTGGATGCGGCGCTGGAACAATCTGTCAGGACTTCTCATTATGGGGTGTCATGTGGCGCAGTGAGTAGAGCAGGCGCCCTATAGGTAGAGACTATAGTCCTCGCTGCAGTCGGCCCCAGTTCGAATCCTGCATCGGGCAGCCCTTTACTGCATGTCATTCCCCCTCTCGCTGCCTCCCCATTTCCTGTGTCTCTCATCTATATCATCAAATAAAGGCAAAAATGCCCAATATAAATATATATACAGCGGGGAAAATACGTATCGAACACGTCAATAGACTTGCATGGTGAGCAGGCATAGAGGCCATGGCGGTTGAGTGCACTAGGCCTACTCATTGTTTTTTTTGTTTTTTATTACAGCAGGTCTCTGTCAGTGGTCCTTGGCTCTTGGACAACTCTTCTTAGTTTTCTTTCGACTCTGCCAGAAATCACCTGGTCCTGGCCAGTTTATGGTAAAATTATGTTCGTTTCAGTTCTGGATAACGGCACTAACGGATAAAACGGTGCATTCAGACACGTCTGTAACCGATGCCATCATCTGCAACATAAGTTTCTAAAGGTCTTGAGAGAGCTCTTTGCTTTTCCCCATCATGAGATGCTTCCTGTGTGACACCTTGATGAAGAGAAACCTTTTCATAGGCGTCAATTTGGACTAAACCAGCTGATATTACTTTGCACTTATAGAGGACAGGATTACTTTCTAAATACCTCCTGTTCTTCCCTGTGTCATTTCACTTTATTACACATTACTTAATCCAGGACATACTAAATGTTTGGATTTCTTTGTATGTGTGCATTATTGTGTTGTTGCTGACATCTGGTGAAATTTTCATGTCAATAGCTCTATTAGAAATGTATTTTCTGAGAAAAATGTTGACGGTTACTTATTGTCGTTACTTATTTTCCCCGCTGTGTGTGTGTGTATACTGTATATACACGCGTATAAATGGACGTGAGAGACTCATTTGACACTTTCAGGACCGGCCGTCTCCTCCCTGCACTCGACAGTGTGAAGTTATGTTTGTAAAACTCTTTTACGTTTCTTGACTTAACAGGGTAACACAGCAGTGCAGGCGGTTTACTGTGACATTCAAGACTGTGTAGGTCAGAGTGGAGAGATGGGCGTTCAAAGCGCTCGCCTCGGGTCACGTCATCATTCTTCACATCAGCTTTGACGTATTCTGGCGGCACACCTTTGTAATAGTCACACTTTCTCTTCTCTTTTTCTCAACTTTGTCTTCTAAGACAGAACAAAATTAATTAGCTTCGTCATACTTTGGGTGGAAGCTGTTGACCGTGCGAGAGGAACAGATTACAGCTTATTAACTGCACCACTACACAGCAGTCATTTAACACAGCCTGTGTCGGCCATATTGGCTGTCTTTAGCACTTTAACACCAATATCTGAGAATATCTTAGTTAGTTAGTTAGTTTCAGTTTATTTTAGACATGTTAAAAGAATTAAGAAATAACACAGTAATGGACAGACATAGCAAATAAATACTTTAAGACAACATATGAAAAATAGAAATAATTGAAAATGAAATTAATTTGATTTTTCATATCCGAAAAGGATAATATATTATCACTAATCTTTATCTATCTGAATATCTGAATGTTTTTGTGATTTGATGTTAGCCAATTAGGGCTGTACAGTGTAATCAAAATCGCAATATCCAAATTGCAAGAGATGCATTTTGTTATGTTTTTTATCAAGATAAAATGAATAACAGCATTGTTGAGCATTGTTGTAATGTTTGTTTGTTACAAGAGCTAACAAAAATCACATCATGCCCACAGGATTGCAATGATGATTTTTTTTGCGGTGCAGCCCGATGGCCAATCATGACATAACATAACCACTGATGGATAGTTAACATGCAATTTTTGCACAGCAGCCCAGATACTTATATTGAACTGCTAAAGTAGGGCAGCCTCTTTGTGTGGAGTTTCCATGTTCTCCCTGTGTCTGTCTGGGTTCAGGTTCTCCAGCTTCCTACCACAGTCCACTGGTGGGTGATGAGGTTTACTGACTCTAAGTCAACATACAAAAACTGAGCACTCACTCTAGTACTCTCTCTGGTTTTCACTTGTGGTTGACTTATTCTCTGCTTCGATGTTCAATGTCATATATGTTTGATTTTTTATAGCTTTGTTCCATAATTTTACTTAAAGTGTGTGTTTGCTACTTTATTGAACATCAGATTTCACAGAGACAAGATGTTCAGTGACATGCTAATTGTCACTGCGCTCAAACTGTTCTGCTGTGAAATACAGTTAACTGGAAATGTAGCTGATGCAAAGCAGGTTGGCTATAGAGTTAGCACACTTCCTCTAAACAGGTCAGTAGCCCCTGATTGAGATTTGCATAGTTGGTCTTCCTTTGCATGTGGACACACACACACACACACACACACACACACACACACACACACACACACACACACACACACACACAAAAGCCTATTTTTTTTTACCGCAATACACAGCAAAAAACACGTACTCAGTTGTGTGTGTTATGACCATTATTTATACAACATATTTTCCACATCATGCCGTTATTGTGATGTTAAGTAATCAACAGCACTCAGCTCAGCTACTCAGTTTGTTTTTGAAAAACTGTAAGTTGCATTACATTTCCAGTCTAAATTGTTTTTGGCTTTAACAGAGCTTCAATATCAATAGTCAAGATTACGCCAGAACTTTCATGTATTAATATCAGTAAAACACTCGTAATGCAGTTTAGGCTACATAGTTTTCTCCTTAACCGTGTGTCAAGCTGCAATGGGAATCCTTATTTGCAGACAGCTTTACATAATTTTACATGAAAGTGATAACAATTACACAAATTGTATGTAACAGGAGAGACTACTGGACCTGTGATTTGTTTCACGGTGACACTTGGGGACATTTAGCAGTGTGAAGTGTCGTCTTTGGTGGCATGCACCCAAACAGCATTTCTACCAGCTGAGACATCACACTGTTTTCTTTTCCTTTCTTCAACTCCACCATTATGTTGGGAATAGTACCTTGTTTTACTTGTTGGACAACATCAGACCTCAACTGAGAGCTGCACCTTAATATTATTTACACCGTTTCCTATATGTGTCAAATCGAGTTGACATGAGTCTTCTTTGTCCATTCTATCGAAATTCTTCACATCTAGAGAAAGGAAATACTGAATTGCATTTTGATTCAAGGACGTATATGTCTTCTTGAATAAACCTCATCGCCAGAAATTCTCTAAATGCTAAAATCATCAAAACACAAACTGAAAGCAAACTATCAATAGTATACGTGGGCAGCATGCACAAAAGTCTTATGTGTGTATAGGGTGGAACCTACTCACATCAAGTGTGTGAACTTTACGGCTGCTGGTGCTATGAGCAGCTACATAAGGCCATGTCAGTGTGGAATTAAACACAGAATATCTGGGGATGATGGGAAAGCCATTTATTTTGAAAGTGTTTGGTCTGAAACAGAAGTGCTGGACAGATTGTCTGTGGAGATTCTCAGTCATGTCATGTCATGATATCTAGTGGTCCTGGGCCCTTTGCTGCACTTCATCCCTTCTCTCCCCAACAACTTTCCCATCACTTTCTCACTTTCTTTATCACATTATAGACAAAGAACTGAAGCATCAAATTTTGTGCATAATGGCCTATATAATGAAGGAGAACATAACATGTGTAGGCCCTATTATGACACCTATATAATCCAAAGAGTGTATTTAATTTTATTTTATGTGATCTATGTTTAATTCTTATGTTTATCACTTGATTACTCTTTATTTTAAGCTCCTGTTGCTCTTAATGTATCCTCCATAGAAGTTAGATCTACACGATACTCGTTGAATCCCTGTGAACCATCGTCTTGTGAACTTTCGACCTGCATGGAGATCCGCAAAAGTCCCATCTTTTGCAGGTCCGCTGTAAGAGGCCACGTGGGTCATGATTTGAATTATGTGGAGGAACCAGGGCGGCCCTCTAGTATAGGAAAGGAGCCTGTGTACAGGATTTGAGTCATTACAGTCATTTGATGATAAGGTGATCAGAACAAGTAGTGGCGGTACCCGCAAAATCACAATTCATGTTTTAACGGGACTGTTAAGGAAAAGAGTAATAGTGTTATGGTGGAGGGTAGAAGTGAGAGCAGGGGGACCATGAAGGAAAAGAGATACATGCAAACTAATGTAATAAACCTGTCAGGGTTTAAAACTCATGACTATGTCAAAGGTATATAAGGCATGGTAAAGGTGAAGCGAGTGCTTTGAACGCCCATCTCTCCACTCTGACCTACACAAAGATGAAGTCAGTCGTGTCCTGTAGCGTGCTTGGGTCATGTCTGTATTTTACTTTTACTTTTCTTGGGACACGGCTTGGGTTTTGTTGACTGTTAAGTGAATAAAACTCTACTGCATCAAAATCTAATTCTCTTCAGTGCTTGATTTGAAGACTCTATAGTTTACTTTATATTGGTGTATTAAAATACTGTTAAAGAGGTAAAAGATTGAACTTAATCTCCAGCCCAGTCCGGGTTTAAAGTTACATGGCTGATATGCCACTTACGATGTAGTTTTGAGATCACTATCTTTCCACCCACCTGGACGTCACAACTCAGTGACCTACAAAATGTTAAATGCCCAGAACTCTCCTTCTGACCACTGGCCTTCAAGATGAGGGGTAATACTGTACTGGATACTGTAGATATTCAGATTTTGACCAGATGACGATGCTAGATGAGGTGTCAGAGAATCACTTTAAGTTATTACCATGCATCTCTGTCCCACACTGCTCTGTAATCTGTTTTATAGTTGTAGCAACATTTCACTAATCAACAA
This sequence comes from Trachurus japonicus, assembly GCF_045865225.1. Lineage (NCBI taxonomy): Eukaryota > Metazoa > Chordata > Actinopteri > Carangiformes > Carangidae > Trachurus > Trachurus japonicus. The sequence continues at coordinate 27,835,256 of NC_140919.1, forward strand.
AAATATGAACATGCTGGTCCGTACCGGGATATTTCTCTCATCACGTGTTTGTGTTTGAAAATAAAGTTATGTTAGGTGATGAACAAACTGTCTTTTAGTTTCCGATGTTACACAATCTGACCTTGAACACATCATGGTAGTTGAGTGACTTAAGGTTTCATTCAACACCACTTGTATAGTTTCAGAAACGTATGGTTGTCAGTTACAAATCATTCTTTTCACTCTTTTCATCTCTGAAAACGTTCTGTTGATTAACGGAGGTAACTTTGTTATCATCCTCCACACCATCATGGGATTTGATTGGCATGTTTGAAAATGCAATTTGAGTCAATAAGTAATGACCCACAGAGGCTGTGTGTGTGATCAGATTATACATAGCATAACCCCCCTGTAAAAACATCAACATTCACTATTTAATTCACTAAAATTAATTTGTCAAATATAAAGTCAATGTGGAATCTGACTGACCATTCCTCCAACTCTGTGGTAAATAGAAATACAAACATTCACCATCTGGTGAACATGTTTTCATATGGTCACTTCCTGTTCTTAGTCTCATTTGATGATGGTGAAAAAATATTACATTCTGTGAGTTAAAAAAAGATTTAAAAAAAAGAGTTAAAAAAAGATTCATCAGCAAATTTAACTCTTGTTTTCTCTTGTTTAACTCTTGAGTCAAAATTTCTATCCTTCCCGTCTGTACACTTTAAATATAGATGTCTGCTTTTATTGATGTTTTTACAGTAATGTTTCCTGTGCAGCTCTACACCCAGTTTAAGGTATGAGTAACAATTACCCTGGGATCAAAGTTTGAGAATTGACTCAGACTCGACAAAGCTGACTGCAAGTCTGCATCTGACCAAGTCAGGATCTCCTTACAATAAAAGCCTCACTCTCCTTATCTGATGTGGCTTGTGCTACTAAGCTGCAGTTGGAGCTGCAGTTCAACATGCCGGTGCAACTCTAGTTTCAGGACAGAAGCTGTGGGCTGCACCTGGGGTGTGTGCAACCTCAGACACAAAATGAAGAAGTGAGATAAATGAGCAGAGGACGACACACAAATCTGCCTGCACAGCCAAGTTAAGTGTGTCAAGTTTCTGCCTAAACTGTGTGGTTTTGTGTGTGTGTGTGCGTGCATTTTACACTAAAGTGTGCTTGAATTTAGTTTGTTGTTGATTTATCTTTTACCCCAAAAGAGGAAGAGATTTATGGTGCATAGTTAATCAAGCTAATTGCTGCCTGTTACAGTGTGTGTGAGCATGTGCGTGCGTGTGCGTGCGTGCGTGCGTGCGTGTGTTCATTTGAGAGTGTGGTTTAGTACTATACGAGATCAAACATAATCCAATTAGCCACAGTCACATGAGATGATAAATTATCAATCTGACATCTCTGTTTTCCTACAGATGTGTCTTTTCAATAACCTACTGTTTTCTGAGGTTTTGATTGAAATGTTGAGCTCATTCAGAACTATGACAGGGAAAAGTAAACGGTTTATAAACCTCTGAGAGGTTTCATACCAAACTACGATATGATACTCTCCTGCCTGTCAGGTCACAGCAGCCTGTAAACTGCTGCCACAGCCTGAACTAAACACAGAGAGGCATCTTTCAGTCAGTATCCTGATATCTACCACAGAACTGGAGCACAGGAGATCTCTGCAGTCTCTACCTCTTGACTGCAGCTGTAGCACCCAGAATCTCTTTTATCTTTGCTTAAATCTTTTTTTTTCTTTTAAAATGGTATATATGTCCGTTTGTGCTTTCATGTTTCACATTGCATCTATTTTCTGGCAAATAAGGCGTTAATAGCCAGTGTGTGTGAAATGAGCTCCACTAAAATAAACTCTTCGTGTTTTGCTAATCCCTTAATATTGTTCCTTTGAAAACAGGAATAAGACATAGGGATATTTCCGTGGTGGCGGCTGGTGACGTGGTGATTAAAATGTATTAAATTCTCAGGGTTATGGTCAGGTTCATTTTAATCTTATAGGATAAAGTTGGGTTTTATTCAGTGTTATGTGAGTTTATGTGTCATGTGGTTGGATAAATGTGTGCAGCATACAACGTTACCGTCTTTGCAATGTATTTGTTGGTATTATTTAGACTACTGAGATTATTATTTATAATCCAGCAATCCTTAAATGGAAGAGGACAAAGCACATCAGTCTTTAAAGGAGCTATTTGTAGCTATTTGTTTGCGTCATCAATTTATCCATCATCAATTTAGCGTGTGTTGTGTGAATGGAAGACACTTTTTCTTGCAAACTCGCAAGACTCCTGGTGCACTCGTGAGTTTGCAGGAAAAATTATTATGTAGTTATTTCAGCACCACTATTGACTTAAGAACTCTGCTGTCTGATGCGATGCTGATTTTTAGGCATATTGACCAGGCTGTTGTTCACATGTGAATCAGAGCTATGGTCTTTGACCTCTATTCTTGCCCTCTTTACTTTTCCAATACAAAAGCCCAAGCCATTTATTTAACTGTAAAATCCAACACATTGTTCCTCGTAACTAGTAACCTGCATGTAGGGTCCGTCATATCTCGCGCTGAGGCCCGAGATTCGGTTGCTACGCTGCTGTCTTCTCTTCTTTTCTTCTAAGGAAGTTAGTGTGCTAACCAGCTAGTGCTGATAGCCCCTTGTGATGAAATTTCGCATCTGTCATAGTGCCTCAGTTATCAGTCAGAACTTTTACTTTCTTCCTGTGACCTCTCCTGTCAACCGAGCAATTCTCAGTGATTTATAGTTTGAGGAAGTAAGCAAGGTACGCTTCTTCATTTCCCTTCATCCTCTGTCTTGTATCTGTTGAGTTGGGTTGTCACAGTGATAAAAACCTGCTGGTTTTCATTGACTTTAACAGCCAGGTATCATTATGTTTGGTATTATCTTGTATGTAGGTGTGTGTGTGAGCGCGTGTATTTGCCATCACAGAGGTCCGTGAAAGGAAAGACCCTCTTTACAGTGTTAGGCAAGTGTAGGCTATACCCCTCAAGATGGAAATGTTGCTGTGGATAGGCTGCCTGCAGCTTCCGCTGTGACGTCCAACTCGTGTGTGTGTATGTGTGTTTGTTGGTTGTTTACTTGTGACTTGTTGGGTGACTTTCCTCTCAGTGACCTCTCAGACTCACACACTGACACACACACACACACACACACACACACACACACACACACACACACACACACACACACACACACACACACACTCAGACTCAGACTCAGACTCAGACTTTTTGAAATGAGTGGAGTTTCCACTGTCATTGTTGCTGTCATTGTAGCCTATCTGTCTTTGACCCACTAACTTTTTGTGCCTCTACTGTACTTCACATGTGCACACAGAGATGGTATGACTAGACAGGTTCCACTACTTACTATTAACATGCTCTGAAACTTTTGCATGTTTCATTTCTAACAAGACATGTTGTGTAATAATGTCCATCAAGGTACTGTACAGGTTCATGTATCTGCTCTTTACGATAAGCGTGACTAAAGTTTCTCAGAAACACATTTCTCAGAAGACATCAGACTTTTGTGGTGTCCCGTGCAACTTTCTTGGGTGATCACAAAGAAAACACTTCACTTCTGTCTCGAGCTGTGTAAAACTCTCATGTGCATGCATGCTTATGTCACACATGAACACTATATGCACGATCGAGAGATTACAGTTTGCAAGCAAAATTAGGTATACCATGGTAAACAGATTTGCATGATGCATGAAGGGATATTTTTGATACTGAGTTAGTCATCTATGACAGAATCACTTGGAGAACTAAACCTAGAGAACACACCACTTAAATTCATGTCTCTGTGTTTTAATCCAGCACATTCTGTATGAAGACTATTACTGTGATGGCACATTGTTATTCACAACACCATATGATTCAAATAGACAAGTGTCTGGTATTGGAGACAAGACCAGAGGTAGGCCTGTGAAAATTGAACTAAGAGTCTTACTGGTAGATTTAAAAGTCCCATACAGTCGAAAGATTCAGATTCAGATTCAGATTCAGATTCAGAATGCTTTATTTGTCCCAGAAGGGCAATTCAATTCTTACAGTCACTGACTTAACAGGACAAACATTTATACACATTTACATTCTCAAACAAGGGAGCACAGTATGCAGCAAGTAGGGAATAAAATAAAATAAAATAAAATTGAAAATAAGCTAGAATGAAAACCAACTTAAAAGAAAATAAAAACAGCCAGGTAAATAATGCACATGGGAATCCTATTTGCATTCAGCAGTTTAAAGGGTTCAACATTTTGGCAAATTGGCCCATTGCCATAATCCCTATAGTCATTGCAGTAGGTTCCTTACCTTTAATTGTCGATGCAAGCTGTTTTTAGAATGGCGGAGCAGAGCCGCAAGCTGCTCAGAGCTACGCTACAGAGGCTAATGCGATTTCTTGGTTTCCCTCATCAAACTAATCAAATACACAATCCAACAACTCCAAAATGCTCTTGTGGACAAGTTGTGACCTGCACATTCACCACGCTATGAGATAATAACAGAAGGTTACGAGTTGTTTTAGAGGTAAATGCAGAGACAGCTTGCCGATTGATTGAGTATTTGATGAGTCTGATGAGGGAAACCAAGAAATCCCATTAGCCTCCGCAGCGTAGCTCTGAGTAGCTTGCGCCTCTGCTCCGCCGTTATAAAAATAGCTTGCACTGACAATTAAAGATAACGAACTGCTATGACTATAGGGATTATGGCAATGGGCCGATTTGCCAAAATGTTGAACTATCCCTTTAATGGCAGAGGGGATGAAGGGGGTTTGTTTTCCTGGGTGGGGGCAGGTAACACCGACCTGACGGCATGGGAGTGAATTCTTTGGACAGAGCATGATCACTGTTGATGATACTTTGGGCTTTCTGGAGGACCAAACTCTCTCAGAGACAGTTTAAATCAGTCAGCAGCACTCTAGTAATGTTACAACAAATTCTGACTATGCTGTTTGGACAATTTCTGTCTTTCACCGTCAAACCGTCAAACCAGCACAAAAACGAGAAAGTTAACAGGCTTTCAATATATAAAAGGTACACATATAGGTTTTTGATACATCAAAGGACTAATAAGGTTTCCTCTGCAAGGTAGATGTTTGTGTCCCCTGATTATCAATCAGGTCAAAGTTCTATGTTTATTGAAAGTGTCAAAACCTCAGTCCCAGGAAATACCAGGTGCAAAACAAACACGTTACAACTGCACAAATTGTGCTGCATATGTGTCTTTTGTTAGTTTGTGGAGATGGGTCTGGGTTGAAGTTCGATTCCCGGCCTCTGGTCCAGTTCTGGTTCAGTTTTAGTTAGTACCTTGATCTCAGCAGCCTGACATCTCTCCAGGAAAAAAAAACCTCTCAGGACAAAGATACTTTTTCAGTTGAAAGTATTTCCAAAAAAGGCACTTATTGTTTTGGGAAGACACATTGCTGTTGAGGATTTCAATTTTCGTTATTATTGAGTCTTGCTATTAAAAACTCAGGGTCTGCCTAGAAAATAAAGGAGGAATGAGTGACTTTTTTTGTGATCCTCTTTGTGAAAGAGCAGGGTTTGGTTTTGGTTATGTTGTCTGCTTAAAATAAATATGTGTCTCATAAAGTTAAGACGGTTGTTTATGACCACCCTCCACTGTGACCACAACACCCCAACTTTCCACTGAGCCATATCAATGTCAAACTCAAAGGCGGACCTTTGGTTGAGCAACAGAGCACCGCCGGCATCAAAATATCTCCGTTTGTGAAGTGTCAGCTTCCATTACAGTTCATCTGACGGTGGTTCGAATTTTCCGACAAAATGAACGTCATGTTTTGACAGAAGCTGCGGCTACTGTCTGCCGTCTGGTCATATCCTTCATCCTGTCGATATTGTTTAGAGAATATTTAGAGGTGCTGTGCTCCTGTGTCCAGGATGGTGTAGGGGTCTTAACGCTCCTGTCACTCTGGCTCCTGACTCATAATTTTGGGGTCTAAAGTGTCCATCAAATGTCCATGTCTAAAACTCTGTCTCTGAGGTGGTGGAGTTTCCATTGTCACCGTAAACTACCTCTTCTCCCCTCATTGATAGAGTGCACTTATGACTCTATTCTGCTTCAGGGTTGACAAAATATGAATGGGAGTTTCCTCCTCAAGAAGTGGGCGGGCTGTCATGTCTAAACTAAATCTGGAAGGTGTATGTCTGTGAAGTCTCTTCCTCTGACTACAGAGCCTTTCTGCTGCACTTTAGCACCTATTTTGTGTTGTTCTCTTTTCTTAATCTTTATAGCTCAGAGCTGTGGTGCTTCCCTACTGACCACCTGTGAATCAAACACTGGGCGGGGAATGTGACATGCATTTCCTGTGATTTTCTGCTAAAGTTAGCACCATTGCCAAAGGTGCCTCTTTCCGCTCAAACTAGTTCCGGGGTTATTCTTATATTGATCACAAAATGTATCTTCATAAATCACCAAGATGATGATGATAATAAAGCAGGGGATGTCAGTCAAGCCACAAGCTGTAATGTTGATTTTAGGAAATAGCTGCCTTAAATAATGATATAACTAGGATAAAGTGCCCTGATTGTGCAACTTTGCAAGGGAGGGATATTCTGAAGTTGTTGGTGCGGAAGCTTTTATGTCTGGGAGGAAATGTCTCTCTCGGCTCTATACTGTACAATCCTTCTAAAATGATGATAGTGGCACTGCTAAGTAACATCAGCACATTAGAGTACAATACAGAACAAACTATGAACTTGGTTTCATTTATAAAATGATCATGGGGAAGTCATCTTAAAAATAATGTGAAATAAAGAGAAGTGTCGCCACACTTTGGTATCACACTTTAAAGGTCAGCATGTGCGTGCATATTTGCCTGCATGAATACATGCTGTAAATGTGTGTGTGTGTGTGTGTGTGTGTGTGCGTGTGTGCGTGTGCGCGCGTGTGTCTGAGCGTGAGCGTTAGCTTCCGTACATGTATTTTTATGTCCTTAATGTCACAGTGGTGAGGAGGGTTTGTTGCACTCCACTGATCCGGACAGTAGCAAACATGCAAATGAAGCCCTGCTGGCACACAACTCAGATACACCTCACTTACAATGTGCTGCTATCAGATGACTGTCAGCTACACAGTAAAAATATTAACATGGTTTATGTGTTGTTGTGTTTTCAGGCCCGTAACAAGCAGAATGGAGAGCTGGCAGCCATCAAGGTCATCAAGATGGAGCCAGGTGAAAGATTCTCCTCTCTTTTGATCTTTTCAGGAAACAGCAAAACTCATGGAGCATCCTTACATTTCTTTCAGCTACCTTGTAACCCACTGTCAGTCTTCTACTTTTCTCAACATGTATTTATAGCATTTATAGCATTTCATAACATCCAGTGCCAAAATATTAAATCAGGCTGCTGAAAAACATTCCTTGTGGTTTACTAAGAATCATGCAGTCTGTGGCAAGTGCATAGTCGATCTGGTGAAGGTCTTTTAATGGAACACATTACCAGCTCCCATACTCATTAGGATTCCATTAAAGGACGTTTTAACAACATACTGTATGACACTGCAGTAAATGCAAGGCAGAGTGAAAAATAAAAGAGAGCCTATATTTTCCCTTAGTGGTATAGCAACAAAAATACAAAAGTCAAAGCGATGAGACCAAGCTGATTTATTCTGTTTATAGTATCAGACATTCTTATGTAGGCCTAAGCCATGCAAACATAACTCAGTTCTTTAACCTGGGAGTTATACTCTGATGTGCACACACCACTAACTAAAAGCACTTAGTATCTGTTTTATGTGCAAGTTATTTTGAGGATGTTTATTGCTCAACAGCTTGTTGAGAAGTACTGACATGTAATCACACAGAAAATGAGGACTAGTTTGGATCTGTGGTCATGGTAACAGCTACATGCATACCCACTGACTACAGCTGTTCAAAAAGTTCACTATTGTAACATAATGATGTCACACTTGAATCAACTAATTAATTCAAAACACCTGCAGAGATTCTGAGCCTTTAATGGTCTGTTAGTCTGGTCAATTAGACTGTTGACCTGTCGACTGAATTCTAATTTAATGAGATGCAAATGTATGTAATGTGATGATGATAATAATCATGCATCTTCTCTTTCTGTTTGGTTCCGCAGAGGATGATTTTTCCATCATCCAGCAGGAGATCGTCATTGTGAAGAGCTGCAAACACCCTAACATCGTAGCATATTATGGCAGCTACATACGGTAAGCTGCTGTCCCTCAGCTTACTCTCTCATTCATCATAGATAACTACAGCAGATAACTTTCCCTCTCCTATCTGCAGGGCCAATAAGCTGTGGATCTGTATGGAGTTCTGTGGAGGAGGCTCACTCCAGGATCTCTACCATGGTGAGGGAGTGGTGTCTGTATGTATGTATGTATGTGTGTGTGTGTGTGTGTGTGTGTGTGTGTGTGTGTGTGTGGCTCATATTTGCCTTTAAGATCTTGTAGTTTTGGCTAGACTGAAACAGCAGGGTTAACTGTTGCAAATGTCCCCAGTTGACTGACTTACTGCAGAAAAGGGGAGGAGCACTTCCAATACACTGAGGCAAGGCTCAGTGTAAATTACATTAATTGCATGTGTCATTATCACTAAAGAAGGCAGAGGAATGAATACAGATAAGACACACCGAAGCATAGAGAGCAGAAGAGAAAAACTGTGACAGCTGTGAAATCAGGATTTGACTGTAGGTGGTCCAGGCACATGTAAAAAGATGTATCTGTGTCGTTCTTATTATTGATTTACAAGCACCAGTGCTGACAGAACTTCTATTCTCACGATTAAGAGTAGCAAAAACATCTTAAACAGCAAAACAAAACAACTCAGCAAAAATGGGTAAAACCAAAACAAGATCTGTGAAGATAGGAAATGCCTTACAGCCTGCAAACATCCTGAAAAGCTAAGAGCAATGTCATACTTGTTGTTGATAAAGCCTAAAAGAGGAGGCGTGATCTCAGTGACCTCCAAAATCTGACCTTAAAGTGGGCGTAAAAACCAATGAGCATGTGATTATTAACAACTTTAAGATTTAGGCTCCAGAAATCCCCCTCCTACTAACTGCCCAGCTGGTTATTATCTGCTCACTCAAGGACGGACGTTCTACAAAAGAGTGACTGATGTCAGGAGATCTTTGAATGATACTCACTCTAAACCTGTAGGAAAGAAGACATAATGGTAATACTGTAGGCTAGTTTGGGTTTTTTCCTGCTCTCTCACTGTCTCCGGCAGACACAGGAGATCAGCGCCATATATGGTGATGCAGGCAGATTTCAGTGGCACTAAGACACAGGTGCACACACTTTTACATATAAATGGATCAATTACAGGTGCTACCGTGTGTGTGTGTGTGTGTGTGTGTGTGTGTGTGTGTGTGTGTGTGTGTGTGTGTGTGTGTGTGTTTTCACAAGCAGATAGTGGTTGAACTTGCACTCATCATTCTCTGGAGAGTCTGTTGTAAAGTGGCCCCTCTGCCACTGTTGAATAAATACAATTTTTGGTGACCATCTCTTTGTCCTTTATGTATTTTTGTTTAAACCTTTGCATCATGTTATCATGACTGGTACACAATTGTTTTTTTTGTTTGTTTTTTAGGCTGCTACACCAGTTATAAACCTTTGATAAATGATATGCAAAATTATGCAAGTACAGTATATTACTGTCGTAATGACCATTGTTCTAACACACTTATTTGCCTTTTATACTTACTGTATTGTGCAGGAATTTAAATGCTGCTTCTCCATTAAATTATCATTGACGTTTAACAAAAACAATTGTGTTCCACAGTGACTGGTCCTCTGTCTGAGCTACAGATCGCCTACGTCTGCAGGGAGATGCTACAGGTAATTATTCATTTAGGTTTTATTGTTCATCATCTAAAACATCTCACTATTGATGATGATGTTGCACATAAACCCAAAACCCCTTTATTCTTTGTTTTGTCTTGGAAATTAATTAAAAAAAAAAAAAGTTTAAAAGTTTTTATTTTTTTGGTGAGACACATATTTGTCACTTTTATGATGTTCACCGTTTGTGTGTGTGTCTGTTTGTGTGTGACTAGGGCCTAGATTACCTGCATGCACAGAAGAAAATCCACCGAGACATCAAGGTGAGCATGTCAGGCAGTGATTGTTTATTGTACAAGAACTTCCAGAAGATGAAACATTCATATTGCTGAAAAACTGGGTCACTGCAACAGCAATAGAGGGAGATGCATGTAAGAGCATGAATCACTGAAATCATGTTTATTACAGCTCATAGACAATATTTTGTTCTGTTGTGTTCAAATATGAACATTAACATTTGACAGATTTCATGCTCTTAGACTTTACACCATATATCTTAATCCTGAAAAAGTCGTTTACAAATGAGCAATGCACTATATGCAAATAATCAACTAACAGTTAAATGCTGAGGGAAAACAAATTAATTGTTGCATCTCAGCTAATAACTTTTTAAAATGGTTACAAGTACTGTTGTGTAAAATCTCAACAATAAATAAAGTCCATGAAGTGAACCAGATTTAGCAGATTGTTTGGATCCTGTGTGGGTTCACTTAAAGATCACTGTGTGGGTCTTAGTATAAATAAGATACGTCTGTGGTTGTTGTTTGTGTTCATGTTTATCTTGCTCTCTCTTGCCTCCAGGGTGCCAACATCCTCCTCAATGATCAAGGCGAGGTCAAGCTTGGTAGGTGGATGTTTGCACTGTTGTGCACCGTGCAGGTGTGGTTAAGATGAGTAACGCGCTGCAAGAGTCACGGCTCAATGAATTAACATGTCTCTGCTGTGTTGTTGAAACACGGCTCATTTGTACGTTGTGTAAAGACTGAGTGTACCTCTATGTGTTTCCCTCTGGTTGAGAATTTACCTTGTAGTGGTTCAAGTCCGGCATTACAAAACATTATTTCATTTAAAGGCAACTTCTGACGTTTGTATTTCCCCATACAGTAGTGACCTATGTTAATCCAAGAAGATTTTTTCCTTGTACATTAGAAATACAAACATTTTCTATTCTAAACACGAACCCCTTCACGTATGACAGGTTTTGAATGATGCCTAATGTGGTTTTCATAATTTTTTTATTTTCTCTGTTGTGTAGCTGACTTTGGGATCTCAGCTCAGATCACAGCCACTCTTGCTCGACGGATGTCCTTCATTGGGACGCCATATTGGTAAGGTCAAAACAAAGCGCTGCAGGTGGCTACTGGTGGTAAACTAACATACACTCCACAATGCATTACTGTATGTGTATTACAATATATAACACCACACTACTGTTCTGCTTATGTTACTTGTGATATTAAATCATGCTGTTGTTCCCGTCCTGCCCTCAGGATGGCACCAGAGGTGGCAGCAGTGGAGATAAAAGGAGGCTACAATGAACTATGTGACATCTGGTCTGTGGGCATCACAGCTATAGAGCTGGCAGAGCTACAGCCGCCGATGTTCGATGTCCACCCGCTACGGTAAACACACACCGAAAGACTAAAGCACATGTGCACCTCCACATACACACAGGTTAAAAACAATCAGGATCATTATCCACTCTGACCACCAATCACAAATGAGCTAATTTCATGAAGGACATTATAGAAGTAGTTATCTACACCATGCAGCTGTTGCCTAGTGACAGCTAAAAGGAATAGATGTTCTGGTACAGTATATCACTAGGGTCAAGTGCAAGTCCCATTAAAAGGCTAGGCGAAATGCCAGAATAAGTCATATATTCTCTGGCATTATTTGTTCAGGTTTTGAAATAACATTTCTGAGATGTTCACTGCCACACTGATACAATAGCAGTGAATAGAAATTAATTTTCAGTTTCACCTGTAGCATCTCTGTCCAGACGTTTCTGAGTTACTGTTGATAATGGGTACTTTAGAAAGTAGTTTAACAAAAAACGAGATGAAGATGAACTTTCATTCCAGTAAAAAATTGTTCAGGTCAGTGCTCGCAGATAGAAAGAAGAGGCCAGCACGCCATTTGCGTGGCGGAGATGGAACATAACCGCGTGCACCTTTGCCGCAGTGAAAAGCTCAGTACAATGGAAATTTCTGATAGACCCAGTATGAAATTGGAAATTAATCTTGTGTTGGGCCTTGATCACTGTCACAGTCATACACATGGACGCACCACAGATCTCAAACTAAATGTTACACTCAGGAAAACTCATGTTTCCCCCTGCATGTGGACACGTGCATACAGAGAGTACCTGTATCTAAACACACCCAAACTGATTGGTCTCGTTATAGAAGACAAACAATCAGGTTTCCACCACCCACACGTCCGGTGAGCGGATGTTCACACGCGTTGTCGCACAGTCTCACAGTCTTTCTGTTGAATGAAAGGCGCTGTAGTTATGGTCCAGCCCACAAACTGTGTCAGCTATAGGACTGACCAGGCCTGTGCAGATACCTGTGTAACATTCATGGACATTATTTAACAATTGCTGATTGTGCTTTTTCCTGTAGTGTCCTGTTTCTCATGTCCAAGAGTGGCTACCAGCCACCAAAACTGAAGGACAAGTCTAAATGGTAAATAAAACTACTACCATATGTTATTATGCAACTTCCTGGACTTGTTTATCTGTTTCTGTATGTTTACACAAGTACCTGCTGTTAGCGTATCAATGTGACTAAATTAATTGTGTGTGTCTGTGCACTGCATATAATTATGAAGATCTGTATAGATTATACAGTTGTTTTTACTAAATGCTGCTAACACATGTCCTGTCTGCAGGTCGTCCACTTTCTATAACTTTGTCAAGGCCATGTTGGTGAGGAACCCGAAGAAGAGACCCAGCGCCTCCAAGATGCTCTCAGTCAGTACTTTTCACCACTTCCTCATCATGTTTTCTCTGTGTCTAATTGACTGATCAGCTGAGCTAAAGACAAGCTGTCAATTATGACTATTGATTATAATTAGTATCTTTTCATTGTGATATCGGTGCTGATGCTGAATTGTGAGGGACAGTTTGAGGGACATATTACAGTTTAAATCTTGAAGCAGCTTTAATCAGTATTGTTACAGCTAAACAATACTGTAGCTGTCCGGCTCACAGTGAAACTGACTGGAAAGGAAAGCTAATGTTGCTAGTCTGTAACTGCTGAATCTCTGTCATGTTTGAGTGATTTCTCAGGCCTTGACTTTAACTGGACTGGACAGAGCTTTTTCAGTCTTTTTCCTCTGGTTACCTGCTGTTTCTGTTCATCTGTGCTCACTGCCTCTTCCTCTGTCCTGTGTGTCCTCTGTGCAGCACACATTTTTGACCCAGCAGGGCCTGAACCAGGATCTGACCCTGGATCTGCTGGAGAAGTTCCACCACCCTGAGAAACTGAAGACCTGCCTGGTGACAGAGGACGATGACATGGAGGTCTGAACCATATTCTCTTTTACAGTTCCTTTGTTAACATTTTGATGAAGCATTATAGATATTTTAAGAAATCTGTTTATAGCATCATGAGATACAATATTAACTATTATTTAACTACAGTATATTTCTATTTTCACCAGGCTTTTTGGGGTGGGACTGATTTGATTTCCCATTGGAAATTAGTTGCAGAATAACATCTTCTAACTGATGGTGGTGTAACCAGGTTTTTATTGTTGATTCAAGGTTGTAATTCCTGGATCTTTAAGGAGGATCCAGTCTATCAACAAACACAACAGAGCTGAGAGGACGAACTCTGACATAAGCTGTAAGAAAACACACACTCTGTCACTACATGTCCTTGTTTTAATATAATTCTGTCAGATATTTTTCCCCAATATTTCCTCACACAAATATCTGTATTTACGAAAGCAAATATGTACATATTCACCTTTGGAAATATTAGCTCACAAAAATGACAAAAAAACACGTTCAATATAGAGTCTGTGTATGTACAATATATTACAATACAATATAGTAAAAAACAAAAACAAGCTCATTATAGCAAAATTCACTCATTTTGTGATCTTAACACATTTGTTTCTGTCCTGGTCACTATTTTTAGGTGATGAAAATGCTGGTGAAACAATATATTCTCTATTTTGCTCTTTTTTTTAAACGTTTCTCAAGGTACAACATTGTGGATGGTCACTGAAATGTAATGATATATATATTATATGAGAAGTGTAAGTGTGTTAATTAGTTTTACCTGTGGTTCTGTCAGTGGAACAGATCTACACTCAGAGGCCTGTGAGGAAAGACTCACCGAATGTAACGGTAAGATTATGACACATCAAATGATCTTGATGATGAATTAAAGCTCAATATGTAAACCTCATACATACTTACAAACAACTCACTATATATTAAATTTGGCATCCCAAAAAAAGTCTTTATACATTCTATATTAATATGAACATACAGCACATACGTAAGTGTGATACATAAAAAACACAATTGTACATCGATTAAAACCTAATGTATTATTGCATGCACATTTTACAGTATATACTGTAAAATAGTAAGTGGTAGATAAATATAGTGTACATGAATTACACAGATGTAAAAATATATAGACAGATATGTCCAATCCATATTTATCCATGTTAGTATTTCAAAGTGAATATTTCAAGGTTGCAGGTACAGGGAAAGGCAGACAATAATAAGCAGAGGTTCAGTTTTACTTGTTATGTTTTGTAAATGTCAACTAGAGGTGCAGGACTCCTCACAGTTGAACTTTATGTGCAGGAATCCCCAATTGTTTTCTTAAGCATAAAATCTGAATGTATTGTTAGCGGAAAACATTTACTTTGACACAACCTGATGTAACAGTGTTTTTCATGTTGTGGGTGCTGCTCTCTCCTCATCTGAACCCTCTTCTTGCAACCCATAGTCTCCTGTGACACCTTCTTGAAGCATTAAAATATATCTATATATTCAAACAGGCTTTGATTAGACTGCCTGAATAAATTCTCCATTTTATTATGTTGCCTTTTTATTGTTTTATTTCTTCAACTTTTGCTTTATTATTTTTTATGATGTAAAGCACTTGTGATTTTTGTGTTTGTGGCTGTGTATATCTTGTTTTATGTCTCTAAACTTGTTCTCACTGACTGTAAGGTCTTTGATTACATTATTGATGTCATGTGTTTGTTTTTACAGTTAAGACCTTCAATAGGACCAACAGGCGGTAACAAGAGTCCAGTGAGGTAACTGCATCTCAGATCAGTCACAGACCAGAGTCACATTCAACACCCATATCTGGGTCAAATATTTAATCGCTCCGTTCCCTTTCTGTCTCAGGGATGAGGAAACGGACTCAGACGACTATGATGATGTGGATGTGTAAGAAAGCATCACACAATGTCCCCAAATCAACATTTAACAAATCACCACAATTTTTGAATGATTAATTCCAAAATAATTCTACTGGACTGCACTGACACCTTCTCTCTGTCTTTTTTTCACCTCAGACCCACGCTACAAGCCAAGAGGTAAGATGAATGAACACAAACTCACTTTTACATCATTTTTCATCATTTACACACCAGACTGAAGCAACACTCTCTCTGCCAACAGTGGCCTAGCTGATGAAACCCCTCCTCCACTTCCACCAAAGGTGATTATTGACTCGACAGGGGCAAATCTATCTGTGTTACAGAGCAATTATCTTTGAATCCAAAGCCTTATTAAAAGTACATCTCTATTTTTCATTTATGGTTACAACAGTTATGACATAATTCTTATATTTGATTTATCATTTATGCAAAGGCTGTGCTTTAGCAATTAGGTTGTGCGAGATTTAATAGCACATTTCTGAACTGCTTACAATAAAGGTTATATCATTTTAGTATTAAATCTAAATTACCATGTTATCTGACAACTGATTAGTACATTTTATCATTGTGTGATGAACCTGTTCTCCTGCAGAGGAGGTCAATATAATCTTTTCACAGACTCTTAACTAATTGAACCTCCTCCCACTGTGTTACATGTAATAGTGTTAGATAAGAACATTAGGCAGTTTATACTATTAAAAATGTAACAACATTCAACATTCATCATTTAGTTTGTTTACCAAAAACATTGTTGTGCGTGTCGGTGTTTGCAGCCCAAAGCTCGGACCAGCTCAGAGGAAAGCATGGCAGGGGAAGAGGAGCGGTCGAGGAAACCCTCCTCTCTGTACGCCCCCGCCCTCATCAGGACCTCCAGTGGGACACAAGTCCGACCGACACCCACACCACGATCCTCACGATCCTCACGGCACTCAGGTGGGCTGCCTCGCCATCGATCATGTAAATATTATATCAGTCAATACAAACATGTTTTTTGGCAAACTTTACCAACTTCTCAAAATAACAGCAAATCAAGTTTGATTCTCAACCAACAGAAAACAAGTTCCCAAGCATTAGGACTTTTTGTTTCAGTACAAACATGGTGCTTTAATTATTCAAAAACATAAAATATGTATGTTTGTGCTATATTTCATAGTCTTCTTCGCACAGCTTTAATGTTAGTTGATGTTGAGATGACCCAAAGGTCCAACAGCAGCACTGCAGTGTATTGCAACCAGAAGTATTTCAACAGTTAGTTTGAGGAGTTTCCTCCTCAGCCGTCACTCTCACATACACATCCAGACTATGGAGAAGAATCACTAACAATCTGTCAAGGAAATTGTTTTGTTTTTTTATCTTCTATACTAACTTTTCAACGAGTGGTCAACTTTTTCCATATAAATGCAGTGTTGGTTTACTTATTGTATGTTCATGTGTGTGTGTGTGGTCCAGACCCTGTGTCCTTACCCACTCAGTGTAACGACACACCCCCAGACCTCCTTCCTCCTGAGCTTCCTCCTAAAGGCATACGCAGACGACAACCTCCGTCAAAGGTAAAGGTAGAAATCAAAATTAGAAATCTTTCTGAGAAGGCATTGACTGCATTTCTCCTTTTTGTACTTGGATGTCTGTCTGTAGACATAACCGTCCTCTATTATAACTGTTGCCCAAACATGAGCTTCTTTGAGAAATAAGAGATGGAGTTCAGAGGTCAGTGAGTGTGTAACAGGAGCCAAATGTGCAGTTAATGGTTGAGATTTACAGGTGCTAATATTCAGATGTAGATTTTAGAGGAAAATTAGCTGCATGTTTTTTTTCCCACATCTTCTCTAACTCCTTTACAACGTGTCCTGACGCTCAGCACTGACTTTTCCTTTGTGTTGTCAGGACCCTGCTGAGTGTGCCAGCCCTGTCATGAAGAAACCTCCTGTGAGTCAGACCCTCTCCTCCCCTCTTATCTGCTCCGCTGCTCGGTGTCTGAGTGAGATGAGGGGTGATGTTTGATGTTTTCAGACTGTCTTCTGAACATTTTCTTACCCATGGGAAAACAGCTATTTCAATTCAGCAGGCTCCATATTTATTATCATATTATGAGTTTGGATCTTGAATTTTTGAGCCACAGCAGATGAAACTGTTTCGGTCTTTGTGAATATTAAACAAAACTGATAATATCTCACCTTATTGAACTTTACCATCCATAGATAAATCGGATACATATACATTTATTCTGCTATAAGAATTCATATTAAAAACAAAGTGAATGATTTTGACGTGTTCCTCTCTCCTTCCAGGTCTACTTTAAGAAGGTCTTTCACGGCTGTCCTCTTAAAATAAACTGTTCCACCACCTGGGAAAACCCAAATAATAAAGGTTGTATCATTAAAGATTTCTTGGCTCTTTTTATCTTCTTAACAAACTTCTGTTGTGTGTCAGTCTGACCAGCCTGTGTCTCCTCTTTCACCTCAGACCAACATATGATCCTGGGGGCGGAGGAGGGGATCTACACTCTTAACCTCAACAGCTCAGAGGCCACGATGGAGCTGGTAGGATCTTTATCTTTGCTACACATCTATCTTTGGTTTATAAATGAAGAGAAAGAGAGAGAGAGAGAGAGAGAGAGAGAGAGATGGCTGAAGAGAGCACCAATATTATTCTGCCAATACACATGTTCTGGTTTAGTTAGTTACCTCATTCTGGTCAATTTCTCTCTCTTAAAGGTGTTGTACAAAATATTAAAGACTTAAGTATCGATGTAGTGCTGTCACACTTTCACACAAAAGACAAAAACAACTTGAAAAGCCATGAATGTGCTTTTGAAAAAGACACTGCTGTTGAAATGAGGCAGTGAATGAATAGATGTCTTCTCTGTCTCTTGCAGTTGTATCCTGGAAAGTGTACCTGGGTCTACACCATTAATAACGTCCTCATGTCTGTATCAGGTAAATTAACAAACCATCCATTAGGACTTTGACCCTCAATTACCTGCTTCTGTTCTTGTCTCTTCCATGGGAGTGTCCTGAAAAACCATCTCACTGGAATATAAAGAACATATTGAGCAGCTGCTCAGAAAGTAGAGGATGTGGGGCGGTGCGTGGCGCAGTGGGTAGAGCGGCCGCCCCATGTAGAGGCTACAGTCCTCGCCGCAGGCGTCCCCGGTTCGAATCCCGCATCGGGCAGACCTTTCCTGCGTGTCATTCCCCCTCTCTCTGCCTCCCCATTTCCTGTCTATCTCTACTGTCATCACTATCAAATAAAGGCAAAAAGCCGAAAAATATACTTAAAAAAAAAAAAAAAGAAAGTAGAGGATGTTTTAATTCATCCCGACTGTGTCTGCTGTAACTCTTTATGTATTTGCTGACAGTGAGCACCGTTAAAAACCAAATTAAAAGGACTTCAGCAAGGATGAAACTGGTCACATTTGTCTGCTACGATATTCAAGATGTCAGCAAACCTACATATTAATCCTGTTGAAACAGAGTAGTTCAGTGGTCAGTGTTGTCACGCTTTCTGCACATTTAATACTACGTCAGGTGGTGTCGTGGATCCGTCCTGTTCCTCTGAGATTCAACAAGATGAGTCAAATAAGACTTGATAACTTTCAAACAGCCTCTGATTCTGTGTTGACAGGTAAATCACTGCAGCTTCACTCCCATTCGCTGAAGGAGTTGTATGAACAAGCTCGGAAAGACCAGAGAATGGTTGCCTTGCCGACTCACAGACTGTTACCTAGGTAACACTGGACCCTCACTATGTCTCATTTTGTGTGTGTTTGTGTGCGTCTCTCTCTTCTGTTTGAAAAGTTTGTCTCAAAAAAACTTACCAACATCTGTTCATGCCAATCAAAAAATGTCTGTTTCATCTGCAGGAAATATGCTGTGACGTGTAAAATACCTGATACAAAAGGCTGCAAGACCTGTTCAGTCGGTGAGACCAAATACTGCATTATGGCAAAATAAAGTCATCCTTTTTTATGTATGTGCAGAGGCTGTTTTAGTGAATCTGCACAAAATAGTGAAATAGTATCTGCGTGTGTGCTCCGATGTAGTTTAGAAAGCTGTTGTGGTCAAAATCTTTCTACATTTTATTTCTTCTACACTTCTCTGAATCCATTTAAACCAAAGTAGCTGCACACACCAGTTTGAGAATTCAATTTAGACGGGAAAAAGATCGCTGCGGAGTCACAGTGTTGACAGTTTGACAGTGTTCAGAGAGACGAGCAGCTAAAGCTTGTGTTGTGTCTCATCTCCTGTAGCAGGCAGCATGCAGCGAGGCTGTGTGTTCCTGTGCTGTGCTCTGGAGTCCAGTGTGGTGCTGCTGCAGTGGTACGAACCCATGCACAAGTTCATGCTCATTAAGGTATGAATATTTAAAAAAAATAATAATCATTTTGTGCTCCATGGTTTGTGTCCTCAGGAAAGAGAATGAAGCAGTTTATTTAGGTTGATCGATGTACAAGTGTATACATTGATTTGATGTTGCTTCTTTAAAGGTAAAAAGTGGAAAAAATTATGTTTAAAAAATATATAATTTTCTGTTCTTGTAAAGTTCACAATTGTTTTTCCTGTATCGTGAAGTTTGTATATTAAAAATCTGAGTAAAAAAGCAGACAAATATCATGCTGTGATGAAGTAGTATACTGTAGCCTGATGCTGTAGGCTCATCTTTCTGTCTTTTAGATTTTATGTTTTTTATTGGACTGTTAACTCTGACAGCAGCTAATAACATGACTGCTGCCGGGGAAATAGAGTATTTTATTGTCACCATTAAATTTATGAGTTAGCTTTAGTCCTTTGATCATAAACTGCTTCTGGTTTTGAGGGCAGACACACTGATGCCCTCGGTTATACATCATGCTGTGGCTGAATGTTTGCTTTGTTTGCCGCCCTCTTCAGATAAGAAACTAAGCTAAACATCCACAGACAATTAACGCAGATTGGACGCTGGACTTAAATATTTTTTTCCTCTTTCATGCATGCAGCATTTCGACTTCCCCTTGCCCAGCCCTCTGCGTGTGTTTGAGATGGTTGTGGCACCCCAGCAAGAGTACCCACTGGTGTGTATCGGTGTGTCTCGAGGCTCCAGCCCCAGCCTGCCAGTCAATGTAGAATACATGAACCTCAACTCCAACACGTCCTGGTTCACCAGCTCCGGCCTGGGTAGGCTGATAACTGCATTATTACGTATATCATAAAGTCCTTAGTATACAAGGAGCCACAAACACAACATCATGATATGAATCGTCATCCAACTTCACACAACCACACTTCACTCTGTTGTTTTTGCTGTTGATAATGTTGCGTTTGGGTGCGTGTCCTTGCAGAGAAACCTTGTCCGGATGTTGTGCAAGTAAACCAGTTGGACAGTAACTCACTGCTCGTCCTCTTAGAAAGTAAGTGATACAAGTTTCTTTTAGTGTCCATTAATAACTAACAGACTTAGACTAACACATAACACGAGTACCCATGCATCATCAATTAACTACAGTCTCAAACATACCACAGAGCTACTGTAAGAGTGTGCTGAACATTATCAGCTTCACAGACAGACCCTTATAGCTACACCACTATGTTGAGTTGCATTAGATTATACAGGTTGTTAATGTTAACGTGTCCACACTCCCAAGTTAGGCTACTAGAGGTCACACACTCTGTGATGGAGTAAATTATTTTATTGTGACACTGCGTCTATGTTATTACAAGTTTTACATTTTTAAATAAGCTTTTTTCACTAAAGGCACAAAAAAATCCTTCTAAGGTTGTAATGTTAAAACTACCTATTTAATAGGAGAGCAAGAGTTCAGATAAAGTCTATGCATGTATGGATTGATGGTGGCATGAAGAAAGGAAGAATGTTCAGCGATCGTAAAGTGGGTGTTTGCTTGTTAAACAGGGAAGACAGAACTTACAGCTCTGCTCGTAACTGCTGGTGGCTTGTGTGTAGACTCTATTGGCGCATTTCCACTAGCACGGCTCGGCACGGCACGGCACGGCACGGCTTGGTTGTGTTTCCATTACAACTGAGTATCACTAGTGCCGCCGTGACGTCATTTACACGGCGCCGAGCAACGCTCTAAACTCTGTAAATATATAACTTTAGCAACATTTGAAACATTTTCAGGCGAGAAAGTAGTCGTTTAGATCCCCAACGTGTTGAAAAACTGACAAAATACCAGCTGTTTACAATTTTGTTTCAACGAAGTCGGCGTTACTAAAGCTAGCCGTAGTGAGCAACGCACTTCCGGTTATTTTCACAAAATAAAATACCCGTTGCCTTTTATCATAAGGAAAGCCATTACGATAGAATTGGTGCTTTTACTTTGTAAACAGGAAGTGAACCTACCCTCGCTGTAGCTAGCTTTAAACCGCCGTTTTGACTGCTCTCGTCCCGTTAACGGCATTTAACCGTTCAATATGCCTTACCGGAGAGTCTTCCCAGCTCTGAGATCGGCCTGGTTCATTGTAAAACATTTATTTATTGATGTAATGTGGTGTTTTCTGTGCGTAGGCTGACCCCAAGGCAGTGCTGCTCTTGTGTCTAACCACAAACAAACTGCTGCTACAGCCACAATTGTTAGATTTCATCAATGAGACCAACATTTAAGAGTTTAACCAGCCGGTGGTAAACCTCTTAAAAGCCATCGGGGAAGTTAATTAGCGGTCTGTTCTCCTCGGGGTGACGGTGGTAGGCTGGCCGGCGGAGCACGTCAGGAGCCGGGGCTGCTGCCTCTGTGGTGTCGCGGTCGCTGCTCGGACCTGGAGCTTCACTTCTCCGAAAAACATCGGGGCAAACTTCTAAACAGCCGTCGTTTGGATAAACTAACCGCACATGGGGATCTAAACAGTTACTTTCTCGCATGAAAAAATATTAAAACTTAATAAAGTCACGTAATAACAGAGCCAGTCTAAATATTAGAAATTCTCTGGTAATAACAGCTTCAGCAGGAACATTTCTGTTGTCGGTCGTCGCTTCCAGTGACGACACTCATCGGCCAATCAGTGGAAGGCAGTCGGCTGACGTCACGTTTTAGTAACGCTTCGGCTCGCTTGGAACCAGGGCTGAGGTGATACCAAAAGTGTACCTGGTTGCAGGTAGCCTACTACGTGCTAGTGGAAACACGCAAATAGCGCGCCGAGCCGAGCCGTACCGAGCCGAGCCGTGCTAGTGGAAATGCGCCATATGGTGTTGTGTTTCTCTACCTCTGTACTTCCACAGTAGCTGCTTACATACCAAGTCTCTCTCCTCCACAGAGTCTGTACATATAGTTGACCTGAAGGGGGAGCTGAAGAGCAACAGACCTCTGACATACGAGGCCATGTTCTCTCACGATGTGGAGTCTATAGGTGAGAAGATCCACTGAGGAACTAGTGATGGTGTACTCTGTATATGATGAGAGCTTAGCACTGACTCTGTCTGTCTGTCTGTCTGTCTGTCTGTCCAGTGTATTTTGAGGACACACTGTTGGCAGTGTGGCGTCACGGCTGGCAGAGGAGAGCACAAGGTTTCACTGAGGTGCTGGAGGACATCACTGACCACAGGAAGATCTACAGACTGGTCCAGTCAGACAGGTACAGTATGTTTCCACTCTCTGCTGTCCTGTGTGTTAAATGTTAGGTGGCTTAAATTCCTGCAAGTGTTGCTGTTTTATTTGTCTGCTCAGACACAACAGCCAAACGTATTTAGGCCTACTCCACTTCTGCAGCTTCTGTTTATTACTTTATTAAGATTGTCTTCATGTGTAGGCAGGTTTAAACTCCAGTTAATCCATGCTTGACAACCTGTGACCCTCTCACTGCAGGATGGTGATTTTGGAGACACGTCAGACCGAGGACCAGTCGGGTCTGTCCAACTTGTACGTCCTGGAAATTGCTGAGAATTACGTCATGCTGCCCTGAGTCTCCGGTCTGAAAGGGCATCATGGGAAAGTCCCAACTGTGTGAATGCTTCTACCCAGGATGTGCAGCATTCAACAAGAGGAGAATGGACAATTGGGCGGCAGCATTTGTTTATCATCATGTGTCACCGTAAACTTTGATGGACAAGGATGTGTCTCTGCCACAGTGTCATTATCTACTGGGAGAGGAATGTCAAGCGGATGTGATGGCAGGGAGTTGGAGATTCATACTGACCTGAGATGGCTGATGTGTTGTTGCCTTTATCCCTCAATGTTGGGGGGGAGTATGCTTTTATTTATGCTCATTTCTACTTGATGTGAGATGCAGAACAATCTCTTGAATCCATACAGCTGAGAAAACCCTACAGTGAAACAAAAGAGTGTCTACTTTTTCTTGCCACAGTATTGATCACAGAAGCAGCTGCAACATGTGGCTTTTTTTTTTATATAGCAACGCCACATACAAGCTTAAAGGACTGGAGCGGAGCAGATCAGCACCGCTGTTGATTGTTTTTTTCACCTGAGTTTGTATGACAGTATTGGATCAGAGATACACTTCTTACTGCAGTTACACTGTAATAAAGTTAATTAATGCAACAAGGGGTGGACTGTATTGACCTTGGATCATCTTACTTAAATCCCACCAGCGGCCAAATGCTTTCATCACTGCTTTATGGAAAAGTACAGAAGGAGATCAGTGAGCACAGGTTGTACTTGATCTGTACAGAAAAAAGTCAACTGCTGCATGTAAAACAGCCTCCTGGAGACAAATGTAGGGTACAAGGGTGTTGAGAAACAACACGTTTGAATTTAAATAAAGTCAATAATATTTGCATCTAATTTCAAGCCACTGCATCCCGTTTTAGAGTGTGCATCACAAATCCTTAATTTTAATTCATTTATTCGGGAGACCGAAATTATTTTTAATATTAAACAGCTCAATGAGCGTGACACTGTCAGATTTCTACAATTCAAATGGAGACATCTCTGGTGGTAGGCTACTGATCTCAGTCTATAAAAAGATGCTGAGTTACAGGCTGAAAAAAAAGCAGCCAAACTTTTGCTGGTGACAGCAACGGAGCTGGGTTTTTTTTAATGAGGGCGGGGCTCCGGCGTACCACACACGATTTTTCACCGTGTGTCGGTGAGTGGTCCTGTTCGGTGTCCGTGGGAGGTTAAATGAGGGGTAAACCAGACAAGCTGTCCAGGGCCGGATGCCCTCTCTTTACCCCCGACACATTTGCGGGAGTGCGCAGTGCCAGGCCGGGCCAGCAGCAGCAGCAGCAGCAGCAGTCGACGCATCATCACACGTACTTTACGCACACTGGATGAACAGAGGCAGAGAGCCTGTGGAGGATGATGCTCACACCGGCTCAGAAGGGCTTTCTCTCTGGGTTTATTTACCAGGCAGCAGCAGCAGCGGCAGCAGCAGCGGTATGGTCGCCGGCTCTGGTGTAAAATGCACTGGAGCAGACGGGGTGTGCTGGTCGGCCTAGCGGAGCTCGGCTGCTGCTGCTCGCCCTCGCCTCTCCCATTTCTATTCTAGTAGGCTACTACCTTTTTTTTTTTATTGCAGCGTTATTATTTCCAGGTCAAAATCTCAGTTTCCTGTGCGGCTTGTTTGTACTAAAAATGGCCGGAGATGGCGGCGCTCTGAAGGATATCAATGAGATTAAATCCCAGTTCCGGACCAGAGAGGGCTTCTACAAGCTGCTCACCCTCTCGGACTCGCAGCAGCGGGGCGGGCTGCCGCGGGGTCCGTCCGCCGGAGCCACGCTGGGCCCCGGGCCTGGACCCGGTCCGATACCCGGCGGAGGGGTCGGGCTGCTGCAGGGGCCCGGGGCTGCCGCCGCAGCTGCCGCCGCCGCCGCCTCCTCTTCTTCTAATGCCGCAGCCAACTCCTCCCCGGCGGGCTTCCTGCCGCCGGTGCGGGTCTCCATGGTCAAGCTGCAGCCCGAAGACCCGAGCGAGGAGTCGGAGCGGGTGTGCTTCAACATCGGCAGGGAGCTGTATTTTTACACATACACCAACATCAAGAAGGTGAGTCTGCTCTTCCTCCCTCCTCCTCCTCCTCTCTCTTGGCCACGGTGACAGATTGGTTGGTCAGACTTAGCCTAGCGTGCTACAGCCTGCACACTGCTAATATGATGCTGTTAGCTCGTGTTTCGTCATCATGTTTTAAACAGAGCATCTCCGGCTGCTGCTGCTGCACAGAGCAGGACAAACAAAACAGGCACATATTAGATTTGTGTTTGTCATACAATGCAAAATGGAGAGGCGGATCGTTTGGCTCGTTTGGCTGAGTAGACAGTGAATGGTGCAGCAGCAGCAGCAGCAGCAGCAGCAGCAGCAGCAGCATCACCCAGACGGATGATGCTCTGTGTCCGTGGACGCTACAGGAGGGCACCAGTGTTACTACAGAGCAGGAAGCAGCCTCAGCCTCTCACTGACTGCACTACCTGCATCTCTGCTGGAAACCATGGGAACTCAAGGCTATGTATTTCCTCCTGCTGCATCCAGTGCTACCTACACCACCTCAAATCATATAATGTGAATTTAGAAAGGTTGCAACTGTTCTCATATTAAAGGGGGATCGTGCAAGGTGAATTAGTCAGCAGCAGATGGTTTACACAGGAAAAATAGTGTTCATTTTATCCCTGCAAACCCTGAATATCTCACTCTGCATCACACACTCTACTGTCTTTGCATCCATGTGTGGAGCAGATGATTAATCACTAGTCTTAGTTCACATTCACAAGTCTGACTTGTGAAATAATGTGAAAATTATAAACCATTATTATTACCTGGACTTTAAATCTAATGAGTTACTGCATAATTACTGCTCATAGATCAATATGACAGACATGACATTTTGACCTGACATGATGGAAGAGTAGCGGCTGCCCTGCGTTTGTCCTCCGCCTCTGGTGTCTCCTCCTCACACAGCAGGGTTTAACAGTGCTAACATTCAACAACCCACAGATGAAACGGCTTGCAGCTAGCTGCACTTATTGCTTTTCTAAAGTGTGATGCTAATAACCCGTACTGGAGGAACTGGAGGACAACTGTAAAAAGCTTCTCCCTCCTCCAGCGTGAGGGAAAAATGTTCTCACAGAGCACATTTGAAAAAGCCAAGGCCTCTTTTTCACTGCACACCGTCAAGTCAAACCTTTAAATTCATCATTTCCCTTTTTCTGCGTCATAATTATTATTCTGCAAGTACCGTGACTGCACTTAATTTGCCAGGACTTTTTTTTGTCTTCATGACTTATGCAGCTGTGTGTAGATGGATAAATGGCTCATGCAGTGCTCACAGACTTACATGGTTTCTATTGAAAACCATATGAAAACACATATGCAAGAGACACCTTGGATACAACAGGCAATATACTGTCCATTCAGCGTTTAGTCAGGACATGCATCCAGGCAGCATGACATGCAGTAAATAACCCTCCTCATCCTCACAGTCCCAGTCTTCCTTATGTAAGGGAACATCAGGAGTGTGGACTCACTCTTTCCTGCTGCATTGTGAATGACTTTACTGTGAATTAAAGGTATAATTACATTCACATGGAAGTGATAGAGATGATATGATGTTTTTTCCTCCTTAAATCCTGAAGTCCCTGAGTGTGCTGATAGTCAGATGCCTGGCATCAAGTGATACAGCAAAAGTGCTGGATGAGGTCTTTTTTTCTAGACAATGCACTTCAACGACGAGAAGCAAAGTCTCTGAGTTTTTACTCAATCTTTGCTTTATTTTTGTTGTTTTTTTGTCAACAACTCAGTAGTTCTGTGGGGACAGGAGTTTGTTCAGGAGAGGAGCTTCTCTCATTGAAAATGGACCAAGTAAGGATCCAGCTGTTCCAGCTGAGATGAAGAGGTGCTTCTTGGTTGATGTGCTGCTGGTGCAAAGGTGAAGACTTGGAAGTAGAGATGTACTGTTGGTCCTTTCTGCTATCAACATAACTTGTGTACATCCTACCAATAGCTGTTGCTAAAGTGCCATGTGAAGTTCTCCGTGTAGTCATTGATAGGATACATCTAAACATCCTGAGGCACTTTTAATAATATCAGGAGACTTTAATCATGTTCACCTGATGGATTCACTGGAGGATGAGGTGGAGAGATGTGCACTGAAGATGATGGAGGCCATTCTGATCAACTGGGATCATCAGTGTTTTGGACGGCTCCTGTCTCTTTGATGCAAGGCAGAGATATAGAAGATCCTTTGTACAGTAACTACGGCCATCAGGCTTTTTTATTCTTCTGCCAAATGGTAGATGAACTGACAGACTAATAAAAGAATTCATATCTTATCTTATCTTAAAGGTGCTCATACCAAACAGTTCCTCTAATGAAGATAGACAATGAGTTTATCAGCCAAAAAACAAATTACTTGTTTTGTCATTTTTAAGCAAAAATGCCAAACAGTGTAAGGTTCATTTGCCCAGTGTGGAGTTAAATGCTGTTCTTTCTCATAAATGACAATTTAGTGAATATAACAGGTTTGGACTGCACTGAATGAGACATTTGAAGATGTTACACTTTGTCTCAGAGACGCTGTGACAGGCCATTTCACAGACCAACAATTAAGCAATTAATTGAGAGAAGTTTGATTAGATCAGCAGATAACTCCAGTTTAATTGCAGTCTGACTCTTTAATGGTCATTCTTACTATGTGCTGGCATTTAAAAGACATTGTATGATAATGTTTAATAAATCATTTCTTGGTCTTCCAACATTTCTCCGTCAGCAGTTCTTCATTGATTTGCAGGTCACAGACGCCCACTGCTGTCTTTTTTTGGCTGGATTTGGTTGAAAATGCTTTTTTAGACGTCTGCAGCACGCACAACAGCATCGCAGCGACTGTGTCTCAGTGTGGAGCAGGTCTTCGTTTCATTTCGCTTCATCAGTGCAGGCTGCCTTTAACCTGAATGTATCCATGTTTGTAAATGGACAATAGTTAGATTTTTTGTCACTAAATGCAACAATAACGTCAGCATCAGACCCTGATTGATTGAATGTTGATTGTTGAACGTCGGTACATAAAGTAGTTTTTGAAAGACACCTTTGTGCCTTCAGTCCGACGCCCCAGTGTGATGTTTAGTGCTGATCTCCTGGACGGATGAAAAATGTTTTTCTGTCAAATTCTATTGCAGCTGCTGTGAAATCTCTCAGTGTGACTTCAGGTCATCTCTCTGTGATGATCATTTGTTTTGGTGTGGCTTTGTGCTTTCAAATGAATCCCCTGGGATGAATAACTCTGCTTTAAGGAGCTGTGAGCGTGCCTGCAGCTCAGATCGCGGTCCTCCGCGTCGATGTCTTGCTTGTGCGTCATGGTTTGCGTTTATCCACCCTGTCTGTCTGCAGGCTGTAGACCTCAGCAAACCCATAGACAAGAGAATCTACAAGGGGACTCAGCCGACGTGTCACGACTTCAACCAGTACTCTGCCACGGCCGAGAGTGTAGCTCTCATCGTGGGTTTCTCCGCCGGACAAGTTCAGTATCTGGACCCCATCAAGAAGGAAACCAGTAAACTCTTCAACGAGGAGGTATGACTTCTGTCTGCATGTGTTTCCCTCTGTGCTGAGGGAAGTGGCCCGTCTTGCAGCTTCCTCGTGTTGCGACGACCAAAGCCTGCCACAGAAATCACACAACTAATTTGTGATTCTTTATATCAGTTCTTCTCCCCCCGCTGTGATGTAGCCCAGAATTTCCGAGTGTGTCTCCAGTGTTTGTCCCTCTAACACGCTTTGTCATTTTCACTCTCTCTTACTGCGTCTCCAGAAATGGCTCTTTCTGTTTAATGGGATTTTCTTTAATGGGATTCCTAATTAAATTTAGTGAGACTGGGGTTGTATGTGTGCAGGCCGACGTTGTGTTGTGTCTGCTGAGTCGCTTCACCTCCCTGGGATTTGCTTTTCTAAATCTTTTTCCTTCTTCATCCTCCTCTCCCCTGCCTCTCTCTCTCTCTCTCTCTCTCTGTTGGCTTCAGGCTGTCTGTGCTTCCAGCTCATTGACCCATATGGACTTTCTCACTTGTCATGCTTCTGTGTCTTTCTCTCAGTAGTTTATAGTTTTTTTTTTTAGACCATGCATTATGTTTACAATGAGGTGATTTCTAATATCTATAATAAGTGAATAGATTTTTAATAACTTTATGTCTTTGTCACCATGAAACTCTTCTTCCATCTTCTATCTCGTTCCTTCTTTCCTATTTTACCCAATCCCTTCTCTCCCCCGACTTTTCCCGTCTTTCCTGTTTTTCCAGAGGTTGATAGACAAATCCAAGGTGACGTGTCTAAAATGGCTTCCCAAGTCAGAGAACCTGTTCCTGGCCTCTCACGCCAGCGGCCACCTCTACCTCTACAACGTGGACCACCCGTGCGGCACCACAGCTCCGCAGTACTCTCTGCTGCGGCAGGGCGAGGGCTTCGCCGTCTACGCTTGCAAAACCAAGACGCCGCGCAACCCGCTGCTGCGATGGGCCGTGGGCGAGGGAGGCCTCAACGAGTTCGCCTTCTCCCCGGACGGCGTGCACGTGGCGTGCGTGGGGCAGGACGGCTGCCTGCGTGTCTTCCACTTCGACTCCATGGAGCTGCAGGGCGTGATGAAGAGCTACTTCGGCGGACTGCTGTGCGTGTCGTGGAGCCCCGACGGGAAATACCTCGCCACGGGTGGAGAAGACGACCTGGTCACTGTCTGGTCGTTTGCGGAAAGCAGAGTGGTGGCGAGGGGGCACGGCCACAAGTCCTGGGTCAACGTGGTGGCGTTCGACCCCTTCACGACCTCCCTGGAAGACGAGGAGCCGATGGAGCTGAGCGGCAGCGAGGAGGACCTGCACCAGGGCGTGGCGCCCAACAACTCCATGCACTTTGGCCGGGTGCGAACGAGCAGCACGTTGTCCCGTCTCTCTCGACACAGCTCGAAGGGGGGCTCGGCGTCGGTCACGTACCGCTTCGGCTCGGTGGGGCAGGACACTCAGTTCTGTCTGTGGGACCTGACGGATGACGTGTTGTACCCTCGCCTGCCGCTGTCCCGCGCCTTTACTAACACTTTCGGCCCCTCGCTGGCCAACTCAGGCAGCGGGGGGGTCAACAGCACCTCAGGAGTGGGGGGAAGCGGGGGGGTCGAGGGGCACCACCACCCACCCAACACCAACACCGGCACCTCCAACCCGCCGACGCTCCCCCTGCCGCTGCCTCGCTCCCTGTCGCGCTCCAACTCTCTGCCGCACCCCGCCGTGGCGAACACCTCCAAGGGCCAGGGCGCCTCGGAGGGCGGCGGGGGCGGCGGGGGAGGGGGAGGGAGCAGCGGCGGAGGGAACAGCACCCCGTTCAGCATCGGCCGCTTCGCCACGCTGTCGCTCCAGGAGCGCAAATCGGACAAGTCAGGAGGCAGCGGCGGGGTGGAGAAGGAGCACAAACGCTACCACAGCCTGGGCAACATCAGCAAAAGCAACGACAAGATCAACGTGGCGCCGAGGAGCAACCGGCTGGACGCCGCCAAGGTCCTGGGGACCACGCTGTGCCCGCGCATGCACGAGGTGCCGCTGCTGGAGCCGCTGGTGTGCAAGAAGATTGCACACGAGAGGCTGACGGTCCTGGTGTTCATGGACGACTGCATCATCACGGCCTGTCAGGAGGGGCTCATCTGCACCTGGGCGCGGCCGGGGAAGGCGGTACGTCGGCGCTTTAACGCTTTCATTAGACAAGCATTGGATTATTAAAGATAGTATAGCCGAGTCATTATTAAAAGTTGATTGTGTTGATTAAATATCAGTAAATGGTAAAAACATATGTCCTCAGAGACCAAGGTGACGATCTTGGTCTCCTTAGCTTAAAAATATTTCAATATATGAAGCAAAATCTGACATTTTATCATCTACAGTATAAGCTTTGAGTGTTTTTCTCCTTTGCATGATGAATGACTATAGCAGTTCCTCCTGAAAACTGTTTTTGTTTAAACACTATGATGAAGAAGAACTGATGATGATGAATAAAACTGTCCACATGTGTTGGATGTGCAGCTGATGAAGCGTGACAGAAAGATCAGATTTTATTTTTCCTCTGTGACTGAATGCTCCTTTTTAATTCCCATATTTAGTTTCTCAAAATAAGTGAAGAATTTCACCCATGTAATTGGGTCATCCCACTTTTCTCCAGTGTGGTTAAACTTATTTCAGGACATTCATTATGAAGTGGTAATTAGCCTACTTATTAGTTTAATGTTACTGCTTTGTCAGTGGAAGTAAATGCTGCGGACACACGTTTCCCTGTGGGTCAGTATCCGTTTGTTTTGAGTAGATTTTACAGACTTTGCCTCTTAAAAAGCTAAAGAGATGAGTCAACAGTTGGAGAGGATTTCACCTCTCTCCTCTCCTCTCCTCTCCTCTCCTCTCCTCTCCTCTCCTCTCCTCTCCTCTCCTCTCTGCAGCAACAATGGCCTTTTATCTTCCTGCACTTTAAAAGTGAAGTATAGATTTTCTGGCTCTGATTGTCCCTGGTCTCTAACTATGTTTTCTCTCTCTGTCTCTCATTCAGACTTTGACAGCACAGAACGGGAACTCTCCGAGCGGCACAGTAGTATAGCTGGAGGAGAAGCTTTGCACTCATCCCTCCCTCCGTCTCCTCCCTTGTTCTCCACCATCTTCTCTGTATCCATTGATTCTCAAAAATGTCTAACCGTGCCCGACCTACTACTGCAGTATTATCCCCTCACTATACGTGCCCTGACCCTAAACCTGTCCCATACTGATTTTTACTCTCACGGTGGCCGTGGTTGCCAGGGAAACACACCACCATTACTTCCAACAGCTCGACGTAATGATTACAAAGTTAGCTGGTAATTTTGGGAACTAACCAATTTTACTTGAATATAGCAAAGCAAGCAGCATGTACACAGCCTGGCCAGAAGTATGTGGACACCTCTGTGATCTGGAGCTGTTTCCATGGCTCCAGTGAAAAATAAATCCCTAATGTGTCCATGCACATCAACATTTTAGACAACAGTGTGGTTTCGAGTTGGCACTGAGTTTTCCTCGAAATGGTTTCCCCAGTTTGGTGTAAAAAAAAAACACACAAGCCCACAGCTGTGACTATGAACCAGACCCCATCAGCCAGTCTCCACAGTCCCAGCCTGTCCAGAGGAGTGGAGGCTGTTATGGCAGCAGATTTTCAGCAGTGTATGTATGTGTGTGTGAAGTCCTGTTCCCTGCTGCTAATATTCAGCTGTCCACATACTTTTGGCCATATGCAGTAACAACTATTTCATGACTTTGTTGTTCTTGTTAACAGAATCCAATCCACTGATTCCTCTGTCCTTCTTCAGCTCTACCTTACGCATATAGAAAATGTTGGTCTCGTCAGCCAGAAACCCACAAACAAATCTTTTGACCATGATGTAGCTTCAGATTTCTAAGGCAGCTTTTATTACTTTAGATTTGTATGAAGAAGTTTGAAACACGACTAAATGTTGGTGGTTGACAGCAGGAGGTTGGAGCTACACTGCACTCAGCCCACCCCCTCCCCGCTCCCACGTGCCACCGTGGGAATAAAGTTGATGTAATGAAGTTTATTCCCAGTGCTCCAGCCCTCTGCCTTCACTTCAACCTCAGTGTTTCTCTGCAGAAAGACTGCATCAAACAAATCACAGTCCCCTCTCTGTGTGTTTCCCTGAGGCAACGAGGAGCGAACGGCAAGCCAGGCTCAGTCTGCGTTAGTTCCTCAGCTCCGCCCTTCATCGGATCCCTCCCCTCTCCCCCTTCATGCAAAAGACACTGCAAAAAGCCACGGCCATTGTATTTAAGTTATTTATTTTATCACAAGACTGTGTAGTAATTTATACTGTTAATACTGAAAATACTCTATAAATAGAAAAAGGACAAACGTATGGAAATAATGACTCGAGAGCAAGAAAGCGAAGAAAAAGCAAGAAAGATGAGGAATATTAATATATGAAGATCCTTCTATTGTACATAGCAACAGTTAAAAAAATGAATGTCTGCTGTTTTAGGGAACTTGAAGATGTCAATGTGTTTTTTTTAATTTTGTGTGATAGAGTTTCTCCAGTTTGTCCTTGAAAGTGAGCTGGGTTCAGTCCTTCAACGGAGGCGGACATACAGTATTTTGGGTCCAGTGTGACTTCAGAAAGACTGAGCCGGGTCGAGCACAGAGAGCGATCTTCACAGTGGCTGCTCGCTGTACATTTCAGGCTGCCTGTCCGACTTACTAGGTCCAAATAATACTGATTCTGCTTAGCATCGTGCGTCGACAAGGAAGCGTCTTCAAAAATAACATGCTCATGAACAAACACACACTGTCGCACATTCCAAACGTAACACACACTCATGCACACATGCATACACGCACACGCACACGCACGCACACACCCCTTATGGTGTAGCATCATATATACAGTACTGTGTCTTGGACTCCATTCCTGTTGCACCTGAATTGCCTCTTGCAAGAATTTGCACATTCAATAAATCCACAGTCCATCCTGAGCTGCCATGGCTGACAGTGGGGGGTGTTGTTGTCTTGTTTGATCTGGTTCCTGTGCAGAAACAGCTCCCACAACCCCACCATTCACTGGTGCAGGGGATCTGATAGGTGGACAACTTGAAAGGAAGCAGCTCTTTGTAAAGATTGGATTGGATTTATTCCATTTGTTTGACTGAATTCAAAACTTGTCCCTGTGGGGTTGGGTATTGTTTAGACTGATTCTGACTTCAATTCTGCTCATTGTTTCTGGTACCGAGTAAATGTTTCCTCAATTCCTTGAGCAAATGCTTAACAAAATATGTTGCTTTTTAAAAATATTTGATGAAAAAAAATTAGTTTTTACAATTTTACCTGAAATGCACAGATGAGCTCTTTTTGAGCCATTCTACATAAAACAAGGGATATGAATGTTTTATCATGTGAGACAGAGCCGCCTTTGTAATAACCCGTATAAATATACATTTACCTCCAAACATCACTACCCAGTGTCACCTGTGTCTGTTAGGGAGAGGTTGTTTTTTTTGTGCTGACCAGTCAGCTATGACTGATGTGTTTGTCGGTATGAGTCGATAGAGAAGCTGCTTGGAGCACGCAGTCGTTTTTACATCTGTCCAACTGAGAGAGGTATCACCAATTCTAACAGTAATGGAAACTCTCTGTCTGTGTGTCAGGCAGTTCACCACTTTGGTCTAGACTGAAAACCAAACACCACGCCAAGAATTACACCGACATTTGAGTGCTGTGATGAAACTATATGTCATCTTAGGTCCAGATGTTTAGGATTGGATGTGAGGATGTGTTATTATATTGTTGTAAATGGTACCGGTTTGAATTCAGAATCAGTTCTTGATACCTAACTCACCCTCATGGATAATCAACACGACTTAATGCCAAACTGTTTGTTACTTTCTGAACCACAGGGCGAAGAGAAAGGGCTGCTGGGATGTTTCTGAACAGGGTCTATGTCTCTTATTTGTTTTGTTTTGTGTTGTTTTCTTTTGTATTCCTTTTGCATGCCTCTGATTTTGGGCCATAACAAACTACCGACTCCTGTCTCACATTTGATATGTCAAAGCCAACTGAAGCAGTATTTTTTTTTAAATCAGTGTTGTGTTTTTTATTTTCTTGTGCGTGTGTGTCATAGAGTTACCTGTCTGGCAATACATCCTATAAATAGCAGAACAGCAACTTCCAGAGCTGCAGGAGCCAGGGTGATGCCCTTGGAGCAGCAGGCAAACCTCCAATTTCCCTGCAGTGTGTTTGAAACGACGTGAGGGTGTTGTTGCGGCCCATATATTCATCTTTGTTGTCATAGCAACAGCATGTCTACCAAGTGTGTCTTGAATGAGCTCATTGGTTTTTAAGGTCAGTTTAGGGCTGTGAGGCTGAATGAATGAATTCATCTTGTCTGGGAATCAGAGGGAAACCCAGTCCTCCTCGTTCCAGATGTTAAAGGAACAGTTCACCACAAACCGACAATGATCCATCTCAAACTAAATGTGTTGAAAGGTTGTGCAGTTTAATCCAAGTGTTTTTACATCTGCATGTTCGGGTGCAGCTGAATGATGTTTACCATGTTAATCAAAGGCTCTGTTTCACACTGTGACATTAAAATACCACACATCTTCTCTCTGCCCCCCCCTCTCTCTCTTTTTCACAATGGTGTCTCATTTTGTTCTAATTTTGAGTTTTTCTTCAAGACTCGGTACAAACAGATTAAAAAGAAAATCAGTTCTCTAATGCTAATGTGAGTAAGTAGACATGAACAGGATGTATTGTATTTGAATAAGAGGGCTCTCGGTGCATAAACAACAGCACACCAGCCTTACAGCAGAGCAGCGTCTGTGAGCTCTGGTTTACTGTTATTTACCTACAAAGCACTTGGCTTCTGCTACACAATCTGTCTGAAGGAACTTGAAATCTGAATGAGAGACATAAAGACTGCATGTGAACCTCCATAACATTAGAGAAGACCTGAGTTTACAGTTGTTAAAATCATTTGTTATTGTTTTTGTTTCTGTGCTGAACTTGTGAGGCCGGCACAAACAAGAGGCATTAGACTGATGGTCGTCCTGCTCCTGAGCTGAAGAGCTGAAGCAGAAGTGTCTGTCTGCAGATGTGAAGAGCTCACTCAGTATCGCTACATCGCTTGAACCTTTTGCTTGTGTGTTTCAAAGATGATCAATCTAACTTTACTTTTCTTTTCTTTTTTATTTGAGTATGACCTCACATCCAAACCTTCCACTCATGTA
This sequence comes from Trachurus japonicus, assembly GCF_045865225.1. Taxonomy (NCBI): domain Eukaryota; kingdom Metazoa; phylum Chordata; class Actinopteri; order Carangiformes; family Carangidae; genus Trachurus; species Trachurus japonicus. The sequence continues at coordinate 27,871,169 of NC_140919.1, forward strand.
GCTATTTATTGCTAGATGCAGAGAGGGCAACAGGCAGAGGATGTTTAACACATACAGTAGTAGATCCCAGGAAGATGATGATGATGAGAACAATGTTGAGTACTTAATTTGGAGATAAGATACATTTCTGGTTGGATGTTGACTGTTCAGTCAGAGCAGTTCAAGAACAAAGAGGGAACATTTAATGTTTATAGTTTGGAGTGAGGGGCGGTCGGGCTGCTGGTTTGGCTGCAGGAGCAGCTGTAGCTCCACCTGCTGCAACCTGACAAAATTCAATAATTCACCTCTCACCTCTACAGATTGTTGTCTCCAGGCTGTAGATAAGCAGAGTTACAAAAATAACCTGTGCTGAGTCAAGTGAGACCAGAACCCAAGCCAACGCACCCGCTCAAAACTAACAGTTCAGTGGAGGCTCTGAACTTTGCCCGTGTTTTCCATTTTTCTGATCACTGCAAACGTGTTGTTCATATTTCATGTTGACGTTTCAGTCTGAAGGAGCTTTTCATTTTCACATCGCTGTTCTTAGTTCTTGCTGTGTGTATGTGTGTGTGCATATGTGTAAAATATGCATTCTCCATCATCACCATACAGTTACCACATGCATGGACCAACACAAACACACAGCATCACACACGCTCTCACACACTTTATGCCTGTTCTGGTGGAAGTTATAATGGCAGAATGACGTCACTGTATCTGGTTTGTATATGGAGATCTGTTATTAAAACGTTAAAGCTGAAACCGTCACGTCTCTTTGTGTGTGTGTGTGTGTGTGTGTGTGTGTGTGTGTGTGTGTGTGTGTGTGTGGTTGAGACTATCTGAAGTTAGTGTGTATTTTTCTGACAGAATGTGTTCAGAGAAACCAGTCAAGTGTGTTTTAGTGTAGTGTTGAAACCGTCTCAGTGAGAGTTTGGTGTAAAAACTGTTTCAGTAACTTCTGCCGTTCAACCAGCTGTTATTAAAATAATTACTACATCTAATCTTATTAAAGTTGTCACAAAATATGAAGTATAATTGAACCTACTTCACTTACATGCTGTGGTAACTTACAAAAAGTAGCCTACATCAAAGGCCCATAGCTATCTGTGCTTTTAAATTATTTAGCAATTTAAAACCAATTGAAAAACACTTCACATTAGAGCAGACCATTTTCTGAACTATTATTGAAACCAGATCTGTTTTCAGCTGATTTTCATTCATGTCCACATAGTGTAAAATTCAATGAGCAGCTCCACTGAGAGAGTGGTTTGATCTAACATCAGGTTTACATCAAAGTTAAGTTCATATTCCAACAACAATACCAGACATATGAATCAGCCAAATAAGAGGAAACAGAAACATTTGGGGGCTCCTATTTCTTATGGTTTGTGTTTACAGCAGCTTGTTTTAGTCACAATGACACAACTTCATTTTTTCAGAGGTAGCCAAGTGAGACCAGAGTGAGACACACTGCTGTTAACAGTGTGTTCCTGTGATGAGCAGGAGGGGGCGGTGCAGCCGAGAAAACACGAGGGTTGGCGAAGTGTCGCTGGGCGTGGCGTCGCGTTGGCTGCGTCAAGTTAGAGACAGTCAGTGGGAATAACCGGAAACAACAACATAAAAGCTCTTTCAAGAATCTTTGGATCAGATGACCTGCTTTCACATTGGCTGAATTGATTAGTGATGCAGGTATTCTAACAATTGGTGTATTATTAAAAATAATAGATGTCCATCATAGGTTACCACACTTAGATTTATGGCTTCAACATGATGCTCGTTAAGTTTAGGTTATCTAGGCTACAAAAAAAAAAAAGGTAGATAAATTATTGTTCACGGATTAGCTAATCAACTGTCAACATTAAACTTAAACAATGTATTTGTTATATTCACGGGCATTAACAAAACCCACACACAACAACTATAGAACAATAAAACAGCAGTAGGCCTAAAATAAATAACATTATGTTGGCCATAATTTTAGGATTATAAATTTGAGGGGATATTGTTTGCCTTAAAAAGTCAGTTAAAAAGTCCTTAGGCCTATTTCATTTTTTAATTTTTTAAAATTCAGATCCAAAGGGTTGTGTAGCAGCATAGTTCAAAACACTGGTTACAAAGGGTAGGCAGGACTTCACTGACATCTCTCTGACTGTGCTTTTAGTTTTGATGAGGGGCAAATCTCATCATTATCAACCTTGTCTGTGAATGGAGTTTGGCATGAATATCAGTAGCATCCTGAAAACGTACAGGACCTTTACAATAAAGTATTTGTCATATTTTGTGCCCTGGCCTAGATGTTTAATTGAGTAAATGCTGCATAATGATCTCCTCATCTTGAAACTACTAGCTGGAAGTTTGCTGTGGGGCTTTTATTTTTGGAAGCATGACCGGAAGCAGCTGTTACTTACAGCATCAACGTGACAGCGCTGGAGGTTTGTGCGTCCACAGTCTTGTCATGCCACAATAAACAATAATACAAAAAATCTGAATCGCAGCGGATCGTCCAGTGTGATCATGGAGAAGCGAGAGGAGACAGTCGCGGTCCGACGGTAAGACAAGACCCCCTCCTCCTTACACTAACACAACCTGGAGCATGTGTGAGTCCGAGCGGTGCTTTCTCTGACGTATTGTGCTGGATGCAACTTTCCGACACAAGTCGCTGGGGAAGACGCACGGTGGAAAACAACAGCGGCTGTGGTGTAGCCCTATACTGTTTGTCTCGGAGCTCGTCTCTGTGTGTGATTGTGTTTCAATGATGTGTTTATAGATGTAGCCTACACACAAATAACTGCGATGCTGCATAGGAGACATCTCCTCCCGCATTGTCTCCTGCTGTCTGATCTCTGCGCCAAATGCGGATTGAAAGTGTGAAATGTGATGGTGTCTCAGAATAAGGGGGAGGGTTAGCTCAGGAGAGAAGCTGAAGCGGACTGTTTATGGCGGAGCAGGCCTGTTTAATGGAGCAGACCGTATTGTGCAGCTCTGATGCTCAGTGTCCGGACTGTGTAGTTGTAATAGTAGTAGTAGTAGCCTAGTTGTTCCTGCAGCCACAGACTGACCACTCGTCTAAACACAACTGATGGTCATTCACTCTGACTCGTGATATAAGTCTTTGTGTTTTATCATGTAAGACAGCCACAGAGGATTAGGATAGGATAGGATAGGATAGATGGAGTGAGTTCATCTTTATGTGTTTGCTGGCCTCCTTTACCTCTCCCAATACTATACTTTATCACAAAATTATAAAGGATCCTAAAGCACTATGAAATGCAACCAGTAGCAGAATTCCCTCTTATTTTCCTAAGTTGCTTTAGTAAAAGCTAAAGATGCCACAATGTTGTTTACATAGGCTGTAAAGAGCACAGCACAGTGTTTTAATACATTATAGCAGCACACCATACTGCAGCCTGTCCAGTCACGTTAGTGTTTGGCTTGGTGTCTTGTGTGAACCTGCCTGTTAATAGGATTTAATAGGGCGTTTAACAACCTGGCACCGCTTTGATGGGGATTATAGACCAATCCAGTCAGTGTACCGTGGCCTAAGAGGACAAAGTGTGAACACATTGAAGTTTGCACACACACAAAAAAGGAGCCATCCCACCAGTGTCCTAACAGGCAGAGGACTATCACTGATGAACCTGCTTAAAAAGTCCACGTCTTTTGTCGTCCATATTTGGCTTTAAGTCACATTTTAACTGTAATCCACCAGTGTCCAATGCAAACAGTGGGGCTGGAAATAGCTGTGGGAGCAGACTGGTTTCCTCCTGTGCGGACAGAGGGGGCAACATGCTGGAGATGCCTCTGCTCACAACCCCAAATGACCTGCCAATCTGATGCTGGTTATAAAACCTGCTGCTCAGTTTAGGGGGGTGACAGCTCAGAGTGGTGTGGTCATACTGGTGTTTCTGGTTTATATGACATTTCAACGGGAAAAACAAAACATACGTATTTCTTCAGATTTACCGCGACCTTACAAACGGTCATGATTCTAATTCTTCTTTACCTTTAGCTCAGAAACGTGAGGTCAGTTAATTGAGTTGATATATAAAATTCACCATCAACAATTGATAAATAAATAAATGAAATATCATTGAAGTCATTGTTTAAGAAAAAAACCTCAAAAGTTTGATGAAGACATAATGATTTAAATCCAGGGCTATTTGAGAGGCAGTGAGTGAGCAAACAGAAACCAGACAGACAGTCAGAGCCAGGTTTTGGTGCATGATCGTTTTCCTCACACCTGTGGACGGACCGACTGGTCTCTGCTGATCTGATCTGAGAGCCAAGACGGAGGAGTGGGTGCACTCCTGTGCCAGTGCTCAGCCAGATGACACTCAAGTTATTTTAGCAGCAGATGTTTGAAGCGCTTTTCAGAGCAGCAAATAAAATACAAACCATGTGATGGATGAATGACGGTGGTGTGTGCGTGTGAATATTGAAGTCAAACAGATGTTTTCCTGCTTGACTCGGTTCACACTCTTGGTGTCAGATGTTGACCGTTGAGTGTGTTATGTAATACGATGGCCATTTTGGTTTCTGCACAATAATGCACACATAAGTTCATATTCAATTCCTACAAGAACCTGAACCTGTTATATTTGTGTCCCAAATAATTTCCTGTGTGCTACATCAATATCAAATCTGGTCTTGTGTCTTTATTATGTAAGTCTGAATTCATAGACTGTTAATGCTCCTGCAAAACGTCTTTCAAGTAGTGATCACTAGGCCTGCAGCTATTGTGAGGTTAGGTGTTTAGTCAGAGGAATAGTTCAAACCTGAAGATACTGAGCAAACCAACAAGTTTTAATTTAATTTAATTCAGTTTATTTGATAGGGACAATGCAGGTTAACATAGTGACACTTCCACCCGTTACAAACAAGTCAATGTGACCGATGTTCTGCATACAGAGATTATAGCTAATGCTAATGCTTTGTTTTCATAGTTTTAATCTTTTCCATAGGAAGTGGTGTTTCACTTCTCTCAGGCCTTGTTTTGTACATGTGGTTATGAATAAAGCCCCAGAACAGTAACTAGTAATTATGAACACATCTCTTCCTCAACTTCAATCCAGTAAAGATTGTAACGATGGAGAAAACAATAAATCTTTCTTGTGTTTAGTTTAGTCTAAAGGTGAACTATTGACAGTTGGAGAATTCAGTCCAAGCATGTCGGTGTCACTGTCGCCCAAAAGCCAGTAAACAGCTGTTTGTAATTTGAGCATGTGAGATTGTGCTTGTTTGTACGAGTCTGTGTGTGTGTGTGTCTCTGAAAGCAGCGGTGGACTGCCTGCACACACACCATCACACACTCGGAGTGAGGCCTCTCCTCACCTCGACACACTTTTGGTGAACGAAGTGTTCCGGTCGAGACAAGGATGAGTTTAATATGTGGTGAAACACACGTGTCGCCAGCAGTGTTCGATGTCTGGTCTGTGTGTGTGTTTATGTGCACGTTGTTTGCAGGATGTGTTTGTGTTAGTGGGGGCGGGGGCGGGGAGACAGAGTCTTTGTGTTAGACTTCTCCTTCACATCTAACTGAGTGAAGGACACTGTGTTCTGTATGCGAGGTCAACATGGTGTTTAACAGTCTGGTTTATATACACACCCCTACTGTACAGATACAGTGTGTGAGTGTGTGTTAGGAGGAGCTGGAGGCGTGTCTGTGACTGGCTGTCCCTATTTGGCCTCTGTGTGTGTGTGTGTGTGTGCTTTTCCCTCTCACACACTTTTGTGGGATGTTAAGTAACCGCAGTTTGTTCTCTCTCTCTCTCTCTCTCTCTCTCTCTCTCTCTCTCTCTCTCTCTCTCTCTCTCTCTCTCTCTCACACACACACACACACTTTGGTGTTTGGTGCAGAGCACAGTCAGGCCTTTATGTGCCTCCCACACACACTGAGACACACACTGAAACACACACTGGTATTGAGCAATAGGAGATGGTGGCCAGCATGCAGCTCTGCTCTCTAACCAAGGACACTACGTTCTCCGAGGCTCCTCCCCCCTGGCAGACCAGTCACTACTGTGTGAGGCTCGCTCTAATGTTGTATCACTGTGACACATTATTATTATTATTATTAGCAGCAGCAGCATTGGAGGCCGTATTATTAACTGTGGTTGTAGTAATAGCCGTGATTGTGGAGGTATGTTGTACAGATTGTAGAACAATCTGAGACAAACTTGGAGGTAAATCCTGTTGTTTTCATGTCTGTTGATACAATCTTTTGGATTTTTCTCTCCCATTCATACAAAAGTGGTCCACCAGGGCTGCAATGTTCAGCTGCTTTCATTTTCAAAATCTTCACATCTTCAAGAAAGTCTTCAAATTGCTTGTTTTTGGCTACTCATGTCTGATTTGGCATTTTTATGAACAATTAATTGGTCGTGGTAATAGTTGCAGATTCTTTTGTTGACTTATTAATGACTTATTACGTTAGCCTAATAGCATAATTGCCTAAGTCATATTTGAACATTTTCGGAAAAAAAGAAAAAACAGCTGACTTAGGCAGATAGTGATTTTGGACTCTAAAAAGTGTTCTGATTGGTTGAGGACATAGCCAATAAGGCAAGGTGATGCAGCAGTGGTAGGAGAGGCAGATATCTCAATTTGGCCAAAAAATAACTTAGGCAATTATGCTATGAGGCTAACATTAACTGATTAAAGAAAAGACGAAGGAAAAAAGACAAGAAATTAGTAAAAATGCATGAATTCTTTCTTTTGATTGTCTTTCAGATTCATACATTATTATCTTGATTATTTCCTGGCCTTTTGAATATACTGTATTTCAAAGCCCTCCATGGCAGCTCTGTAGATTTTTTTTCGATTTGTATCATCTGTCAGTGAGTCCTGTCAGGCCTCCCTGCTAATAGTCAGTGGGATCATGTGAAAACCACAGACTGTCGATAAATGTGGACGCAGCCTCAGCGACATCACCCACAGGTTTCTGAGGAGCGGCTCTGGAGCTCAGACTGAACTGCTCTGCTGGCGCCATCTTGTCAGTGTCTGACTGAAGCGTTCACTCCTGTTAGCATCGTTTGCACAACTTATTGTTTGGGTCTCTTGTTTGTTGCTTACCAACGCTAATTCATTTATCGGCTAATTTGCTCGCGAAAAAGCAAATCTTACAGAGCACAGACACAGATGCCTGCTAATGCTAACATTAAAAAAAAAAAATCATACTACAGTTTCTCTCATGTCCAACAGACTTCATCAGCTTCTGTCAGTCAGTGAATGTCGCACAAAGACACCTACACAGTTACCCCGTTACACCTGGCATTAATATGCGTGTCCAGTGTCCACATTGAGATCCGATCCGATCACAGGACCCATTACCATTTACACTTGTGTTCAATGTGGTCACAATACCTCCCATAACAAACTTCAGAGGTGGTTTGTCCCATCGGGTTACAACCGTCCACAATGTGTCTTGGGTACATTCACATTATGTACTTCCATGTGGTCAAGCACTATCCGATTGCAACCCGACCACTGAAAACGCATGTTATTGCCAGGTGGAAACGGGACAAGTAAGATGAGTCACGTTCAGTGAGGTGAGGTAACACTGAGCAGACAAGTAGCAACTGGTCTACTGACAGGACACCCACCCTGTCACTCAAAGAGGCCACCCCCCTTTAATGTATACCAGTAAGAATTGATCAGTCTGATAAAATGGGTAACATGAAGTTTCCCCCCCGTACCGTCATGAAGGAGGGCATTAGCGTAGATAGATGAAAATAGTTTTTCGTTCCAGACTCAAGGGTGGGGTTAGCTACACTTGTTTTATTTCTTGTTGGACATTTTAACATGAGACTCTGGGGGACTGACTCAACAAGCCAACAACAAGTCCAGCTCCTCAGCAGCAGCAGTTTGAAGTAGGATCTATTGTCCTGGAGACGCCTTGCTTGATGGTTTTCTGGATGAGGGGATTTTGTGTTTATGTTTATGTGGGTGTGTCTGCACGTCAGCATGCATCTTGGCATGCAAGTATGTGTATATCATGGTGGTCTGTGGTCTGCCTACGTGTCTGTGTGTGTGTTCAGACCCACTTCCACTCAGATGTAACATGACAATCCTCAAATATAAAAATACTCTGTCTTGAAATATTGTGTCATAAGATGTTGACATGTCAGGTATCAAAATGCACATGACCTTTGTAGAAGCTATTTGAAGTGTGGTTGCTCCCGCACTATTTATTTACACAAAAGATGTTGAGAAGTTGTGCTGACAAGTCTGCCTGCAGGGATGTGTAAACTGTGTGTGAACCAGAGTAAATTGACACACAAATAATGAAACAAGATTAAATAAACTGTGTTAACATTAGCAGCATCCAGAAGCAATGCAAATCTCAGCACACAACAGAAAACAGAGGGTGGTTTGAATAAAAAACTGGTGGTTACTGGTTAGACATGAAATAAAGACAACTCTTTACAGGTGAGACTAAAAAGTATAGAATTATTATTCATGATGCAATAAAATTGTACACAACATATGAAAACATTGAGCCCAAATCCCCAAATACAAAAAAACAGGAACGAATAAGACAATACAATAAATCAATGTTGGCTTAAAAAATGTGTTTTCCTTGTTACAATTGAAAAGAGTTTATTAAAGGGACAACGAGGAGTTTCTATTTGGTTATAAAAAAGTCTCACGTTAATGTGGATTAATCTACGTTACCCACACTTGTTAATGGCTCCATTTTATCGTTTTGTCTCTTATCGTTATTTTGTTATTTTAATTAGTGGCGGAAGCGCTGGGCGAGCCGAACAGTGTTTCCTTACTTTCGGTTTCGCGGACGCTGCCCGGCTGGTCATGATAACAACGCCGCCGAATCGCCGTTTATGGTCAGAACTACGACAGTATGTGATCGTCTTTGAACCTCTGACTTTCATTCTTGATGAATGAAAACATTCTTGGCAAGATGTCCGTCTTGCGCCGGTCCAAGAATTTCACTGTGCGCGCGAGGCTCATCATGGTAAATGTAGTATGAGAACACTTCGCTTTCCAACTCCTCGTTGTCCCTTTAAGTTCACACTGATACTAACATTTCAGTATCACAAGACACTCTGCTATTGGAAAAAAAACAAACAAACACATTTTTCTGTGGCCTCTCTGGTATCTTATCTACATGCAGGTTTTAACAGGCTCCGATCCCATTCCTGGGGCCTGATAAAATGATCTATGAGGGTAGACTGTCTGCATGGAGCTACAATGTAATATACGGGGGAGAATTGCTGTCATTTGTGCAACAGTAGCAGATGTTTTTACTGAAATATAACAATTGGCAACACATTTTATAACTTGTAATTTGTTTTTCTAGAAAAAACACCAAAATATTCTCTGGTTCCAGACTCTCAGATGAGAGGATCTGATGTTTTTCTTCATTATCCAAGACAATAAACTGAATATTATCATGCTTTGGAACCAAAAATAGTTGAGAAAATGATCAGCAGATAAGTCATAATGAATAATCATTACATGCAGCTGTAATCAGAATTGTTTTTCTTCATCAATCATAAGAGGTGGAGAAAATCCACAAAAGCACATTGTGGTTCTGCCCACACTGTTTGACTGACAGGTGGCCTCTGGTAATTGCGAGTGATTTGCAACAGAGATGGAGCTAAAATGGAAGAAAATGTTAAGAAAATTTCCACCAGGATTTAGAAGTGACCTGACAACAGCTCTCTCTGTGGGCCGCAGTGATGGAGAAAGAAAACCCCTCTGCTGTGGAAGCTGCGTGTCTGACCGAGGTCTGGCTCTGTTTGTACAGCAACTGTAATGTTCTCTATGTCTTTGCACAAATACACCAGGACTTGGCAGCTGAACTGTCTCTGAAAAAAAGCGTTGTTCATCCCAGCAATGAATATCTTGGCTGCAGTAAATTGGCCGTTGTGACACTCATGTACACACACACTGTAGAAGTCACATGTTTGTGTGTGTGTGTTACACTGCTAACCTTTGTATAAAAGACGTAATGTAGCTAAAGATGTTGCAATAGATCTGTTCCCTTTGTGTTTACTGCTCCAGTTTAAAAAAAAAAACAACATATACCAAGTCCAGTCAGAGGAGTTTAACTGTTTGTGCAGCGTGTTTGACAAACCTCATTATTCCCCACTCAGATATTCTCACAGAGATTAGCAGCTTTACAGGTAGTATCAGTTAATACAAGCTGTCATCCTGGATGAGGGCGTACAACACTGAGGGTGTGTTGAAGTCCGGTACAGTCTCTGCAGGAACATTGTGTTCCACTCTCTGAATACTAGACTATGGAGTCTACACATGTGACGTGAATGGTGTTTTTTTTTTTTTTTTACCACACTGATCTACTTTTCACAGCCTACAGCTTCGACGTGTGATGGATGATAGGTTCGGTGTGTCCCAAGTGCTGTTGGCTTCCTTCCTCAAAGTATGATCTGTACAGTTCATGCCTGTAAACAAGTCAATGATAGTATAATATCAAACCAGTTCACAATGTGCAGGACACATGAAAAGACCTCTCTTGTTGTTGTTTTTTTTATTGATTAACAAATACACATTAAGAAGAATTCTTTAAAAATAATTTAAAAGGGAAAAAATGGATACAGATAATCTGATGTAATTGTAAATACATTATAGTGTGAATACATAGCCATAATTATAAGTTAAGAGTTTTGGAAGGAGACGTGTGGATCAGAGAGAGTAACCAAACTGTAACTGTAAACATGTATGTACTGTAATCATGTATTCACTGCTTGCCTTCTATGGTGGACGAAATCAATCGAACACACAACGAACGGATACACGGTACACAGCAACACCCGCAAGTTACTATGACAGCTATAAAGGTCGCCACGGACATTAGTATTGACATAATTAACCCCTTCCATTGTCCGAACATTCCTGTCATCCAATCTTCGAGAGGGTTATTTACCCCGGAGTGTTCGTGCATAGTTTTAGACAATGTTCGTAACCCTTCTAGTGCGCGTGTCACTTTGCCGTCGGGGGCAGTATTGTTGGGGATGACCGTACAACACATATCCCCAAACATAGCGCAAACACCCCCTTTTTCAGCCAGCACCATGTCAAGAGCCATGCGATTTTGCACAGCCATCAGAGATGTAGGAGCCAATTGTTCCGCCAACCCTTCTGCCGCATCTCTGGTGAGGTTCGAGAGTCGCAGGACGTTATAATGGACGTAATTTATACGATCTACATTTTTATTTGGGGTAATAGGGAAGAGCGCCGCTACTATTGGAAGATTTTCGAATCCGGCTTTGATTTGGTCTGTCAATTTGTATTCGTTAGGTACCCCTCTGGGTACTCCTATCGCATCAATGTAGGTGGGTGAGTTCTTGGTTAGATCAAAGTGATCTGCCATGCTGGATATACCGGCAATACTGGATCGCTTCATGATATGCCTCCGTCTCCTAGCGGTTAATTTAACCGACAACTCGTGTGTGGGAAACAGAGGGAGTCGACGGTCTCCCATTAAAAATAATGGAGATCTTAGCCGCACCATTGCACACAAGCCGGTGCTGCCTGATGGAATCCTGACAAACAATCTTTGTCCCCCACAGTAATAATAGAGTCCGCTTCTTGCCCACGGTCCGATTTGCGACCCATCTTCCACTGTCCCGCACCAATTATTGGAAATGTTTCCCAGCAGAAATTTGGTTTTTTGTGCCTGAATATTGAAGCAGGTGTAATTTTCTGACCCCTTTTTTGGAGTGAATGGCCAGTACCAACTCATCCTCATCCAACCGCAGACGAGAATAATAGGTCGGCTGGCACCCACTATTAGGGTAATCCAGCACTCCACAGGATAGGCATTGACCGGCCCTACCAAGGGGTCCTGAGGGTTCAACTCTGTGTATACACTTACGGTATATTTGTAGGTTGAAGATGAAGAAGGTCTGACACGCTAAAACGCTTACACATAGTAGAGCACATAGTTCACGAGTCGCTAAGCCCACTGTAGCACTTTCATTCAATCCCACTCAGTTTTCTTTTACAGCTAAAGCTAAAAGTAGATAAAAGGAACACAAGTATGAAGGATGTTGTGCTAAATTTCTTTATTGTCTTATGGTTACTCGTCTGTATCACTTTTCTGGGGGCCATCATTTACAGTTGGGCAAAATATTCTGTTTAAAAACGTAACAAAAACAAAATAAATATGCAAATCTATGGGAACTGGAGGTATCTGATTGTACTGTCCGTAACGTCCGCAGTAATAGTCACGGGCATTCTGATGTGGGAGCGAAGTAGCAGACCCCGGGTCATGAGAGAGAAAAGAAGTTCGTCAGGCAGTACCGATTACTGCCTGAAACGGTATGGGGGGCTAGAACTAAACTATACGTCGGGAGCACACACGACCTTCCAATTTGACCTCTGCGACGTAATTGCATGCGGAGGGAAGCCTCTACAATGGAGAGGATATGACCTCTATCTGTGCGCCACTCCAGTGCTAAACGCGGACTGTTCTCGGCAAAAGAAGCCATGCGGACCTGTAGGGTGTATGAATTCCTGGTGTTCAGATTGGGGAATGGCAATAGGATGGACGGGTACCCAATGGACCCCGTCCTACTCCTATGGGCCAAAAGATAAAGCAGCACTCTTTGACTTCCAAAGGGGGCAATTAATGGCTACAACCGGAACAAAATATAACCCTGTGTTACTAACCGTGAAAGGACTGACTGGCGGGTTCTACCCAGCCAGTCATTCCGATACAACCATGTTGTATCTTACATTAGGGGTAGATCAAGCTGGGACGGACACCGGGGCGTTAATCAAAATTAACCTGTTACCAGTCCCGGTCAAAATCAATATTGACAACAATTCTACAAGTACACCGGCTCCTGCACTTCAGGATATGACAAAAATAAGAAAATCAGGAATAATATAAGTAGACTATAATACCCTCCAACCACTAGATGTAATACAATCTGCCACGGGATACACCGATGACAACCTGTGGCTAAAATGGTTAGCAAACAACGCGAAAGAACAGGTTAAGAGTGACTGCATCGCATGCGCGTCAGCAAGACCACATCTGGTCACAGTGCCAGCACCACTATTTAGTAATGACACATGGGGATTTGGGTGCATGATGGGCTTAACTCGCGAAGCGACTCCCGCCAATTGCACCACACTAGCGAGCATCTATCCTCCCATACATAACAAAACACAGACAGGTAGCTTGGCACGCTACGTGTCGGGAGAGGAGCGCTTTTTCACCTCCTCCCCAGCTGTCTTCGGATGAGTATAAGGTGGTAGCTTGGCACACTACGTGTCGGAGAGGAGCGCTTTTTCACCTCCTCCCAAGCTGTCTTCTGGGTGCAAGGGTAGACTACCTTGCCCCGATGGACCACTCCAGAGGATTATTCTGCCTCTTTGTTGGAGTGGTCTTTCTCAGAACCAGCCGGTTCTGGGCTCGTTTCCTTCAGGTCCTTGTGGACTTCTGCTACGGACCTCTGTGGGGCCGTGGATGCGGTGCACTGGCTCCAGTGGAACCAGGTGTCCCCTTTACCTCTCAGCCGAACCGCGTGTGAGGTTCTCTCGGTGACCTGGAAGGGGCTGGTCCGCCGTGGCTCGGTCCACTTTCTTTTGATGGCTCGGAGCAGGACCCACTCAGCCCCAGGTACGGTTCCACTGCTGCCTCCTTGTTCTTTCTCACCAACCGTGGTGTTGAGTTTCTTTTTTCTCTGTCTCTCTCTGTTGTCCTCCGTGCCACGATGTCTCATGCAGAGAAAAAATGATCTTGTCAACACTTTTCATACGACATATAAAACTACTTACCATTAATTATCAGTACAACAATTTTATTTTATTTCTGTTAATTTGGGGGACCCTTAATTCCCCGGGACTAACTACACCCAGCCGCCTACCGCAGGCTCTGTCCCCTCGTCAGAGGACAGTGGGACTTGCTACAGTCTAGGGTGACTTTTAGTGGTTGCTTTTAGGAGGGCTCTTCCCTCCACGGGGCTCTAAACCGACACTATTTGTCCTTTAAATTCTTACTTTTTCTTTCAACCTATGTATTACTCTTATTCTCTCGGCTTTTTACTGATCTCACACTCCAACACTGTAACCAAAGCAATTTGAAATGCCCAATGTGCAGAATTCGTTAAACAGGTTTCTGCTTACCTTATTTATTTGGGTCGACCCTGGTTGCGGTGTTGTTGGTGCTTGATCCTGTTTTGCCGGATTCTCGTCCCCCTCCTTGCATCCCGGACGAAAGCCCCCAAATTGTTGAAGTCGACCTCTGACTTCCCCGCGGTTGGTTTGATGCAAGGAAGAACCAGTTGCACGAGAGAATTAGAGTTGATATATCATCAGCATTTATTAAGCAAAGATATCTTTGGAGAACACAATACAGAAGATCTGTGTCTTGAGCCGAGCGCCCTGTGTTCTGAAGAAGCTCAACCCTTTCACTATTTCTTATACTCTTTCTCTATCATCACCCCCCGCCTTGGTTCCTCTCCGTACCATACCCTGTTTAGGAGTTACTCATCCTACTCCCTATTAGGGAGTTGTGTTCAGCTAAAGGGTGATATCTCACACCTGCACAGGAAACCTCTGCGTTGTATCTGCTGTGGTCTTACACAATCTTAACTGATGCTGTCCTTATGTGAACTTCTCCTAAGAAGCAGGCTTCACCAGAACACAGTGTACATTTTCCTTGTATAAGTCAGTGACATGTATTATAAGCAAATCACACACACATATATTTCTCAGATACATAGTGAGTACATAGTGAAATGGCCATTTCCCACAGGAGTTATTGGAGTTTCTACATTCTGATAACATTATTTAATCTGATGAACATAAACACAAACTGTACAAAGCTGAAAGACCAAGATGCACCGTGCAGTTGCACATAGTGTAAAACCAGTTTGTTCTCTGGAGCACAACCAATGTAATGTTTCTAAATGACCTTTAAGCTTGTCTGGCACACGTGTGCTGCCAACATAAACACTGATATCTGAATCTTTGACATTAGCCAGGATGATTTATCCGTCTGTACTGTGGAGTGGAGTGTGTTATTTTGGAGTGGACCTTCAATCCCATACGTTGGCCACGTGTTAATAAGTATGTTACTACAAACACTTCTGTAATTGTGTTTGCTCTCTTTATCAACGCCGGAACAACTGTTCCCCACTAAGTGTGATCAGGACGCTCATATTACATCTTCAAAGAGTCACGCAGCCCATCAGATTGATGAAACGCTGCTGGGCTGTTGTATTAAAGCGCTGAGGGAGGTCAGACCTTATAGGCACCATTTGATTTACTATTGGAATAAACTGTATGTATATCTGTTGGTGTTGTATCATGCTCCTCGTCCGCTGGCTGCAGCTGCACACTGAGCTGTAGTCAAAGAAATCCTGGGTGAACTGAACTCATACATACTCAACCAACAGACTGGACAGAGTCAATGTGCTCACCCTCTCTAGATGAATTAAATCACACACAGAAAACTGCCCTATTAGCCTAAATTAAGTATGAAGGATCGTGAAAGGTGTGTTGCTGCATTTTGACTCACTGATTATTTTACACTAAAATGGTGATAATAGACTCAGAGGGGACCAGAGTGCATCTGCCCAAACCTACATATCAACTGGTAATCCAGCACAGGACGTGCATGCGTGTGTGTGAGATAAATGAAAAGACAGGGAAGAAAAGTCTGCAGGGGAGGGAGAGCGGCTCTGGACAGTTTCCCAGTTGCTGAAATGACTAACATTCTGTTCTCTGTGGTTTTGGACATTTTTTCCCTTTTCTTGTTATCAGCCCTGCTCCCTCTTTGACAAAGAAAACAATCCGGGAATGTTAATAAAGCTGAACTGGTTGTGATCACCCGTATGAAGACGTGAAGGTTTCTGTCTCTCCCTTGTTTTTGAAAAGAGCAGAGATGATTTTCCAGAGAGGCGAAGTGGCAGCAGAGCTCTGCTGTGGTTTCACTGTGCAGTGGAGCAGATCTCAGGGGGCAGAGAAACGTCTTCCCACGGCAAAAGTAATTTATCTGGCCACAGTTAAAAACAATCCAGTTCACAAATCAGACTTTATAAGGGCAGTTCATTTGTGTTTGAGTTGTTATGAAGCACGCCGTCTCTTAGATCTTGATATGAAGCATCTGTGGTGGTTTGGTTATGTAGAGTACTTGAGGCTGGGCTGCAGGTGCATGTCAACCAGCTGTTCCTGAACATCTCCTCAGGTGTTTCTTGAATTCAGACGACTGTTGCTGTTAGTTTATAAAACCAGCATATGATAATCGATATGATATGATAATCTCTGAAATAAGTTGAAACAACATGTGGCAGAAGTCACTGAAGAATGATGCAGTTGTGTTGATCCATTTAACAGAAGACAGAAGTGTGATGAGAAGTCTTTTGATTAGAGTTTCTTCATTTTATCGCCTCAAATAACTGACATGCAGTGAGAAGTCAAACAGTGAGAACAGTGTGTGTGGAGAGAAGAAGCAAAGAGAATCACATGGTGGTGGTGACGGAGCCGTGAAGTGTTGTTTTTGAGGAAATGTTGTTGGAGAGCTCAGAGAACACGTGAAGTGACGAGTGTGACGACCGTTTATTCGTCTCTTGACCCTGAGCTCACCCCACCGAAACTCTTGTTTTTCCTTCCCACACTCCACATCTCCTGTCTACTCCAAACATCTTTTCTTTTCTTCTGCCCTTCCCTCATCCTGCTCTTACTTCATCTTTGTAAATCTTGTCTTATCCCTCTATCTTCCTCCTCTTTCTCCAGAAGCAGTTCGGAGCAGAGGAAGCTGCGCTCTCGTGATGCAGCCAGGTGTAGGCGGAGCCAGGAGACGGAGGTGTTTTATGAGCTCGCCCGCACTCTGCCGCTGCCACGTCGAGTTTCCACCCACCTGGACAAAGCCGCCATCATGAGGGTCGCCCTCAGCGCCCTGCGTATGCGGCGCCTTCTGGGATCTGGTAAGAAGAGCACAGTCACCAGAGCCGACAGAACATTTCCCCACTCACTGAGCATTGGGATTTAGTTTTATCACAACATACGAATATGTGTTTGTCATTAAACCTTTGTGCAGATACTTTTTGAGCCTGACATACAAGTGCCACCTTTAGTGCGTGTGACAGGCGCATCAGCAGGGTTTTCTTCTAGGGTCAATCTTGTGAATAGTGAAGTAAAAATGCAACAAAGCTAAAGTAAAGCTTAAATTAAACATGATAAAAGTTTCAAATCCAACCAGCCCTTTGCTTCATGTCATCATCCCTCTCTCTTTCTCTCTCCTTCTCTCTACTGGTACTTAATAATAAAAGCCCTGAAACTTTTAGAAAATCATTAAAATGCAATTGAAACCTGTATTGTGGATGAGTGGACAGGACTGAATGATGAATGGAGTCATTTCCACCTAATTGAAATCTAACGACAATGATTGGTGACATCACTGTCAGGGTCAGCTTCCATAAAGACATACAGATGAAAATGAAGAAACAGGGAAATGTGAGCTTTCCTTTGGTGTCTTTGCGTTGTATGAGTGCAGTGTAGTCTCACCTACAACCTTTAAAATCCTTCCGCCATGAGTCTCTCAACTTCTTGTTGATGTTCAGTAGGGATGGGATAAGAGGTAAAGTGATCAGAATCGTTACCGGCTGTAAGACTGGAAAAAGCCGCTCTCTGAGGCTGCACGCTCCCTGATGGGCTGTTGTCTCTGTGTGTGTGTGTGTGTGTGTGTATGTGTCTTGTTCTGATGGTATGAGTCCGCACAGTGCTGTTTCATTCCCTTAAGTGTGAGCACAGAATAGTGAACACATCCTTAATAATGGGACAAAGCTGAATTTCTGCATCTCCACTCAGGGCGTCAGATGTGAAAAATGTATGAAGATGTGGAAGTGCAGCTTTTCCGACATATTTATTCTGAAAATTGGTTCAGTAGAAAATAAGAAGAAGGTTTAATTGACTCAACTATCAGTGCAATTCACAAATAATTACAAAGTCAGCAAAGAGTTACAGTCAGGAGGCTGCTGGGAAATATTCTTGTCAAAGAAAATCCAACACTGAAAATAGATACCTGCTCTGTCTGTGGTAATAATCACCTGGTTGTTTTATAACAGGTGAAAAACAAAAAGAGGAGTCTGAAGAGGAGGAAAAGGAGAAGGAGAAGGAAAAGGAAGAAGAAGCGGAGGAGGAAGAAGCGGAAGAGGAGGAAGAGGAGGAGGAGGAGGAGGAGGGGGATCCAATGGATGCTTTCTATCCTCAGGCGTTGGCTGGCTTCATCATGGTGATGACCGAGGAAGGAGACATGATCTACCTGACGGAGAGCGTCAGCAGACACATCGGCATCACACAGGTACAGCCTGAACACAACCTGCAGAGTGGACCTGGCAGCATTAAGAGCAAACAGAAGTAGTTAAAACATTACACACATCATATTGTACAAAGATGTTCACGTTTCGTCCGTAAAGCTTCCTGCCTTATCTCAAAGCAGCACCAACATTTCACTTTACACCAGTGCAATCAGTCAGAAAGAAGTGAATGTGAGGAATAATCACCGTACCTACAAAAAGAAATATATTTCAAGAAAATCATCAACATCATGATGACTGAAATGCAATTGTGCACTGAATATATATTGTTTCTCAGTCCCAAACTACCCCTCTCTCCTTGTTTTGTATACACTATGTCTGTGTCTGTAATCAGACATGGTTCCTTCACCTAAAGCCGTGGGGTCAGTACATGAGCCGCTCTGGGCCACTCCAGCTGGATGGAGATCATCCATTATCTCTATTCTTAGCTCTGTTTGACATCACGTTCGTCATTGTGACATAACAGTGTTATGATAACTGAAAACATACATGCAGAGTGGCATGCACTGTCCTGCTATGTGCTGTCGAGCTGTAACAACTCTGACAGTGACAAATTGAATGTTAATTGACTTCAGCTTTTAAAAACAGATGCAGCAGTTTTTTTCAGCCTCAAACTGAGTCATCTGTTTTTGTTCGCTTGTGACAGTTTTTGTGTTTGTGTTGTTCACAGCTGGAGCTGCTGGGTCAGAGTGTTTATGACTTTGTTCATCCGTGTGATCAGGAGGAGCTCAGGGACCTGTTGGCTCCTCGTCCAGGTCAGACACCTTATTATTACAACACCAGTCCTGAACAGCAGAAACACTGCTCACGATTCCCTCTGAAAACCACACTTTTAGACAGCCCTTGTATCATAAAGCTCAGATCTATTAATGATCTATAGATATTTAAATCAATAGTTATCATTCCCCTAAGGTAATGAATTATCAGTGCTGGTTTGGAGAAGCTTTCTGTGCATCATGAGCTGTGCCACGTTGTTTTCAGGTCTGAGTAAGAAGTCACAGACGGAGCAGCGGAGTGAGAGGAACTTCTTCCTGAGAATGAAGAGCACACTGACCAGCAGGGGGCGCACGGTCAACATCAAGTCTGCTACCTGGAAGGTTAGCTATCGCCAACACACACACACACACACACACACAATCTTATCTCAGTGCTCAAGTCAAGTCCAGACAGCCAAAAGCGGCAACTTCCAACACTGATTTACAACAATACACATGTCCACACACACACACACACACACACACACACACACACACACACACACACAGACTCAGACTGCAGACTGCAGACTCAACCTTTACCACTTTGCGCAACATGAAGAACAACGAGCACAGTTTAGATATAATATGACTGTGTCTAACTGTTATTTTAATGGTCTTAATGGTCATTCAGAAACCTGACAGACTTGAACTACAGTTTGTCAGTGAAGATGAATTGACTTAACGTATGTTTGACAAGGTATTTTCTGACTTTCTGATGGCATGTATGCTTGTTTGTTTATGTATACTGTATATAGCCTACATATATTTACATGTATGGTTTAAAGGTTAGGGCATCTATAAGCTAGTAGCTTCAGCCCTGACCCTTTCGATCAGCCTCATGTAGCCCTGCTCTTAGAGGGATATGTTACTGTTTTTTTCTTGTGGTTCCATTTATTTTTTTGATGTGCTGCTGATCGAAATAAACTCCAACTCCAACTCAACTCAACTCAACCTTAATCACAATAGTAGACTGTAGCAGCTTCCTTCCTACACCAACATCAAACACTGCCGAGGAAACAGAAACCTTATACCTTCTGTCTCTCTGTTTGTCTCTCTCTCCCTCTCCAGGTTCTCCATTGTACCGGTCACATGCGTCCCTTTGGCAGCAGCTCCACGGCGCCACCTGCAGCCAGAGTGATGACGCTGCTGTGTGAGCCCATCCCCCACCCGTCCAGCGTGGAGTTCCCTCTGGACACCTGCACCTTTCTCACTCGCCACAGCATGGACCTGCGCTTCACACACTGTGAGGGCAGGTAAGACCCCGCCTCCCTGTGGAGGAGAAATACAGTAACATATCACACAGAGGAACATTCTTTAATGTAATATTAAATGTTATTATTTTGATTAAAGGGATAGTTCACACAAAATTCAAATTTCACTCATTATCTACTCACCCTCATGTCGGCTAAGGGCTGGAGTTACAGCGGGGCTCCGTGCAGCACTGCATGTCCATATGACGGTTGCGAACGGGGCTCACTTTTCTTCGTCCAAAAAGACACACCAAAAAACATCCAAATACCTCCATACTGCTCGTCTGTAATGTCCCTCTTGTATTGAAGCCCCAACTTGAGAAATTCTTCCGAAAAAAATTAAATAAGTATATGTTTTAAGCTTGTTTGTAGTGGAAGCTCCCAGTGTCTCAGTTCACTGCTCTGCCGGTGTCAGTGCAAATCACCGGCAAACGAACTGACACACTGGGAGCTTCAGCTGCAAACAAGGCAATTTCTCATGTTGGGGCTTCAATACAAGAGGGACATTACAGACGAGCAGTGTGGAGGTATTTGGATGGGGGTTTTTTTGGACAAAGAAAAGTGAGCCCCGTTCGTAACCGTCATATGGACATGCAGTGCTGCATGGACCCCACCCCCGTAACTCCGAGGAGGCACAGATGGCTCTGAAACTTCTCCCAGCCCTTAGTCGACATGAGGGTGAGTAGATTATCTACTCAGTAGATAATGAGTGAAATTTGAATTTTGGGTGAACTATCCCTTTAATGTCATCATTTAATTGTTAATTTCATCCTCAAGTTTAACCCATCTTGTAAATCACATTTAGAATGATGTTATATATGTGAAGTTAATTATAAATAGTGCAGTTATAAATAAGAGAAAAGAATATAAATAGCTGAACCTCTCTGTTTCACTGTTTCAATTTTTTTCTTGCATTTTTCTGTTTCCAGGGTTACGGAGTTGGTGGGATACAACCCAGATGATCTGATTGGTCGCTCAGCCTATGAGTTCCATCACGCGCTCGACTCAGATCACGTCAACAAAAGCCTGCACACATGTGAGTGTGTGTGTATGTGGGTGTGGGTGTACACAACCAGAAAAATAGATCTACATGTAACAAAAACAAAACCACGACAAATAACCAGCATGAATTTAACAAGATTTATCACTAATAGACGCCAAAGTGTTGAAATAAACTTCAAATTTCATATCTGTATGTCTGGGGTGAATGACTGTGGATTTCTTGAAGCCTGTAAACAAACTAGAAAGACATTGTGTTGCACATGAGCTGGGGCTCTGGAGCTGGTCCTTCTGGATCAGAAATGATGTCCTCCCCTCCACATCTCTTCTCTTCATGTGCCCGTCTGCTGCTGTAGTGCTGTCCAAAGGGCAGGTCAGCACAAGCCACTACCGTTTCCTGGCAAACAACGGCGGCTTCGTCTGGGCAGCGACCCAAGCCACCGTCCTCTACAGTAACAAGACGTCGCAGCCCGAGGCCGTCGTCTGCCTCAACTTCATACTCAGGTACTTAAATAAGCAGCGGGGTGGTGTCACATGACCGTAGCTGCTGCTGCTGCCAGGACAGAGCTGTTATTTTTAGGAGTAACAGGAGAAGTGGGAAATGATGTCGAGTAAACATAACGGTTACATAACGGGTGATGAAGTGGGTTATAAAAGATATAGAGGACAAACAACAAATCCTTTAGGAATAGAAAAATCATCAAAGTGCCAACTGTTTTCAGCTTTTCCCCCTCTCCTCCGTCTGCTCCTCTGCAGCGCTGTGGAGCAGCCAGACATCATTTTCTCTGTGGAGCAAACCCGCTGTGGTCAGCTGCATAAAGTTGAACCCCAGTCACCGGCGCTGCCACCAGACGACTGTGAGACGTCTGCCGTCTGCAGCTCTGACCACGAGCAGCTTGTCGACGCCGGTGAGACCGAGGACGTGGGTCGGAGTCCCGGGAACGCCGCAGACCTCTTCTTCACACTGAAGGATCCAGAGGAGCTCCTTCAGTTGGCTCCGGATGCTGGAGAGTGTGTGGTGCCGCTGCCAGGAGGTGAGACACATGGAAGACGTTTCTGCGTCAGTGCTGAAAGCTCATCTCCTGCAGCACAATGAGCTGCTGGACTACATGCGTCGTGAGAAGTAAATCAGCGGCACGTCGTTTGCACGAGATGCAACTAGAGTTTCATTTTGTTCTGCTTTGAAGACAAAATAAGACCCTGAGTCAGCAAAGTACTGAAATATTCACTTAGTTACCATGTAACATCCGAGTAGAGCTGAGGCCGATGGGATGTTTGCCTGATATTAATATCATAAGATCATCTCGTTTACATGGTGCTCATCTGTTGATTTGCTCTCTGTCTCTGTCAGGTTTTGTCGAGCTGTCCTTCCTCTATCCGGCCAGTCCAAACTTAATGCCGGACCACCCTCAGGATCTGTGCACCCCACAGCTGCGACAGCTCCTCACACCCATCTTCAGCCCCGTGACACCACCTTCATCCTCATCACCAGCCTCCTCACTTGATCCTGAGCTGGTAAATACAAGCTTTAAATCACTTTAAAACTCTGAACGTGTTGGTTTCTCTGTCTGATTGAAGAGCTTTGTTTGTCAGAGCCCCCGTGGGGAAGAGAAGACAGAGATGGACACAAACAACGTGGAGAGGTTCTTTGCCATCAGGCTGGAAAAAGATCAGAAGACAGAGGAACCACTGGAGGTGAGAGCACAAAACACAGACCGCCTGTTGCCTGTTGTTATGCCTGATTGCACTCTTCATCTTTATATTTCGGTTGAAAGATTAAAAAATAATCTAGCACAGGTCATGATGCCCCTCACCATAACCCTTAGTGGACTGTAACTGCCACAACTTAAATCATTAATTGAATCTCATCTGTCCCATGTAAAGAAAAAGTCAGGTATGTGCTGTTAAAACTGGTCAAAATCAAAATTGAAGAGCATTAAACTTTGGAAATGCAGTGTCCTTATTAAGAGGTCGTTAACAGGTCGAAATCTGTTGACTTTAAATCTAAATATTGATGCTTGAACCTTGAAATACAATGAAAGGAGAATTCACATGCATGTAGACGTAACCTTTGGTCCTTTAAAACTAAATGAATCCATGAAGCTTTGGTCTCTGTTAGTTGTTTCAGGTGTTTGTGTGCAGCTTTGGAAGTCTGGACATTTTGGACATTTTTTTTCAAAATTAAGATGTGGACATCTTTGGTCACGTTTTGATTCTTCTGCAAATAGTACAGTAGATGAGCTGAAATGAATTTCAAGTTATTCGTATTCGTATTCGTATTCGTATTCGTATTCGTATTTGTATTTGTATTCGTATTCGTATTCGTATTCGTAGATGGTGCTTGTTTCTCCCTCTGACTTTAATTTCCGGTTTGTCTTTTCTCAGGGGTTCGATCTGGACATGTTGGCTCCTTACATCTCCATGGACGATGACTTCCAGCTGACCTTCCTCAGCAGTCTGCCGGAGGAAGCCGACAAACCCTCGTCCTCCCCGTGTGAACCTTCGGCTGTGAGCAGGAAGCGGTAAGACAGGCTCGCCCAGTGGTTTCCAGGTGTGCAAGTGTTTCACATGTACAGGAGCTGCACCTTCAGCCCACCAGCAAACAGCATCACAGGATGATTAAATGAAAGCTCTGCAGTTTGTCCTGAGGGTGGCGCCAGAGGACAAGTTGCTTACTAAATTTTGCATGTATGAACAAATGCTGGACCTGGTTCATAATGTCTTCCTGTCTCGTTGTCCTGCAGGACCCATAACCCAGATGAAGAGACATCTCAGCTGATGGTTCAGGACAAGAGACAGAAACAAGATCCTTCCTCAATAGAAGAGGAACTTCTCCTCAGCCACAGATTATTGGTGAGCAAGAGGCAGAATAAAAACCCAATGTGTTTATCCAGCACAAATTTTGAGAAGTTCACAAAATGCACTGACGGAAACCAGCAACAGATCGTTGTTCTGCTCTCAGAACTTTCCACTGAATTTAATAATGAGTCAGTGGTCCTTCACTTTAACCCAAACTTGTTTGGTGGAGAATGTGCAGAGTGATCACATGACAGGACGGAGGAAAACATCTTAGGTGTGACCTTTGGCAAATGAAACACAGTTGATCTGCTTCAGCACAGTGTGCTTGTTTTCTAAATTTAGTTTACGGTAAAATCAAAAAATGAGATGAGTTGATTATTAACAGATCACAGGCTGATCATTACAAGTGTCCCACAGCACTATGAATGTTTTCAGAGGCTAAAACACAAGGATGCAGTAAACACATCAGTGAACTGATCAACGCGCATCTGGACTGAAGCGTCCAGTCAAAGATCTCAGACGGGTTAGGAGGTTCAGGCTCCTTTTATCATCACCTCTGACATGTTTTACCCTCCATGTTCAGGAAAGTCTGGAGGAGACCAAACAGTCCGATCTGATCCTAGATCCCGGCCCAGCAGGGCGGAGTCAGCTACTCACAGACAGAGACCCTATTTTAGGAGGCATACAGGGACTCTGTGATACTGCAGGTAAAACACAACCACACACACACACCTATCTGTACTTTTATATTCTTGAGGACACGTTGTTATAAGATATTGATTGCCTACTAACACCTTACTTCCTTACTTTAACCAACATGATTTAAATGCCCAGTACCAACAATAAAATGCTTGAAACAAGTGACTGGTTTTGATGTAGTGACTGATCAGTGTATTGACTGGCCGAGTCAAGTCCTACTACAAATTAAGTTTTAAAAATGCGTACTGATTCAGAATGAATTCTTATAACAGGCCAATGATGTAGACCAATCAGTCACAATTATTCACATCACAATCTGGATAATGATATCTAATTATGGGCCATTTTCATTTGCAGTGTTAATAGAGCTAGTTCCACTAATAGACAGATTCGCTGTGATTGGATCTTGATTATTTATTGTTGTATGCATGTTATTTACCTTTGCTGTAAACTGATCACAGTGGCCTCGTTTGTGATAAATATTCATGTCCCAGTGTGTTGTCCATTTAAATCTCACATTAACGTGTGCTTTTTGTTGATCCAGATGCACATTTTAATGTCAGGTGTAAATGGGCTGAATGTGATCCAGACCACGACTGCAGACGGTCCAGTCACTGTGATCCTGAACACATCTTAAACCTCTTGTTTCATCATCCACATCATAATGTGGAAGGTGTGAATGAGGTCTTATAAAGGTTATATTATGAAAGTTCATTATGTCCGTATGAATAATTAGTTTTTTCCTTTTCTTTTCCAAGACAAGAAGTTTCTCATACCTTTTTGTTGAATCTTATAAAGGTTATTTGATTCAGTCTCTGTTGAGTATCAAACACTCTGCAGGTCAGAGTGAAGGCCGTCATCACACCTCAGTTTGAGCTGCAGTCTCTCTGTTTTTCTCTCCCAGCTCTGATGAGGGACGTGTTCGTACCTCGTCCTCCTGACCTGTCGCCGCCTCTCTCGCCCATGACTTGATGGAGTTCCTGTCAAACAAGAGTTGGCTCGACTTCTGCCAGATGGTCGACACCGGACTTCTCTGTGAACACAGTATCCTGAGCGCACACATACAAACGCGACACATCACAAACATGTAAGCACATGAATATAGACGCACATAAGCTGCATAACCATGCTGTAAGGTCGCTCGGACCTTGTTGCTTGTAGCCGAACCAGGAATCTTTCTGTTGTGTTCTCTCATCAGTCTCTCACTGTGAAACAAGAGCCAATGACAGTCAGACTGGCAATCCTGAAATTCACCCTCTTTCCCCTGAAGGAGCTCAGTCACACCTTTTCCTCCTGTTTTTACACTTGATAACTGATGTAAATGTGATGAATGAATCATCATTGTGGTCAGTGTGTTAAATGAAAACAGCAGGTGGTGCTAAACATTTTCAATACAAAGGTTGTGAAAGATCAAAACACCTACAACAGTGAGATGAAACTGAACAAGTCATTTCTCTGTGCAGCTAAATTTAGCGCAGCTTTCAAATATATCACATTTAATCCATCTGCTTCAGTGCTTCTAGCATCATGTCACGCCTGTGCAGGAACTCCCATAATGCTTTGCTTTGACTTTGAGCCAACAACTGTCAAGTATGAACAGCTTTCTGCCATTTTTCTGTTCTTCTGCATTAAACAAACTCACTGCCGTGTTCTGCTAAATACTATTACACCTACAAACAGACTTGCGAATATCAGTGGCATTGATTGTTTCAGTGGCATATTTTTACATATTTTTATACACTTGTGCTAAGCCTTTTTTTTTAAACGATACATTAACTAGAAAGTTCCCATCTGGGAATGTTATCACGTTGTCATCTACGAATCCTAAGTCAACAATCATCTGCAAATCATGGTGTATGTTTTGTTGTCCTGAGGCTACAGATGGGTGGGGTTTCCCTCATCTAACACTCCCTATAAGCTAATGAGAGGCCATCAGCCACAGAGAGTTTCACACACATGGCTGTGTTTCCTCTGTGGTTAAACAAACAATGTTGATATGTCCATCTGTCATATTTTTGAATATCTAATTAGATTAACTTGCAGTATGAGACAAACAGTAGAATCAGCTTGTTGTATACTCTGTAGAAATGTAATGAAACACTAGTTCTAATATGTTTGTTATGTTTAAGTTTGAGTTTTCTGACTTGTAACAAGGTGTGCCTCAACACATATGAACGACCTGTATTTTAAAGTCACAGTGTTTGTAATACTGTGATGTTTTTATGCTGTCTGAGATGAAGAGCATCGTTTATATTTGACCTCAGACGCCTGTTATTTCCTACATAAACCCTCAAAGAAAGTCAATCTTTACTTGCAAATGTAAGTGTATTTGAAAACTGTTTCATAGCTCTTCCAAAGCTCTCTGTGCCTTTTATCATCCAGGTGAAGACAAGTCAGTGAAGGGGGTTTCTCCGTCCTGTCTTGTTACTCACACACAGGATCTGCTCTAAATGTCCCCAGTGATTTAAAATGAGGGAGAAAATGAAATACTGTTCATGTTTCCTTTTTATTGTGACTGTTTATCCTGTATGCATTCTTGAGCTAAATAAAGCTGTTGAAGCAGAAGCAGCAGTGTGATCTGTGAGTTGAGATAAAACATGGTTCAGGGAGGGGCGGTTCCCATGTATAATGTAAGTGATAAGTGATAAGTGAATATCTGTCTCTTCACAAGAACCTCTGTCCGTGACACAACAGGTGTGATCACATCTGTAATTACACAGTAGTATGTCTTAAAGCAGAAGTAAGCGATCTGGTCGTTTTGGCTAACTTCTTGTCAGCCGATGGAGTTAGCAGTCCCCGCCCTCGTCCCTACGTCACCACATTCACGCGCATCCCTTGGCTGCACACACAGAGAGGACCACCCCTTTATGCCGTTCTCTCTCCTCATTGGATAAAGGTTGTAGGATACAAGGAAAGTTTTCTCCTCGGCTTACAGCAGAGCAGAGTGACTGACAGACCCGTGTTTCAGACCAAACACTCTATATAAGTGATTGCTGTTGGAAGATATAACTATTTAAGACTTATATTAACACAAACATTCCGCTTACTTCTGCTTTAATCTTGCTTTTATTGGATGCATTGTATAATAACATTTCAGTGTTTTGTGCAACAGTCAGTCAGCGTATGCAGAAGAACCAGAACAAGCAATACTCTAATGGTAAAAATGAGAACAAAAACAACAATTTTCTTTATGTACTTGTGTGTGTGATTGTGTTTCACAAAGACTTCATATAAATGCATGGGAGAAAGGGGGTCAGAAGTAGATAAACTGCAGAGATATTACAGAGCCTGTTTACACCTGTCATTAAAATGCATCTTGTTTACAACTTTGGACCGCGCTAGAAACTGTGAACACTATCATCCATTTTTTCTGCTTCTTGAAGTAGACTCATCCACCTAAACCTGAATCAGGTGTGTTCAGTACATCAATAGGTGGAGAGCACAGAGTCAGAGAGAAGCTCTACTTCATGGAAAACTAAGAAGGTTGTGGACAGTCCAAACCACTTCATTTCGTCACAAGTAAGATGTTTGCATCAGCTGTGACTCACTGCCTCAGAGTCTCCCTGTTTGCACAATCTCTCTGTCTGGTGTCCCACACTGAAGAGCCGGAAATAAATCTGTGACAAACCTGACGTGAGGAGGGAAATCCTCCAGCCCATCCATTCTTGCAGCAACACCATGTTGAAAGTGTGAGATTTTTTTACA
Source organism: Trachurus japonicus (assembly GCF_045865225.1). Taxonomy (NCBI): domain Eukaryota; kingdom Metazoa; phylum Chordata; class Actinopteri; order Carangiformes; family Carangidae; genus Trachurus; species Trachurus japonicus. The sequence goes on from NC_140919.1 coordinate 27,899,672, forward strand.
TGGACGAAATTTTGTTCTTTCTGGTAAGAGTCAGAGTTGTTGTGTGTTTCCTCTCTGGTTTAGACCTGTGTAATTCACTGTCAGCTACTGTACTCAGTGTTAAAGACCGGCCTGTTCCCGCTGTCCTAAAACACTGGTCATGGCGGTAAATGGCTCCTGATTACATGCTGGTTGATGTAAGACTGTTCAGACTTTTCCACTTTCTCCATTGCAAAACCCAGAAGAGGAAAAAGTACCAGACTATACATGATTGAACAATCAAAAGTTCAGAAGCTCTATGAGGAAAAAGACACTAAAAGTATCAGATGTCATATTGTCAGTTTCTAGTTTCCTTAAAGTTTGTTGGGCCAGTGGTGCCAAAGTCACCAGATAAATCTGAGGGAGCTGTGACAGGATTGGTGAGAATGGACCAGAACAGTGATCCCATATAGTAGATTTTTATTTTTATTTTATTTTTTATTTTTTAAAAACTTTTCGGTCATCTGCTTTTGCTGGCATTGAATTAATTAATTCTAAAAGTTCAGGGGAAATAAAATAATATACATCTGTGAAATGTTACAAATAAACAAAAAAGAAAAAAGATGTTGAAGATGTTAAATGCTGAGTAGTAAAAAAAAAAATCAACCCATTCTCCTGCAATGTTGTGGACTGACCAAAAATGGCAACAGACAATGAGCACATGTACAAGTTTCTTTCAACTCCTGTTTCTCCGTCACTGGTGTGTCCTCATACATCCACATGATTGTAATTACAGCTGGCTGCTTACAGTAAACAGTGACTCTTCTCATTTCCTAACAACACAATCATCCAACCAACTTCTCCTTTCGGTCAGACTGGAGGAACTCCTCCAACACACCCAGGTTGCTCAGTCAAGCAGGAAGTTTAACTTATTACTCACTGCTATCTTCTCTTGAAATCATCCTATCAGTAGTGATTCTTCTTTTTTTTTCTGCTGAAGAATTACACTCAGTTTCCTGTGAAAATTCCCCTTCCCCCCATTCCTTCAGTCCATAAATAACTATAAATGGAGCAAATCAGTAAACTACTGTACTGTAGGTTAAAAAAAAAACATTAGGTCACCAAAACTGAGAAGTCATCTGAAACTCCTAGAAAACAGGAATTTATCAACTAATAAGTAAAGAGGTTAACTCTCAGGTTAAAGGCCTGAAAGTTCATGCAAACAACTTGTACCTCTGTTGATGACTTACAAACCCTGACTGTGTTGGAAGAAACTGTCTCTACACCCTGAATATATATGATGATACTGTACAGCAGGAAGCAGCAGGAAATGAATGGCAAAAATATTCATAAACAATATTGTACTCTTGTACCTGGACTATTGTCAGATAGTATGGGCAAAAGCTACTCAAAAAGATTTGAATAAAGTCCAGCTGGTGTACAATGGTTAAAAGTTGAGGACAGAGTCAATGCTGCATGACTTCTTTCAATATGGAAAGTGTTACAGTCCAAAACCATACCAACACAATCAAGAACACAATTCATATGCAACCCAGACAAGCAACACAAGGCTGGTTCATGCTTCCCAAACCAAACACCAACTTTTTGAAGCATACAGTAAAATACAGATCAATGAACGCATGATACTCCTTACCACTGCCAATAATCAATATCAATATTTAAAAAGAAAAAAAAAAAGAAAGAAAAACTTTGAATTTCATACCTGTAATGTGCACATACACATGCACACATGCATACACACATAGGGTTTTATATAGGCTTATGTATGTAGGTTTTCTTGTTGTTGTTTGATTTGCCTCTTTATTTCATAACCACTGTGCATTTGAGTGTCTTATTTATGTTCTTTGATTTTGGATGACGATTCATACCTATTGTAAAGATTTAATGTAAGTTGACTTGTCTTGTCTTATTCATGTCATGATTGTAAATGTATGTTTTAAATGCACTGTTTTTAAATGTGGACTCCAGTAAGACCAGCGGTGGTCTAGAGCACAGCTAATCACTCACAAATAGAGAAATAAACACTATGTTGTCACAATGATGAGAAAACCTAAAGTAACAAAGGAAGTTGGTATTTGCCCTATACTGTATATTGACCCAAAACAGAAGCAGACAACGGCCTCATATGACCAAAATCAGCACAGTCTGCAGCCGTCAACCACACAGAGCTGGTTTACGATGAACTGAGCAGTACAACGCAGTAGCATATTAGCAATTAACTTCCGCAACAGTGTTGGAACAAACCGTCAAAGCGAGCAATTTTGTCCAGTTGCAGGTTGAGTCTAGAAGTTTCTCTGTTTGATCTCAGTGTGCAGCACTGGATCTGTTGTTGTCTCATATAGTCACAACACTAACAAGATTTTTTTTTTTTTTTTTTTTTTTAAAGCAGTCTTCTGGTCCCTAACAACAATAATTTAAAGAAATGGAAATCTTACAAATATGGTCTGCAGTAAAGAAGTACAATATAGGTCATATTAAACTGTTAAACTACTCTCTCTGTAGACACAGTGTAAAACAATTATTAACATTATTGCATTTGTTGTGTGTGTGGGAAGACGTCGATCAGATCAGGAACAACTTTTCCTACTGATGAAAGAAAAATTGTGTATCAGCAGGATGTGAAAAACCGCAGAACCACATTTTAAAATATGCAGAGACACTGCATCTGACTTTTAACATCTTAAATCCAGGTTTCCATGACATGGATGTGAGTGTGATTCTGTGTAGGTTTGTTTAAGACTTGTTTACAGCTGAGATAAATAAAGAACTGTGCAAGAATCACACCTGTGTAAAGTGTGAGCTTTGTCGAGATGAAAATGAATAAAAGCAAAGTGTCATGAGTTCTGGGAGTCAAAGTTACTGACTAAGGAGAATATTTTCATCACAAATGAAACCAAGGACCAGGATGTGAAACAAAGAAGCATATCAACATTTATTCACAATATAATTCTGTGCAATAATACCATATACAAATAATTATTCTGTAAATATTACAATCCATATAATAGTTCAGATTTTTTGCCACAAAGTGAAACATAAAATACATTCAAAGTCTGTGAAGGCGTCTGCAGAGCGTCAGGGAGGGAACCAGCCAGACTGAAGGGAGAAGAGAGACAGTCAGATTTTCTCTAACAAGTTTCACTTCCATTTGGTCCCAGGGTGTGTGCTGTGTGTTGGTTTGTGTGTTTGTTTGTTTGTTTGACTTCACACCAAATGAACACAGGAGGAAACACACTGACTGTTTGGATCCACATCTTTGGATCAGCTGTACACAAATAAACTTTTTTTTTAAATTAACATCATCACAAGCTGTTTTTCCACCTCTCACCTGAGTGTTTGCACCACGCAGGCGTCACATCAACAATATGTGCATGACAGTCCAATTAGGCTCAGAGAGAGAGAGAGAGAGAGAGACGCTGCACAGAATTCTCAAATAGAAATGAATAGTCAGTTGCCGTGGAAACACACAGGTTTCTGTAACAGCATGCCGCTGACTTCACAAAGGAAGCCTCCATCGGCCCCGTCACTGAGGGGGAAAATAGACGACGTCTCCAGAACAACACTGAAAACACACACACACACACACACACACACACACACTGATATCCTGTGAAAACATTTTAAGTTTCACTGCATTTTCTCATTTAAACTGAAGGGCTGCACTGTCCTGAAGAAAACAACACTCTGGATACCATGGTTTTACCTGACAACAAAGCTGTGTGTGCACATACACTCACTCTTCATACATTCATACAAAACATTATACAATCAACATCTCACTAATGTACTTTAGTCCTCTTCTGCCAGGCCTTTGTGACCTGACAACTGGCCAATCAGAGCTTATGAGCTTCGTCTATAATAGCATGTGATAGGACACAGTCCCCTGACGCTGGTGAGCTGGAGCCGACCAGAAAAAGTGCAGGCAGCACAGGAGGCCGCTGTCAGTCCATGTTTTTGTTTTCTTCAGCCTCCAGAAGAATAAACACCGCAGCAGATGGCTGTCATTCAAAACAGAGCTTTCGTTGCTAAACAACTGCACTCCATGTGCTAAAAATTAGTCATATACGAACACGACAGTCTGTCAATCAAGTGTCCTTGTCATCTGACAGAACAACATGTAGCTGCCGCACCTCCCCGTCACTCGTCCTGCTCCTGGGGTGTGATGACTGGACCTCCTCGTACGGAGGAGGGGGGTTGTCGGGGCTCTGGGAGGACAGGAGAGGGCAGTGACTGCCGTCTGATTGGTTGTTGAGTGGCGGCTGGTGACAGCTGGGAGCCTCCTGAGCCAGTAATAGCTGGGTGGGTCCAGGTGTCGAGCAGGCAGGGAGGCGTTGCCCCCAACTTCCGTACACAGCCTCCTCGTAGGAGGGGAGGGAGACAGGAAGTCCGTCCACCATCAGGTCCAGCTGGTCTGAGGAGCGACGGCTGCTGCAGGAAAGAGAGAGACATTTAGTAATGTGGAATAAACAGGTGTGTTGTGCAGCAGGTGAAGTGTCCTTGAGCAAGGCACTGAAAACCTCTTCAATCCTGCTCTTACCTGTGTGATTGACAGGGGTAGAGGCGCGACTTGACAACCAGGCAGGCGGTGGTCGTGAGCAGGAAGATGGACACGCCCACTGCTGTGGTGGCCATGCTGGGCATCGAATCGTTGGCCCTGTCATCAGGGTTCATGTTGGGACCTTCTGTGGAGGAGAGAGACAAAATGTTGAAGAAATAACTCCAGCACAGACTCACAACACATAACAAACTGTCTGCTGCGCTCTCTGTCAGCAGACATCACACCGAAACATCAACATGACACATTTCCTGCCGTCTTATGTGGGTGTAGGGTATTTTCAGACAATGACAGAACAAACTATTTTAATATCAAATTGGGCGCCAGAAACTTTTTTGTGACTTGTACATGTATACATTGGATCATTTATTTTTTACTAATAATCAAGGAAGAAAAAAATGAATCACAGCCACAGGACAAAGAGAGAAAAAGAAGAAACAGTGTTGCATCGATTGTGCGGAAATGGCACATGCAAAGATATTCATTATAAATGTCAGGTCATAATCTGTCACACAATCTTTGTAGTCTAACACAATGGTCAATGAGCCCAGGGTTGACTGACACAAGTTTTGCATATCCACAAAGTAGCTTTGCAGCCTGTTGAACTGGGTGTCTGTGGCAAACCGGCCTGAACACAATGATGTATTCATGTGACATTGGCCCCAAATCAACAGTAAGTGAAATCTGGAAATCTGAACTCCACTGATTACCACTTTGATGTTACACCAGCAGATATGGTAGATTTAACTGAGATAGCGAGCGGAAGCTGCCTCTGTCTGAATCTAACTGTGACCAGTGCTGCACCGCTGTGGGAAAACCCACCTTATCTGTGGTGATGTCTGAACGCAGGAGATGATCCAATACAAGGTCTACAATATGGCAGACTGTTTTTGATCAAGTCATGTGGTTTTTCTGTGCCTATGACAATGGCAGCAGCTTTCCATGAGGCTCTGACAGCGTCAACACAGAGGAAATGTCTAATGGTTAATATGGTTTCTTCGCCCGCTTCCTCTTTGTGCGCTCTGACTTCCTGTCGCAGCACGACTGACGGATGGCAACAGAGGAAGTCGGAACTGATCGGAGGAAAGTGAAGCTACAGAGTCTGAGCATGTCTAAGTAGGTCAAATGATGAACGCCTATTGGAGAGGGATCAGGCCTCAATAATGATGCTGTGATAATAAAATGCTACATGATCAAAGCTTGGAGGCTTGAACTCATTTGTGAAGCCTATTGAGAAGTCTTTTTATGCTGACTAAGCTTTCACATCTTGGACTGACATTGACACACATTTTAAGCAATGGTAGACCTCCACAGGGAATCAGACCCCAAAAGGTAACCACAACAGCAACACAGTCTCGGCTTCCTGAAAACTCAGAACAAGAAGGAACTGTCTTAAAAATGACTAATCAGCCTGCAAAGGGTCTGGATGAACAGCGATGAGTCACAACTAGATTATATACTGAGATCCTCTCCGAGGAGTGCTGTGATGCCGGTGCTGCTGGGAAATGTCAAGAGATGTTTACAGTCCCTCCAGAAATATCTGCTTACTAACAAAGACAGGAATCTTAAAGTCACATGATTTGAGTCTTCTTTTAGCCAAACTCCAGAGAGAGGGAAAGAGAAAGACAGAAAGAGACACAGAAAGGGAGAGAGAGAGAAGGGGGCAGCTGAACCATGGGAGGAAATCAAACTGCCAACCTGGATTGCATTGGGAGTTTTTTGTATTATCATTATTTAGTGTTGAAGTTATTATAACAATAGATCTGAGTTTGAGTTGAGTTTGTTGCAATTCCCTGAGGCCAAAAGTATGGTGGCCCTGGGAGCTCAATGCACTAAAACACATGCAACCAAATAAACCATCAATTAAACATCTTCATCATTTTGACAACATGTGCTCTGCTAAAAATCTGAAGTGTTTCCAGGGGACACTAAAAAGTGGTGAACCCAGCTGGGATAAAAGTAAAATATGGTGCACCAGGCGGTGGTCTGGACTCGACCTGTGACTAACAGGATCACACACCTTCCCATTCCCCGCACCCTCACGCCACCATTTACAGCGTGTTGAGTGTTTTATTAACAAGTCTAAACTCTCACCTTTGATGGGAATGCAGGCCGGTATCGGAGGCACCCACTTCCCATGGCGACATTTTGAGGCACGGTTCCTGTTGGTGTGGTATCCGGGCTCACAGAAGAAATGGATGGAGCTCTTGTAAGGGAAACCTCGACACGGAGATGGGTCGCAGCGGAAACCTCCGTGCTCGGACACCAGAGGGTGAGTGCAGTTCATCAGTCTCCCTGCAGAGACACAAAAACACAGCGATGAGAGCAGGTTTTTAAAACTGTGGCACGTCTGAGTCGGCTTTGTGCACTGAAAGTCAAAATTATAGGTAACCTTCCCATAGCACCATTGACATCGGTTTAATGCTTTTTATACTCTCATAGAATTGAAACATTTCCCATAAAGCCTTCCTCTTTCCTCCCCTCCTCCACCTCTGCAGCACTGCTCCACATGCATGTGTTTTCCTTAGGCTTTAAAGAAGAGGATAAACATTCTGGAGGTGATTTTCTAACTCCTTCCACGCTCTAGCTGCCACTGCCAGAAACTTGGAAACCAGATTCAGCTCAGTTTGCTTTGTAGAAACTCTGATTTCTTCTCATTTATGCTGAAAAGATTTCAGTGGGTGAGAAAAGCATGACAGGTCTGTGTCATACTGCCAACCCCTGCAGCTCCTGTCTAGGTGTTTGTGTTAATCATCTCATTGACTTACAAATGGTGTGGTAATAATTCACAGATCCAAAGTGTCACAGACGGGACATGTCCTAGGTGTAGGTTTTAGGACAATAGAAATATGCACTCCTTTGTCCTGCAGTTACTGAGTGTCTATCGGCTGTAGATGGTGGTTATTCACCAAGATGTGGCTGATCGAGTGAGAAGAGCAGCAAAGCCCCAGGACAACCTGAGGGTCCATGTGTCTGTTTGTTGTTGGTGGTGTTTCATTGCTCTGTAAGAGGACGCGGTGTTGTGTTGACAGGGTGATGGATGATGAGTGAGGGTGATACCGGTTGAAAAAGGTGCTGTTACTGTAAACAAATGCTGAAGGGTGGGTTAAAGACAGTTGGGGGTCAGGATTTGGTTAATTTTGCGTATTTATGCAAATGTTACATGCCGGGTAGCGTGAGCACAGCAACTTTCTGTTCATTCAGTGAGAAGAACTCTGCCCACAGACCTCTTCTGCTTACCCAATGGACAGCTTTGCCACAGCAGCCAACACGATTACTCACTTCCTCTATTTCTTCACCTTCCACCCTAAATGTCTGCATGTGCAGAATTACGATTTGTACTGCCTCTGCAAGCTCCTTAACCCACCACCAACATGCAAAGAGTAGAGTAGGTCAAGTGTGAGGCTGGGAGTGGAAAATCACTAGAGCTTTTGCAAATGAAGCTGGAACTTATTGGATTTTAGAGCAGGAGAGTCATTGTACATATATTTAGTCTAAACGCTGGTTTCACACAATGGCATAAGAGGAATTCTGGTTTAAACTGCTATTCATGCAGTTAGAGCAGGAAGAAGACTGAGTTACAGCCACTTTTCTCATGGCCAGAGTTTGAGCTTCAGTAAAACAAATAAACAAATATAAATTTAAGAGCGCAGAGAAAAATGAGGAACCGGGCAGTTTAGTTTTATATCTCCGAAGCAGAGTGACTATGTCAAGCTGAGCACAAATTGTCTACATCCTGCAACCTGCTGTGTAAAAGGTCATCTAGTGTTTGAAAAGCAGTGATGATGCAAGTGTCATAAAAATCAAAACCAGTGGTGACAGTTCATCTGGATGAGTGAAATGTTTCAGTATCTCACTGTCAGATATGTTCTTCTTAGAAACACTTATTCTTTTCAACAATTCCCTGAGAAGTCCTTTTCACTTTCGTGTGTGTGTGGTTTTTTTTTGTTAGTTTTTTTATCATGAAGAACATTCAGAGGTAGGTGAGCTCAAGAGGAAACTCAGCTCAGATGCCATTTAACCCAACAAGTTTTGTGTTTGCTGCAAATATTTCTGTAATATCTATATCTGTAATTGTCTGCATATGATGAAATCGCAGCCATAAATGGGGAACAACAAATTATAAATGATCTGTTTGTTTCTTCCATTATTCATTGACTCATCTAATCAAATTACTTGGACAGGATTGCTTGTTGCATGTTGTATTGTATATTATTGGTAACAGTAAAAATGTTAGTAGTTTTCCCTTGAATCCAGTGTAAATGGTAATTTTTGTACACCCAATGAATGAATGAGGGCTTTGGGTTAGAGTTCATACCTGCAGTGAGGAGCGGCGAGGAGGCCAGGAGGACGAGTCCACAGACCAGACTGACGGGTCCACACGGCCATGGATGCAGGACTGAGGCAGACATCAAGTCAGACTTCCTGATGAAGCACCAGAAATAGAGTCAGAGGAAGAGAAAAACACAACAACTATATATCGGCCATCTTCAAACAGATGTGGCACACACACATAGACAGACAGACGCACACCCACCCCCACACACACACATATAATGAGGACAAGTGTCTTCACAGTATCTTTGAACAGGAAGCAGAAGTTGGACCTCTTTCACTGTCAAGGACCTGTGAAGTAAGGGTCCGAAATGACATCACAGCTGCGCAGATGTGCAAAGGGTTTTTTCCTCTCTGAATGTATGGTGAGCTGTGAAGCAGCCTGCAGTGTTTGCTTCAGCTTGAAGGAGACTGACACAGCGAGTCTGCTGCTGTGGTGCTGATTAACACCTGTCAGCTGCTGACAGCAGTCACACCTCCACAAAACCTCCACAACTTTAACATGAAAACACTGACTTGTGTTAAAACTAAACCTTATCATCAACAGTGTGCGTTTTACTGTAACAAGAACTAAATAACGGAAGCACAGCAGTTTGGCTGATCGTCATGGCAATTTCATTTCATTGACAATTTCTGTCGACGCTGCTGCTTTCTGATTCTGATTCTGATTTTTGTCCATTTACAAAATGTTACTGTTCCACTTTCAGACAACACAGGCCGCAATAGGAGAGCAACTGACCAATATGTTCTTAATCCATACGTCTGATGATTAGTTTCTAATTAATGCCATTTCTTCAGACCAGTAAAAAAGTTAAAAGGTCCCAGGTCCATAAGAAGTTCTGGGGTTTAAAAAAATGCTTTCAATCGACCATTAATCAATGATTAAAACTCTTGTCTGTGCAGTTTCAGTTGATCAAAAATCTAGTAATCAACTGTTGCAGCTCTATAGCACCAGCACCAAAAAACCTGAAACCAAGATAAACAAAACAAGAGAAACCAATCAAAGATGCTAACTACGCTGTTCTGAGATATCTGGCAGTCGCCGGCACAACAGACTCCTCATCTGACCCAGATGGGGGCGGGGCACCAGGCCCATCCAGAATTTCTCAAAGAGGAAGTAAGAGTCGATGTGCTTCCAGCTGCAGTTTTCTATTCTCTTTTTCACTGTTCATCTTTAGACCCCATGTTAAACACTGTGTTAATCAGCATACTAATCATCAGAGTATCTTTTCAGGGTGTAAAACTTGTTCAGCCACATACCCAACATGACAGTCAACCTGTCCTGTTTGCAACCTCTCGGACGAGGGGGAGTGAAACACCACAACGAGCCAGACTCTTGCTCCAGATGACTTGCACGGCGTTCATCCAAGGCACGCACACTTCCTGTGATAAACCAGCACCTCTGTGAGAATGCCAGCCTAAATGCCACAGTGTTTTTCAATGCGTGGAAATGATCGTGTGTTTGTGCTCAGTGAGCTTTGGTGTGTGTTTTGTGCTTTCATGTGAGGAGAGATGCCAGTCATCTCAGGAAGAGCGAGGGAGTGCCCCCTGCCTCAATATTCCCCACACTCAAATGGGCACACACACACACACGCACACACACTCCCAGACAAATACACACAGACTGAAACACACACATACAGTATTCACAGCTCTGTCTTCTGTGACCACTGCCTGCGTGGGATGTCTGCAACTCTGCATCTTAGTCATCGCGGCCCTCTGTGATATTATAACTTCTGCTGTATTGTTTGTCAAGTTGGAAACAGAGAGGCAAGAGAATCTTTTTGACAACATAAAATAAAAATGACTCTTTCAGGTAAGAACTCACTGTGATGCTGTTTTTGCTTTTGTAGATGCTGTGACCACCACAAGTCTGTGAAATGACTGACCGCCTTCACTCTGGCCACATTTTCACAACTCCGTGAATAAAGGATGTGTAAATAATATGTGACTCATCAACACCACCACAATCAGAACCACTACAAACATTATCCTGGTGAGCTTCAAATGTCAGTGTTCCCACGTATTTCAGTATTTGCTGCTACAGTATAGTGTCTCTGATACAAGATGGTGAAGGCCGAAGCTGTATGAAACTTGAAAGACACAATCTGGACTGACTCTGCATTTACGGGAAGCCCACCCTGCTTATGTGTACACACTCAGCATGATTCAGAATAAAGGTGTCAAACAAACAGCACATATCCCACGTTAAGTGACGTAAAGTAACGTCTGCAGCTGTAAACACTCGCTCCCTGCCAGCTCTTTCTTGGAAATATTTTCTGGCTACACAGGAAGTGATGTATTCTGTGTTTCCAGCCGCAACAGTGATTTGTTTAGTGCCAACAGAGGAAGAGTTGTGTAGCTAACATGAGCCCTGATGAGGAGGAAGAAAATGGTTTTGACCTGGAGAAACAAAACAAAACAAAACATTGTGCAGGAAACATCCACACCACCTGAGGCCTAAGAAACACCTGAGCACCAGAGACAAGCTGAGAACAGAAAGCACGCAGTCAACTCCTGGGAGTCTGCTTTGACACTTTAACACTTGGCTGGTAGTAACTTAAGTAGCGTTACGTGTCTTCACCTGCAGAACCACATCTGTCAGTCTGGTTGATCAGTAGCTGAGGAGGTGACTCCTGCTCTGCCAGTGTGAACTTTGCTCTTTCTGCTCTGCTGCTTCAATCTCTCGACATGTGAAACTTGTACATGGTTCAGTTCGTTGTCCTCATTTCTTATTTATTAAGAACTGACTCAAGTTTTTAACTACAACTGCAATTTAGATTTAATGTTATCTGCTCTAACAGCTCAGTAAGACTACTGAAAAATGCTTTTCTTGAGAAACATAACAAATTTAACCAGCTCTCTGTAACACTAACCACCACAGAGATGGTTATCAGTAGTGTGACAGGTATTTATTTCTGTGGACTGGTTTTGTGCAGAAAGCTGAGTGGCACACATACAGCAAAGAGGAACTGAATCAAATTCAATAAAAAAAACTTAAATGTGGTCTGTAACCACACATTCAGAGGTTCTTCCTCATTGAATGCAATTGGATCTAATTCAAACTTACAGTATATTATTACATAATTACTCAGTCTGACGGGACGCGCTGGTACTGATGCTCTAAACAGTCAGGATACACAACATACAATGAGCGTGCACAGCATGCAGTGAAACTGCTGATATTGCATTACTGAGCAGGTCATGTGGGGGTGGATGTGTTTGTGGGGGTGAAAGACCCACTAAAAACCCATTTCACCCAGCCTCCATACAGTTCAACACAATTGTGTGCTGACACCATTGTTGTTATAATTGAATCCATAAAACAGCTCATGTTCAGTGCTTGTATAAGCTAATAAGGACATAAAGTCAAATAAACATGGACTCTGCATGAGCAACAGCAGCAACATTTATTTTTATTCATGTTAATGGTTCACAATGTGAAGTCAATTATGTGATCATACCTGTAAAACCCAACATGTCTGTCTGCTGCTGCTGCTGCTGCTGCTACCTCACCCTGTGTGTCTTTAGACTTCACTTATCAATATATTCATGGGCGATTCAATCCATACTGCTGGTTTCAGTGTTTCTCCAGTGTGTATCTATTGATCTGGGTGATGAGGTGCTACAAACAATTCCCCTACACAAATATTAATACTGCTCTAAGTGAAATGCACCTTACGTCAACCAGATGTTGTGAGGGAGAACAAACAGGCTCAAAGACTATGAAAACTTTGACTGACTCTTTAGTCTATGAAAAGAATAAAAATGGGAAAGAAGCTGTTGAGAAGTCGGACCTGGACAATAAGGCCAAAAACAGCCACAAACCAATGATCACTGGTTTACTGATGAACAAAAGAAAAGCTGCACATTCACATCTGAGCCAGATGTTTCTGTTGGAAAAGATAAACAAACAATCAAAACTAAGCCTCTAAAGAACCTGTCTGAGACCCTGCAAGCTCCTTCAGAAACATAAAACCCCCTCAAGCTTCTAACTAAAGCCATCACCCTTCAAACAACAGAAGTAGGCTACACTCCAAGTGTCCTGCAGACCCAGAGACCTGCAACAACACCAGTCCTTCCTTCAAACATGCAGAGGCTCAGAGACCTGAATTAGGCTAGGTATGCCTGAGTCCCACTGAGGGGTCAGCAGAGGATGACCACAGTCCATCACATAAACAGTGGGAGTGGGAGCCTCGATGCTCCTCCTCTGATCAATCATCATCACTGTAGACTAGCCTATAGCTGTAATAAATCACATAGGCACCGTTTGTGTTATTTATTATGAGCTCTGGTTGAACTCCAAGATACAACCCCACGCATTCAATCTGCTGGAAACGAGCTTCATAAACACAGAGACACAGAGACACAGAGCGCCTGTTTCTCACGGCGCCGGAGCCGCCGTCACAGCGCAGACTGCGGCCGCCGCGGCCGGCAGCTCCGGCTCGGACAGCCGCTCTCTGGACGGAGCGAGTGTCGGGGGTTTAAAAGGCAGGAGCGACTCACCTGAGAGCGGAGATCCGGGCGGCAGCGGAGCGATCCGGCGCTGAGGCGGAGGCTGCTGGTGGTTGAGGCTGCGGCGGCGGAGAGGAGGGGGAGCCGGACGGATCGGACGGAGCGGGGCTCGGTGGTCAGCTGACGGTCTCCGCTCCTGCTCAGCAACAAGTGAGACCTGCGAAGCTGCTGCTCCCTGACTCATCGATCAGCTGTGTTTGACAGCGACCATCAGGCTTCCTATTGGCCGCTGTGGGCCTCCAAGCCCCGCCCCCCTGTGCCGCCCCGTTATCTCCTGGAAACACACGCGACTCTCTCTCTCTCCCTCTCTCTCTTTCTCTCTCTCAACCGTCTATGCTCTCAACACACACACACACCCACATCCACCCACCCACCGACACACACAGACTTCCGCTGAGGACAGTCGTTCACATAATAGGGTAGGCCTATAGAAAAAAAAAAGCTAATTTTATTTCAAAGTAGGCCTAGCAGAATTTTTTTGTAAAGTTTTCAAATAAAAGTTCTCACTTGTCTGAACCCTCAACAAATAAAAGTTGCCAGGACCGACCACAATGTCCTCACAACACACACACACACACACACACACACGCACAATGATAATAAAAACAGGCCTATAGTAGGAGTAGAACCACAAAATACCAAGGAGACTTATTGGAAACAGGCTGCACTGGACCACTGAATAACAGGCTTCCAGTAGGACTAACTGTTTATCTGATTAAACAACGAGCACAGCTTTTTTTTGTTCATTTGGACAATAACTCACCCAACTATGTTGAGAAATGTCATGAAAAAATATATATATTGGAGAACAAGAAGAGTGTCACTAAAGATTTATTATGAACCATGAATGCCTGCACAACACAAACCAAACACTGACCTAGTTTCATTATCTGCACCGACTGTGGATAATAATATTCAGCGTTAGAATTAACTCTCACTCTTTTTAAAGTTACCCACCCCACCGTGCTTGAATGCACACCGTTTCTTCATTTAACTCTGCACTCAGGCCGTACCCTAATTCAGCCACTAAAGAGCTGAAGAACCTCACCTAGTCTTAACTTTCACACTGACCACAAATACAGCTGTCACCGTTTGGCTGGGCCCATCCTTCATGTTGACTGTTTACAGTAAAAGCTGAGCTGAGGAACTGCAGCCCTGCAGGAGCCACCGCCACCACCACAGAGCTCACTTCATCTGACGGAGCGACTTGACGGAAATGCTAAAAATACAAGTGCTCTGACTCTGGCTGTTGCTGTAATACAGCAGAGAAGTCCTCAGGGTTTCCACTGAAGGCTGGTCTACAGCAGCACCAGCTCACCAGACAGCCTGTGGCAGCTCCATCAGTCCTGTAATTAGTCACTTAGGTTACTGTGAAGGATGACATTCAGTTTAGGCCTCGTCACATCTGATTCTGATACAGCGCAGCCTTGTTTATTACAGCAGAAATGTCAGTGAATCATCTCTCCGTCCTCAAAGGCCAGCGTCTGCCAGAGTCTCTTCAACAGTAAAGCAGCAGCTCTCTGCTGCTCCTGGCTTGTAGTTTGGGTGTGTTTTTGTTTACCAGTGGTTCCATCCAAACCCCTGAGTGACACATTTATAATCATGCCATACAATACAAATCATTCATTGCTCTAATAAGTCAAGCAATGTTTTCATGTTGCCGAATGCCTATGTTCTTGTAAAGCGAACAAAAGGCAAAGCAGGCAGGGCGGTGCAGGTCAGAGCTGAGTGAATCTGCTTCTCAAACAAGTTTCAAGTTCCTATGGAAAGTCCACTGCAGCCTCAGTGTTAGTGAAATGTACTTCTAATCAATAATAGCCTCAGGTGCTAATGAAAATTCATTTACTGCACACTAAACCATATGAAAATTGATTTGTATTATCGGTCTGGTGTTGAAAACACGAGGCGTGGGAACTGGGAACACAGTCTAGTCAAAGAGAAGTGTGAATATTTTCAGATCTTATCTTCATGATCAGGGTTAATTCCTCACAATCAAAGAGAAAGGCCTCCTCTACATTTTGCACAAACAAATAACCAGTGAGAGTAACTGCAGATACATGTTAGCATGAAGGTCTAAGCACATCAGTGTGAGGCTAATGAGGGTTGAGCCGGTATTCAGCAGTAAGTGTAACAGAAAACACACACACACACCATGGATGACTTTTACAAAAATTATATTTGCAAAAAAAGTAAAATTTGTGTAGTGTAATCTATGTTTTTACAATACCAGTGAAATTTACAAAAACAAAACGGTGCAGGTTCACTTCTGTCTAACGCACGACAAAATGTCAACACTGCAACAGATCAACAAAAACCAGCTTTAAAACATGTCGAGTCAACAAGAATCATAACAGTCTGTCAGAGGAAGTCTATTCATTATTCCTTTTTTTTATTTTTTATTCTAGTGTCGTATATCTTGTAGAGTTGGCTGTTGGTCAGTCGTGGTCAGGGTTTCTCATGACACCAGAAATGAACTTCAGTAACCACACTTACACTGTGGAAGCCAGAGATGAAGTCCTGCAGGGGGGGAGGGGAGGGGTTTCCAAGAACCAAGACTACTCCCCTAAAAAGGAGAAATGTCTGTCAATATGCAAAAACACAGAACCCCGAGCAGCAGTGCTACAGCTGCTCACTGGCTACTAGTAATGACATCTACAGAAAACCTTTGTAACGTGGCTCTGTGGAGCAGGAAGACCGCAACAGAAAAAAATAAAGAGAAAAGACAGCAGTCCAGTCTGGACCGCACCTTTTCTCCATCAGAAAGAAAACAGGTCAAAATCTCTATCAGAAGTGGCCTCTGTGAGGAATGTCACTGAGATGTGTTACTTTTAACACATCAGCCAAAAGGCAGAGACAAACAAATGACATTCAAATCACTTGCAGACCTTTCAGATATGCGAGATGAGAAGAACAAAGAGTCATGGAAGTCTTCTTTCACCATCACTAACAGTCTTAGTGTCAACTCACGATCATAATCTGTCAAGTAAATAACGTTAATGTTAAGGCATGAACTCGTGAATGTGTATACATGTCCACACACGTGTACCCTCAGAGAGCAGTATACATCTGGTCCATTAAAATGTTGTTAAAGTCTGTCAAATGAGCAACATCAGTCCACCAGTACAGCAAACACATCAGGGTTTTTTCACATTGATAATCAAAGGACAATCGACCAAAATGTGGGATGAGGCATGACAAAAACAGTCTGTGATACCATAAAAAGTGTGTTTGTTTACACTTGGATGAAAGGCATTGAAGACAAGGGTTTTAAAAAAACAAATTAACAAAAGAAAAAAGGACAACAGGAACGTATGTACAATGAGCATTAGGACCACAGTTAGGAAAATAAATCATCTGAGATCTCATTTTCAAAATAAAGGTCTTGAAAATCCCACGCACTTTATTTTCAGTGGAATGAAAATGAACCCAGGTCGGTACAGTCAAAACACAAGTGTGACACAAAAATATTAACTGTAGGCTGGATTTTCAGGAAATGCTAAAACGTATTCCAATTTACCATATCTACATTTTACTTTTTTGATCTTTTATTACTCAATTCTTAAAATCTCAGGTGACACTTTTTTCCTAACAGTGGCCTTAATAATCAGTCAAATATAGAAATAAAAAAATAATATGTGCTGTTTTTTTTTGTTTTACCATTTCAGCCACCTACGGCCTCTCAGAAAGTACAGCAGAGATGCAAATTACCAGCATTTCGTAGAAAGACATCCTGATTTTGAGGAAACTCTTTCAAACCAGAAAAAGAAAGAAAAAAAACAAAGGATCTTCCCTTAAATATCACAGGCTGAACTGAATTACCTCAACTAAAATCTGATTGTCAGTCTATTGTCTCATTGAGCTCAGCTCAGCCGTCTCTTGTGTCTGATTAGAAGGAAACGTCGATGGACACGTGACATCACACAACACATTTCCACTTCTGTCCACAAAAAGATGCAGAACCTAAAAAAAATGTTAATGCACTGTCTGGTAAGTAAACAGCGACCACTCAGTTCTTTGAAGTGTTTTTGAAATAAAACATAAGTGTCAAAAAAAAGAAAAGAGAGACAACGTCTACCATTAACCTACTTTTAGTGGCTCAAACTTGTTGTGAAGCTGCTCCAGTGTGGGTACAGGAAAACTCTGACGCATGTTTAAGGGCATGGAAACTACATTTTTTCTATTCTTTCTCACCATTTATTTTTCTCGAATAAATGAAACGAGCGAAGACACAACAGAGTTCAGTGATGTGAAAATATGACTAGAGCTCGAAGGAAACAGTGTCTGGAAGGAAGTATTTGGGTTACGGAGCAAGCGTCATCACAGTAACCACAGCCACGCGCCTCTGTAGAGCTGCTGCAACAGTTAGTGACATTAACAGGATAATGAGGACTCTGGTCCCAATCTTTAGCAAGCTGTACTTTTTCATAAGCAACATGTAAAAAAAAAAAAAATACTAGAATAAAAAAACATTCCTGTTTAAGTCTTCATCCTTGTCAGTGCTGCCTTTGTCTGTAGGCGGCCACGCAGCCATTGTTTTGCACAAGTGATTGTTGGCTACATCAGGAGGAGAGCTAGAGTAAAGGGCGCCTACAGCTGCAGTAGAGGATGTAGAGTCGTGCATTGCGGTGATTGTGATTGTGCTACACAATCCAATACATATCTAGTAACACATTTGCGCTGTAGCTTTTTCTTACGAGAGAAACCGCATCTAGAAGTTTGAGAAAATGTTTCTGCGTTGAGCATCTGATGCTCAGATGTTGGGTATCAGATGGAAGAGGACATGCTTTACATGCTGACTCCTGAAACCTGCTAAGTCAGGTAGCTGGACTATATGACCCAATCTGTCGAGTTACACAGGTTAAAAAGAAGGGAGCAATCCTTGTAAGGGAGGCCTTCCAAGAGGATGGAGGCATCCCACCAGCTGGCTGGAGGGGGGGGGCCATGGGGAATCACCTTCTCAGACCGGAGTGACAGAACCTATGGAGCAGTAATGTACCTGAGGTGGAACACAGGCTCTGTCTCTGTCCGTCTGGACCGATGAGAGGAGGCTGCTCTCTGCAGCAGCTGGAGGACATAGAAGGAATGGAAACAGCAGCCTTGTGCCTAGAGCGGGGAACGTATCTGCAGGCTGTGTTGATGCGTATCTCGTTACCTTGAGAGGGATGAACTGCTACAGAACCACAGTCTTATCTTGACCGAGATCTTCTGTTCGTTGCTTTGAGGTACAGTATGAAACTACAGATGTCTGCTGATGAAGACACTTCTGTGGGCAGTAGTGGTTGTATAATAATAACAAGACCAAGGCCAAACTGAACTGTGGGTAACAATCTGTGATTTCATGCAGCACGCTGAGGCAGACTTTAAGCGATGTTTGGTCGACAGTGGAGTGTATACAAGTGAATGTTACATTATGAAAAATTCATCGATCTGAATTTCTTGATGTGAAAAGGATTTGCATGCCCCGTTTTCCAAATGAGTCATTAAAGTCACGTCTATGAATCACACAATGAATGGCGGCTTTAAGCTCACGTCTGTCAATCAACAGTCTCCAACAAACAACATCTTATCACTGAAGTTGTTGGGAAGCTTTTTACTCTTCACTATTACTCCCAAATAAAGTGAGGGTGTGATGTTTGATATTGAGGTTCCATTTGAAACGGTTTTACGGTTCTTTTGAGCTCATGCCCGTGTGTGTTTTCATTATCAGCAGCTGTTGTTCACTAGAGTTCTGAGTGTTTGTAGGTAATTCAATTATTTTTCTGTAATTGGCCTAATGCATGCCAGCCTCAATCCAAACAGCCGTCTTCACAAGCATCAGAGGCATGAGCAGCACTTTTTCCCCCTGATCTCTAGCGCTCATCTCTGTGTGTCACGCTGAGTTTTGGAAGAGTTTAATATTTAACGTACTTGTCAAATGACAAAGAGTTTGCTCCTTTCAAGCACTGACACTATGTGGTGGATTCAGCAGCATTCCCGTAGATCCACTAACCAGGCGTTAAAACATTAATTGATTCACCTGGATGAGCAGCGTAGTAGAGCGATGTGATGAGCGCTCCGTCACATCAGCAGCTCACCGCTTAGTAAAAACAGCAGCTGCTGTGTGTCTGTGGTAGGAGAGTGATTACAATGCGAGGAGACGACATGTGGCACAGAATGAAAACAGCTTTCCAATTGCCCTGAAAGCAGCTCCTGTTCATTTCCTACCTCGGATGATTCTTAAGTTTGTGAAATAAAAAAATAAAGTAAGAATGAAGGTGTGGTGAAGCCTGCTCTCCTGAGAACCTCACAGTAAAACCCAGATGTTAAAAACAACATTTAAAAAAAAGATACTAAAACAGGGGAACTATTTGACCTCAAAGGTCAAAGTCCTGTGTGGTCTGGTCTAAAACAAAAACAAAATAAAGCTCTAGTGTCTAATATCTGCGCGCTGGAATCAACTGGGAGTGCAGCTTCTATCTCTTGTTGACAGTGCTTCAAAAATCATCACATCTCACTCTAAAAATAACAAGACAACAAATCATAAAACACGAACCACAAAACTGAGATAGTAAAACATCAAAACTGATATATCTCTCTATGTTCATTGTACTTACACAGGAAAATAAGGAGAAAATAAGAGAAAAATAATCTGTTAAAGAACCACAACTCCAGTGTTTACATTTGACTTAGTGTATGTTTTGTTTACAAGAGAAAGCTAGTATTATATGGCTAAAAAATAAAGTCAGTCCGTCTCATTTTCCAGCCAAAAGAGTTCCTCCCTCAGTAGTAAGTTCTGGGTGTGATGAGGACAGTGTCTGAGCCTGGGATCCCTCAGCGAGAGACGTCCTTGTAGTGAAGAAAAGTCAGCTTCCAGGTTGTCCAATAGTGAGATCAAAATATCACTTAGACCGTCTCTGACAATTAGCCAACAGGCTCTTGGCTCCTTAAAAGCATCTAACTGGTGTGCAAAACCCAACCTTCACACTTAAAATCCAGGTAAGGTCCAAATGGAAAGATAAAAACAGCCACAGTCCTTAATCTTCTCAGCTCAGACCTTTCAATTACAACCAAGTGTTAAAATGAAAGCGGCTTAAATTATTCAACAGGCAAGTTGTGGCTTCTCTTCTCTCAGTGCTCCACCTTCACAATGCCAAGAGAGAGGGCTATGAAACACTGTCATCAACAGTGCTGACAACATGTTTACACACATACACACATGGTCTCACACACACACACACAGCGCCTTATTGCCTTTTTGTCAGGGAGCACGCTCCCCGCAGTTCAGTGATTCACATAAGAAAAGCAGAATACTCCTGCACACCTGGTTCACACTTGGCAGCTCACAGCGCTTTTCTGAGAGTTTTCACAGAGCTCTAACTTACGACCTCTGACCCCTGAGAGCCACTCCTCTGTGTGCAGGAGTATTCTGCTCCATCTGAACCTGCACAAGCTGCCCCCCCCCCACAGCCTGGAGGCCCCTCGTGTCCCGTCTCATCTCATCCTGTTCTGCCTCATCAGGGGGACGATGCACGACGGCGGACCTGCCTTCGCCAGGAAGGGGTGTTTGAGAAGCTCACTGGCCGAGGCCCTCTGAGCCGGGTCTCGCACCAACATCCTGTCCAGGAAGCCCTTGAGCACAGGAGAGACCTGGGAGAAGAGAGAGGGAAGAAGGCAGCCACCCATATCAGACTTAAACCCTTTTGCACCAAATTTAACCAATGTGGCAGTTTGTCAAAACTTGGAGGCTATTTTTTTAATGCATCTTAACCTGCTAAAAAGGGAGATTGACTGTGCCCATAGGTGTGAATGTGTGTCAGGCCTGTGATAGACCCCAACCTCGCCCTACATGTATGACAGCTGGGTTTGGCTCTAGGGCCCCTGCAACCCTGCATGGATAAGCTGTGTGGACATTGGATGGATAGTTGTAAACTTGCCACTGACAAAATGTTTGTCAGAGATTTCTGTTTGTCAAAACTGGCCTTTTCTATTCTTCTGCTGACTCTATGTATCTGTCTATAAGCCCACACAATCCACCAAAACAGCCTTCACTGTCAGTCACCTAATGGTTAGAGGGTAAAAGTAAGTAAGTGACCAGGGTCGCAAATTACAGAGCAGTGTTATTATCCCTCTGTTACCCTATCTCTGCCTTTTATGTCTGCTTGACAGCTGCTTATTTAGCCGTCTTAATCCTTTAATCTGAAAAATGGAAGCTTATTGCCCTTGTGAATTTCATGCCATCAGTCACAGCACAGCCAGTAGTAATGGAGCATGTGCCAGAGATGGGATGGCAACAAACGAGTGAAGAAAAAGTCAATAAAAGGTCAAAGATGCACCAACATACCAAGTACATAAATAAACTTTTCTGTCATAGCTGATATGTACAAATACAACCAACGTGTTATTACCTTTTTTTAAAATTGCTGATAAGCATCGGTCAAAACGGAAGTCACATAGTCAAAACTCTTAACACAGCAAGTAAAGCAGAAGTCCATGTAGAGCAAGATGTTAATCACTTCATTGCTTTCACACAAAACGCATCCAGTGACCATAGTCTCTAAAATATTGACAATAAAATTAAATATGAAAAACATATTAAAAAAAGATAGAAAAAAAAAAGATCTCCCGCTCTCTGCCATGATGGTTTGTCATCATTGGTCTCATTGGACCCGAGAATACAGAGAGGACAAAAGGCAAGAAACACAACATTTGTTGTTGTGTGTGATAATGTGGTGTTACCAGATACAAAAGAGTGGGAGTGAAAATGTTTTTTGTGTGCATCTTCTTTTGAATTTTATGATTCTACTTTTTATAGTTTACTTACAGGAACATTTATTTTTTTGTAATAACTGTAAATACAATGCATATGCATGTACCTGAAGCAAAATGCTGCTGTATTCTTGATTCATTCTTGTTACAATATACAATAATTTAGTGCACCCAATGAATTGTTAAAATCTTTTTCTATGATAAAATACTGATTTATCTGAAGAAGAAAAAAACATTCAAACGTAAAAGATAAAATATATTGTATGTTATTCTCTCTCTTGCTAGTATTTTGTT
This sequence comes from Trachurus japonicus, assembly GCF_045865225.1. Taxonomy (NCBI): domain Eukaryota; kingdom Metazoa; phylum Chordata; class Actinopteri; order Carangiformes; family Carangidae; genus Trachurus; species Trachurus japonicus. The sequence continues at coordinate 27,922,095 of NC_140919.1, forward strand.
GCTCAATGTGTTAAGAGTGACATTTTGAGACATGTGTGACATGTGTTGTTGGTGAGAAACAGTTTGAGGGATGAGATAAACAGTTTAGCTGAGATTCAGACTGTGTTTAGAGTTTGGATTATTAAACAATGCTTGTTAGCATTTAGCAAAAATAACCCCACAGGATATAAAAAATAGTGAAGTGGGAATATCCAGATATTTGTGTTTGGAGGCTGCAGATAAATGCAGGGAATAACTGGGTTTCTACCTTATGCAGGTTCTTCAGTTTGGGAGGCAGGTTGTCTCTAATCATCTTCATCGCTTTGAGCGGCGGCTCATTGAAGTATGGAGGCTCCCCGTCCACCATCTCAATGACCATGATACCCAGGGACCAGATATCGACCTGGACGCAGCATGAAGGGACAGTCAACAGGTAAAGAAGATGTACTCATTTGAACGTCCAACTAGTGAGATCCTGAGGAAAAACTGTGAGTGTTACCTCTGGTCCGTAAGGCAACCTGGATATGAGCTCTGGTGCCATCCAGTACGGTGTCCCAACCAGTGACTTCCTCCTCTGCACCTCCTTAGACACCTGGGCACAGAAACCAAAGTCTGACAGCTTCACCTGGAGACACAAGAGAGAAGGAGACAGAGAGGGACAAATCAGAAGAACAAAAATAGTAAAGAAACATCAAGAGAACTGTTCATGGAACGTCCCCAATCACATCCTCAATCACAATATTAATAGCCAAGATGGTTTTAGCGTCATACGTCCAAATGTGAGGTTGAAGAATTAAATTAACTCTAAATGCTGTTATAGGGCTAAAAAAAAGTCATAAAGGTTTGACAGTAGATTATTCAGAACAAATATTATTATAAAATCATGTTCACAGTAAATTTGAGTTATGATCATATAGATGAAGAGAAGGACAATGTAAACACATATTTGAGATGTGTTTTAGTTGTGTAACATCAACATTCAGCTTCATACACCACACACTAGTTGAGCAGACCAGTCTGTGTAATCTGGTGCACACAGACACAAACACTGACTGCAACATAATAACATGTCTGCCAATGACAAGCTGAGTTTCATCAACAACACTAACATTTCTGAATTCAGCCTTTTCAAGCTGTAAATAAATGTTAAACGAGTCAATGAGATGAGCAGTGTATGAACTTATCTTTTCCAGACGTTACACTCACTTTCACATACACCACCCAGTGCAAAGGTGCAATCAAAGAGACCAAAAAAAACAAACACCCACCCTACTGACGAGAAACTGTTCATACTTGGTTAGTTGAGCTTCCCCTGTCAGGCCAAACCACAAGCAAGCAAGCAAATCCACAAGCAAATCTCAAACTCAGCTCAGCACCAAAACACCAGGTCAGCCAGCTGAAGTTCACAATGTCAGTGTGTGAACACTCAGATCTGGCTGAAATCAAACTTTAAAACTTTAAAAAATCCTGCGTTTTAGGGTTTTATGAAACTACGTAAGTACACTACACATAACCACTCCTGCAACAAACAGAACACAGACAATACTTTTACTTCATGTTTTTCATCACCCAGAGTGATTAAGATCATGACACCTACCAAAAGGGTTTGACCAAGTTAGCTGAATTGATGCAGCTCTGCTGGGAACGATTAATAAGAGCACAGAGACTTAGAGTATCCTCTGAGAAATGAATTAGCAGCGTTCACACATACATGCTATATGACGCAGCACCGTTTTAGTTTTTTCTGCTCAGCAGAGCAACACAATGTAGGCCAAGCACTTCAGTGTTGCTGCGCAGGGCGAGGTCTGCCTGACCGTGCATACTGCTAGAGGGCAGGATGACAGGTAAAACCCCAGCTCTTAGACATCAAACCACAAACCCATCTGCTGCCATCAAGGACACTGTGGTTGACATGTTAGTTCTTCTTTACATCAAAGGTGTGACATGCACGAATCTGCAAAGTCAGCAAAAAGTACTTGCATATTAACTTTCTGATGCAAAAGCTATTAATTTTACCCCCCAAAAAGTGGATTTTTTCAGCCTTATCATCAAACATAATTGACAATATTAATAATGTGAATTTAAAAAATAAATAAATAAACTCAGCC